>NC_063154.1:14667860-15280662 GCF_020921035.1 Rhodamnia argentea
ACAAAATGCAATCTCAAGTCAAGTTGCAATGAGCAACTACTCAACATGGCCATCTTTCATCCTCGCAGTATCAAGTCACCGGTCCGCATCCCGATCGATTTCCTACTTATTCCTTCTTCAAACAACGGCAATCGAGAAGAAATTCCTTCCGAAACCCTCTCGAACCGCCGCTCTATCGCTTGCAATGACTTCATTCTATGCACGAAGCATCCATTGATCTAATAAGTAATGACAAGATATGCTTCTTTACTCATTAGAGAAATTCTTGCACGGACAAGGTCCCACGGATTGGGCTTTTTCTAATCAGATCGGGCTTGGGACGAATTGCTTATTCAATTGAATTGGATCCTCCAGCCCTTCACTGGTAAAAGTAAGTGTCAAAGCCCAGGTTTCTTACTGGGCCCAAAAGATAAAGTAATAGGTCAAGTGGACTTTTACTTATGTACAAGGCCCAACATGTCCATTTCTGTTGACTAATCAGTGTATTTTGGTCTTCATCGCAAACAAAAAGAAGGGAACATCAATAAATTTTGTTCAAGTGGACATGTAAAAGGGGTCATGATACTCTAGCAATATAATGTACTAAAGTTCGACCAAAATCTATTAGACAATTGCAATTTGCAAACATAGTAAATATGGAAAGATCTTGATAGTCACCGATCCGTGGGTTAGTTCCTCTAGAGGCTCACTTGTGCGTGGTAGGGGTGATTCAGCATGTCGCTCGCCTGGTGAACATAAAAGTAGCTTCGACTGAGGTAGGTGCTGTTTTGGGGCTCACGCAATTACCAAACTCAACTTTCACGTCGCCCATAGGGAAATCAGCCGATTCGATCGTGATTTTGGTGAAATCCGGTGAATTACTTTGATGCTTTGATAATGTAGGAAAGATAATTGCATAAATTGGCTCTTCGAGCCCGACAAAACTCGATGGCCATGGCAACGAGCTCGAAGAAGCTATAGCCGCCATGGCCGAATGGCTAAGCTCGACCAAAGCTCAAGCAACCTTGGCCACGAGCTTCGGCCGCCATGGCCGAGCTTGACGAAGCTCCAGCTATCATGACCGTGAGTTCCAAATCTCCCTTTGCCATGCCCAAGCCCAAGCCCAGGCCCAGGCCCAGGTCCAGGCCCAACTCTGTCTCCCGAACTGCAAATTCGTTTTGGAGACCGTCCAGAACCTCTTCATCCCCTAGATAGTCAACAGCGAGGATAGTCAGCTCAAGCTCAAGTTGCACCCTCCCGTTCGTCTCATCCACGCTCTTGCCAATGCTAAGACCAGGGAGATAGAAGGTGAAAAAGAAGAATAATTCAAACAAGGCTGTGGTTTGGGGGGAAAACAATGTCATTTTGGGCACTGTTGCGCGATTTAGTCAATGTCGACTGCCACGTAGGAGATAGAGAATAATACGTAAATTTATATTAGCTTTTTCGATTAATTAAATTAGACGGAATTAACACCATGACACGGTTGCACAAATAATTTCAGGACTTTTATTGCAATTGTCTTTAGACAATCTAGGAGTGCAGGTAAGGAGGCCTGGCTACCTGAAAACCCATGAAACACTCTGTAAGCCTTGTGAACCGATCACAAACCTTGCATCAGAGTAGGTGGATCTAACTCAAAGCAAATAAGTGTGATTGGTGAGACATTTATATTTATATATATAATTATATTTTCTCACTTATTTATTGACTTTACCTAGTCATTGAGTCTACTAATTTTGTAAATATCCAAAAATCATCTTTAAAGTAATCTCAGAAGAAGAGTTAACTGAAAGTTTTTTTAATTGATAAATGATGGAAAGCTTTTTTTTTTTTTTGTCCGGTTCTATCTATCCTATTCTACTATACATGTCACACTGTATGTACTATGTGCCGTATGCGGGTTGCGAAACCCTACTCCCTTTTCATGCGTCCTCACCCACTCTCAGAAGGTGGAGATTCGAACATCTCACCTCCCTTTTCCCAAATGAGAAGATTGGGCACCGGGGTAATCGCTCAGTGGTTAATGATAGAGTTTTATTTTTCTTTCTTTTTTTTTTAGAATGATGGAGAGTTTGCCAAGTGCAAGATACTTGTTTTTTCACAGTAAAATCACGTTTCTCGTGCAATCTAAACCTATCATAATCAGCTCCAGGCAGTGATCAATTGACATCCTTCCTACATATTGTTGCCATAATTAGCATCCTAGATATTGCTCCCATATATACATGCCAATTGCCTTTTATTTGACCAGAAGCTTATCCTTCCCCTTTCAAAAAATAGAAGGCAATTGACTCCAAATTGCCAACTGCAAGCAATTTGACAATATTAACTTTTTGGGGGGGTCATCATGTAAAAATGGCAATGTTGAAAAAGGATACCAGAGTGCCCAATATGAGATTTCCATATTTGCTAGGATGCCCTTGAAATCATATCATTGCCAAAACAAGACCATCTCTTTCTATGCATATAAGCCCTCTTGCCTCACCAAACCCCCAGAAACTTCCTTTTGCAAGTGAAGAGTTTACCCTATAGACCAGACCAAGTCAATTTTGCTTGCTGCATTTGCTGACATGGACTCCCACCAAGATAACCAGTAAGCACTCCCATACTCCATGCTTTACATTATATTTGTGGCATAGTTTCTTTTTTTTTTCCTCTAATTTCTATCATTTCGAGATGTTAAGTGAAATCGTTTAAGTGTTTTTCGGATCTCTCTCTCTTTTGTTATCGGTAGCTGCGATTTCGTCCGAAAACGCGAGCTTTCTCTCTCTCTTTTTCTCGGTTATTAATTGACTTGGTATGACCTCTCGAATCCGTGTTTCTCAAGAATTCGTGGACCAGCTAACTTCGTCTCGATACAGATCCCGCCCCCGCCACTTCGCCCCATACCTAGGGGCCGATAAGGAGACAGCAACCTTATCTCCGAACAGATAATGCTATTATGTATTGACGACAATTGTTGCTTGGCCTCGCATGGACCATACTTTTCGAGCACCTAGTGCTGCTATTAGACATTACGACGTAACATGGTATCGCAAATTCCTTAAAATTTACTTTTTCTTTTTGGGGGGCCAACCTTAAAAATTTTACTTTAGGACAAGACCATTGTGACCGATGTCGCTCCCGAGCAAAAAGGCTCAAAGTGGAGTCAAAGTCAGCGAAAGGGTGCTCCAAGGACAAACTGGGCTATTTTTCTTCGTTATGTCCTTCGGCGGAAGTTAGGATGGTGATGGGGTGGTCAAGCCGTGCCTATACTTCCATCTTCATTCGCCGAAATTTCCACGCGTACAACTATGAACAGAACATCTACTTTTTCCTTTCTTTTTATTTACGACGAACCGCCGTAAAATCATTTTATTATGATAATTATTGATGTGCGGTTTATATTCCTTTACGACAGAAAAGTACATGGGTCCAGCTCTATCCCGGGCGGGGTCTGTGAGCCTTCCCACCGAGGGTCTCAAGAGGGCAGCGCGATTTAATTCAATAATTTTTCATTAGGCTAATTATAGTAAAATTCTTTACTAGACGTAACCCTTGCCTTAGCATGAAAATATTTTATTGAGGGTTCAAATATAATAATATGTGGGACTACTATCAATTATTCTATAAGATTAAACTTTTAAATAAAGACGTGATTTAATATTTAATTACTCTAACATTTATGATATATTAAACATAATTTTTTAATTTATGATGACACATCGTAACGCTATACAATATGTTCGGTACGCCGTGAAACGGACCCCTTCAGCCATTTCATCGCCCGTGAGGACGTTGTCTTCGTCACCTTCCTTCAGCCATTGGACATCACATGGTCATAAGATGCGATCGCATTGACTATTAATATTATGTCTAGAAATTGGACATTTCTTGCATATAGATAATAAAAAGCATCTCCTTTAACGATCTTAATCGCGTGTGTACGTGATGACCGCCTTTTTAATTAAAGGATTAATACTATGTAAAATCCCAAATTAATATACCCGTGACAAATTTACTTCCAAACTATTTTTTCGATGGTCAAAAAAATATTTTGGAGGTAAATTTGTCATGGGCGTACTAGTTTGAAATTTTTTGTGGCATTAACCCTTAATTAAAATAGTTACACACTCTTTTTCAAAACGGGGTGATGATTTAAGACGTTATGTCCAGATAACTTTTCTTCACCATAATTGAATTTTGCAAATAAGATATCGCTAACTCTTTATTTGGTCACCTCTTTCCATCTTCATTCCTTTGCTCTTCCTCCTCTTACGGATTAATTCATCTTATCCCGTGCTCGGTAATTGAACTAGGAATGCGCGTATTAAAGCGAGATTCGACAGGCCGATACCAAATTTGGACGCGCTAACTAAATTGCAATGTTTGGCAAGACAATCAAACGGATGCCGTTAGCGCACCAAAGCCTTATTTTCCTCCTACCTAGTTAGCTTCGCTAGCTTGCCATCGGCTTTTCTTTGCTTTAGATCGGCTGCTCGCTACTTGATACCATTTGGACTATTCTTAAGTAAGCCACACCGTTAATCCTACTTCGCCCGAGTTGAATAAAGACGGCTCGTGCCACTATGAAGATGAGGAATATCTTAGGCAATTCAGTTTGGTCGACGTAACTAAACATTTTAATGTGAATATTTTCATTTTTATGATTGGATATTTTCTCATACATTTCTTGATTTTGGTACTCTTTTTGGGTAAAGGCCAATTTAAGAATCAGCATATCCTCTTTTTATGTCCATTTTATTACACAGAAAGTTTTGGTATTACTAAAGCAATAAATTTTTTGCAAAAAATTAAATACTGTATAAGCTTTTCTTTTTTGCCGTCTGAAATTATCAAGCACGTTTTGCAAATGCACCGGCACCAGTCGACCCACGGAAATTTCACCCGCGGGTGATGTTCCTCTGGCCTGGTTCCTTCCACGCCTCTCTCTCTCTCTCTCTCTCTCTCTCTCTCCTTCCTCGGAGCTTCCCACTTGACAATTTTGCATCTTCTTCCTCCCCCAATTTGAATATTCCGGGTAATCTTGGCGGTGCATAAAAGCAGCAGCCAGCCCCCCCAGAGACCCATTCAAGAACCGCCTCGCGAATTGGTTTGTTCAGTTCGAATTCGACCGCAATGGCTTCCGTCAACATCGTCTCTCTCCCCACGGCTCTCGCTCGCTTGCAGTACGTTTGTTCAACTCCGGTCCCGGGACATCGTGATCTTAATAACGAGCGGCTTCGTTTGGTTTGATGTTTGTGTTGTTGTTCTGGGATCTTTACGTTCCGCCGATTTTTGTAGTTGTCGTGGCCAATTGTGGCCGAGTGTCTCTGGTGCTTTTGGTGTTTACTTTGGCTTCGAACTTTTGTTTGGTCTGTTGCTTTTGAAGGTTTTGTGAGTTGGGTGATGGGTTGGTGGCGTTCCTTGGTTCTATTTGTCTGTTTGCAGTAGATTCTCAAATTGGGCACATCCAATATTTTCTTATCAGTTTCTCAATTCATTAGAATTCGAAGTGAACTCGGAAATGGAGGACGAGATTTTCTGTCTGTCACTAGCTTTGTGGTTAGCCATCTTTGGGAGCTTAGAAGTGAGTACACAATCGAAACCCCTAAGCTGACTTAATTTTGTCATCTTCCTCTGCTTGACTTGATAAAAAGGCTTTTTTTTTTCCTTGTCACACAAGGGATGAGTTGGTCTTTGTCTTTCAAAAGAACATTGTCTGGAAATTGGAGATTTGGCTTTGTCCATAAGTAAACAAAGCATGATGTGCTTTTTGAAGTGATTGGTGAAGTTGATGGCCTGTGTTCACTCTGCAAAATCTTCCTGCCTTTTCCTTGTTAATTCCCACGACTGATTTGTACATCAGCACTCATATAAGAAGGTGGGAGATCTCTGGTAGGCATCTATATTGGGTACTTCTCCAGGCATCGAATGCTCCTAACTAGTTGTTTGAAATGATCGACCTTTGGTTCCTTCATTTAGAGTTCTGACTTTTAGAGAGTGGATGCTGCGCCGAGTTTAAGTAGCTTTGAGGATGTACCGAGATTGATGTTTTCGTCGAAGCTAATCCTCATGGTTAAAATCTAAGTGGCCATGTTTCATGCAGAGTTTCAGGAACTCGAAATCATCCAATTTGCTGCTCCAGGCAAACCATTCTTCGCAAATTGGTTTTCCATCTGATATAACCGCGGTTTCATTGGGTGGTAAATTATCTTCCAGTGGGAGGGGTGTTGTTGCAGCAAAAGCTGCAGTGATACCTGGCGGAGGTGAAACTTTGTCTTATCCTGGTGATTTTGTGGTGAGCGAGACTCTGATTGGTGAGGAATCAGTTGGCATTCAATTGCAGCCTGATGCAGTAGTGTTTGGAGCGCTTGCAGCTGATACTGCGCCTATAAGCACTTCTTTCCCCATTGAAGATGATGAATTTGACTTGGACCAACCCACAACAGGCTTTGCATCTATTCCAGAAGCAATTGAGGACATCCGCCAAGGAAAGGTTGGTATGCTTTTTGTATCACATTGTCGAGTGCATTTTAATTGTTCATCCATAAATGTCTATGTCATGGTTGGAACTGAATTCCAGATTGTAGTGGCGGTAGACGACGAGGACAGGGAGAATGAGGGTGATCTTATAATGGCAGCAGAAATGGCAACACCAGAGGCTATGGCATTTATTGTGAAGCATGGCACTGGGATTGTTTGTGTGAGCATGAAAGAGGAAGATTTGGAGCGCTTGCAACTTCCTTTGATGGTGAATCAGAGGCAGAATGAAGAGAAGCTTCGGACTGCATTCACTGTGACTGTGGTATGTGCTTTTATTACACCATATCCTTTTTCAATACATGAGGTTTTTCTCAAAACTTAGTGTTGAGTTTTTGATTGGAAAATAACAGATGGGGATAATTTGAACTTTTTGTTTTTCATCAAAGTGTATTTATTGTTATTCTGTTTTGCTTTCTCAGAGTTTCATGTACTTAAGAAACGGCCCTCTGGAGAGCAAGACACTTCGAATTGTTTCTTGTCCGCAGTCCGTAGAGATCTTGATTTGTGAAGTATTCTTGGAAATGAATGTTAGAAAAAAAATGACAGATAACTTGCACTTTCTTTCTTAGTTTAGCAGAACGATATTAGTTTCTTAAATTCTCGATGTCCAAAAAGCCTTCAATCAGCTTCGTTTTGCATCACTACATCTGATTGGCTCTTCTCTTACCTTGTAATGGATGGTAACTAAGAAATATTTTTATAGGATGCAAAGCATGGGACAACTACAGGCGTATCAGCGCATGACAGGGCAACGACAGTTTTGGCTCTTGCATCTGGAGATTCAAAACCTGAAGATTTCAACAGGCCGGGGCACATTTTCCCATTGAAGTACAGGGAGGGTGGTGTCCTGAAAAGAGCTGGGCATACAGAGGCTTCTGTTGACCTTGCTATGTTAGCTGGATTGGAACCGGTGGCAGTTCTTTGTGAGGTAGTGGATGATGATGGCTCCATGGCAAGATTGCCTAAGCTTCGTGAGTTTGCACTACGGGAGAACTTAAAAATTGTATCCATTGCTGATCTAATCAGGTAAGATTCTCTTCCGAGCAATCCAATGCAAATATTTCTTAGGACAGGTAGTTCCCAATCAAATCCAAATTTCGGCTGCAATTTTCACTTATTATTGTTATTTTTTTGGTCTGAACAACTTTCACTTCTTAAGTATTGGTTTTTTGGGCTAAGATGTTGTCCAAGAGGCATCTGCCCTTTTTTGGGAGTGGATAAATTAAGAGTCGAAGCCTTCAAACCCTGGGTGGGGTGGGTTAAAGAGTCTCTTCTGGGAGGCTGTTGGGCTGTCATTTTACATAGCAAAAAAAAAAAAAGAGAAGCATAAGCCAATTTGGTCTATTCATAAAGCTTGTGGTTGTTATCCTGCTCGTCGATACCATGCAGATCGATGGTTTTGGGTTCTGAAGAGTTGTTTCTCACAAATTTTAATGTGCGTGGCATTGTTAGATTAGTATATGGGTTCCTCTCTTACTCGATGTCTTAGAATAGCATTTAATTATAACCAGCCAGGATTTGCCAGTTGACTGTTAACTGAGGCAGAGTTTGAGGTGCATTCTCGGCATTATCATCAGGAAATAAGGATAGGACATCTAGATTGACAAAAAAGTTCTTATTTGTTGTATCCTGACTTGTGTATTGAGAAGCTTCTTATACTGTGTGAGTGAGAAATGATTTCACTGCTCATTAGATGCATAAATCTACAGGTACCGCCGGAAAAGAGATAAACTAGTTGAACTTGCTGGTGCTGCAAGATTACCAACAATGTGGGGTCCATTCACGGCCCATTGCTATAGATCAATATTAGATGGAATTGAGCACATTGCAATGGTCAAGGTAAGATGAATTTTGAGTTAATTGCTAAAACTGTTTGAAGAATCCAGAAACTGCTAAATAGAGAGTTTCAAATGGATTAATTGTAAACTTTGAGAATCTTGTTTGTTGCAGTGCGTTTTCAACACAACTTCAATTTGTGCTTCATCTTATGTACTTCCGGTGCATGATTTTGTGTGACAGTGTTTTTACTAGAACTGGCTGTACTGAGAAATTGATGGTATCTTTGAGGTTGAGTGCCATTAAATTAAAATTGAAGTTAGTAAAAATTTGTCTAATCATAGTTTGGGGTGCCAAATTTATCTTGGATAACAACGTTGTCTGGACAGGAATGTTTGACATCGGGAGAAATGATTGTTAGGATATTAGTGAACTGATGGGAACGATAATTCTTTTTTGAAGTTTATGAAAAGGGGGCCTGTATGTGTCCGGCAATTGATATAGGAATGCCGTAATCATGTTTTTTGTCCTTCCTTCAGACAGCAATATTTCCCATCATGTGATTCACACTTTGTAGTTTATCGTCTGAACAGGGTGACATTGGAGATGGCCAAGATGTCCTTGTGAGGGTACACTCGGAATGCCTCACAGGAGACATATTTGGATCTGCTAGATGTGACTGCGGCAACCAGCTTGCACAGGCGATGCAGCAGATAGAAGCTGCTGGTAGGGGCGTGCTGGTATACCTCAGAGGGCATGAAGGAAGAGGTATAGGTTTGGGGCACAAACTACGTGCCTATAACCTGCAGGATGATGGGCGCGACACCGTGGAAGCAAATGTCGAACTCGGGTTGCCCGTTGACTCTAGAGAGTATGGAATTGGTGCTCAGGTATTTCTTACTTAAGTCAGAAACTATAACGATGCGAGAGGTCCTAAATAATTTAGCTTCTGAATGAGGTTGGTTCATGGTCCTTGTCATTATATGCTTTGTGGAATAGAGAAGATCAATAAACTAACATTGTCATCCTAAATTTAAAGGTAGATGAATTTCAGTGACCGTTTCAGAAATTGTACATGATGTGTAGGACTATTAGAGGAAGCTGGTGACTAAAGCAGAGCTTCAAATTCTCATCTTAAAAAGACGAGATTTGATTAGTAGAAAGAATCACTCCATCATCAAACTTTTCATAGCATATGGTGCTTAACATATTGACTAATACTGCAGATGTTGCGTGACCTTGGAGTCAGGACAATGAAGCTGATGACGAACAACCCGTCAAAGTATGTGGGGCTTAAAGGTTACGGCTTGGCTATTGCTGGGAGAGTCCCTTTAGTAACTCCAATAACAGAGGAGAACAAGAGATACTTGGAGACAAAACGCTCCAAGATGGGGCACATCTATGGTGCAGAAGTCAATGGCCGCTTCAGCAATCTCATAAGCAAAAACGGCAAGCCAAGTAGTACTGTTTCTTCTGATCTGGCCGTATTAGACTCATAGGAGCTGCTGGATAGTTCGACTGCTGATGATTTCTTTGGGGGGATTCAAGCAAGTTAACTGACAGATGGTATTATTACTTTATTTTTTAAGCCCTAAGGTTAAGAACATAGGGATGCCTGCCGACCATGAGTTCTGAAAATTTTAGGGCGATTCAGGTTTATAATTGTTATAATATTCATAATTGTTCTCTTGATGTCATTCATCCATTTTGTAAGGCGAAATGGGGAAAGACTAGCCTCTTATTGGAATTTCCTTTTGTGTTATTGATGGATGGCAGGATTCATGTTTATTCACCTTTCCTTGAATCTGGATGTATTGATCTCTAGAGACCATTGAATATTTCATGAAAACAGAGTTGGTGCAGGATTTATCCCTTATTCACCTTTCCTCAAATCTTTTTGTATCGATCTCCAGAGACCATTGCAATTTTCATGAAAACAGAGTTGGTGCAAGACAATATTTCTTTCCTTTTCTGTGACCACCTCAATGGTGACAGATATTACTTGTAGGAATATACTAAAGTCTCTGTTAGATCAACTCTCCACGCTACGAATGAGTTCGGTTTATACTTCGCGAATTAAGACACGTACTCGGAATTTTCGAAGATGCAATTTCCATGTAATGTTCACTAGTCTCCCAAAAACATTAGGAAATACATCACCATTCAATTTCTTGCTTTCTTTGATCAGATTAACTAAACAAAACTTGGCGAAGCAGAGATTTTTCTGCAGGGATACCAAAGTTCACACCGAAGTTTCGACATTCCTTCTCAAAATGGAGACTTTGAGTTCAGTATTATCAATCCTAACAAGCTCGAAGACGCAGGCATCTCCTTCCTTCAGGGAAGTTCCTTTCTGAAATGCGCGCCAACCGGAGGAGAGCTTTCCCGAGCCATGTTGTGCGTAGTACATGAGCTTCACTGGCCATGATCCGTCCATATATTTAAGAGTTGCAGTTTGCATTCTTCCATTGATGCGTCCCTTAAAAAAACTACCTGGGACGGTCTGCGAGTTGATTTTTGATCAACAAATGTTCTATAAGTAAGAACATAAAAGGCATGATGACAAACTCAAGAAATGTTATCCAGACTACATTTTTATAATCTCATTGGCAAACCGGGACCATGTAGGAAAACGATGGTCCATTCGAGAAGATAATTGATTTCATTCCTGTCCAAATTTTGCACATACGAACGACATTATCTTGGGATGTTTTCTTAACACACCATTCTTCAATTGATGATGTGCCCGGATAACTACTGTGAAGGAAGGATACTGCAGCTCGTACTTGCCGGCTGCTTTGAGAGCCGTAGTTACCCGCGAAGGTTCAGAAGCAGAGCTAAGAGAAGCCAGCATGGCGGGGCTCACCTTGCGTTTGGAATTTTCCATCCTACCTGAATTAGTCAGGCGGGCAGCATAAGAAAAAATGACACAAAACATATGCATTACTAAGATGCACACACCTTCCGAATCTTGTGGCAAAAGCGTCGCTCCTCGATCAGCTCGGAAGCCTTTTGTTTCGGAGCCCAATCCGAGCACAATTGCATGTGTAGTAGTAGCATCATCGACCAAATTAACGGAATCCGATTTCATCGCTTTGGAGGGCTTGTGATGATATGATTTTAGATGCAATTCATCCTTCTCTTTTCTCTTCAGTGAGAAACCATCTAGACTTCGAAGTATAACCGAGAGATTACAGTGATCATCAACGTTTTCTGTTTTAGGCGGGACAAATTCGACAGTGTCGATTAGCGGATAATCTATTTCCGTTGCGCTTTTGTCAAATATGAGCACGTGAAAACCCGAGTCCCCTACGTATTTGAAGACTAAGAAGTGGCCCTCACAGATGGAGTAATGCTCCGCAAATTCCTTCCATCCCTTTGCCAACCAAACAATATCATCCCATTTTTCCAATTCCACTCTCCAACTTCCACCGTCCGGAACCCTCAAACGCACCGTTTCGGGAATATTCTTGCCGTATTTTCTCACAAACCTCTTCGGAATACCCTAGTTTTGTAACATATTAAGTCATCATAAGTACGTAAACAAGCCATAAGAAAAGAATTCTTAAAGAAAAGAACTTACAAGCCTTCCAGTTTGAAGTGTGTGAGAGAGTACGATCTTGAAGAAATGAGGTGTCTCCTGTGCAAAACTTCGCCCGCCCTGTTCACCGTCTCTCCGGAGAAGGGAAGTCATCCCTCGAGCACAAGTTGTGCAGTAGGTAGTAACGTCTGAATCTAACCTAGTTCTGTGGCTTTATATGAGCCAACTTACTTCAATGTAGCATTTAATTGGAGAAGACATTCGTTTCTGGGATGACAGCTACCTTTCGGGAAGCTGTTCACCTTCTGTAATGACGTTAAGGATGGAGAAGAGCTAGCTTAATTATCTCATCATTGCGATGAAGAAAAGTCAATAAACAACTGAGCGCTTTTGGAAGCTCATTAAGGAGAACACATTGGGAATCAAACGCATTAAAAGTGGGACGATTTGGTAGTTGGTAGAAATTATATTTCGAATAATGCCAAAGAAGCTAAGATTTGTATGTCGCAATAGAAATATACAGACCGGTTTTATTTTGATGTAGCACTAAAAAAAGCAAAAAAAATTATGACAATCAAACGAGTGTTGTCTAAAAGTTATGGCACTCAAAAAGGTAATTATTTTACTTGACGAATCTGGGCAGACTATCCATGAGGCCAAAGAAAAGACAATCCACTCAAACTCGTCTAGTATCCATAACGTTTAAGGTAGTCAACCTATCATAACCTCTGCGGACTAAATATTATTGCTGGGAGAGTCTTCCTAGTAATTCCTATAACAAGAATTGGAAATTACAAATTGTATACCTGCTATCAACAGAAGAACTTTAGCCTTTGAAAATTCCTTAGCCGTGAGTCCGCATTTTTAGGGCGATCATACTTAATTTTTTTTCCAGCTAATATTTAGGTAACATTCACAATTATTTTGTTCAATTTCATTCTTCGTTAGGTAAGTTGAAAATGGAAAGACTAGTCCTCTTATGGAACTTCCTCCTTCAATGCCAATGCTGGCTTTGAAAATTCATTCTGATTATTTCAAATAGTGATTACTAGACTTCAATCTGAATCTACTTGTGTATTGATCACTAGAGAGCATAATTGTTTCACAAAGATTGATAAAATATCATTCCAGAATATAAATGAATCGATAGATGTTGTAAAGGGTCTTTTATTAATTTTGGACATGAAAGTAAATGTCAAGAAATTTGAAGGTATGAAGATCGGAAGCAATCGGGGTCATCCATATAAATGCAGGTAAAGACAAATTGCAGAAAAGTAAAGATAAATATAGAAAAAAAACTTTGAGTGTCCTGATTAATTGTGGAGATTTTACAATGAGTACACTTTTTGTATTTATAAATTATTTAGAGACAGTTACATATGACGGTCACATACAATGGCTATTGAATTTGAAAGAACAAATAGCTTCCTAATCCTATATGTGGCTACAAGAAATTATTCTGCAATCTCCCACTACTAAGCAACACTTATAATAAGAAGATGTGAAATAACCATCCAGCAGTTATGTTCTAATGTCAATTCATCACTATTGCCTTCGAGTTCCAACACTAAGTAAAATCTGCAATGGCTATCGACGACTTCGTCGACTAGTGAAGGTTCTCATAGATAAATGATGCTTGGTGTCGAAGACTCCGTAAGAGCGTTGCCGTTTTTTTTTGACAAAATTATTTATCAACTTGATTTGTCACTTTTAGATAATAATCAAAAGTTGATCATTTTTTTATGTTAACGTATGCCCCTTTTCAAAATTAACTGAATGATTCATCAATCATTCGATTCTTTTTAAATTAGATAATCAAGAGTCATTATATGCACCATTGTCATCACCAAATTTGTGTTTTCCTTATCAAATTATTCTTGAATTTATTTCTCAAAAAGAATACAATTAATTGTGCTATTACTCTATGAATGGTGTCATTTGCAATATTTTTTTGCTTATTGAATCTTCTTTACTCATAATAACTTGGCTTTCTGTTTAATTATATTGTGCCATGTTTTAAGGGTAAGTAAAAAATTTCAATGAACTTATTAATGTCAAACGAGTAAATTTCAAGATCCGTAGCCCTATCTATTCTCGTTTTCTTTTATTTCGGAAGGCTTTAAGTATAAGCAAACATAAGGCTTGCCGAGCACAAAATTTGCAACATCTGGTTCAATATTTTCCTCTTGGCCAATTCATCATCAGACTTTCGACCAAAAAAAAAAAAGTATCATCATCTGACTCATAATATTTTTAGTAAAGTCACATGTTATGTAAAGCCTTCATGTGACCTTTTATCTCTATCTTTAATCATTTGCCCATGTTTAGATACTCTCATTGTCAATTGAAATAAATCAGCAAAGCATTGGCCCTCAAACTTTTCTCTAAGAATGAATTTGAATCCATCAAAAGCCAAATTTGTAAGTACTTTTGTTGAGAACGACATGAGACATCTATTTCTAACCTTTCTTAACTCGAGCAGTAAACCGGCTGATTGACTAACTATTATATTAATAAAGTCTAGTCACATCAACGATCGATATTTCGGGTATCATTTTATGAGATTGAGAATGCAATTGTGGTTTCATCTCTGCCCAATTACACACAAATTAGGTGGTAAATATATATACCAAGTGAAATTTGCTTTTGGAAAGGACAGAGAAAATAACATAAGTATTAAAAACTGTTTGTCCACCTTGGACTATAAATCGAATAGTGTGTTCGATAGTCGATTGTTCATTTTCGCTCATAAAAATGGCAAGGTCATGCATTTTGAAACCTTTTGAAAATAGCTTGTTATCGACCCATTCAAAATGCAATTTCCTCCAAACATGTATGATAACACTCATGTCTAGTCCCAATTATTGTTGTACTATTTCGAAAAACCGTACAGGGTTTAACTGTGGATTTGCCATTTTGGCCCCTAAGTGGTGATGCTGGTTTTGTAGGATTTTTTCTTACGTCAATTGGCATGTTAGGCTGGATAGAAATATTCACATTGGGTGATATATCAATGGCGCCCCTGCCGTTACATTTTCCAGAGCCACTCCCTTTACATTTTTAGTATTCAATAATTGACCAACCTGTCGGCTAGTTTGATTTACCAAATTGTTGCGACCAATTTGGTTTCTTTGACCAACATTAGCCTGACTAGTTCAATTATTTTGACTTTGATTAGAAGATTCAAGCCTTTGCATAATTTTTATAGGGGTTGATTACTCAGACCAACATTATAAATATCAATAAATGGATAAGACTAGGAATGTACCCGCTGATCTTGGCATCGAGAGGGCGTCATTTATGACGTTGATGATGGTTGACTTGATTACATCGGTTATATGACTCACAAGGTAGTTGGCCATATCATTTTGTTGCTTTTCAAATATTCTTCTCATGGTTTATACCATGTTGACATCTGGTGCACAGCCTCTCTCAATTACTCGTCATTGAGATGCAATTGGAAGATCAACTTCCTCACATTGATTACCTTCTGCCGCTCTCTTAGTGATTGAAGTGTCGGAATGCGCAGTCGTCTCATTACCAGTTTGTGGTAATGGATTGTTGTTGCCAGCAGCATTGCCAGACTCTTGTTGATTTATGATTCTTGCATTGTAGTCTCCTCGAATCAACAAAATGTGTCTCACCAAAAGTGCCAACAAGATATTTCACCAAAAATGATGAAATATTCTTTGAGAATGTGGAAGAATCCATATGAATCAGTAAAGGTTGCAAAGGGTCCTTTGTTGATTTTGGACGGAAAAGTTAATGACAAGAAATTTAAAGGTATGGAGATTTGATGAATCATGGCCAGCCATGTAAATGTAGGAAAGTAAAGATATATTTAGAACATTGAAATCCGTGATTGATTGTGGGGATTTTATGATATATGGGGTATCTATAACTCTCTATGACAGTTATGTATGATGTTGCATACAAGAGTTATTGAATTTGAAAGAACAAAAAACTTCCTAATCTTGTTTTTGGTTTGTGTGACGCCCAGGAAATTCGAATCTTTATAATTTGGCGAATTCAATAAGAAGGAAGAAAATTGAATTTTAATCGGTGCAAATTTTGGATCGCAAGGACGAAAGTGACGAATTTGGACGAGTCCCGAAATGTCATTCGATTTCGATTGGATCTCGAAATCTCGGTCTCCGCGACTTAGGATTTCTAATCCTCACGCCTAGACCTTTTCCGGACCGAACCTAGCCCGTGAAAATCCAAATTTCATTCCCAGTCGGTTGAGCCAAAAATTCGATTAGTCCTGATTTGTCAAATTACAAAACCGCCCTTGGATATTATGCATATGAGACGAAATTGTTTAAATTGGAAGTGGCCCGTGGGCCCCACCTTCGATCAAATCTTCAGCCACCCTAGTTGTCACAACTCCTCTAGTCCCACATTGCCTAGGAGGAGGTCTTGGGAAGCCTTTATAAGGCTTGGGTGCCCTTAGACTTGCAAGACGCGTTTCCCGGGCGTTGTATGGGCGACGCTCGGAGAAACAAAACAGTGAGGATTGTGTGTCCAAAGTGGACAATATCTTGCAAAGTGGCGCGGCGGAAGCGCGTGGGGCCCGGGCCGTTACGGTTGGTATCAGAGCCGACCTTCGACCGCGTGTGGGGCCACAGTGAGCGCTCACTGGTGCTAGAGGGCACAGCGGGGACTCTATGCCTTTGAGGGGGGGAGTTTGTCACAACTCCTCTAGTCCCACATTGCCTAGGAGGAGGTCTTGGGAAGCCCTTATAAGGCTTGGGTGCCCTTAGACTTGCAAGACGCGTTTTCCGGGTGTTGTATGGGCGACGCTCGGAGAAACAAAACCGTGAGGACTGTGTGTCCAAAGTGGACAATATCTTGCAAAGTGGCGCAGCGGAATCGCGTGGGGCCCAGGCCGTTACACTAGTCAACTCAATCAACACTCTCTCTCTCTCTCTCTCTCTCTCTCTCTCTCTCTCTCTCTCGTATGCCCCCTTTTTCCCCTATACTCACGCGAAGCTTCCCTCCCCCCTGCACACCGAATAGCACTCCTCCTCCTTCAGTTGTTTTTGTGCGACCACAGCTTGAGCCCACCACCGTCCGACCACCACCTCAGCCCCACACCGTCCCACCTCCTTCCGACCGCCGTTCGCCGCCGCGAAACCCCCCAAACCAGCCCCGGCGGACTCCTGCTCTGTTTTAGCTTCGGTGGACGTTTTGGGCTGCTCGGCCGCCTTACGCTGCGCAGGACCGCCTCTAACCGCCAAGACGTCGTCCAGTACCCTCACCACAACCCTCTGGACCCCATCCCGCAACTCGTTCCCCTTCCGGACCGTCGTGAACAGCCCCCGACACTGTCGTCCCCTGTTTCTGCGTTGCCCGGCCATCGCGGCTATTCCGGCCTCCTCCGCCCGGATCCACCGGTCACCAGCCAACGCGAGCGACGACCCTCGGTCCCTTGACATCCCACGAGGTCGCCGAAAGCCGATTGCCGCTCGTAGAGCTCGATTTGAGCCCCAACCAGCCTCCCCTGCTTTAACCCGAACCTCCCCTATTCTGTGCCGATTCCGTACCGCCGCTGTTCGGTCGCCTCCAGCCGTCCGTCGGCGCCGTTGCCGCCACCCACAGCTCCCCCGGAGACCCCCGACCGTGGCCCAACCTTTTCCCCCGGTCTTGCACAGCCCGAAACCCTAAAAAACAGCCCTCGACGCTCACTTGTTCTACTCGTGTTCCTCTACCCGAGCACTGTTCATCACCGGCCAGCCACTGTTCCAGCCATCGGAGACCGCTAGCCGCTAACCGGGTCCCGTGCCGCTGTCCCGGAGTGTCGCCAAGTCTTCGGACCGCCTTTGACCAAGTTGGAAGCCCGGAGTTCAAGTTGGATCGTGGGTCGCCAATAATCGCCGCGGGCCGCCCCGAGTTCGTGCCGCCGTCGCTCGAGTTGAGACCACCCGAGCTAGTTTTATTGTGAGTTAGCCCCTAACTCTTAGTTAGGCGGTTAATTACGTTCGGATTAGTTTAATTAGCTAATTAGGGTGTTTAGATAGATTAATTACGGTCGGGCTAGATAGAAATATGGTTTAGGCTAAATGATCATAATTAGTTAAGATTAGTCAATTAGCTAGGTTTTTCGTGGCTAATTGGTTAGTGGAATTGATTGATGTGATTGATTGCGTTGATTGATCACGAGCGAGCGATAGATCGTAGACGAGTGCGCAAATGAAAATCGAAATTGGAATTAATAATCGACTAGCTGCAATTGACTAATTGACTTATGAATTGTTGGTCGTGAATGCTAGTTTGACTGTTGATTGCCGTGGGGGTCCGATTAGAGGTTAATTGTCCGAAATTGCTTAGTTTGTCGGTCGATTTAAATTGCGCATTCATGTGACCACGTATGAGATAAAATTGCATGTTTTTGCACGAAAATGGCCTTGGGCCAAGTATTTGAACATGCGAGTATGAACATTCGACCTAAATCCAAGAAATGAACGGGCTGATTGTCAAAGTGCCCGAGTGGTCACATAATGAGATAATTCCAACGATCATTGTCTTCCGGTCGATCGGTCCTTATAATCATTGTCTTCTGGTTGCTGGATGCGCGTCGGTCATTGTCTTCTGGCTGTACGTTTGACGGTCGTAGCTTGTGATGGGCCGAAGCCTTTTAAGGATTCTCGTTAGCTCCATGCCATGTCGACAATCATAGTCTTCTGGTTGGTCGAGCGGAGTCACATGGACTATCGGAAGTCGTCGCCGCAAGTAAGAGACGATGCCTGGTCCTCCGGAAGAGCACCAACCGACTAGTGTGCTGGCACCAATCGACTAGGGTGCGGGACCTACGGGTCAGATCCGATAATAAATGGACTATGTGTGGTGTCCCGTGTATGCAAGTGCTGTGATGCTTTGCAGTGGGCTGAATTGATTTGGTTGATTGACTGTTAAGTCGAGTCCGCATTGCATTATGTGTGGCCTAGAGGGTAAGCTTGCATGTGATTGAAATATCTGTTTCGTATTGTTGTGACTGTTTATTAAGGTGTTCGAGCGAATCAACGTCCTAACCGAGCTTAGGCGTTGGCTCACCGAGATTAATTTCGCACCCCGTCGTGGTTAACAATTTTCAAGCGGTGATGGAGGCCGTTGACGTTGAACCTAGAGGTTTGTGGTACGATTTTTGGGAGTAGACGAGGGATTAACCTTATCCGACTTTGTGTCTTTTTGAGGTCCTAGTGAGCCGCCCCGAAGAGTAGGGTTCTATATATTTACCGTAGCTCAAGAGGGTTAAGATTCGTCTGCTCCGGTTTTTGGAATGAAATTATTTTTGTGAATTGACTGTGTTAATTTTCCTACTATTCTATCCTGCTGTTGTTGTTGTTGTCTGGGAGAATTGCACATTCCGCATGCGCCGTAATTTCATAGGTCGATAGCTTACCCGGGACGCTATCATTCATGACCTGAGGCGAGTAAGTTAGGGATGTCACGAGATCGAGAGTAGGGGCGTAACAGTTTGTTTCGCCCGAATTTCTCTGCAATAAAATATCTTTCATCGAAATTTGTTTTTCGGCTTTTAAATGTGATAAAGGGTCTTGTGGCGATCTTGGACAGGAGAAATCTAGATAATCCAAAAATCAACACAAAAAATATGCAAAGATTCAAATAAAATTATACAAACATGGTCCCAACTAGAGTTTGACTTGATGAAGAGGTTCGATAAGCACAATTCAAAAGAATTCGATACACATGAATTTGGGAGAACCTATACAATCTATAAGATCAAACCGGAGTATGATTCAATGGAATTACTTAACAAGCACAACTCCTCCCAAAAATAGCGAATCAAACGCACCCAAAACTATGCCAGAGTTTGACTCAACGATAGAGTTTGAATACGCCTCGATGATACATCAGAGTTCGACTTGACGGTGCAAAATCTAAGATAAAGATCAATGTCGGATTTTGACTCGACGACGAGAATCTGAAAGCTACAACTAAGGAAAGTAAAGTGCATTGCGATAAGTAAAAATAAATTTTATTGATTTGTTCGCAGGGAGGGTGGGTGGGGGGTGGTGGGGGTGTTTCTACAACGCTTGGTGGTACTTATATTGATTGAGCAGTTACCTGCTCTTCGACTAATGTAGCTTTTGGCATGCCGATAACTTCCATGTTCACCATATCCCATGAATCTATTTGACCAAGCCCTTATGTAACTGCCGACTTCCTTTGTATCGGTTCGTTCCTTTTCTTTTACTGGTCGGATAAATCGTGCCCAAATTCTTCCTTTTGAGCCGAGTCTCTGGGGAATTGTTCCAACGCCCAAGTAACTGCCATGCCTTAGGATTACTTGTATAGGTTCAATCCTCTTCTTCCTTTGTTCATGGGGGCTATACTCACGTTCTTCGTATCTTCAGAAAGTTGTTTTATCACTCAGATAATTATCAATAACTGTTCTTCCACCATGTATTCCAAGGCAAATATCCACCTTTTCTAGCGCACTCTTGGAAAATATTCAGATGCTTGGCGGGATCATTCCTTGTTGGCACCAATTTTATAGTTATTTCGTCCATCTTTAATAAATCTTGGTACGTGTCATTATCCTTCCCTGGTATTAATAGTCCATTTGATGTTTACTCACTGACAATACTTATAGGAATCCTCACGTGTCCTGCACATGACTTCTTCATGTCTTGATGTTATCAGGACACTTGCTCTTCATGTGTCTAGCACATGTATCAATCCTTCATGCGCGTAGCATGTGGATCGATGGCAGATTATTTTGAGTGTGAGTACTTTTACGAGATTTTATTCTACAATCTCCTATTATTAAGCAACACGTATCAATAAGAAGTTGTAAAATAACCACTCAGTTGTTATGTTTCGTCGTCGATTCATCATTATTGCCTTCGAGTTCCAACTTTTGGTCATTGATAATTGACGTTTTGTGTCAATAACTTTGTCAGAGAGTTGTCGATTGTTCAGACCAAACTGTTTATTGACTCGGCTTGTCACTTATCTCTAATAACCAAAAGTTGACCATTTTTTAGTGTCCACTATGACCTGTATGATGAACACAAGACTGCTATTTGATGTTTGCAATCTGCAATGGAGAGATCCCAGTAATGAGCAGCGACTTGTATGGAATCCATATATGGAGCATCCTAATGTGGTGTTCACAGTCACATTAGTCTCACCGAAGGAAAAAGCATCGAGAAACACAAGATTGTCCCGTCTATCACTGCAAAAACTGTGCTTAGTCTCAAAAAAAAACTAAAGCAGAGATTCACAATGGAAATTCTGAACTTCTTCAGCACTAAAAATGTACTTGTGATGCTTTCTCTGCTGTTAGAAGAGTAAAATTATTTTGTGCAAGGGTTCTTGAAGATGATGAAATTAAACACGATAATGCTCAAACACACAGAGGTCTCCTTCCTTAGAGAAGCTTCCTTCACAAAGCTACTACAGCAACGGCGAGCATCTGGGGACAATTGGTTGGAAGAAGAGAAGTGGGTGAAATCAATTAGATATATAGGTGCGCTCAAACTTTTGTAGAGACCCTGCATTGTTCTCTTTCTTCGGTTTATAGTTTGTCGAATAAATACACATGTAACCGGAATTTCACCGGTCTCCAGAAAACGTCAGAATGCATCACCATTCAATTGCTTGCAGCTTTCGACCCAAAAAAAAAAAAAAAAATTACATGCAGCAGAAAGGCTTGCTTTCTTTGATCTGATTATCTAAACAGAACATAGTTTAAGCAGACATTTTTCTGATGGCATACCAAAGTTTACGCCTAAGTCTCGACGTTCCTTCTGAAAATGGAGACTTTGAATTCAATATCATCATTTCTAACAAGCTCGAACACACAGACATCTCCTTCCTTTAGAGAAGTTCCTTTCTGAAACGCGCCCCAACCGGCAGAGAGCTTTCCCGAGCCATGTTGTGGGTAGTACAGGAGCTTCACTGGCCATGATCCGTCCAAATGCTTAAGAGTTGCGGTTTGCATGCTTCCATTGATGCGTCCCTTAAAAAAAGCACCTCGGATATTCTGCTTAGTTCATTTTTTTATCAACAAATGAACTATGAATAAGAACATAAAAGGTATGATGACTAACACAAGAAATGTCAATATGATGACACCTTACGAGAACCATTATCTCAGGTTCTTCTCTTACCACATTATGCCCCAATAGATTATGTGACCGGATAACTACTTTGAAGGAAGGATACTGCGGCTTGTACTTGTTGGCTGCTTTGAGAGCGGACGATGCCTGAGATCGTTTAGAAGTAGAGGTACGAGAAGCCAGCATGGCGGAGCTCACCTTGCGTTTGGAATTTTCCATCCTACCTGAATGAGCCAGGCAGAGAGCATAAGAAAAAATGACACAAAGCCTATGCATTACTGATAGGCTAAGGTTCACACACTTCCTAAATCTTGTGGCAAAATCTTGGCTCCTTGATCAGTTCGGAGGCCTTTCAATTTGGAACCTGATCCAAGATTACAGTGACCATCAGCATCTTCCATCTTAGGCGGGACAAATTCGACAGTGCCGGGGTTCAATTTCTTGCTGTCAGTGCACGCTAGCGAATAATCTATTTCCGTTGCGCTTTTGTCGAAAATGAGCACGTGAAAATCCAAGTCCCCTACGTATTTGAAGACTAAAAAGTGGCCCTCACGGATAGAGTAATGCTCCGCAAATTCCTTCCATCCCTTTGATAACCAAACCATTTCATCCCATTTTTCCAACTCCACTCTCCAACTTCCACCATTCGGAACCCTCAAACGCACCGTTTCGGCAAGATTCTGGCCATACTTTCTCACAAACATCTTCGGAATACCCTAGTTTCATAACATATAAAGTCATCATAAGTACGTAAACAAGCGGTGCCAGATTATATTTTATCACGAACTGACTCGAAAGAAAAGGCTAGTGCGTACAAGGCTTCGACCTTCCAAGCCTCGGTACGTCCAAAAGAATTCTTAAAGAAAAGAACTTACAAGCCTTCTAGTGTGAAGTGTGTGAGAGAGTATGATCTTGAAGAAATGAGGTGTCTCCGGTGCAAAACTTCGCCGGCGCTGTTCATCGTCTCTCCGGAGACGGGAAGTCATCCCTCGAGCACAAGTTGTGCAATAGGTTGTAACGTCTGAATCTAACCTAGTTCTGTGGCTTTACATGAGCCAACTTAATTGAATGTAGGATTTAATTGGAGAAGACATCCATTTCTGGTATGACAGCTACGTTTCGGGAAGCTGTTCACCTTCTCTAATGACGTTAAGGAGGGAGAAGAGCTAGCTTGTCTCATCACTGCGATGAAGAAAAGTCAATAAAAAACTGAATGCTTTCGGAAGCACATTAAGAAGAACACATTGGGAATCAAACGCATTAAAAAAGGGACGATTTGGTAGTTGGCAGAAATTACATTAAGAATGATGCCAAAGAAGCTAAGATTTGTATGTCGAATTAGAAATACAAAAACCGATCTTATTCCGATGTAAAACTAAAAAGAGCAAAAAAGAAAAACGTTATGACAGTCAAAACGAGTATTTGCATGAAAGTTATGACACCCATACTGTTCTTGGGGCCTAAGGAGGTTTAGCTTTGGATGCCGAACTAAAGCAGGGAATTGTTTTTCTTGGTGGATCTCGGCAGGCTATCCTGTGAGGCCAAAAAAGGGATAATCCCCTCAAACTCGACTGGTATTCATCATGTTTAAGGTAGTCAACCTATCATATCCTCTGCGGACTAAATTTTACTGCTGGAAGAGTCTTATTACTAGTAATTCCTACAACCAAGAATTGGAAATTACAAATTGTATACCTGCTATCAACCGAAGAACTTTAGCCTTTGAAAATTCCTTATCCGTGAGTCCGCAGCAATCATACTCAATTTTTTTTCCCAGCTAATATTTAGGTAACAATCATGATTATTTTGTTCAATTTCACTCTTCGTTAGGTAAGTTGAAAAGGTGGAAGACTGTCCTCTTATGGAACTTCCTCACTTAACGTCAATGCTGGCTTTTAAAATTCGATCACTAGAGAGCATCATTGTTTTAGGAAAAAAAAAGTGATGGAAAATCCTACGAGAATACAGATGAATTGACAAAGGTTGTAAATGGTCATCAATTGATTTTGGACAAGAAAGTAAACGACGAGAAATTTAAAGGGAGGCAATTGGGACCAGCCATGTAAATGCAGGAAAAAGATAAAAAGCGGGAAAATAAAGACAGCCATTAAAAAAAAAAGAAAAAAACATTGAGTTCTATACTTAATTAAAGGGATTCTACAAATGAATATGCTTGTGATATTTATAGCTATCTATAAACTGTTCAAGCTTATATTGTTGTGTCTCTGCCTTCTTACGATGGGTTTGGCCCATCGAGAATATCAGGTCTAGCTTATGACGAATTAGTAAAACTAATTACTCGAGATCATGCTTTTAGTTATATTAGTACAACAATGCTCTGAATCTTCCATCAGATTCTAATATTTAGTAGAGTAATTTAGATAGGGAATTACACAAGTTGCCTTATTTGTCAATGATTTTTTCAAATCTAACTTGAAATCATTAGATTTTCTCTTTCCTTAACAAATGAAGGAAGTCGTAAGATTTTGAATCGTATTGGCCTTGCAAGCTGCCTAAAGCGGCAAATCCAAGGTTCATCTCAATCGATGAACTCTGGTACTCAACTCCAGCTGAAAAATTGAGGCTTTTAACACAAGATCGTCTCCATGCTCGCGGCAGGCAGAGCAGAGCACCACATGCTCGTTCGGATATCTCCTCGTCTTCACTTCACTGGTCGCAAGTTGTTCGGATATCTCCTCGTCTTCACTTCATTCTGCCCAATGCATATTTTCAAACAGCCAGTACGAATTTCAGTGATTGCTTCGGAGACTGTACAGAGGTTGTAGGACTACCAGAGGAAGCTGGTGACTAGAGCAGAGCATGAAATTATCATCTTAAAGAGATGGGATCAAATCAGTATAAAGAATCACTCCATCACCGAACTTTCCCAGATAACAGAGTTGGTGCAGGACATTCTTTCTTTCCTTTTCTAACCACCTCAAGGGCGAAGGAAATTACTTGAAGTATTATACTAAAATCTCTGTTACTGACCAACTCTGCATACTGGCGTGAGATAAGGATTGCTTATGACCTTTTGTTTTATCGAACCCATGTTGCGGATGAGTTCGATTTATACATCGTCGAACAAAGACGCAAATATGCAAAGAGATTTGAAATTAGGCACACATGTACCCGAAATATGCAATGTGCCCTGTGTAATGTTCGCTGCTCGCCAGAGAGCATCAGGAAATGCATCACCATTCAATTAGTTGCAGCAGAAAGGTTTGCTTTCTTTGATCTGATTAACTAAACAAAACGTAGCAAACCATAACTTTTTTTTTTTTTTGTAGGCATACCAAAGTTTACGCCTAATTCTTGACATTCCTTCTGAAAAGGGAGACTCTGAGGTCATGACCCGTCCGAACATTTAAGAGTTGCGGCTTGCATGCTTCCATTGATGCACCCCTCAAGAAAACAGCCTGGGATAGTCTGCGGAGTTGATTTTCAATCAGCAAATGATCTACGAGTAAGTACACCAAAGGTATGATAACTAAGATTCACAGACCTTCCGAATCTTGTCACTGAAGATTTGCTCCTTCATCAGTTTGGACAGTCTGTTAGTTGATCGAAATTGCATCAAGAATAACGTCGGAGGTACGGAGACTGAAATCGATAGAATTAATTCACAAAGTGATGTGCAAAGTAGCTAATGAACTTTTTCTCAACAAAATGGTGGGTTCTGGGCCGGCTATGCCGTCAGGCCAAACACCCCCCCTAGTCGTTATAGACAGTTAGGGCAAAAGAAAAGATTATTCACTCAAACTCAACAGGTCCAATCCATCATGTTTAAGCTAGTCAATCTTTATTTCCTTTGTCGAGTCCAGATTAGTATTTAACTTAAATTCCTGTAACTAAGAATTGAAAGTTAAACATTGGGTACCTGCTGCAAACTAAACATCTTTAGCCTTTAAAAATTCCTTAGTCGTGAGCCCTGCATTTTTAAGGCGATTGAATATAAGTTTGTACAGCTAATATTTAGGTAAAATGATTATTTTGTCCTTGATTATTTCCGTAAATGATCATTCTGTTTATGGATCTTCCACCGTCATTGTCAATGCTGGCCTTTAATTTTCATCCTCGATTATTTCCGTAAATGATCAATAGAGTTTGATCATCTAAATCTACTTGTGTATCGGTCACTAGAGACCAACACCTATTAGAAAATTGAAGCCTGCGATGTCAGCATATCTCGTTGAGTTGTCATTGAGAAGGACTTGACTACATCTGATTCAAATCGTTTATGATTTAATTGCACTTTTTCAAATTTTAGAGCTTGATTGCACATTAAGCTATCGGTAAGAATTTTTTTTACGCAATTTCCTAAAATAAAAAAGAAAAGAAAAGAAGAGAGTGGATATCGAACGATAAGAGAGTTCAAGGAAAAAGAAACCAAATGAGATGCTCAGGTGGGCTCTGAGTAGTTATGCTGACGTGGCAAATGATAGAGGATTTGCTTATTTGGCACATTAATGGTTATCAATTAGAAATCGGTTATCATTTTAAAAGTCATTTATGCCTAATTTCATTAAATTATTAGCTAATGCGAACTACCATTTTTCGAGAAGGTCTATTGTCAATGAGAAAGAGGGAAATTGGAAATAGAATCACTTACCTCTAACTGTGCCTCGGTAACTTCCAGATCTCTACACCACTTGTAACATCTGCCCATCCCTTCATCAGTGACTAGACAAGTTTAAAAAGATTCAAAAAAGAAAAAAAAATAGAAATGGTGCTTCAGATGTCGGGCAATTTGAAAGCAAGGGCAAGCGACCATAATAATAATAATAACATTGAGAATATCATTAATTGGATCTCACCAATTTTATGTGCATTTTTTTTTTATGCTGATAACTTTTGTATGGCTGTATTGAGATCACCATCCCAGTTCTCATCCCATGTGTATCTGAGCAGTCTCGCAACTCGTAGTTGTGGCGTGCTTAGCGTACCATTGGAAAAGGTCTTCATTTTGGGGCACTCTTCCACTATAATACATAACAAGGATGGAAACCTCAAGATGCAACTTGTGGTGGAGGAGAAGCATTCCAGTTTTTGCAGATCTTGGAGTGTCAACGATACTAGCATCCCAAAAGAAATCACTTTTCCTTCTCCGTTTTCATCATTTGCAACTACTTCTCTCATTCTTTCACATCCTGTTATAGTCATGTCCGTAAGATGCACCAAATTTGCGACCGCTGAAAAGGTCACTAGATGTACCAATCCGGAAGAACTCTTCACCACTAACTTCGTCAAATTCCGAAAGGATGTCACAACTGGAAATAATGTTGTCAAACCGGGACAGTCGTAAACCTCAAATTTGTTGATGCTTTGAAGCACTTTTGTGATTAAACAGTCTTCTTTCCATACTCTCTTTAGGTTGTGTAGCTTGTTCAACTTAAGTTCTTTTAAGTTTTCAAGCACCGGATGTTTTTCCTCATCCACAAGTCCTCCATCGGGGAATATATCTTCAAAGGAACTACAAAAAACCTCAAGGCTTTTTAAATTGGGAAATATCTGGAGGAGGAAGTTGGAAGGAAAACCCGCCCTTTCATCATGAAAGCATGCCAATGTTAGCGCTTCTCGCTTGTCAATGTCATAAAAAAAAATTTCGTTCTGTATCCTCTGAATATCTTTATCGACTAATAAATGTCTCTCTAAGGTGGGAATGTCCTGCAAATTGTAAATATAATGAGAGCAAGTAAGTTCAACAATGTTCGACAAAATAAATCATTGCACCGTAAGGCATATTAAGTCGGTTTATTCCCATGGAACGTGGCCTTTTCCGTACAATTCATTAATCTCTAGAGCCTGCATAAAAGTATCAAGCTTCTAAAGTCGTCATACATATACAAACTGTAACCAAATGCTCGTATAATTAGATAGAAAGGGAAACAACATCCAAATCCATTTCACCCAGAAAACATCAATAGAAAGATAGTCATCCTGCCGTTATTTGAAAAGAAATTGCTAAATGTGTGTGCCCGCTTTGCAATTTAGTCCGTAGGAAATTCAGATCTAATCCATATAAAAACCTTTGAGGTCAGTACGGTTAGTTCAAGAACCATCCCGACCAAATTCATCCTTTATTAGGAATGTCTTATCTTGTCAACAAGGATTTGCGGTTCCTTTGAATTTCGGGTGATCGAGATGCGCTGATAGTGCCACTAAAACATTTTAGGTGCCCACGAATGAAAAGTGTGTATGAGAGCACATAAGACATGGTGGGTGAATTAAAGAATAAAGAAGAAACAGAGGAAGAGCAGTTTTAATAATACCTTCTGAGCCGGAAAGGACAACATATTCATTTTTTCGCAATGGGTCACTCGCAATTCCTTCAAGAATGGCCAGTTCAAAGTGAGCAAGTTAGGGCGGAAGCTCTTGAGTTGTGGCATATCATGTAACACCGGAGAAGTCAATACTGGGAAAAGAAATTGAGCAGCAATAGAGTGTGGACTATCATCTCCACTCGCACTCCGGACTATTTCCTCGAGCCCACAAGACTCCACTCGAAGTTCCTCAAGTTGGGTCAGACTTGTAGCCACCCAATGTGGAAACAAAATTTCAAGGTTCTTACAGTTCTGAGCCTTCACTTTCTGCAAGTATTTTAAAGTGAAAGTTCCTTGAGGGCCCCAGGTCCATATTTTGCTTAATTTGTCCATGTGGGAGAGAACTATTTCCTCAAGCTGAGGAAATTGTACCTGCCATATTGAAGAAAAAAAAATGACGCAGTGAATATGATTACACCGACTTATGATCTCAAAGACGAAATTAACAAACTACCCTAGCTCTCACAAACCATGAGAATTCTACAGCTTGTTAGTTACACATAGAGGGAGGGTCGTAGATGCTTTCTATTTACAAATAACAGAAAAAACAATAATTAGGCAAAAGAATCTGTAAGAAAAAAGGCCCCAAAAAAGGGAAAAAGTGTAGTGACTCGATCAGCTGGTACGTGTTAATTGCCTTTTGAAGCAATGATGCATATCACAACAAACTCCGTAAAGAAATTAGCTTGTTCATTAATTCAATGAAAACAAATTTGAAAATTGCTTTCAGTTCTGCAAGACGGCAACCTCTCTTAATTTCTATCGAATGAATTTTGCAATTCTTTGAAATTTAGAAATGTATCTGGTTTCAATTTATAGTCAATGGTACATGGAACATTGACTTTTAATTGGCTTACCCGAAATTTATTACTGGCAATGCTTTCTCCGTCCAAATTTTTGACAGTTCCTATAACAACTTCTTGGATTCTCCAATTCACCGATCACACATAAATGCACTGTTTAACTTCAATGTGCGCGCATATACAAATATATATATCCCCTATTTTCAATAATGCAACAAAGTATATGGTAAGAATTCTTGGATTTATTTCCTTCAAGTTGAAGATGCAATTCATTTTCAGTTTACCTTCTTGGAGAAAACTAATTCTTCATTTGTGATTCATTGATTTATAATTGGTAACCAATTACTGAAGTCGGTATACAATTATGAAGTTTTAGTTGGTGCTGACACTTTCTTGTTTTTTTTTTTTTTTTTTGTGTGGGGGGGTGGAAGGAGGAGGGAGGAAGTTGGTGTCGATACTTAACTACAATATCTTAAAGCCTGCAATACGTAACCAACTTCTTATCCTTAACTTCGCCATGTGACGAGGATTTTGGAGTTTTATTTGGGTGTGTGGAGGCAAAGCTAAAACGAAAACAAAGTGGATGTTGCATTTGCACTGGAACTGAAATTGTTTGTTTCATGTGACGAGTGCAACGCGCGCCATTCTATTTCCAAATTCCAGTTTCTGGTTCCATCCATACTTCGATTTGACAAGATAATTAACCAAAACACCAAAAGCATTGGGTTAAGACAGAGAACGCTAACCTGTGGAGTGAAGAGGGAAGGGGTATCCTGATCAACCTGCATCCAAGAATGCCAAGTCAAACTTCTCAGCTTGGGGCAGTGGGCAATAGTTAGCACTTCCAGGTTGGGACATTCCAGCGTATGATTCTTTCCCGAGAGGAAACTAGTCAAATTGGGCAAGCATTCCAGCTTCATCATATTGAGCATCGGGAATGTGATCTTCTCCACCACGCTTACCTGCCCTTCTTCCTCGGCGATCACTTCTTCCATTTCACCACACTCCTTTATTTCAATCTTGCATAGATTTGCAAGGCATCGAGCCATCGATGGAGTGAAAGCATATCTCAAGTTGCTGCAATTATAAAGGGTCAGAGAAAATAGAGAACTGAAGCGCAACGTTCCTTGAAGATCTTTGTTCCATAGTTGCCTCAACTTCGGTAGATTGACCAAGCCCAAATCTTGTAGCTGAGGCAGCACCCGAGTGATTTCCACAGGCTTAAGCCCTTCAAGATCGAATATTTCTTCCAAAGACTCGCAATCGCACACATGCAACCTTGTCATTTTCTCTAAAACAAGCATCAATTTGGATGGAATAGCATTAACAAATGATGGACAATTATTCACCGCCAGTCTTTCTAATTGCCAGGATGACTTGATGGGATTAAGTTCGCTATGCCATTTTCCAATCAGCTCAGGGAACTCAGACAGCCACATAAACTTTACTCTAGTAATCGTAGCCTGTTAGAAAATGCATCAATAAAGGTAAACTTGTAGTTAGCAAAAAGTAATTACTCTATAGGTTATTAAGATTATCCAATTGCACAAAATTTGATAATTGATGCATACCATTTCGTCAAACATATTTTGGATGGTGGTGTTGAGGTTTTCCTTCCAAAACCACACTTCATGTTGAGGTTTTGGATCTGCTTGTGTTTCTACTTGTATTCTCTCCAGCTTTGGCGCAACTATTGGTCCCTTAGAGAAGGACTGCATGTTGGGACATCCACTAACTATGACATCTTCCAAGAGAGGGAACACCAAAGTAAGTTCACTTGAGCTAAAACAACTCAACCTTGTCAACCCATCAAGTTGTACATGCTTCAACTGATTGAAAGTCGCTGCATACCCCTCCTTACCCCCATCGTCACTAATAACTTCTTTCAACATTTTACAATTTCTTATCCTCAACTCTGTGAGTTCTGCCAAGTTTTTAGCCATGGTCGGTGTGAACATACTTGATAGACCATCACAATGTGACACATCTAGAGTCTTTAGGTGTTGAAAGTATTTTGAAAAGTGTGATATTGCATGTAACGATAACCCATCACAATATGACACATTTAGGATCTTCAGATGTTGAAAGTATCTTGATGAGGGTAATAGCTCATGACTCGGGCCTTCTATGGCTTCCACAATTCTGCTCAGCTTCTCTAGATGAGATTCACATAGAACGAGCTTTTCCAAGTTGGTTAACCTTTGAATAAAAAGACACATGGATATTGCATATTCCTCCGAGAGATGACGAAGCTCAAGAACCCTAAGTGTGCAGAAGAATTCTTCACCATGAAAATCCCCATGCCATATCTCCATCCGTCTAGATAAATCCAATCTTAGCTCTTGTAGATTTGGGAATGCACCCTGAGAATATAGTCAAATCAGAGTTTGAAGTCAGCTTAGTTAAATGAGTAATCATGTGTTATGGTATAAGTCCTGCACATCACGAACAATGTCTACATTTTTAAATATGTTGAGTCCTGAAAGAAAATGTGCCCTCATGCAATACACTATCGTTGATTTTTTATATTTGACTTGTATCCGTATTTGAACCTAATTAGATCTGTACATTCCCATTTCTATAAGAAACATCCGTTGTGAAAATAACGTCTCGATCAATTATAATCACAATTACAATAAATTCAGATATCAATGCAAACGAAAATGTCACATCTTTCCCTTTTTAGCACAACATCAGTCATCTTAATAGGGCACAAATTATAAAACACTCTTGCGCCTGGTAAGATCAAACCGCATGCCACGTGTTTCAATCTTTATGGTACTTAAGAGACTAAACTATCGGAATTAGCCAAAACCATTTTTTAAGGGGGATAACGGCTATGCATTTTGTCAATACTTGAAGAACATATGATGTTTCCATGTTATACTATTCCTGTAGATTCAAAGAGAGTCATATAGTTTACATCTCCGTATGTGGAATTACTTGTATGATTTGCTTGGTTGTGACCATAATCTTCACTTCAAATATTCACAATTGAAGCAAAACAAATAATCGTAAGTCGTACCTTTTCCAACAAGAAGAGAGGCTGTTTCTGTAGTGGCATCTCGTTCTCAATTTGGGAAGCAAGTATCTCCACTTTGTTACAGCCATACACCTCCAAAGTCTTCAATGCTGGCCAACCTAAAGCATGTGTTCCCATGCAGATGCACTTCAACTCTGTCAGATGCTCGAGCTTGAGGGAGGTTAACTTTGGGAAGATAACCCCAAGAACTAGTCCTTCCATCCCGATGAGTTCTGTAATGCCACATGCATTGATCTCCAACTCCTCAAGTTGGATAAGATCTGTCGCTACTAAGGCTGGAAATAGAGAGGTGAGGCTCTTGCAATTGGAAATAGTAACAGAATGGAGACACTGGAATTTGACTTGATGGTGGAGTTCCTTATCCCATACACACTTCAACCGTGGTAATTCATGTAACACCAGCTCTTTTAATTGGGAACGAGCACCAGGATTCCCATCTAGAGGATTCAGTGACTGAAGTTTAAAAACAACTTCAAGCGAATCACAATAAGATACATTCAAGCTTTCCAGGCTCCAAAGCCGTCCAACAATGCAAGAAGGAACAATGTTCACTAGCTTATTGCATGCGAACACATCAAGTGACTTTATACTGTGGAAAGAATCCGTAGCAGCTCGATTGTCCCATATCGTTTCAATATTATCCATGCCGTAGATCTCTAATGTCTCCAAGCGAGGAAATGCAACCTGTGGTATTCACTCACAAGATTGGTGATTCAGTTAAATTACAAATTCATGAGCTTGCAAGATGCTAATATATATGAGTTGCCAAGGGGAGAGGGCGAATTATTAAGTTGCATTAAAGGAAAGAAAAAAAGAGAAAAAAAAATTAAGCACATGGAGAAGTCAAACTACATGTAATAAAACAAACGCTATTAATGTGAGTCAAGCATATATTTTTTACAGTGGGCAAGATGGTAATTTGGATATGCCCATATTTTGTATTGGACACACACCACACGAAAACGAAAAGAGCGGCTTTTCTGTATATGTTTTGACATATAAATGCAGTAAGAAATATTTGAAAACAAAAAGGACGATATTCCTCAACCTTGGCATATACTTGAATCAAATTATCGAAGATAGTCATAAATCTCTCATCATAGGTGGTTAAAAATATCTAAGAAAATCGACGTATTAATCCAATTTTACAGCCTATTTGGCTGAATAACAATGTTATTTGTGAACGTTAATTCAGAGTGAACCCACTTGTTCATGCTTGCAGTGCCAAGCCAGCCGTACATGCAAAATCGCTGAGACATTTACATTCTTTGTCAAAATCGGAAAGCCGTTCATCTAGCGTGATTTATCAGTTATTTAGATTAACAACTATACTTAATTTAAAATATTTTATTTTGGATGTTGCTAACTGATAACGGACGCAGATCATTAATTAACTGATTATTCTTTCTCTCATTACTAGGTAATTAGCAGCATCCTCATGCATTGTGCGGGTGTGAATTTTTTGTTTTCTGAAATATAGGTATTTGTATTTTAGTATAAATGATTAGAATCGTATGAATCTCCCTCTTTTTTTTTAAATAAATTAAAAAGAGGTTAAATTCTTAGTTACTATTATGTAAAACGTAGAGACTCGATAATAGTATAAAATCCTTATTGTCGTAGTTATATTTCAAAGGGACATTGTATCCACAACTGATAATATTATGCTAATGTTGAGTATGGGGCCCAAAAATAGTTTTCCTTGCAAGAAGGATGATCAACATCTTGCAATTGAAAGTCTACAGTGATATTCATTAAGGACTTTTTGGGGAGCACTTTATAACAATATAATTATATAAGTCTTTCAATGCCATTCTCATTCGATGACGACCCGACAACAGTATAACGTTCAGAAATTGGCCATACTGTTTGTCACAACAATAGTTGGTCAGAAAATTTTGAATGTTTGGTCAAAGTGCATAACTTATAAAGAAATGAAATTTATAACCTGGGTGATTAAAAATTGTAGTTTAAGTTACAAAATCCATTACTATTTAGTTACAATGACTGAATTCAACCCCGTAATTTGAGAATTAACAACTGAACTCCTTGAAGATTAGGTATCCAACTTTTATATCTGTAGTGATTTTCTTTAAATTATCTCAATTCAACTTAGAAGGCAATTTGGATTGTAACTTTACTTTGACTTATCCAGAATGCAATCAATTTTAACCAAACTTGACTTCGTAAGTAATTTAGTAAGTTTTTGCTCTTGTTATGCTTTGCCTGCTGTATAACTATTTATTTGCTTAGCGTAATTAGTAATTACGTGGGCCTGGCAATGATTTGTACGCCTATATCTTTCTTCGTAATTTTTTTTCAATAGTTCGTGTGATTGATCCAACTCTTGCTTTCTTGGGATTGGCGTGAATTGAAACTTGCTAATTGTTTGTAGTGGCATATGGGAACTTGCAATGCTCAGCATGCAAACTTCCGCAATACAATTAGCACATACAAGTGATGCCAAGTATTTTACTCCAACAGTTCTTGTCATATTTAATATTTTGACCTAACTAGAATTACGTACCTCATGATTGAAGAGGGCAGTGGCGCGTGATTTAACGTGATCCCGATTCCTAGCTTCTCGTGAACCTGCCATCAATTTTTTATATGATGGAAAGAATGTCATTATTTGTATTTCAAAAGATGCCAAGAAGATCTTGATTGATGAAAATAACAAATCAATCTTACACTTTTTGCGAGAGAAGCACGTCAAACTTTCCAAAAAAATTAATTCCAAATCAGTCAACGTTGGGAATTCTAGAATTCCTGATGTTTCCGTTTCCAACCCTTCTTCCTCCATAATGATCGCCTCCATCTTCTTGCAACCGTGCACGCTTAGTTCTCTCAATTGTGCTAGAGATTTTACCATTGATGCCAAAAACAGAAACCTGAGGCTGCCACAGCCAACCACCTTTAGCTTTGTTAAACGATGGAATCCCACTATTCCACAAGGATTCTTGCTCCAAATGAGCCTCAAGCTCGGCAAGACCCGTAACTCCAAGGTGGTTAGCTCGGAGGGAGTCTCAACATTTCCACTTGCGCTTGGTCCGTCAAGGTCAAAAACTTCTTGCACCGAAACGCAATTTTCGATAGTTAAAGTGTGCAGCTTATGTGAATTTACCAGCGACCTGAAGTTGAAAACCTTCGAGAGAGATTTGCACCCCAACAGCTCAAGAGATTGAAGATTGCTCAGTTCCACTGCAGATTCTTCGCTCCATATAGTTTCCAGATTGGGAAGTCCAGACATAGTCAAGGTCTGCAAGGATGGGATTGAAACCTGGCGGACAAACCCATCAACGATAACATTAGGAAAGACAAGCTGGATTTTATACGTGCAATTAGCAGGTTATTCATGACTTTCGCATTTACAAAAATATTTGATAAACAAAAGCTACTTTACGATCCTGAAAGACAACCACTCGGTTTTACTTTTTATTTACAGTATAAGAAGGGATGTTGTTACAGTTAGATTTTGTTTGCGATTTACTAATGACAACGGAAATTAATGAACCATAAAGCAAAAAGTAGTTTCAAGGTAAATTACTTCTTAAAAGTTGCACTAGTCCTGCTAGGAACTAATTTACTGTCTGACAGGGGAAGATTACTACCAAGAAGTAGATTAGCGGTTTCAAAGAGTAATTTAATGCTTCACAAGGAAAAATAACTATCATAATAGTCTAAGTACTCAAGTATCTTCCTCCTGTCACCCCTGGACCCTCCCAACTAATTTATGCATGAAATATCATATTTTTATCCAACGATGTCCAATAAGATATTGTATCTTATCCAATGACCCGACGATGTTCTCATTACTTATTATATATGGTCATATCTTCTCACGATGGGAATAATCAGTATTTCTTTATGGCTATGTATTTCCTCCTATCATTAGTATTAACTTTTCGGGGCATGGATCGTCTCCCACGATCCTTACAACAACATGTAAAGTTAATAACAATAGTAACAATGCCTTTACTCAACTTTGCTATATTCATTTAGCAACTTTTACTAATTTAATCTGCCGGAAAAAGAGTAATTTGAATTTTTAAAAAAAATCTCAGGTTGGCGTGCTTATCTTTCATATAATAACAAAGTTTTAGCTAACTGAATCTAGTGGAATCCATTTAACAAATCTATGAAATTGCTTTATCATTGAATACTTTATTGCCAAAATTCCTTTCAGTTTTGCTTCATGAACCCTATTAACATAAGTATACTTGCAGGATGTAAGTAAAAAGTAACTCATGACCCATCCCAAACTAAGTTTATGTGGAATTCACACAATCAGTTGGATTTCTACAAAATGAAGAGAAACAGAAGATTGGTTTATCTAATGGACAACGAAGGCACCAATGGATAAGGTAAATTGGAACCGAATGAACTGAAAATAACAATATGAATATGCATTATGATCTATGTTACATCTAATTGGCAATTAATAAATACTATTTTCTTTTGATAGAAAGTTACCTGTTGCCCGTTGAAAAATACGGCTTGAGTGGCAGCTTGGTTTTCTGATGAACTACTCGAAGGAGCACTCCCGGTGGATAAAAAGTTTTTTATACCCGGCAAGTCACGCAACTCCAATGCACGCAAATTACGCAACTCAACTTTGCCACCTTCATCAGCTTCTCCAATCTCCCGCATCAAGTCGCACTCGATAACTCCGATCTTTTCAAGCTGTGGAAGTTCTCTCAGTAATGAACAAGGAAACAAAACTTCCATTTTGAAACAACGCTTGACTCGTACTTTTTTCAATGTACGGAAGGACGTGGACGAGATATGGCTGTGGCATATCTTCTCCATGTTGATCAGATCTTCGAGAACTAATGACTCCAACCTCTTAAAAGCAGTGGAGGAAGGCCATTGGAGGATGTAATGGATGGAGGGACCATTCTCGACATGTAGATGCTTCAATTTTGGAAAACCTTCTAGGGATAACTCGCAAATACTTTTAGGTTTGTTCAATCCATCCAAATACAGATCATCAGTTTTGTCCAAGATAGTTCGTACACATCCTTTGTGGAGAATATCATTCGCTGGATTCAACTTGAGCTTCAATGCCGTTGATGTTTTGTATTCGCTTGACGAGTGCCATGTACCGCCTATCCTGGATTCTGTATTTGGTTAATTTTTGTAGGTTTAAATCCTCGGGCAGGACATTCGGATCGGGAATTGATACGTGTAGAGAGTAGAGATTCTTCATGTTATTCAACTCAATAAGGCAGGCATTACTTGGTGGAGTTTGCTCCATGGCATTCCATTGATGAAAGCTATTCTCCAAATATAACTCCTCCAATTTGATCAAGCTTCCTAGCACACCTGGTTCGATTACCTGAAGCCTCGAGCAATGGTTCAAGTCTAATAGCCTCAGCTCTACCAATTGCCCGATTTCTTTCGGCAATCGATGAATTTTGGAGTTCGCAAAGCTGAGAATTTGTAGCCCTTTTAGGTTGCCAAGACTGGCTACATCTTCTATCGAACGACCATCCGGACATAAGGTGTGTAAGTTCTCCAAGAGTTGAAACGACAATGGCGAATGAATGAGATGTATCCCCGTGAGATTTAGGACCGCGAGTTTCCTCATAGAATTGAAATATGAATCCGGAACATCAAGAGGTTTATTGTTCATGAACAACAAAAACATCTGCATTTCGGGGCAATCTATTTCTTCAGGAAGCTCCTCCATGTCAACGTAGGGAAAGCATGTTGCCCTACAACTTTTGAGCTTGTCCTTCGACCACTCTGTTATCAACCTATCTTTCTCTTTCAACACAAGAAAAGGGTTATCTCTGGAAGCAACCGAGGCGACAAACTCACGAACCAAGTCATGTATTTTGAAACCATGAACATCTCCATCCTCTAACAAGAGGGAGGAGTCTTGAAGAGTACGGATGGATGATGCCAAACTTTCTCTAGCTTCTTCCATGCTCTTGTCTTCTCGAAATAACCCCAAACCCACGCCATACCTCACCAAGTTTTCAAGAGATGGCTTAGAGACGCCACACACAACACAGAGCCGTAATAGTGACTTCACATCCTCGCCTTTTAAATGGTCATAACTCAATTGCAACATCTTATTTACTTTCTCACCAATTCCCTCGTTTTTAGACAGCTTGAGTTGTTTTAAAACATTCTTCCATCCGGATAAATTAGCGTGTTTAAGAAGTTTGGCCATTTGGACAATTAGGAAAGGCAAACCTGCACATTTATGGAGTGCTTTCTCCACCAAGGGTTTGAACTCTTCGTCGCAAACTTTGTCTCCAACATAACTCTGAAACAATCTTCTTGCCTCTTCCTCCTGCAGCTCCCCAAGAAGTAAGGGGTCGTCGCAGCCCATTTCCGCTTGCAAGACATCTCGATCTCTCGACGTCAACAGCAACTTGCATCCTATGACTCTGTTATCATGACCGCAAGGAATGCCGACTGATTTCAAGTCCAGCGGCTCCCACAAGTTGTCCAGTATTATGAGCACCTTCTTCTTCTTCTTCTTCCTCTCCTCATCATTTTCTTCTTTCGTCCTCTCCCCATCTTCCAACCTCTCGCGCAGAAGCTTCGCTCGCAAAAGCTTCGCTCGCAAGCTGACATTCTCTTCCTTCTTTATGTCACTAAGGCCCAACCCGTGCGCGATCTCTCCTTGAATCCTCTTGATGTCTGGATTTTCCGACACGTCGGCCTTAGCGACCAGATGGAACGACCTCTCTTCCCTTATTTTTCTTTCAACCTCTTCCAAAAGGGTGGACTTGCCGATCCCGCCCATCCCATAAACCCCAACCACGCTGTTGCGGTTATCAGCAAGAGCGGCCATGATTTTACGTTTGATCGAAGCTCTGGATTCGAAGACGCCATCGTCCTTGGCAGAAGGAGCGGAGACTGCAGTGACATTCCCCGGAGCAGGATCAATGGAGGAGATGTCCCTGAATTCACTGCATTCTCGAGCGAGTCGCTGAAGGAGCTCGATCTTATCCTTGGCCTTTCTGCTGAACTGATAGCGACAATTGGGGTCGGGAAGAGTCCCGTAGCAGCAACTCTTACTCGCTTTTTCGAACTCTTCCAACAGCTCTCTCGCCTCGTTCAAGGCCTTCTCTGCACTCTCGTGCCAATCGGTGACTAGACTGTAGACCGTCCGAATATTGTTTCTGGCCACTTCGACGGCATTGTGGATCCTCTCAGCCTCGTACGTCAGCTTCCCGACTTCCTTCCAAAGATCCTGGGCGTAGCTCTTGGAGGAGATCACGTATCCGAATTGGCGCTTGACAGGAACAACTACCCACTTCAAGACATCCCATGCAAAAGATGCAACAGGAATGGCAGGATCGATCGACATTTTGCTTTGATTTTTTCTTATCGAGAAAGAAAGAGCGATAAAACGGGGAGACAGTGAAGAAGAATAAGAAGGATGGTTTGGCCGAGGAGAAGAAAGAGCGAAACAGAGCAAGAATGATTGAGAGAAGGAGAGGGGAATAAGATTTGAGCGCAGAAATGGATGACGAATCAACGGGTGAGCTTCAGTTCTGGAGATCCAACGATTTAAAATAAAAGAAAGACCGCAGTGGGTCCCATCTGTCAAGCCACCAACGTGGACTTGCAAACCATATGTTAAACGTTGCCGTGAGTGCTGTAATTTTCAAATCACAGCTGAAGGGCCAAACTGTTTTAGGAACATTCATTCAAGAATCTCGGAAATTCGACATGGCATGGCACTTGTTATTTCAAAATCTTATGGCGCTCAAATGGTCTTTGAAAAAGTTATATACTAATTATGATTCTCGAGTGAGTATCATACATAAATCATGACACTTAGTGATTCAAAAAAGATTATAATACTTAAGTGATCGCCGTATAAAAATTATGATATTTGTATCTCCCATTTGATTATTTCTCTGCTTGACCGATCACAATATCTAAGTCTCTTCCCTTTCCTCCACTGTTAAATGGTCACGTACTAATATCTAATTAATGTTGACCGTTAGGTGACAATGTGTCTTGACTTTTCATTTATCATATTCCGAATTTTGAGAGGTTTATTGACAGAAAGCACCTCAAATCAATCCTTTAAGTGGAAAAAAAAAAAAACTCAGTTCATAAGGAAATATTGAAGTTGTTTAATTATTTTGCCAACCATAAGTGTTAGATTAGAATATGTGAAATTACTCCTTAATCTGTATATCCATTATGACAATTCGAAAAGGTTACGCCTAATTTTTAAAAATAATGTTTTGACTAATTAAAGTCATCGGGGACGTTCACTTTGTAATTAAGGTGATAAGGACCTCTTGCATAGTAACTACCTAATATATGGAGAATAAGTGCACATACTAGGGAAAAAAATTACCATATGAAGTTAGCATTCTCCTAAAGTACGCAATTGTTTTCGCTACAATCCAGGGCCATAGGTGTGGAGGTTAAGCCAATGAAATATCCTGCAAAATCAGTTAAGCTTAGGCCCCTGCGTAGCCGACTCTAACTCAAATAGCATGCACGCAATTTGTGGGATTCAAACGAATGATTCCCCAGTTTCGAGTTGAAACTTTCGCTATGCCTCAACCAAATGCACCAATCCTGGAGTTAAGTAAGCATGACATTTTTTTAGTAACGAGCAATTTTACTTTACATTCCGTAACACTTCTTAAGAAAATGATTATGTCAACGTAAAAATTACGGTACTACATATATTCAATAATTGTATGAGAGAGATGCTCAGTAAGTATAATGTTAAAGTAATAGTAGCATATGATGGGTATTCATCATATTGGCCTCGGATATAGTTGAATGTTAGCTGGCCAAATTTCTATGCGCCTATTAGTCTCACATGACAAACATGCCCATCAAAATTGTTATTTTTTTTTTTTGGTCCAAATAAAATTGTTAGGTTGGAAAGGTCAATTTACCCCCAATTGGGTAGATGCATTATCACCGTTCGAAAGTATTTTGACTAAGTCAAAACAATAAAAGTCATGAGGCACATATTTCTTTGTAATTAGCTTGATAAGCATAACCTAGTTAGTAGTGCATAAAATTCAATTTTCTCGTCGTATCGAGGAAAACCAAAAACCCCTTTGTGGTTGGTCAGTACATCCTCAAGTACTTTTTTTATATTTTAAGAGGGGCTTCCATCATCAACTAATCTAACCATAAAATTAGATGTTTGACGTTGAAAAGCAATTCATACCGATCAATTTCTAATACGTTGATAAGATTGTGTATTACTCTAAATGTGTGCTACTTGTAATTGGTAAATGTATCTATTATAGGGGTAAATGACTTTCATATATGGTAAAACTTTCATATGTTGTAAAGACATTCGTTAATGGCAAAAACATGTTATTTTTAGTGCTATTTCTGTTTTATCATAGCAATATCAACAAAAACCAATCAATCCAACCAAATAAAGATTAACCAAAAGAAAAGCAAAAAAGATAATAAAATATATTAATTTGGATTGTTTTTATTTCACGAAAAATCAATGATTTGACAAATATTTTCCTAAAGATGAACACTTATATCGTTTATAAGAATGAATGAATAAAGAATACATTTTATCTTTCACGAAAATATCCATATATAAATTGTCATCCACAATAAGAATATTTTTATTTAACTAATTATTTCAAACCATACAAACAATTATATTTTAAAAAATATTTTTCGAAATTTTTATTTTCTGCGAAATAAAAGGAACCTCATGTTGAAAAACATATTTTGGGGCTGTTTTAATGGTCAAACCAATGAAGGCAGTAGGTCAGGCTTAGATTCCTGCCCGGACTATTAAAATTCAAGAGAAGAATACAGTCGATGTTCAAAAAGGTTTACTGAAGTGTGTCCAAGCTGGGGCGAGTCACTCATTCATGTACAGTGCAACAAGGCGAAACTTACATATGGTGATTCTCTTTGATAGACGTCATTTTTACAGGACAAAAAGTATATTTCATTTGAGAATTGATTAAGTAGTAATTTTTGGATGATTGTAAAATTAATAGTCTGTTTTGGACCATAAAAAAATAATGATTAATTAAGTGTTATTATGAAGTTTACTCTTTTAAGAATTTGTATCTTACGTGTACGGTTATTCTCACAAATACTCAAAAATTATTATGCTAACGTAACCCATTTCGTTTATGTTGACAGCATTTCTCTCTATACCAGAAGCAAAGAGCGAGAAAACGGAGAGAGAGAGAGAGAATGGTGACCCAGTCACCTAGACTATGGAGAAGAAGAGGAGGAGGAAGAATAGTTGTGCCCAGGAAAGGATGAGAAATCAACGGCTAAGATTTAGTACCAGCGATCCAACGATCTAGAACCTTGAGAACGACTCAAATGCCACGCCGAGGTAGAAAGAGGAAGTTGAATGGTAGCATACTACTCCACGTCGCCACTGGACCTAAATAAAATTTAAAGAAATATGGTTGTCACTGTTAGTCGGTAGATGATTATAGTTTGACTATGAGGTGAAAATAAGTCTTTGATTTTTCTTGTATTATCGTTCCGAACTTTTTTTTTTATTTCAGAAAAAACCCTTAATTTTAGATTCAGTCTCAAATTTATTCCAAATCTTTTTTATCTTAAAAAATACATTAAACTTTAGTATCAATTCTGAATTTATCCCGAACTTTTTTATCTAAGAAAAAATCACCGATTTTTACTCTAGTCTCAATCTTGCCTCATTAGCCCTTTGTCCTAAAATCGCCATTAGTATGTAATTTTCTTATTATAAAACGGCTTAATTTTGGAGGACTTCTTTACTGGGGTAGAATTATTTTCCACATGAAAATGTCATGTTTGTTCGTACTTATCGTCCTATTACTTTGTCAATGCAAGTTTTTTTGTCGATGTAAAAATGTCACGTCAAGTTGGGACAGGATCACAAGATATACATTGTAAACTTGTGATTTTTTAGGCAAAATAAAATTCAACATAAATTTGAGGCTGCACTTAAAGTTTAGGTTTTTTTTTCTTCCAGAAAAAGATTAAGTTCGAGGCAATGGTAAGTGAAGATGGACGTACGCGTAGTGATACAAAGTATAACATGGCCCTTGGTGTCGGATGCCGGTTGTATCGGCGATGACTTCAAGTGTTTTTCACACTCTTCCTCTGCAGTGCATAGTAATTGTTAAAATATATGTCTCGAGTTTTGAGTTCGAACGAAATCCGACGATGTATTGTGTGGATGCTCCAACACGTGAAAGAACGAAAAAAAGATTGGCACATATATTTGCCGGTGGATATGTGTTCACGTGAAAGGATGAGAAAAGGGAAAAGTGCAATCATTGACTTTGGCCAAATAATGAGGATATTTGGTTCAAAGTGGACTCCTTGAAGACAACAACAAAGAAGAAAAGATACGCTTTCTTGGTTGTTGAAAAAGTTGCATGCAGGAGTAAGAAAGTCCAAGTTTGAGACTTTGTTGTCCCTATCTTCACGGTGGAAATCTGCACACTCTTTGGTGGTGGGTTTAATATAAAATGCTTCTCAAGTTTGCTTTACAAATGACTCTTGAAAAAGAGTCCTAAAGAGAGCCATTCATTGAGTGCTCTGCAAGGGTTTCATTCGTGGGTTTTGTTCGTGGAATTATATCAAGAATTCAAGTGTCGAAGCCGATTAAATCTTGAGGTTAGATTTGTGTTAATTCCTTTGCGAGATCGCTAGGAATTGGGGGCTAAACACTGTGTGCGTTCTTGGATGTAATTGGGGTTTGGGAAACACCGAGAGTGTTTGAGTTACTCGAGTGTGGTTCTGTAATCTCCGTGTATCGCTCGTTCTATAGTGGAATTCGTTGCTACTCTTCCCGTGGACGTAGGTCTCTACGACCGAACCACGTACATCCGGTGTCCGATTTATTTTCTTGTTCTGTCTATTTATTGTTCGATCGCTTGTTCCGCGCAACAATTGGTATCAGAGCCAGACTTGTCGAGTTGAAGTGAATCGATGGCGACGGAAGAAGTAAAAGTGAAAATCGACGGATTTGAGGGGAAGGACTTTGGTTTCTAGAAGATGCAGATTGAGGATTATCTATATCGGATGAAGCTGCACTTGCCCCTATCCGGGGAGAAACCAGAGACGATGAAGCAAGCCGATTGAGAATTGTTGGATAGACGAGCGTTGGGTGTTATTCGGCCGACGTTGGCTCGTAACGTCGCGTTTAATATCGTCAAAGAAAAGACCACTGCGGGTTTGATGAAAGCCTGCTCGGATATGTACGAGAAGCCCTCTGCGATCAACAAGGTCTATTTGATGCGACGTCTGTTTAATTTGAAGATGAGCGAAGGTGCGTCTGTTGCTAATCATATCAATGAATTCAATGTGATCGTTAGTCAATTGAGTTCAGTTGATATTGACTTTGAAGATGAGGTATGTGCTTTGATTCTACTATCCTCATTGCACGATAGCTGGAATACTACTTATCTTGTTGTTAGTCATTCCTCCGGGTCAACAAGTTTGACGTTTGATGGTATTCGAGATTTGATTCTGAGCGAGGACATTCGTAGAAGAGAATATGGCGAATATGTATCTACCGCTTTAGTAGGTGAAAATAGAGGAAGGAGCGATACTCGTGGTAGTAGAAGTAGTATGAACTCGAATAGACGTGATCGATCTAGGACCCGGTGGTGCTGTCTGTTGGAATTGTGGCAAGAGAGGGCATCTTAGAAGGAATTGCTTAAAGCTGAAAAACGAAACGGGTAAGGGAATTAGAGTTGAATCTACGGATGATGTTGCAGCTGTAGCAGAAAATTCTGATGGTGTCGATAGTGTCTTGTGTCATTGAGAATTCGTCATTTGACGGATGGATTATGGATTCTGGTTGTTCTTTTCATGCTACACCAAATAGAAACTGGTTTGCTACTTATCAGTGCACGGATAGTAGTAAAGTGCGGTTGGGGAACAACGCTGAATGCGATGTTGTGGGTGTTGGTGATGTTAAAATCAGGATGCATGATGGTATTGTGAGGACACCGAGCGAAGTAAGACACGTTCCCGAATTGAAAAAGAACTTAATTTCCTTGGGTGCCCTAGATTCAGTTGGATGCGGGTATTCTTCACAAGGTGGAGTTCTAAAGGTTGTTCGAGGTGCTTTGGTGATAATGAAAGGAATCAAGCACGGTGGCCTGTATGAACTTCAAGGTGAGACATTGACGGGTTTCGTTCCGGAGACGTCGACATCCGTTCGAGAGTCTAACGACCGCTCGAGGAAGACCTGGGTGATTGTGTCGAAGCACAAGTTTGATGCTGTTGTCGGGAACACGCGGTCGAGAGCTTTGATCGAGGTGGAGACCGCTAAGTCAATCAAGCATGTGCGAACCGACAAGAGCATGGAGTTTTGCTCAAAACTAGTAAATAAATTCTACATGATAAATGGCATAGTGAAACACCGCACCAGTGCCGGTAAACCACAACAGTTTGCAGAATTGATGAGCAGAACATTACTAGAGATGACCCATAAAATGATCTCTAGTGCTGGTATGGCTAGAAGAGTTCTAGCGGATGCGCTTAGTATGGTGAGCTACCTGGTGAACGGATCTCCATCAACTGCGATTGGATTTCGGACTCCCGAAGAAGTGTGGTCAGGTAACGTTGCTAATTATTCTACTTTTAGAATGTTTGGTTGCCCGTGTTATTATCGAGTAAGTGATGGTAAGCTCGATGTGAGGGCAAGGTGCATATTCCATGGCTATGCACGAGGTGAGCGGGGCTATCGGTTGTGGTGCTCGAATATAAATTCACCTGTTTGCACCAGAAAAGTTACCTTTGACGAGTCTTCGGTACTTCACGGTAGGAGTGTTCGTGGCAGTATAAATACAGATCTAAACGGTGTTCAGCTTGAGGTGGAGTTGCAACCAGAAACTCCCGAGGTAGCGAGTACTAGCGTGATAATCGACACAGATGGTGCTTGTAGCGAGGTGGAGCACGTAGAGCCAACGGTTCTTGTCGAATGCGCTGATATTGATAAGGTACGTGTTCGATCTCCGACGAGATATGGATGCAACGGTGGTTTTGCTTTATCTGCGATTAAGGAGCTTGTGTCGGAATGTCCTTGTAGAGCAGTTAAAGGTGCATGTTCGGTTGGTATTCTGATGAGGTCCACGATTACGGCGAAGTTCAAGCGCGGCTTGGACTTGGATGATATCTGTGGCGGTTGAGCCCATTGGGGCTGTTAGGAGAGTAGCAGATGATGTTCGGATTATAGAGAAGCGAGTGTGACATGGCTCAAACGTCGAGCCAAGGTGGAGATTGTTAAAATATATGTCTCGAGTTTTGAGTTCGAACGAAATCCGACGATGTATTGTGTGGATGCTCCAACACGTGAAAGAACGAAAAAAAGATTGGCACATATATTTGCCGGTGGATATGTGTTCACGTGAAAGGATGAGAAAAGGGAAAAGTGCAATCATTGACTTTGGCCAAATAATGAGGATATTTGGTTCAAAGTGGACTCCTTGAAGACAACAACAAAGAAGAAAAGATACGCTTTCTTGGTTGTTGAAAAAGTTGCATGCAGGAGTAAGAAAGTCCAAGTTTGAGACTTTGTTGTCCCTATCTTCACGGTGGAAATCTGCACACTCTTTGGTGGTGGGTTTAATATAAAATGCTTCTCAAGTTTGCTTTACAAATGACTCTTGAAAAAGAGTCCTAAAGAGAGCCATTCATTGAGTGCTCTGCAAGGGTTTCATTCGTGGGTTTTGTTCGTGGAATTATATCAAGAATTCAAGTGTCGAGGCCGATTAAATCTTGAGGTTAGATTTGTGTTAATTCCTTTGCGAGATCGCTAGGAATTGGGGGCTAAACACTGTGTGCGTTCTTGGATGTAATTGGGGTTTGGGAAACACCGAGAGTGTTTGAGTTACTCGAGTGTGGTTCTGTAATCTCCGTGTATCGCTCGTTCTATAGTGGAATTCGTTGCTACTCTTCCCGTGGACGTAGGTCTCTACGACCGAACCACGTACATCCGGTGTCCGATTTATTTTCTTGTTCTGTCTATTTATTGTTCGATCGCTTGTTCCGCGCAACAGTAATGGTGGGACAGAATCATGACTTTTCTCTAAACCCCAAGCCTTCACTGTAAGGGTCTAACTCCTGATTTCTTGGGAAAAAGGGGCTCCAATAACGTGTGCTATTTTTAATAAAGGGTGATAGAAAGACATATATGACGAGCCTTTATACCTAAACATTATTTTTTTTCTTTTCCCAGTGAGTCAAATTTTGTTTATCAAAATATCGATTTTCAGATTTTTTGGTGATAGAAACACAACTTTTTTTTTTTAATTGATGGCTAGTATCGGACATCCAACAATTTAGAGCCTTAGCAAAGAGCCAAACCACAATAAAGAAAAAAGGAAATTGGTGCAGACTATGGAGCTTAGTTTAAGGCCTAATTATACACTAGTCAATTTCTCGAGTATAGGAATGGATGATTTTTGGTATTATTGTCCCTTTAATGGACCGTCACCATCATCAATATCTATGTCTCCGTCCTTTCTCCCATTATTAATGGATAGGCATTGATGAGATATATATCCTTTCATCTTTTCCCATTGCTAATGTACTAATCCTAATCCATCCTTTCTTCTACGGTTAATAGAAAAATATTGATTAGGTACCAATTCTAGACCCGCTCATTGTGCAGGTCAATGAGATCATATTAAAAATATAGAAGCAACGTCATAATTAAGAAATTTGTTAGATTATAATGTCAATTGTAACTGTTACATTAGGTGTAACTTCAATTAGAATTGATAGATCATAATTTTATCAAAGATTGCTACTCCGTACTTGATAAAGTTAATAAAGAAATCAATTGTGAACCATGACATTGCTTCATGGTCCCTCATTCTAATTCTAGTTATCACAAATGCTTGGGTCCGTTTGGAGTCTTTACTTCTAACATTCATGTTCCAAATGTTGCAGTTTTTTATGCTTTCAAAACCATACAATTATTCACAAGTAGATTTATATGTTTTTATTTTTTTTTTTGGTAAAGGTAGATTTATATGTTTTTTCATAATCTATAAAACCTAATTATTGTATTTTTCAAGTTTTTTTTGGGGAAAGCAAAACGCAGAAAAATGTACCTAAAAAGTCTAAACAATAGAACAAGTTAACTGTCGAAGTCCGAGAAAAATGATGATGGAATCTTTTCAGAATCAATCTTGCATATTCCGAGTTCATGACAATCATTCTAAACAACATTGTCAATATGAATATGAATATAAATCTTAAAGGAAAAAAAAATGAATCTCGTGGAAATGGATGATTTTTTGCAGTATTACTCCTTTGCTTGACCAATCACCATCGACAATGTCTAGTCTCCATCAATTTCTTCATCACTGATAGACAAACATTAATTGTCTTCTAGTATTTTCATCCTTTCTCCTCCGTTGAAGGATAAACATTGCTTAGATACCAGTCCAAAACCCGCTTATTGTGTGGATCAATGAAATCATGTTAACACAGTAAAAGTAGCATTATAATTAAGCTACTTGAACAGGAAAAAAATAAAGTTTAATTTTCAAAATGATATCAAGATGGAAATAGCTTTAAAATGTAACATAGTCATGTTATTTATTTATATCGAATAGCTTACTGACATATTAGATGCACACCACGAGGAAGAAAGGTGAGACCAGTACGGACTACGGAACTGGGTTGCCTAATCTTAGTTTAGGTAAACACCAATTGATTCATTATATAGAAATGGATGATTTTCTATATTATTGCTCCTTTATTGAACTAGTCACCATCACCTTTGTCCACGTCTTCATCCTTCTCCTCCTCTGGTGGATAGACATTGATAAAGTATTCATCCTTTCATCCTTTTCCACAGCTAATGTAATAGTCATAGTCCATCCTTTTAATGGATTTTTCCACCATCAATACAAGCATTGAGGTACTAGTCCTACTTGCACAGGTCAACAAAACCATATTTGAAATATGGAAGTAACATTACAATTAAGCTAAGATATTATATTAGAATGTCAATTGTGATTGTCACATTAGACAAAATTTCAATTGGAATTGTTAGAGCATAACTTCTAATGAAATGAAACTTTTCCGCTCTTTATTAACATTTTAAACTAGTTTGCTTTCTTAAATATTGATACTTTGTACACGACAAAATTAATATGGGAAATGATAACGAGCCACAACCCGACATTGCTTCGTGACCCCTCATTTTGATTCTAGTTATCGCAAATGCTTCGGTTGGTTTGGGTCTTTTACTCATTTTCTCAATCTCAGCCATGATTTTTAGACTAGAATGTCAAATTACTCCAAAATTCCTATATTTGTTGTCTTTTTTAAAATGTTATGACTAATTTCTAATAAGGAAATGGTATGACTCATTAATGTTATGAGGGATGTTCTCTTTCTAATTAAGTTGAAGGATCTTTGGCATAATAACTACCTAGTTTATCAGGAACAAGTGCATATGAACAAACTACCATTTAAAATTATCATTATGTTAAAGTAAGTACATTTCGTCTGCATTCTGTATCATTTCTCAAGAAAATGATAACGTCAGCATAAAATCATCAAATTGACAAAAAAATAAAATAAAATAAAATCATCAGTCAATCCCTTGGTATAGAAATGGATAATTCAATAATTGCATAATAGAGATGCTAACCTAACCTTAGTTAATGCATTAACCGAACACCAGTCAATCCTTTGGCATAGAAATGGATAATTGTCGCATTTTTGGTCATTTACTGACCAATTACCATCACTACTGTCCATGTCTCCTACTCTTTCCTGCACCCTTGACGGACAAATGTTGATGAGTTGTCTGTCCTTTCATCTTTCCCCAGCGAAAACGGTCCTTTCATCCTTATGTACTATTCCCAATCCATCCTTTCCATTCTTTCCCGCATGTTAATGGACAAACATTGATTATGTACTAGTCCTAAACCTACCCATTTCGCGGTCAATTAAATCATATCAACAATACAGAAGTAACATTACAATTAAGATATATGGAAAAAATGAAGCTTAATGTTACTATTTCATGTACTGAACAGCAAATTTTTTCATAATTTTCTATCTAATGATGTAGTAGACTTGGGTTAACTTCGATGCATATATCCAATCAACATTTTGGCCGTTAATTGAAAATAAGTATTATCTTTCAAATTCTCATAGATCCGTTGACAAAAATCCCCTCAAATCATTCTTTTTAAGTGAAGAACTCGGTTTGAATTTGTTTACATTTTTTTGCCAACTATAATTCTTAGATTAGAATGTCAAATTACTCCTAATTCCATGTGTCTATATAAACATTTTGACTAATTAAAAAGGCTATCATAAAATTCTAAAGAAAAGATGTTATGACTAATTAAATTCATGAGGTACTTTCTCTTTGTAATCAAGTTGATAAGGAATAATGCAGCCAAAGAGGAGCGAGAAAATGGAGAGAGAGAATGATGACACAGACACTGGAGAAGAAAGAAGAGGAGGAGGAGGAAGAATGGTTGTGCCCAGGAAAGGACGAGGGATCAACGGCGAAGATTTAGTACCAGCAATCCAACGATCTAGAACCTTAAGAACGACCCAAATGCCACGCCGAGGAAGAAAGAGGAAAGATGGGCATGGAATGTAATGCTGAGGGAGGAGATAGACTAAAGAAGTTGAATGGTAGTAGACTACTCCACGTCGTCTCCGGGCCAAAATAAAATTTAAAGAAAGATGGCTGTCACTATCGGTCGCTCATGATTATAGCTCGACCATTAGTTGAAAATAAGTCTTTGTTTTTTAGTGTATTGTCTTCAAAGACTGCAATGAAGGGCGGCTGCAATAGTCGTGACTTTGACGTGCTGTGACTTTAGTCTAGACCGCACATGTCCCCATATCACATATGCTGATATGCATCTGCCCTGTACTATGGTTTAAATTAGCAATATTTATTCACTCTTTCGGGCCCCGCACGAGGTCTCTTCTTCGAAATTTGGATGTCGCGATTTTCTTTGACAACTGCCCTTTTTGTGTGACAAAAGTAGCCTCATTCTCTTAAAAAAACTCTTAATTTTAGATTAAATCTTAAATTTATTCCAAACTTTTTTTATCTAAAAAATCTCTAACTTTAGATTCAATCTCAAATCTATTCGAACTTTTTTTTATCTCGGAAAATACCTTAAACTTTAGTATCGATCCCGAATCTCATTTATATTCCATTGACGCTTTGTCCAAAAATCGCCGTTAGTCATCTCTAATTTTCATATTCTAAAACGGCTTCATTTTCAAGGACTTCTTTATTGTGGTAGAATTGTTATCCACATGAAAATGCAATGTCGGTCTGTACCATCGTCTTATTATTTTGCTAATGCGAGTTCTTTTATTGATGTGAAAATATTGTTGGAGTTGGCGAATACTTCGGGGACTCTTGTTTCTCACACCGGGTACGCCCACGTGAGCTTAGGGAAACTGAAGTGTTACCCAACAACATGTGACCCCTACGCGCGGGATGCGGGGGTTCGAGGGCAGCGCCCCCGACACGGGTGTCCCGCTGCCCAATCAGCGGGCGGGGGTTCGGGGGCAGCGCCTCTCGACGGGGGTTCCGTTGCAAGGGGTCGCACCTATTTTTCCTGTTTGTGCCTTGTACCAAGGCAAAAGCACATGTGGACCCTTGGAATTTCCAGAGTACTTAAGAAAAATACATAATTTTGATAAGTATAGATAAACGATTGTGATAAATAACATCTTTAATTTCTTTCGTACTATTAGTACTTCCATCGATATTTGTATGTGGGCACTTGTCTAAATCAAAACCGGGCAACGATTAAAGCTCGAAATGCATATACAACCTTCAATGACTGATTGCAATACCTAGTTGATAAGACAATGCTAGCATTCAGCAAGAGCGTGGTGAATTAGGACTTCTCCCGCTACTGAATGTTGCATATCAAAACACTTGTATTTTATTCGATCTCACGTGGGACTCATGACATTCAAAATTTGCGATTAACCGAGACAAACTAAAATTTATCAGCTGAGCACGATCATTCATACTAGCAATCCAACGGTTCAGAACCTTAACAAAGAATATAAATCACAAGAAAGAAAGAGGAGATGAGTATGAATTATCCAGCTCGATCATCTCACCTTAGTTAATTCCTTGGGAAGCTGAAAACTTGGCAGCACACTGCTCCAAGTCATCACCAGCCAAGCGTGAAATTAAAAAAATGACCGCTCTCGGTCTTCTCAATTAGGACAACAATTGCGGACTTAAACTGAATTCTTTGCTTGATTTCTTCCCATAATAATATTTCAATTGAAATCCCATCAACCGGGTCAAAGAATATAATAAAAAATGACTACCAGCTGTTAAAGTAAGAAAATGATTCGACTTGGATTATCGCTTGTTTAATAAGTAATTTTTATTGTCTATCATTATTCATAAAACGAAATGTAATTAAGAGAACAAATGGAAAAGGACAGGCCACACCCACCCACGCACGTTATACAGTCTGTCATCATCGATACAACAAATGTAATCAATAAAGAGACCAAACGGGCAAGACCAGGCCACATTGACGTGACATGTATATCACTAGAATTCTAAAAACCATTCGAAATGAATTTAAGACGTCAAAACTCAACTCTATGTGGGTCTTTATGGATTTGGGTCATATCCATATTCAACCCATTTTGAGTTTAATAAAACGAGCAAAAAAAAGTACATTGCCACTATAATGGCGAAGATTCCTTTTGGTGCCTCCCAATACTGTCGAATTTAAAGTTGAAGATGGTAATGGGAATATGATTCGCTAGGTTATGCAGTAATTGTCTTATTGTTCATTTAATTGACAGTCACCATTCCCATTGTCCGAGTCTCCGGATCCTTTCCTTCATCCCTAATGGACAAACATTGGTAGCTACTAGTTCGAAATCCCCTCATTGTGCAGGGAGATCATAATAAAACGATAAATCAAAACAGCTCTAAAAGATAAAATGGCCGTATTTGTTTATATATATTGGATATCAACTTTTGTTAATATTCTCTTGAATGATACAAATAGTCCCTGAACTTTGACTCAATGTACAATGTAGTCTCTAAACTTTTAATTTGATCAATATGGTCTCTAAACTTTAATCTAATGTGCAAGCATGATCCCTAAACTTTTAATTTGAATAAGATGGTCCCTGAACTTTTGAAATATGTTCAACTTAGTCCTGAAATTAAAGGAAGATGTTTAATGCAGTCCTTCTATTTATTCAAGTTCAGGGACGATGTTGAAAATGTTTCAAAAGTTTAAAGACCATATTGGTCAAATTAAAAGTTCAATGATCATATTGCATATTGGTTTAAAGTTCGGGGACCATATTGGGTTCAAAGTTCGGGGATTATTTGTGTCATTTTGCCTATTGACATGTTAAGACTTGGGCTAACTTACACCTAATATCCAATTAATGTTGTCCAATAGTCGAAAATAAGTCCTGACCTTTCATGTATTGTCTTTCAAACTTTCACAGGTTATTTTACGTACGGCTACTCGAATCATCCCTTTAAGTTTTTTTTTTTAAAGATCGGTTTGCAAGAGAAAAATGTCAAATTATTCCTGTGACATCCCGTAATCCGGCTCGTTTTGAAGCCTTGAATAAATGAAAAGTATCATCGATGTACTTCAGTCGAATCTCACTCGGAACCGATCCCTCTCGAGTAGACTAACCAAATGGGAATGGCTAGCTAGGAAAATCAAGTACGTGGACCTAAGAACTTGGTCATGGAGCGACTCTTTGGCCATGAAAATTGTTGAGGGAATATTTTGGACCAATATAGGCCGATCCTAGAATAATTAAGGAACGATTTGGATAATACCCAACGCTTAGATCACGGGTGATTCCGTTCGACCTCGTGTGGGTTCCAAACGTCCCTGAATTATTTTCTAACGATTGTGTCTATCGGGACTAGTGATTGACCCTCGCAATTGATTGACAACCAAGGTCGCCATGGCTCGAGTAATTCTTAAACGTGATTTTAATCACGGGTCAATACGCGTAACTCCTAAAAGCCGCCCGTTAGTTTGAGATACGCTGAAAATTCTATTGATAGAGATTGATCGCGAATCGAGTTTCAGAATTTGACGTCGGACCTTCGAGGGTTTCAATAGATAAAAATTTTGGACGTTTCCTCATCCCGTGTGAAATTCATTCGCGGTTCGCCCCAAAGAGGTTCAGGAAAAGTAGATTTGGATTGGGTATGGGAAAGGACCCATTTACCCTCGAAAAATACCCCATTTTTCACTTGGAACGAAGGGTATTTTGGTCATTTCCCCTTTTGGCCGAGATTGACTAGTCAATGTGGGGAGAAAGTTTTTTTTTTCTCTTGACTTTGGGAGCATAATTAATTATTATTAACCTATATTAATTATTATATTGGCCTCTTCTTCTTCATTGTCCAAGAACCCACTCCCTCTCTAGCTCACTTTCTCTCTACCTCACTCTTTCTCCCTCACTTGGCCGAACACCCTCTCTCTCACCCTCCATTGCCGAAAATTCTTCGAGCTCTCACCGGAGTCGCTTTGGACCACTTGAAGTTGCTAGATCGTCGACGAGTCGCCGGCCGTGCAAGGATCGCCGGAACCGCCGCTTGGTTCGATCTTTTTCTCAACCGTTCAACGGACGTTTTGCGAGTTTTTGAGGTAGGGTTGTTTCTAAACCTAAATTAGGTGACTAGGTTGCTAAAAGACCATGGATTTGTGAAAGTTTGATGAAGAAATTGGTGGATTTGGGGTTGAATATGTGCTGGCCGAAAATTTGCAGAAATGAAGGAGAGAGAAAGCTTGTTCTTGCATGAATAGTAAGTCAAGAAGATAATAGTGGTCAAAGTTTAACTATGGTTACTTTATGCCCTAGCTAGAGTTACTTTATGCTATAGTTTAATCATGGTTATGTTAGTATTTGACTCTAGTTAATTTTTGAACCATGGTTAGTTAATATATTAACTAGGGTTACTTTTATGTGTCATAAAGTTGTTATGCCATGGTACCCATTTAAATGTGGCATGATTACTATAGTTTAGTACTATAGTAGAATTATTTTATATGTTAGAAAATTATTATTGTTCGGCCGTGATAAATTTCCACGTTAGTATAATTATAATGGCACGTGATTTATAAATTGCTACGTTAGTATAATATGGTCACATGGCGTGGATTGGATACTATGGTAGTATTAATTGTTCGGGTAGTCTGGATTAATCTTTGGATTAGTGTGAATTAATCAGGTGATCCCGAATTATTAATTCTCTAACGTGAGTGAATCACGTGGTCCCGAACTATTCTGAGAAAACGTGAGGGTCGTATTCAATCAAGTCGTCTGAGGCCAAAGTGAGCCGTATTCGTTTGATTGTGCGAGACCAAGAAAGTATGAAAGTCGTGTTCAATTAAGTCGTCCAAGACCAAAGTGAGTCGTGTTCGACTAGTTGTCCGAGACTTAATCCGGTCGTGTTCCTATGTGTCCAAGACCGAGATTTGTGGGTCGTATTCCTATGTGTCCGAGACCCTGTTATATATATAGAGCCGTGTTCCACAAAGGTCCGAGGCTCGGTGTTATGAACTTATTTGATGGCGGTGGAGTGACGTGGAATATTTCTGGAGTAACGTGGAATATTCCGGAGTAGTGTGGAATATTTTTGAGTAACGTGGAATATTCTGGAGTAACGTGGAATATTCTGTAGTGACGTGTAATATTTTTGGAGTAACGTGAAATATTTCTAGAGTAACGTGGAATATTCCGGAGTAGCGTGGAAATTTTTGGAGTAATGTGGATAGTTATATTATGGCCTGATGTGTTAAAAAGGGCCCTGGAGCACGTAGAATATTTTATTGTCAAAGCGAGGCGTGGAACGCCGAGACGGGAGTAATGTAAAATATTTGAGAAGGTGTGAGAATTTTCGGAGAAAGAATGGAATTTTCTGGAATTTAATGGTGGAATTTTTGGGGTAAGAAAGAGGGATTGTCGGAAATTTTTCAATGAAAATGTGTCCGGAGGCACTAGCGACCTGATTTAGGGTTAGAGATTTTCCTACTGAGATTTTATCTCACGCCGTCGTGGGTTTGTTATTTTTCAGACCCTCCGCCTCAGCCATGAGCGTTCCGCCCCCGAAGTTCGGGATTCCCCGGGACATGGATACGCAAGTGACAGAGTATCCTGTCGGGGAAAATCAAGTTTATTATAGATATGCAACTACGGTTTGGGTAGATACCAGAGAGCTATATTGGAAGCCTTAAACCTACGTGGCATGGACTTATCGCCACGGGGACCTGACCACGGGACCATTGAGAGGTTTTGATGTTCCCTTTAATGGAGTCGGGGAGTACGATCCTGCGAATGCTGCACCCCCGGATGGAGAGGTGGTGAACCCCGATGCTGCACCCGAAGTTTTGGCGCCGACCCGTAGGCTGTGGTACCTGCAGAAGCAGATGGTGAAGTTATGGAGCCTTCGGATGCCGATCAGTCTCTAGAGTTAGATGAGGCCGAGCTGGCAGCCCGATATGGGTTTGTGCTGGGTAGCGAGGACGAGGACGAGGATTAGATGGTTGGCCTCATAGTTTTTGTGGTGTGTTGTATTTTGGTTGTATAGCGGGCTTCGACCACGTGTCTTTTGTTATAGATGGTCACGGGCTTGTACAGTAGCCTATGAAGCCTTAGGTTTGACAGTTTGTAACAACTTATATATATATATATATATATATATATGTAAATATGTGTGTTTTTACCATCCCAAGTTATCGTAGTTTTGTTGGTTTTTTGTATGGAGGTTGTTGTTGCTTCCGCATGTGTTATTTAATTTTGTTGGCCCGAGGATCCTAGAGAACTATACGCAAGCGAGGTCAGGTGGGATGTCGACGGTTCGTAAGGTTCGGGTTGTGACATCCCCGTTTGGAGTTGTATCGGAGCAAGGTCAGCTCGATCCAAGTTTGGAAAAGTTATGGAGTGATAAGGAGCGATGACTTTGGGATGGTTAGGAAGAGAGACCTTAGGTGTTCAAGCGAGCTAATCGCATTATGCAGGGAATTTGAAAATGCTCCTGTGATTTGCCCGATTGATTGTTTTCGTGCTGAATTTTGGTATTGTTTGTTGAATCGTTTACCGTAAAACGATTATTAGCTTTGAGCTAATTGTTGTGTTAAGCAAAGTGTGAGGCTGCTAGGCGAGTAGATGGTTTAGGTCTCTAATTCCTTGGCGGAATTATTTTGGTTCAAGTGTTGTGAAGAGAGTTGATAGAAATGGAAAATCAAGGTAGAGGTTCCAGAGGAGGTTCCAGAGGAAGTTCTAGAGGAGCATCTAGAGGAGGTTCTAGGGGAGCCTCTAGTTCAAGAACAACTGTTAGGGAAGATCCGAGAGTGGACGGAGTTCTTAGAGCACTAGAGGAGATTGGAAATCTCATGGGTAGGCAGACTCAAGAACGAGCTGCCGCTATAGCCCAAGCCGTTGAGGCTGCTGTTGTTGCTGCTACCCATGGGGGCAATGTTAATCGGGGGAATGATAATGGGAATAGACAGATGCATCGGTTGGTAGAGCAGTTCTTGAAGTTGAAACCGGCAAGGTTTACCGGGAAAGGTGACCCGGAAGTCGTACCTCGTTGGATAGAGGATCCGGAGAAAGCATTCGAGGTATTGGGTTGCACCGAAGAGGAGAAAGTAACCCCGGCAGTGTATCGGCTTCAAGACACGGCCGGTGATTGGTAGAAGGCCACCAAGGGAAGAGTTTTTCCAGAGGGTGTAGCGTTGAATTGGATTGTATTCTCGGAAGTCTTTAATGGGAAATATTTTTCAGAGGCTGCTCGGGAGCAAAAGATGTTAGAATTTCAGCAGCTTCGCCGGAACCGGATGACGATAGATCGGTATGAGGCTGAGTTCTCGAGACTGTCAAAGTATGCACCGAGGATGGTAGAGAATCCGCTGAATAGAGCGAGAAGGTTCCGGGATGGATTGAGGCCGGAACTTCGCAGTCGATTGATCCTGCTGAACCCGAGAGATTATGATGAGTTGTATGAGCGGGGTCGGATGGTGGAGCGAGACATGAAAGAGAGGGCTGCCGCATCCGGATCGCGGTTTATGCCGATCGGGGACAAGCGCCGGTTTGGCAAGAGGCCAATGATGGGAAACCGACGCTTCGTCCCTCCAGTCAAGAGAAATAATGGGAAGCCGATGTATCAGTCCAACCAGAACTGTCGATTTTGTGGCAGAAGGCACGGGAACAGGCCTTGCCCGAGCGGGAAGGGGGCATGCTTCAAATGTGGAAAATTTGATCATTATATAAGGAATTGCCCGGAGCTAGCCCCCGAACAGCGATTTCAGCCCCAAAGACCTCAAGTGAGACCTCAGATTAGAGCCGCTCCACAGAATAACCGGAACGCACCGCCGGCGCAAGGGAGAGTGTATGCGGTGGCGCGTAATGAGGCAGAGAATGCGCCTGGCATGATCACGGGTACGGTCTCCTTATGTGATCATGCTGCATATGCTTTATTTGATTCTGGAGCATCCCATTCATTTGTATCTGCTCAATTTGTGGAGTTAGCTGGGATTGAGTTAAAACTGCTAGAAGCAATGTTGCACGTAATTACACCCTTAAAGGATAAAGTATTGGTTACACTAGGGTGTATTGGATGTAAGATAGTCATTGGCGGTAGAGAAGAATTAATAGATCTAGCAGTTTTGACTATGCATGATTATGATGTGATAATTGGGATGGATTGGCTGGGAAAGCAAAGAGCTGTTTTTGATTGTGGTAGCAAGGTGATCCAATTCAACCCGATTGGTCATCCTAGATTTGAGTTTGTGGGAAGTCGAGGAGGAATCTCGATTCCCCTGATCTAATCACTGGAAGTGATTAAGTTGTTAAATGAAGGATGCCAAGGATATTTGGCTGCGGTAGTGGATTCGTCGATTGAAGGACCGAGGCTAGAGGATATAGCCGTGGTGCGCGATTATCCCGATGTTTTTCCTCAAGAATTGCTGGGATTGCCACCTGAAAGAGAAGTAGAATTTGTGATCGAGTTAGCACCGGGGACAGAACCAATTTCCAAGGCGCCCTACGGAATGTCCCTCTCAGAGTTGAAGGAATTGAAGATTCGGATGCAAGAATTGCTGGATAAAGAGTTTATCCGCCCCAGCGCATCGCCTTGGGGAGCGCCAATGTTGTTTGTAAGGAAAAAGGATGGGTCATTGCGATTATGCATTGACTACCGGCGATTGAATCAAGTGACCATTAAGAACAAGTATCCATTGCCAAGGATAGATGACTTGTTCGATCAACTGCAAGGCGCTTCAGTATTTTCTAAGATCGATTTGAGGACGGGCTACCACCGGTTGAGGATTAAGAAAGAGGACATACCGAAAACTGCTTTCCGTACCAAATATGGGCATTATGAATTCACGGTCATGCCTTTTGGATTGACCAATGCCCCGGCTGCTTTTATGGATATGATGCATCGGGTGTTCAGAGAATTCTTGGATCGGTTTGTCATCGTGTTTATCGATGATATTCCGGTGTACTCAAGGAGTTTGGAGGAACATGAACATCATCTGAGCATCATTCTGCGGACCTTAAGAGAACACGCTCTTTATGATATTCGACCAGGTAGCGTTCCTTGGACATATTGTCTCGGGTAATGGAATCTCGGTAGATCCGGCGAAAATTGAGACCGTGGTGAATTGGCCAAGACCGACGTCCGTCACGGAGGTTCGGAGTTTTCTAGGCTTGGCAGGGTATTACCGCCGATTTGTGGAAAAGTTTTCGTCGATAGCTATTACGCTAACGCAGCTAACGAAGAAGGAAATTCGTTTCGAATGGACAGATAAGTGTGAGAGGAGTTTTCAAGAACTGAAGCATAGGTTGACGACGGCACTAGTTCCGACGATACCATCGGGTCTAGGAGGATTTGAAATTTATAGCGATGCTTCGCTAAAGGGGCTCGGATGCGTATTAATGCAACATGGCGGGGTGGTCGCGTATGTGTCGCGACAGTTGAGGCCTCATGAGCAGAATTATCCAACGCATGATCCGGAACTTGCGGCAATTGTTTTTGCGTTGAAGATTTGGAGGCATTATTTGTGGGGAGAAAAGTTTCAGATTTATACGGATCATCAGAGTTTAAAATATTTGTTCTCCCGTAAAGAGCTGAATATGAGGCAGCGCCATTGGATGGAGTTATTGAAGGACTATGATTGTGATATTTTATATCACCCTGGAAAAGCGAATAAAGTAGCGGATGCTCCGAGTCGGAAGTCGAGCATGGCGCATTTGATGGTGAAAGAATGGATTTTATTGGAAGAGTTGAGAGATTCAGAGTTTAAGTTGGAAGTTTGCAATCTCTCAAGTCTACTGGCAACTCCGAGGATTGAGCCAAAGATTCGGGCGAGGATTAAAGCGTTGCGATCGATGGATCCCGACATTCAAAAAATTTTGGAGATGGATGCCACCAAGAGGAAACCCGAGTTTCAAGTGGCCGAGGATGGAATCTTGAAATTCCGTGGACGTCCGTGTGTCCCTAACGATGAGGAACTCAAGGAAAAGATTTTGTCAGAAGCACATCGGAGTAGTTATAGTGTGCATCCAGGCAGCACTAAAATGTATCGGAATCTGCGCCAACATTGCTGGTGGAATGGAATGAAGGTGGACGTGGCCAAGCATGTGGCTAAGTGTTTGACGTGCCAGCAAGTAAAGGCACAACATTGCAAGCCTGGAGGTTTGCTTCGACCACTGGAGATTCCCGAGTGGAAATGGGAACACATTACCATGGACTTTGTCATGGGATTACCGAGGAGCCAGAGAGGGCACGATTCAATTTGGGTAGTTGTGGACAGATTAACTAAGTCCGCACATTTTCTGGCAGTGCGAAAGGATTTCCCAATGGAAAAGTATGCTGAGTTGTATATGCACCAGATAGTTCGGTTGCATGGAGTGCCGGTGACAATTACGTCGGATAGAGATCCTAAGTTTACCGCGACTTTCCGGAAAAGTCTTTAGAATGCAATGGGAACACAAGTGCGGTTTAGCACCGCCTATCACCCCCAGACAGACGGACGGTCGGAAAGAACAATTCAGACTCTTGAAGATATGTTGAGAGCATGCGTGATAGATTTTAAAGGGGGTTGGGAAGAACAGCTGCATTTAGTAGAGTTTTGCCTACAACAATAGCTTCCAGCAGAGTATTGGAATGGCACCATTTGAAGTGTTGTACGGCAGAGCTTGTAGAACTCCAATATGTTGGGATGAAGTTGGCGAGAGAAGCATAACGGGACCTGAGCTGGTTCAGCAATCCGTTGAGGCGGTGAAAGTGATCAGAGACAGGCTAAAGACTGCCCAAAGTCGTCAGAAGAGTTATGCAGATAGACGGCGTAGACCGTTGGAATTCCCGGTGGGAGATCATGTCTTCCTTAAGGTGTCGCCAATTTGTGGCTTATCTTGGTTTGGGAAGAAGGGAAAATTAAGTCCGAGGTATGTAGGTCCATTTGAAATCCTGGAACGGATTGGGACGTAGGCTTATCAACTTGCCTTGCCGCCGAACTTGTCCCAAGTCCATAACGTTTTCCACGTGTCTATGTTGAGGAAGTATGAGCCGGACCCAACCCATATCTTGGATCATGAAGTCGTGGAAGTGGATGAAAGAGTATCCTACGTGGAGAGGCCAGTGCGAATAGAAGACAGAAAGGAACAAGTTCTGAGGAACAAGACAATTCCACTGGTGAAGGTCGTATGGGAACATCATGGAACGGAAGGGGCAACCTGGGAAAATGAAGAAACGATGAAGCAACTGCACCCCCATTTGTTTGAATAGATAAGTTTTGTTGTAAATTTCGAGGACGAAATTTTTGTAAGGGGGGAAGAATTGTGACATCTTGTAATCCAGCTCGTTTTAAAGCCTTGAATAAATGAAAAGTTTCATCAATGTACTTCAGTTGAATCTCACTCGGAATTGATCCCTCTCGAGTAGACTAACCAAATGGGAATGGCTAGCTAGGAAAATCAAGTACGTTGACCTAAGAACTTAGTCATGGACCGACTCTTTGGCCATGAAAATTGTCGAGAGAATATTTTGGACCAATATAGGCCGATCCTAGAATAATTTAGGAACGATTTGGCTAATACCCTATGCTAGGATCACGGGTGATTCCGTTTCACCTCGTGTGGGTTCCAAACGTCCCTGAATTATTTTCTAACGATTGTGTCCATCGGGACTAGTGATTGACCCTCGCAATTGATTGACAACCAAGGTCGTCATGGCTCGAGTAATTCTTAAACGTGATTTTAATCACGGGTCGATACGCGTAACTCCTAAAAGCCGCCCGTTAGTTTGAGATATGCTGAAAATTCTATTGATTGAGATTGATCGCGAATCAAGCTTGAGAATTTGACGTCGGACCTTCAGGGGTTTCAATAGATAAAAATTTTGGACGTTTCCTCATCCTGTGTGAAATTCCTTTGCGGTTCGCCCCAAAGAGGTTCAGGAAAAGTAGATTTGGATTGGGTATGGGAAAGGACCTATTTACCCTCGAAAAATACCCCATTTTTCACTTGGAACGAAGGGTATTTTGGTCATTTCCCCTTTTGGCCGAGATTGACTAGTCAATGTGAGGAGAAAGTTTTTTTTTCTCTCTTGACTTTGGGAGCATAATTAATTATTATTAACCTATATTAATTATTATATTGGCCTCTTCTTCTTCATTGTCCAAGAACCCACTCCCTCTCTAGCTCACTTTCTCTCTACCTCACTCTCTATCCCTCACTTGGCCGAACACCCTCTCTCTCACCCTCCATTGCCAAAAATTCTTCGAGCTCTCACCGGAGTCGCTTTGGACCACTTGAAGTTGCTAGATCGTCGACGAGTCGCCGGCCGTGCAAGGATCGCCGGAACCGCCGCTTGGTTCGATCTTTTCTTCAACCGCTCAACGGACGTTTTGCGAGTTTTTGAGGTAGGGTTGTTTCTAAACCTAAATTAGGTGACTAGGTTGCTAAAAGACCATGGATTTGTGAAATTTTGATGAAGAAATTGGTGGATTTGGGGTTGAATATGTGCTGGCCGAAAATTTGCAGAAATGAAGGAGAGAGAGAGCTTGTTCTTGCATGAATAGTAAGTCAAGAAGATAATAGTGGTTAAAGTTTAACTATGGTTACTTTATGCCCTAACTAGAGTTACTTTATGCTATAGTTTAATCATGGTTAGGTTAGTATTTGACTCTAGTTAATTTTTGAACCATGGTTAGTTAATATATTAACTAGGGTTACTTTTATGTGTTATAAAGTTGTTATGCCATGGTACCCATTTAAATGTGGCATGATTACTATAGTTTAGTACTATAGTAGAATTATTTTATGTGTTAGAAAATTATTATTGTTCGGCTGTGATAAATTTCCACGTTAGTATAATTATAATGGCACGTGATTTATAAATTGCTACGTTAGTATAATATGGTCGCATGGCGTGGATTTGATACTATGGTAGTATTAATTGTTCGGGTAGTCTGGATTAATCTTTGGATTAGTGTGAATTAATCGGGTGATCCCGAATTATTAATTCTCTAACGTGAGTGAATCACGTGGTCCCGAACTATTTTGAGAAAAAGTGAGGGTCGTATTTAATCAAGTCATCTGAGGCCAAAGTGAGCCTTATTCGTCCGATTGTCCGAGACCAAGAAAGTATGAAAGTCGTGTTCAATTAAGTCGTCCAAGACCAAAGTGAGTCGTGTTCGACTAATTGTCCGAGACTTAATCCGATCGTGTTCCTATGTGTCCGAGACCGAGATTTGTGGGTCGTATTCCTATGTGTCCGAGACCCTGTTATATATATAGAGCCGTGTTCCACAAAGGTCCGAGGCTCAGTGTTATGAACTTATTTGATGGCGGTGGAGTGACGTGGAATATTTCTGGAGTAACGTGGAATATTCTAGAGTAGTGTGGAATATTTTTGGAGTAACGTGGAATATTCTGTAGTGACGTGTAATATTTTTGGAGTAACGTGAAATATTTCTAGAGTAACGTGGAATATTCCGGAGTAGCGTGGAAATTTTTGGAGTAATGTGGATAGTTATATTATGGCCTGATGTGTTAAAAACGGGCCCTGGAGCACGTAGAATATTTTATTGTCGGACTGAGGCGTGGAACGCTGAGACGAGAGTAATGTAGAATATTTGAGAAGGTGTGAGAATTTTCGGAGAAAGAATGGAATTTTCTGGAATTTAATGGTGGAATTTTTGGGGTAAGAAAGAGGGATTGTCGGAAATTTTTCAATGAAAATGTGTCTGGAGGCACTAGCGACCTGATTTAGGGTTAGAGATTTTCCTATTGAGATTTTATCCCACGCCGTCGTGGGTTCGTTATTTTTCAGACCCTTCGCCTCAGCCATGAGCGTTCCGCCCCCGAAGTTCGGGATTCCCCGGGACACGGATACGCAAGTGACAGAGTATCCTGTCGGGGAAAATCAACTTTATTATAGATATGCAACTACAGTTTGGGTCGATACCGGAGAGCTATATTGGAAGCCTCAAACCTACGTGGCATGGACTTATCGCCACGGGGACCTGACCACGGGACCATTGAGAGGTTTCGATGTTCCCTTTAATGGAGTCGGGGAGTACGATCCTGCGAATGCTGCACCCCCGGATGGAGAGGTGGTGAACCCCGATGCTGCACCTGAAGTTTTGGTGCCCGACCCCGTAGCTGTGGTACCTGCGGAAGCAGATGGTGAAGTTATGGAGCCTTCGGATGCCGATCAGTCTCTAGAGTTAGATGAGGCCGAGCTGGCAGCCCGATATGGGTTTGTGCTGGGTAGCGAGGACGAGGACGAGGATTAGATGGTTGGCCTCATAGTTTTTGTGGCGTGTTGTATTTTGGTTGTATAGCGGGCTTCGACCACGTGTCTTTTGTTATAGGTGGTCACGGGCTTGTACAGTGGCCCCTGAAGCCTTACGTTTGACAGTTTGTAACAACTATGTATATATGTAAATATGTGTGTTTTTACCATCCCAAGTTATCGTAGTTTTGTTGGTTTTCTGTATGGGGGTTGTTGTTGCTTCCGCATGTGTTGGTTAATTTTGTTGGCTTGAGGATCCTGGAGGACTGTACGCAAGAGACGCCCGGTGGGATGTCGACGGTTCGTAAGGTTCGGGTCGTGACAATTCCTAAACCTGTATGTTTATTATGACTATTTGAAAAAGTTTCTTTTGCATAATTACTACCTAGTTTATGAGGAATAAGTGCATAATATCTAAGTCCCATATATAGGTGTTGTAACCAATTTGCACGTAGTTTGTGTGATTCAAACAAGCAACCTCTAACTCTTGAGTTGGAAATTTTGCAATGTCCCAATCATGGGATTAAGTAAGCATAATTTTATTATCATGAAGAATAAGTTAATTTTGCATTGTATATCCTTTCTTCAGAAAATGACATCATTAACTTACGATTATCATATTGTCTTTTATAGTAATTTTTTCCAATTTTTGTCACAAGAATGTTAAAGTATGAGACCGTCAATATTTCTCTATTTCAACATGAATGCCTATATAGTTTGTGCGTAATAAAAAGAAGTGTTGACAAATAATCATGATATAACAAACTTAAGAACTTAAAAAGTTAAGAATAACTTGAAGAGGGAACAAAGGCAAAATATATTAGACTAACATTTAGAATAATACATGAAAATATAGTCTTCGTGAAAGAAACGGACATCTTGGTATCCATGTGAGCGAGTGTGTGGTATCCAATGACTTTGCTCTTCACTTGATTTTTTTTGTTTAGTATCTCATCGCAATTTTTTCAGACCGTGGAATGCGGATCTTCTTACTAGGTAGGACATTTACTTTGCTTAAAATTTTTGTTGTTTGTCGAGTCAGCTTGGGTCTTTGTTTCTTTGTGCCTTTCAAGGCCCTTTTTTTTTTTCCTTAACTCGGATTTAAGGTTCATAATATTTATAATCAAATGAAAGATTCCCTTTTGCATCTTAGTTTCCCGATTCCAAAGATTAGTTTTTGGTGGGAACACTACTGCCTAGTGCAAAATGCACGAATGCCAATACCTTTTCGTCTTGGGTGCATGCCTTGCACGAGATTTGATTCACTTATTGTGAGGTGACCATGTGCACCAAGCTGGATTATGATGTAAAAAAAAAAAGGGTTCTTCGTCCTTTGGTCCCTAATAAAATAAAGATAAATCAGGCATGAAGACAAGAGGACATACTTTTCCACAGAAATCTAAGTGGGCCAGAAACATCAATAAAAGCAAAAGAGGTTGCATGAAAATACCTTAAAGCTAAAGTTGGACCATTATCTCAGTTAAGTTTCCATGATAAGCCCAATTTATTTTAAGACCTCTGAAATGTTCGTCAGCCCAATTCATTTTAGATCATCACTAGCACCATAAGGCGTCCCTAATTTGTTGTTATGGTTGATAACCAAACAAATGAACCACGGATGACTAATCTTTAGAGGAATTAGGTTACAAAATTTAACTCCAAATACTCACGCCACTGCCACTTGTCCAAGCATAATGAAATTCCCTAACCACATGAAATTTACTAGAAAAATTTACTACCGATATTGAAAACTATCTATTGTTCAACTCAATCAATGGTGATCGGGTCTTTATCAGATTCTTCCAACACGGAGACTATGAGCTCGACATCATCCCGATCAAAGAGCTCAAAAACACAAATGTCTCTCGCATGCAGATGTGTTTCTCTCACAAATGCAGACCAATCAACGGTGAAGAAAACCGTTAGGGCATGTGGATTGCTACTGGACAACACTAGCCATGATTTGTCCGAATACATGAGAGTCATAATTCTCTTTGTGACGAAGTGGAAGTGATTATAGAAAAAGCTTTCCAAAAGAATATACTAAAATTGATAGAATAATTCGTGTCGATTACATAGAATGGACATCCTTTATATAGATAGGACTCCTTTGAGAACTAGGATAACATAAAACGAGATAATACTAATCAAATCTAATCAAATCAAAATGGAATTCAAATCGAATATTGCAATTATTTATATCGCAAGGTTTTCTAAAATAGAAAAATTGCCCGAAAACCTATCTAAACAATTCTGAAACGCGAAAATACAATGTACATCACAGCATAGCAGTGAGTATTGATCGAAAGGCCGTTTGCTTCAACCAACCAAATTTGAACGAAATCCGAGCTCGCCATAACCGATCAGTGAATTAGCGACGGAATTGCCCTGATTTTTGCCTATCACGCTTCTCCAAGAAATCACGCGCCAGATGTTCTACATCACTTTGTCAGAATATGTGTCAAGTTTGAGCCCGACAAAAAAAATCTGAAATTTAGGTAACTTGCATATAAGAGTTATCCGCAGGATTGAAGTAGAATTTGGAATTTTTGCGGACGATCGAAATCGACTCAAACAGAATATGGTTGCTTCCTTCAAGAGTTCGAGTCCACGCAGAAAATAAACATTAAAGGATAGTGCGATTGGATTCGGCAAAGAAATTTTATTGGATAGCACTTTGATGTACGGTTTTGATCTTGGCTTTCAATTGGAAAGTCTAAAGTGGACTTTGTTTTCTTTGGAGTTTGACTTGATCAATAAAAGATGAGAAGAAAAGGAAGATACGGATTAATCCCTGCAGAAGTCGGTCTTGTTTTTCCTTTTGGGCAGAGTACATATATTCTATAATATGTACTTGTGGGTTTAAGTTAGACACGAAAAAAACGTGAAGTCTTGAAGAAGCGCCGGTGACGAGTGCTTTGCAGTGGGTTAACTTCGTTGTTGATTTTGTTCGTGGAATTACAAGAATTCAAGTGTCGAAGCTGATTAAAATCTCGTTAGTTTAAGATTTGTGTAATTCTTTTGTAAGATTGAGAGATTATTTCGCGATGAATTGTGGGACTAAACATTGCGTGAGTTCTTGGATGTAATTGCTAATTGGGATTGGGAAACACTGAGAGTGTTTGAGCGACTCGAGTGTGGTTTGTAATCTCCGTGTATTGTTTATTCTGTAGTGGAATTCGTCACTACTCTCTCTGTGGACGTAGGTCTCTACGACCGAACCCAGATACATCTGGTGTTCGATTTATTTTCTTGTTCTATTTATTTATTGTTCGATCGCTTGTTCCACGCAATACTCTTCTTGATGAATCCGTGAGGAACACCCTTGGAATACGCATGTTGAACCACCAATTTATGACATGAGCATCAACTGATGAGAGAAGCACAAACAATACAGATTGCTGATGAGAGGAGCTTCAAGGAGCAACCTTTAACTAGCTAATGAAAGCCATCGATCTTAACCAAGTTACTTGTCGCAGGCTTTCTTACTGAAATTAGACGTTAAATATGCTTTCGGAAGAGACAGGAACGGGGCAGGCTTAATTCTGGGCGTAAGAAAGCTACCGGAAACAAGGCAAAGGTGCATCTTGGATTAAGCTGAATACTTTTAGGAAAATAACATGTCACAGGCTTCCCTGCGCAAACCAATTCAACTTAGCATCACTGATGGAATTGGAGATATGCCAGTGATATTTTAAGCTCGGGACCTTAGCACGCGTCTCTTCATATAAGTCGGCTACACCACTAACTTGAAAAGAGGGATGCTCCAATTGAAATTCGCTGGCTAATTCAAAAGCAGCAGGACCCTTCTGCAGAGCCATAGAAAACCAACTCAGGATGAATCCTTAACTTTCACCGTCCACGATGAAGCACTATATGGCCATAACATCCTAACGTGTTCACAGGCTAAGAACGATGATGGTGAAAAGCCAGCTCAAAAGAAAACTACGAAATTGGTTGCAGTTGAAGTGCATTAGTTGCTAATGGTTGGACCCAAGAGAGTTGATCAATCAGCTGAAGTTGTTGCAGGATCATCTGCTGTACATCTACATTTCGTTCTGTTCTGCTTAAGTTACTGGTAAATGAGCAGCACTGTTCAGATTGATACTTGCTTGGTATAGGCAAAAAGGGACGAAGTGAATGGGTAGTGAGGCTGGTACTGGGAGAGGTGGTGCAGGTGTTGAGAATAATTCGAGGAAGACAAAAGCTATAACGACGTGTAATCTTGGAGAGGCAACATTATTTCAAGCGAAGCAGATTACTCTCGTCCATTTTTGACATTGACATACAGTTACCGTTAATCTTTCTCTTCGAGTTTCTTTATTCTCTAAAGTATCACTTTCTCGCTCGCCTCTATCGGTCAAATCTTCTCCTTCGAGTTCTCTTACTGAGCCATGAACTTCTATATAACTTGTTGGGACCAGAACTTTCAGGATCATGCCGTTGGAGAACTCCACAATCATCTTCCTATAAAACATTAAGCATAAATTAGGGGCTCTGCATCAGGTCTTTGCTGGGAGCAATACACAATCAAGCATCCAAAGCAATGACTCAATCCCACTGCAGGATTTAATATATGCTTTCGAGACAGAGCAGGATCTACTATGCAAGGAAACAGAACGTGAACATCAACAAAATATCAGATTATTTTAGGTGAATGACGAGAGCGTACGAGCAATGGTTCGATCTTAATACCAGTATTGCCAAACCTCTTGGTTGCTTGCGAATCTGAACAATTACTCAAAGCTTCCCCCAAATCGAGTTGATGCCATCAGAAGAGAAGATTGATGATGTTGTCTGCCCTAAGAAATAAGTGCCTGATTTTGTCATGATTTTGCTCTCGCTCTTGCGCTCCGGTACTCCCTCCATTTCAAAGCCGTCTTCTTTCCTATTTAGGTTTCTCTGTTGTACTCTCACTTGTATATAAGGAATCTTCTTGTACTGTAGGATCGAGAAATGATTTCACTACTCATTGAAAACATAAATTCATAGCAACTGCTGGAAAAGAAATGAATCAGTTGCGCATGCTGCTGCTGCTGCAAGATTACTGACAATGCATGGGCCGTTCATGGCCTGTTGCTAGAGATCGATATCAGAAGGAATTGAGAACATTGCAAATGGTCAAGGTGAGATAAATTATGAGTTTACCGCTAAAAACCATTCGAATGAATTCAGAAACTAATATACAGAGAGTTTCATATGGATTAGTTGTGAACTCTGAGAATCTTGTTTGTGGCAGTGCATTTATGAAATTATTATAGTTTATGAAAGGATTGAAAAGGGGCTTGCAAATGTCTGCAATTGATATTGGAATGCCGTAACTTTTATTTGGAATAATATCCTTTAGTTTTCCTTATTTGCTGACCTCCCTTCAGACAGCAATATTTCCCATCATACTTCGTAGTTTAACGTCTGTGCAGGGTGATATTGGAGATGGCCAAGATATCCTTGTGAGGGTACACTCGGAATGCCTCACAGGAGACATATTTGGATCTGCTATATGCAACTGCGGCAACCAGCTTGCACAGGCGATGCAGCAGGTAGAAGCGGCTGGTAGGGGAGTGCTGGTGTACCTTGGAGGGCATAAAGGAAGAGGCATAGGTTTGGGGCACAAACTACGTGCCTGTAACCTGCAGGACAATGGGCGCGACACCGTGGAAGCAAATGTGGAGCTCGGGTTGCCCGTTGACTCTGGAGAGTATGGAATTGGTGCTCAGGTATTTCTTACTTAAGTCAAAAACTATAACGATGCGAGAGGTCCTAAATAATTTAGCTTCTAAATGAGGTTGGTTCATGGTCATTGTCATTATAGGCTTTGTGGAATAGAGAAGATCAATAAACTAACACCGTCATCCTAAATTTAAAGGTAGATGAATTTCAGTGACCGTTTCAGAAACTGTACATGATGTGTAGGACTATTAGAGGAAGCTGGTGACTAAAGCAGAGCTTCAAATTCTCATCTTAAAAAGACGAGATTTGATTAGTAGAAAGAATCACTCCATCATCAAACCTTTCATAGCATATGGTGCTTAACGTATTGACTAATGCTGCAGATGTTGCATGACCTCGGAGTCAGGACGATGAAGCTGATGACGAACAATCCGTCAAAGTATGTGGGGCTTAAAGGTTACGGCTTGGCTATTGCTGGGAGAGTCCCTCTAGTAACTCCAATGACAGAGGAGAACAAGAGATACTTGGAGACAAAACGCTCCAAGATGGGGCACATCTATGGTGCAGAAGTCAATGGCCGCTTCAGCAAAAACGGCAAGCCGAGTAGTACTGTTTCTTCTGATCTGGCTGTGTTCGACTCATCAGAGCCGCTGGATAGTTCGACTGCTGATGATTTCTTTGGGGGGATACAAGCAAGTTCACTGACGGATGGTATTATTACTTTATTTTCTAAGCCTTAAGGTCAAGAACATTGGGATACCTGCCGACCACGAGTTCTGGAAATTTTACGGCGATTCGAGTTTATTATTGTTATAATATTCATAATTGTTCTCTTGATGTCATTCATCCATTTTGTAAGGCGAAATGGGGAAAGACTAGCCTCTTATTGGAATTTCCTTTCGTGTTATTGATGGATGGCAGGATTCATGTTTATTCACCTTTCCTTGAATCTGGATGTATTGATCTCTGGAGACCATTGAACATTTCATGAAAACAGAGTTGGTGCAGGATTTATCCCTTATTCACCTTTCCTTGAATCTATTTGTATCGATCTCCAGAGACCATTGCAATTTTCATGAAAACAGAGATGGTGCAAGACATTGTTTCTTTCCTTTTCTGTGACCACCTCAATGGTGACAGATATTACTTGTAGGAGTACACTAAAGTCTCTGTTAGATCAACTCTCCACGCTATGAACGGGTTCGGTTTATACTTCGCGAATTAAGACACGTACTTGGAATTTTCAAAGATGCAATTTCCATGTAATGTTCACTAGTCTCCCAAAAACATTAGGAAATACATCACCATTCAATTTCTTGCTTTCTTTGATCAGATTAACTAAACAAAACTTGGCGAAGCAGAGATTTTTCTGTAGGGATAGCGAAGTTCACACCTAAGTCTCGATGTTCCTTCTCAAAATGGAGACTTTGAGTTCAATATTATCAATCCTAACAAGCTCGAAGACGCAGGCATCTCCTTCCTTCAGGGAAGTTCCTTTCTGAAATGAGCGCCAACCGGTGGAGAGCTTTCCCGAGCCATGTTGTGGGTAGTACATGAGCTTCACTGGCCATGATCCGTCCGTATATTTAAGAGTTGCAGTTTGCATTCTTCCATTGATGCGTCCCTTAAAAAAACTGCCTGGGACGGTCTGCGAGTTGATTTTTGATCAACAAATGTTCTATAAGTAAGAACATAAAAGGCATGATGACAAACTCAAGAAATGTTATCCAGACTACATTTTTATAATCTCATAGGCAAACCGGGACCATGTAGGAAAACGATGGTCCATTCGAGAAGATAATTGATTTCATTCCTGTCCAAATTTTGCACATACGAACGACATTATCTTGGGATGTTTTCTTACCACACCATTCTTCAATTGATTATGCGACCGGATAACTACTGTGAAGGAAGGATACAGCAGCTCGTACTTGCCGGCTGCTTCGAGAGCCGTAGTTAACCGCAAAGGTTCAGAAGCAGAGCTAAGAGAAGCCAGCATGGCGGGGCTCACCTTGCCTTTGGAATTTTCGATCCTACCTGAATTAGTCAGGCGGGCAGCATAAGAAAAAATGACACAAAACATATGCATTACTAATAGGCTAAGATGCACGCAACCTTCCGAATCTTGTGGCAAAAGCTTCGCTCCTCGATCAGCTTGGAAGCCTTTTGTTTCGGAGCCCAATCCGAGCACAATTGCACGTGAAGTAGTAGCATCATCGACCAAATTCACGGAATCCGATTTCATCGCTTTGGAGGGCTTGTGATGATATGATTTTAGATGCAATTCATCCTTCTCTTTTCTCTTCAGTGAGAAACCATCTAGACTTCGAAGTATAACCGAGAGATTACAGTGATCATCAACGTTTTCTGTTTTAGGCGGGACAAATTCGACAGTATCGATTAGCGGATAATCTATTTCCGTTGCGCTTTTGTCAAATATGAGCACGTGAAAACCCGAGTCCCCTACGTATTTGAAGACTAAAAAGTGGCCCTCACAGAGTAATGCTCCGCAAATTCCTTCCATCCCTTTGCCAACCAAACAATATCATCCCGTTTTTCCAATTCCACTCTCCAACTTCCACCGTCCGGAACCCTCAAACGCACCGTTTCGGGAATATTCTTACCATACTTTCTCACAAACCTCCTCGGAATGCCCTAGTTTTTAACATATTAAGTCATCATAAGTACGTAAACACCATAAGAAAAGAATTCTTCAAGAAAGGAACTTACAAGCCTTCCAGTTTGAAGTGTGTGAGAGAGTACGATCTTGAAGAAATGAGGTGTCTCCTGTGCAAAACTTCGCCCGCCCTGTTCACCGTCTCTCCGGAGACGGGAAGTCATCCCTCGAGCACAAGTTGTGCAGTCGGTAGTAACGTCTGAATCTAACCTAGTTCTGTGGCTTATATGAGCCAACTTACTTCAATGTAGCATTTAATTGGAGAAGACATTCGTTTCTGGGATGACAGCTACATTTCGGGAAGCTGTTCACCATCTCTAATGACGTTAAGGATGGAGAAGAGCTAGCTTATCTCATCATTGCGATGAATAAAAGTCAATAAACAACTGAACGCTTTTGGAAGCTCATTATGGAGAACACAATGGGAATCAAACGCATTAAAAGTGGGACGATTTGGTAGTTGGTAGAAATTATATTACGAATAATGCCAAAGAAGCTACGATTTGTATGTCGCATTAGAAATACAAAGACCGATTTTATTTTGCTGTAACACTAAAAAGAGCAAAAAAAATTATGACAATCAAACGAGTGTTGTATAAAAGTTACGGCACTCAAAAAGGTAATTGTTTTACTTGACGAATCTGGGCAGACTATCCCATGAGGCCAAAGAAAAGATAATTCACTCAAACTCGACTAGTATCCATCACGTTTAAGGTAGTCAACCTATCATATCCTTTGCAGTCTAAATATTATTGCTGGGAGAGTCTTACTAGTAATTCCTTTAACAAGAATTGGAAATTACAAATTGTATACCTGCTATCAACAGAAAAACTCTAGCCTTTGAAAATTCTTTAGCTGTGAGTCCACATTTTTTTTCCAGCGATCATACTTATTTTTTTTTTCTAGCTAATATTTAGGTATCATTCACAATTATTTTGTTCAATTTCATTCTTCGTTAGGTAAGTTGAAAAGGTGAAAGACTAGTCCTCTTATGGAACTTCGTCCTTCGATGCCGATGCTGGCTTTGAAAATTCATTCTGATTATTTCAAATAGTGATTACTAGACTTCAATCTGAATCTACTTGTGTATTGATCACTAGAGAGCATCATTGTTTCACAAAGATTGGTAAAATATCATTTGAGAATATAAATGAATTGATAGATGTTGTAAAGGTCTTTTATTAATTTAAGACAGGCACGTAAATGCCAAGAAATTTGAAGGTACGGAGATTGGAAGCAATCGGGGCCACCCATGTAAATGCAGGAAAAGATAAATTGCAGAAAGCAAAGATAAGTATAGAAAAAAACTTTGAGCTTCTTGATTAATTGTGGAGATTTTAGAATGAATACACTTTTTGTATTTATAAACTATTTAGAGATGGTTATATGTGACGGTCACATACAATGGCTATTGAATTTGAAAGAACAAATAGCTTCCTAATCCTATCTGTGGCTACAAGAAATTATTCTGCAATCTCCCACTATTAAGCAACACTTATAATAAGAAGATGTGAAATAACCATCCAGCAGTTATGTTCCGGTGTCAATTCATCATTACCGCCTTCGAGTTCCAACACTAAGTAAAATCTACAATGGCTATCGACGACTTTGTCGACTGGTGAAGGTTCTCATAGATAAATGATGTTTGGTGTCGATGACTCCATAAGAGCGTTGTTGATATTTTTGACAAAATTATTTATCAACTTGATTTGTTACTTGTAGATAATAATCGAAAGTTGATCATTTTTTTATGTTAACATATGCCCTTTTCAAAATTAATTGAATGATTCATCAAACATTCGATTCTTTTTAAATTAAATAATCAAGAGTCATTATATGCACCATTGTCATCACCAAATTTGTGTTTTCCTTATCAAATTATTCTTGAATTTATTTCTCGAAAAGAATACAATTAATTGTGCTATAAGTCCATGAATGGTGTCATTTGCAAATTTTTTTGCTTATTGAATCTTCTTTACTCATAATAACTTGGCTTTCTATTTAATTATATTGTGCCATGTTTTAAGGGTAAGTAAAAAATTTCAATGAACTTATTAATGTCGAACGAGTAAATTTCAAGATCCGTAGCCCTATCTATTCTCGTTTTCTTTTATTTTGGCAAGCTTTAAGTATAAGCAAACATAAGGCTTGCTGAGCACAAAATTCGCAACATCTAGTTCAGTATTTTCCTCTTGGCCAATTCATCATCAGACTTTCGACCTATATATATATAATCATCATCATCATCATCATCTAACTCATAATTTTTTACTAAAGTCAAGTGTTATGTAAAGCCTTCGTGTGACCTTTTATCTCTGTCTTTAATCATTTGCCCATGTTTAGATACTCTTGTTGTCAATTGAAATAAATCAGCAAAGCATTGGCCCTCGAACTTTTCTCTAAGAATGAATTTGAATCCATCAAAAGCCAAATTCGTAAGTACTTTTGTTGAGAACGACATCTATTTCTAACCTTTCTTAAATCAAGCAGTAAACCGACTGATTGATTAATTATTATATTAATAAAGTCTAGCCACATCAACGATCGATATTTGGGGTATCATTTTATGAGATTGAGAATGCAATTGTTGTTTCATCTATACCCAATTACACACAAATTAGGTGGTGTATATATATATACACACACACACCAAGTGAAATTAGCTTTTGGAAAAGACAAAGAAAATAACCTAAGTATTAAAAACTATTTGTCCATGCTTCCCCACACTGGACTATAAATCGAACAATGTGTTCGATAATTGATTGTTCATTTTCGCACATAAAAATGGCAAAGTCATGCATTTTGAAACCTTTTAAAAATAGCTTGTTATTGACCCAATCAAAATGCAATTTCCTCCAAACATGTATGATAACACTCATGTCTAGTCCCAATTATTGTCGTACTATTTCGAAAAACCGTGCAGAGTTTAACTGTGGATTTGGAGGGCCATTTTGCCCGCTAAGCGGTGATGCTGGTTTTGTAGGATTTTTTCTTACGTCAATTGGCATGTTAGGCTGAATAGAAATATTCACATTGGGTGATATATCAATGGCGCCCCTGCCGTTACATTTTCCAGAGCCACTCACTTTACATTTTTAGTATTCAATAATTGACCACCTGTCGACTAATTTGATTTACCAGATTGTTGTGACCAATTTGGTTTCTTTGACCAACATTAGCCTGACTATTTCAATTATTTTGACTTTGATTAGAAGATTTAGGCCTTTGCATCATTTTTGTAGGGGTTGACAACTCAGACCAACATTATAAATATCAATAAATGGGGAAGACTAGGAATGTACCCGTTGATCTTGGCATCGAGAGGGCGTCATTTATGACGTTGATGATGGTTGACTTGATTACATCGGTTATATGACTCACAAGGTAGTTGGCCATATCATTTTGTTGCTTTTCAAATATTCTTCTCATGGTTTATACCATGTTGACATCTGGTGCACAGCCTCTCTCAATTACTCGTCATTGAGATGCAATTGGAAGATCAACTTCCTCACATTGATTACCTTCTGCCGCTCTCTTAGTGATTGAAGTGTCGGAATGCGCCGTCGTCTCATTACCAGTTTGTGGTAATGGATTGTTGTTGCCAGCAGCATTGTCGGACTCTTGTTGATTTATGATTCTTGCATTGTAGCCTCCTTGAATCAACAAAATGTGCCTCACCAAGCGTGCAAAAAGATATTTCACCAAAAATGATGAAATATTCTTCGAGAATGTGGAACAATCCATATGAATCAACAAAGGTTACGAAGGGTCCTTTGCTGATTTTGGACAGAAAAGTTAATGACAAAAAATTTAAAGGTATGGAGATTTGATGCAATTGTGGCCAGCCATCTAATGTAGGAAAGTAAAGATATATTTAGAACATTGAAATCCGTGATTGATTGTGGGGATTTTATGATATATGGGGTATCTATAACTCTCTATGACAGTTATGTATGATGTTGCATGCAAGAGTTACTGAATTTGAAAGAACAAATAACTTTCTAATCCTATTTCCGGTTTGTTTCGCCTGAATTTCTCCGCAACAAAATATCTTTCATCGAAATTTGTTTTTCGGCTTTTAAATGTGATAAAGGGTCTTGTGGCGATCTTGGACAGGAGAAATCTAGATAATCAAAAAATCAACACACAAAATATGCAAAGATTCAAATAAAATTATACAAACATGGTCCCAACTAGAGTTTGACTCGACGGAGAGATTCGACAAGCACAATTCAAAGGAAGTTGATACACATGAATTTGGGAGAAACTATACAATCTATAAGATCAAACCGGAGTTTGATTCAATGGAATTACTTAACAAGCACAACTTCTACCCAAAAATAGCGAACCAAACGCACCCAAAACTATGTCGCAGTTTGAGTCGACGACAGAGTTTGAATATGCGTCGATGATACATCAGAGTTTGACTCGATGGTGCAAAATCTAAGATAAAGATCAATGTCGGATTTTGACTCGACGGGGAGAATCTAAAAGCTAAAATTAAGGAAAGTAAAGTGCATTTCTATAACGCTTGATGGTACTTAAATTGATTGAGCAGTTACCTGCTCTTCGACTAATGTAGCTTTTGGCATGTCAATAACTTCCATGTTCACCATATCCCATGAATCTATTTGACCAAGCCCTTATGTAACTGCCGACTTCCTTTGTATCGGTTTGTTCCTTTTCTTTTACTGGTCGGATAAATCGTGCCCACGTTCTTCCTTTTGAGCCGAGTCTCTGGGGAATTGTTCCAACGCCCAAGTAACTGCCATGCCTTAGGATTACTTGTATAGGTTCAATCCTCTTCTTCCTTTGTTCATGGGGGCTATACTCACGTTCTTCGTATCTTCAGAAAGTTGTTTTATCACTCAGATAATTATCAATAACTGTTCTTCCACCATGTATTCCAAGGCAAATATCCACCTTTTCTAGCGCACTCTTGGAAAATATTCAGATGCTTGGCGGGATCATTCCTTGTTGGCACCAATTTTATAGTTATTTCGTCCATCTTTAATAAATCTTGGTACGTGTCATTATCCTTCCCTGGTATTAATAGTCCATTTGATGTTTACTCACTGACAATACTTATAGGAATCCTCACGTGTCCTGCACATGACTTCTTCATGTCTTGATGTTATCAGGACACTTGCTCTTCATGTGTCTAGCACATGTATCAATCCTTCATGCGCGTAGCATGTGTATCGATGGCAGATTATTTTGAGTGTGAGTACTTTTACGAGATTTTATTCTACAATCTCCTATTATTAAGCAACACGTATCAATAAGTTGTAAAATAACCACTCAGTTGTTATGTTTCGTCGTCGATTCATCATTATTGCCTTCGAGTTCCAACTTTTGGTCATTGATAATTGACGTTTTGTGTCAATAACTTTGTCAGAGAGTTGTCGATTGTTCAGACCAAACTGTTTATCGACTCGGCTTGTCACTTATCTCTAATAACAAAAAGTTGACCATTTTTTAGTGTCCACTATGACCTGTATGATGAACACAAGACTGCTATTTGATGTTTGCAATATGCAATGGAGAGATCCCAGTAATGAGCAGCGACTTGCATGGAATCCATATATGGAGCGTCCTAATGTGGTGTTCACAGTCACATTAGTCTGACCGAAGGAAAAAGCATCAAGAAACACAAGATTGTCCCGTCTATCACTGCAAAAACTGTGCTTAGTCTCAGAAAAAACTAAAGCAGAGATTCACAATGGAAATTCTGAACTTCTTCAGCACTAAAAATGTACTTGTGATGCTTTCTCTGCTGTTAGAAGAGTAAAATCATTTTGTGCAAGGGTTCTTGAAGATGATGAAATTAAACACGATAGTGCTCAAACACACAGGGTCTCCTTCCTTAAAGAAGCTTCCTTCACAAAGCTGCTCCAGCAACGGCGAGCATCTGGGGACAATTGGTTGGAAGAAGAGAATTGGGTGAAAGCAATTAGATATATAGGTGGACTCAAACTTTTGTAGAGACCCTGCATTGTTCTCTTTCTTCGATTTATAGTTTGTCGAATAAATACACATGTAACCGGAATTTCACTGGTCTCCAGAGAACGTCAGAATGCATCACCATTCAATCGCTTGCAGCTTTCAACCCAAAAAAAAAAAAAATTTACATGCAGCAGAAAGGTTTGCTTTCTTTGATCTGATTATCTAAACAGAACATAGTTTAAGCAGAGATTTTTCTGATGGCATACCAAAGTTTACGCCTAAGTGTCGACATTCCTTCTGAAAATGGAGACTTTGAATTCAATATCATCATTTCTAACAAGCTCGAACACACAGACATCTCCTTCCTTTAGAGAAGTTCCTTTCTGAAACGCGCCCCAACCGGCAGAGAGCTTACCCGAGCCATGTTGTGGGTAGTACAGGAGCTTCACTGGCCATGATCCGTCCAAATGCTTAAGAGTTGCGGTTTGCATGCTTCCATTGATGCGTCCCTTAAAAAAAGCACCTCGGATATTCTGCTTAGTTCATTTTTTTATCAACAAATGAACTATGAATAAGAACATAAAAGGTATGATGACTAACACAAGAAATGTCAATATGATGACACCTTACGAGAACCATTATCTCAGGTTCTTCTCTTACCACATTATGCCCCAGTAGATTATGTGACCGGATGACTACTTTGAAGGAAGGATACCGAGGCTTGTACTTGTTGGCTGCTTTGAGAGCCGACGATGCCTGAGATTGTTTAGAAGTAGAGGTACGAGAAGCCAGCATGGCGGGGCTCACCTTGCGTTTGGAATTTTCCATCCTACCTGAATGAGCCAAGCAGAGAGCATAACAAAAAATGACACAAAGCCTATGCATTACTGATAGGGTAAGGTTCACACACTTCCTGAATCTTGTGGCAAAATCTTGGCTCCTTGATCAGTTCGGAAGCCTTTCAATTTGGAACCGGATCCAAGATTACAGTGACCATCAGCATCTTCCATCTTAGGCGGGACAAATTCGACAGTGCCGGGGTTCAATTTCTTGCTGTCAGCATACGTTAGCGAATAATCTATTTCCGTTGCGCTTTTGTCGAAAATGAGCACGTGAAAATCCAAGTCCCCCACATATTTGAAGACTAAAAAGTGGCCCTCACGGATAGGGTAATGCTCCGCAAATTCCTTCCATCCCTTTGACAACCAAACCATTTCATCCCATTTTTCCAACTCCACTCTCCAACTTCCACCGTTCGGAACCCTCAAACGCATCGTTTCGGGAAGATTCTGGCCATACTTTCTCACAAACATCTTCGGAATACGCTAGTTTCGTAACGTATAAATCATAAGTGCGTAAACAAGCGGTACCAGATTATATTTTGGCACGAGCTGACTCGAAAGAAAAGGCTAGTGCGTACAAGGCTTCGACCTTCCAAGCCTCGGTACGTCCAAAAGAATTCTTAAAGAAAAGGACTTACAAGCCTTCCAGTGTGAAGTGTGTGAGAGAGCATGATCTTGAAGAAATGAGGTGTCTCCGGTGCAAAACTTCGCCGGTGCTGTTCATCGTCTCTCCGGACACGGGAAGTCATCCCTCGAGCACAAGTTGTGTAATAGGTAGTAACGTCTGAATCTAACCTAGTTCTGTGGCTTTACATGAGCCAACTTAATTGAATGTAGGATTTAATTGGAGAAGACATTCATTTCTGGGATGACAGCAACCTTTTGGGAAGCTGTTCATCTTCTCTAATGACGTTAAGGACGGAGAAGAGCTAGCTTGTCTCATCACTGCGATGAAGAAAAGTCAATAAGAAACTGAATGCTTTCGGAAGCACATTAAGAAGAACACATTGGGAATCGAACGCATTAAAAAAGGGACGATTTGGTAGTTGGCAGAAATTACATTAAGAATGATGCCAAAGAAGCCAAGATTTGTATGTCGCGTTAGAAATACAAAAACCGATTTTATTCTGATGTAAAACTAAAAAGAGCAAAAAAGAAAAACGTTATGATAGTCAAAACGGGTATTGCATGAAAGTTATGACACCCATGCTGTTCTTGGGGCCTAAGGAGGTTTAGCTTTGGATGCCGAACTAAAGCAGGGAATTGTTTTTCTTGGTAGATCTCGGCAGATTATCCTATGAGGCCAAAGAAAAGATAATCCACTCAAACTCCACTGGTATCCATCATGTTTAAGGTAGTCAACCTCCCATATCCTCTACAGACTAAAAATTACTATTGGGAGAGTCTTACTAGTAATTCCTATAACCAAGAATTGGAAATTTCAAATTGTATACCTGCTACCAACCGAAGAACTTTAGCCTTTGAAGCAATCATACTCATTTTTTTTTTCAGCTAATATTTAGGTAACATTCATGACTATTTTGTTCAATTTCACTCTTCGTAAGGTAAGTTGATAAGGTGTAAGACTGTCCTCTTATGGAACTTCCTCACTCTACGTCAATGCTGGCTTTTAAAATCCGGTCTTATTATTTCAGTTAAGTGATTACTAGACTTCAATCTGAATCGACTTGCGTATTGATCACTAGAGAGCATCATTGTTTTAGGAAAAAAAAAAGTGACGGAAAGTCCTACAAGAGCACAGATTAATTGATTTTGGACAAGAAAGTAAATGACGAGAAATTTAAAGGGAGGCAATCGGGACCAGCCATGTAAATGCAGAAAAAAGATAAACTGCAGGGGCCAGCCATGTAAATGCAGAAAAAGATAAAAAGCGGGAAAATAAAGACAACAATTAAAAAAAAAAGAAAAAAAATTGAGTTCTGTAATTAATTGAAGGGATTCTACAAATGAATATGCTTGTGATATTTATAGCTATCTATAAACAGTTCAAGCTTATATTGTTGTGTCTCTGCCTTCTTACGATGGGTTTGGCCCATCGAGAATATTAGGTCTAGCTCATGACGAATTAGTAAAACTAATTACTCGAGATCTTAGTCATATTAGTACAACAATGCTCTAAGTCTTCCATCAGATTCTAATATTTAGTAGAGTATTTTAGATAGGGAATTACACAAATTGCCTTATTTGTCAATGATTTTTTTCAAATCTAACTTGAAATCATTAGATTTTCTCTTTCCTTACCAAATGAAGGAAGTCGTAAGATTTTGAATCGTATTGGCCTTGCAAGCTGCCTAAAGCGGCACATCCAAGGTTCATCTCAATCGATGAACTCTGGTACTCAACTCCAGCTGAAAAATTGAGACTTTTTAACACAAGATCGTCTCCATGCTCGCGGCAGGCAGAGCAGAGCACCACAAGCTCGTTCGGATATCTCCTCGTCTTCACTTCACCGGTCGCAACTTGTTTGTTTTCCTGAATGTGTATCTTGTTGAATCCATATGGAGTACTCTGCCCAATGCATATTTTTCAAACAGCCAGTACGAATTTCAGTGATTGCTTCGGAGACTGCATAGAGGTTGTAGGACTACCAGAGGATGCTGGTGACTAGAGCAGAGCATGAAATTATCATCTTAAAGAGATGAGATCTAATCAGTATAAAGAATCACTCCATCACCGAACTTTCCCAGATAACAGAGTTGGTGCAGGACATTCTTTCTTTCCTTTTCTAACCACCTCAAAGGGCGAGAGAAATTACTTGAAGTATTATACTAAAATCTCTGTTACTGACCAACTCTGCATATTGGCGTGAGATAAGGATTGCTTATGACCTTCTGTTTTATCGAACCCATGCTGCGGATGAGTTCGATTTATACATAGTCGAACAAAGACGCAAATATGCAAAGAGATTTGAAATTAGGCACACATGTACCCGAATTATGCAATGTGCCCTGTGTAATGTTCGCTGCTCGCCAGAGAGCATCAGGAAATGCATCACCATTCAATTAGTTGCAGCAGAAAGGTTTGCTTTCTTTGATCTGATTAACTAAACAAAACGTAGCAAACCATAAACTTTTTTTTTTTTTTTAGGCATGCCAAAGTTTACGCCTAATTCTTAACATTCCTTCTGAAAAGGGAGACTCTAAGGTCATGACCCGTCCGAACATTTAAGAGTTGCGGCTTGCATGCTTCCATTGATGCGCACCTTAAGAAAACAGCCTGGGATAGTCTGCGGAGTTGATTTTTGATCAGCAAATGATCTATGAGTAAGAACACAAAAGGTATGATAACTAACACAAGTAATGTTGACCAGACCAAATTTTGCACATGAGTGCCATTATGTCATGATCTTTTCTTACCACATTTTGCTTCAATAGATTATGTGACCGATTGACTACTGAGAAGAAAGGATTCTGCAGCTTGGACTTGTTGGCTGGTTCGAGAGCGTAGTTGCCCACGAACATTGAGAAGTAGAACTACCAGGAGCCACCATGCCGGGGCTCACCTCGCGTTTGGAATTTTCCGTACTGCCTAAATTAGTCAGGCAGAGAGCATAAGAAAAAGCGATACGAAAGTGTATGCATTACTTATAGGATAACATTCACAGACCTTCCGAATCCTGTCACTGAAGATTTGCTCCTTCATCAGTTTGGACAGTCTGTTAGTTGATCGAAATTGCATCAAGAATAACGTCGGAGGTACGGAGACTGAAATCGATAGAATTAATTCACAAAGTGATGTGCAAAGTAGCTAATGAACTTTTCTCAACAAAATGGTGGGTTCTGGGCAGGCTATGCCGTCAGGCCAAACACCACCTCTAGTCGTTATAGACAGTTAGGGCAAAAGAAAAGATTATTCACTCAAACTCAACAGGTCCAATCCATCATGTTTAAGCTAGTCAATCTTTATTTCCTTTGTCGAGTCCAGATTAGTATTTAACTTAAATTCCTGTAACTAAGAATTGAAAGTTAAACATTGGGTGCCTGCCACAAACTAAACATATTTAGCCTTTAAAAATTCCTTAGTCGTGAGCCCTGCATTTTTAAGGCGATTGAATATAAGTTTTTGCAGCTAATATTTAGGTAAAATGATTATTTCGTCCTTGATTATTTCCGTAAATGATCATTCTGTTTATGGATCTTCCACCTTCATTGTCGATGCTGGCTTTTAATATTCATCCTTGATTATTTCCGTAAATGATCAATAGAGTTTAATCTAAATCTACTTGTGTATCTGTCACTAGAGACCAACACCTATTAGAAAATTGAAGCTTGCGGTGTCATCATATCTCGTTGAGTTGTCATCGAGAAGGACTTGACTACATCTGATTCAAATCGTTTATGACTTAATCGCACTTTTTAAATTTTAGAGCTTGATTGCACATTAAGCTATCGCTAAGAATTTTTTTATGCAATTTCCTAAAATAAAAAAAGAAAAGAAAAGAAGAGAGTGGATATCGAACGATAAGAGAGTTCAAGGAAAAAGAAACCAAATGAGATGCTCAGGGTGGGCTCTAAGTAGTTATGCTGACGTGGCAAATGCTAGAGGATTTGCTTATTTGGCACATTAATGGTCAATCAATTAGAAATCGGTTGTCATTTTAAAAGTCATTTATGTCTAATTTCATTAAATTATTAGCTAATATGCAAACTACCATTTTCCTTGGAAGGTCTATTGTCAATGAGAAAGAGGGAAATTGGAAATAGAATCACTTACCTCCGACTGTGCCTCAGTAACTTCCAAATCTCTGCACCACTTGTAGCATCCGCCCTTCCCTTCATCGGTGACTAGACAAGTTTAAAAAGATTCAAAAAGAAAAAAAAAATAAGAAATCGTGCTTTAGAAGTCAGGCAATTCGAAAGCAAAGGCAAATGACCAAAATAATAATAAAATATTAAGAATATCATTAATTGGATCTCACCAATTTTATGTGCATTTTTTTTATGCTGATAACTTTTGTATGGCTGTATTGAGATCACCACCCCAGTTCTCATCCAATTTGTATCTGAATAGTCTCCCAGATTGTAGTTGTGGCATGCTCAGCATACCATTGGAAAAGATCTTCATTTTCGGGCACTCTTCCACTTCAATCCAGAACAGGGATGGAAACCTCAATATGCAACTGGTGGTGGAGGAGAAGCATTCTAGGCATTGCAGATCTTCAAGTGTCAACACCTTTAGCATCCCAAAAGAAATCACTTTTCCTTCTCCGTTTTCATCGTTTGCCACTACTTCTCTCATTCTTTCACATCCTGTTATAATCATGTGTGTGAGATGCATCAAATTTGCGACCACTGAAACTGTCACTAGATATACCAATCCAGAGGAACTCTTCACCACTAACTCCGTCAAATTCCGAAAGGATGTCACGGTTGGAAATAATGTTGTCAAACTAGGACAATCGCAAACCTTAAATTTGTTGAGGCTTTGAAGCACTTTTGTGATTAAATAGTCTTCTTTCCGGACTCGCTTTAGGTTGTGTAGCTTGCTCAACTTAAGTTCTTTTAAGTTTTCAAGCACTGGATGTTTTCCCTCATCCACAAGTCCTCCATCAGGGAATATATCTTCAAAGGAACTACATAAAACCTCAAGGCTTTTTAAATTGGGAAATATCTGGAGGAGAAAGTTGGAAGGAAAACCCGCCCTTTCATCATGAAAGCATGCCAATGTTAGTGCTTCTCGCTTGCCAATGTCATCAAAAATATTTTCATTATGTATCCTCTGAATATCTTTATCGACTAATAAATGTCTTTCTAAGGTGGGAATGTCCTGCAAATTGTAAATATAATGAGAGCAAGTAAGTTCAACAATGTTCGACAAAATAAATCATTGCAATGTAAGGCATATTAAGTCGGTTTATTCCCATGGCAGGTGGCCTTTTCCTTACAATTCATTAATCTCTAGAGCCTGCATAAAAGCATCAAGCTTCTAAAGTCGTCATACATATACAAACTGCAACCAAATGCTCATATAATTAGATAGAAAGGGCAACAACATCAAAATCCATTTCACCCGGAAAACATCAATAGAAAGATGGTCATCCTGCCGTGATTCGAAAAGAAATTGCTAAATGTGTGTGCCCGCTTCGTGATTTAGTCCGTAGGAAATTCACATCTAATCCATATAAAAACCTTTGAGGTCATTACGGTCAGTTCAAGAACCATCTTGACCAAATTCATCCTTTACGAGGAATGTCTCATCTTGTCAACAAGGATCTGTAGTTCCTTTGAATTTCAAGTGACTGAGATGCCCCGATAGTGCCACTAAAACATTTTGGGTGCCCGCGAATGAAAAGTGTGTATGAGAGCACATAAGACATAGTGGGTGAATTAAAGAATAAAGAAGAAACAGAGGAAGAGCAGTTTTAATAATACCTTCCGAGCCGGAAAGGACAACATATTCATTTTTTCACAATGGGTCACTTGCAATTCCTTCAAGAATGGCCAGTTCAAAGTGAGCAAGTTAGGGCAGAAGCTCTTGAGTTGTGGCATATCATGTAATACCGGAGAAGTCAATACTGGGAAAAGAAATTGAGCAGCAATTGAGTGTGGACTGTCATCTCCACTCGCGCTCGAGACTATTTCCTCGAGCCCACAAGACTCCACGCGAAGTTCCTCAAGTTGGGTTAGACTTGTAGCCACCCAATGTGGAAACAAAATTTCAAGGTTCTTACAGTTCCGAGCCTTCACTTTCTGCAAGTATTTAAAAGTGAAAGTTCCTTGAGGGCCACAGGTCCATATTTTGCTTAATTTGTCCATGTGGGAGAGAACTATCGATTTAAGCATAGGAAGTTGTACCTGCCATATTGAGAAAAACGGCACAGTGAATATGATTACACTGACTTATGATCTCAAAGACGAAATTTCCAAACTACCCTAGCTCTCACAAACCATGAGAATTCTACAGCTTGTTAGTTACACATAGAGGGAGGGTCGTAGATGCTTTCTATTTACAAATAACAGAAAAAACAATAATTAGGCAAAAGAATCTGTAAGAAAAAAGGCCCCAAAAAAGGGAAAAAGTGTAGTGACCTGATCAGCTGGTACGTGTTAATTGCCTTTTGAAGCAATGATGCATATCACAACAAACTCTGTAAAGAAATTAGCTTGTTCATTAATTCAATGAAAACAAATTTGAAAATTGCTTTCAGTTCTGCAAGACGGCAACCTCTCTTAAATTCTATCGAATGAATTTTGCAATTCTTTGAAATTTAGAATCGTATCTTGTTTCAATTTATAGTCAATAGTACATGGAACATTGACTTTTAATTGGCTTACCCGAAATTTATTACTTACAATGCTTTCTCCGTCCAAATTTTTGAAAGTTCCTATGACAACTTCTCGGACTCTCCAATTCGCCGATCACACAAAAATGCACTGTTTTACTTCAGTGTGTGCGCATATACAAATATATGTATCCCCTATTTTTGATAATGCAACAAAGTATATGGTAAGAATTCTTGGATTTATTTGCTTCAAGTTGAAGATGCAATTCATTTTCAGTTGACCTTCTTGGAGAAAACTAATTCTTCATTTGTGATTCATTGATTTATAATTGGTAACCAATTACTGAAGTCGGTATACAATTATGAAGTTTTAGTTGGTGCTGACACTTTCTTGTCTTTTTCGTTTCTTTTTTTTTTTTGGGGGGGAAGTTGGTGTTGACACTTAACTACAACATCTTAAAGCCAGCAATACGTAACCAACTTCTTATCCTTGATTGTGCCATGTGTAGAGGATTTTGGAGTTTTATTTGGGCGTGTGGAGGCAAAACTAAAACGAAAACAAAGTGGATGTTGCATTTGCACTGGAACTGAAATTGTTTGTTTCATGTGACGAGTGCAACGCGCGCCATTCTATTTCCAAATTCCAATTGCTGGTTCTATCCATACTTCGATTTGACAAGATAATAAACCAAAACACCAAAAGCATTGGGTTAAGACAAAGAACGCTAACCTGTGGAGTGAAGAGGGAAGGGGTATCCTGATCAACCTGCATCCAAGAATGCCAAGTCAAACTTCTCATCTTGGGGCAGTGGGCAATAGTTAGCTCTTTTAGGTTGGGACATTCCAGTGTATGACTCTTTCTCGAGAGGAAACTAGTTAAATTGGGCAAGCATTCCAACGTCATCCCATGGAGCATCGGGAATGTGATCTTCTCCACCACGCTTACCTGCCCTTCTTCCTCTGCGATCACTTCTTCCATTTCACCACACTGCTTTATTTCAATCTCGCATAGATTTGCAAGGCATCGAGCCATCGATGGAGTGAAAGCATATCTCAAGTTGCTGCAATTATAAAGGGTCAGAGAAAATAGAGAACTGAAGCGCATCGTTCCTTGAAGATCTTTGTTCCATAGTTGCCTCAACTTTGGTAGATTGACCAAGCCCAAATCTTGTAGCTGAGGTAGCACCCGAGTGATTTCCACAGGCTCAAGCCCTTCAAGATCGAATATTTCTTCCAAAGACTCGCAATTGCACACTTGCAACGTTGTCATTTTCTCTAAAACAAGCATCAATTTGGATGGAATAGCGTTAACAAATGATGGACAATTATCCACCGTCAGTCTTTCTAATTGCCAAGATGACTTGATGGGATTAAGTTCGCTATGCCATTTTCCAATTAGCTCAGGGAACTCAGACAGCCACATAAACTTTACTGTAGCAATCGTAGCCTGTTAGAAATGCATCATTAAAGGTAAACTTATAGTTAGCAAAAAGTAATTACTCTATAGGTTATTAAGACTATCCAATTGCACAAAATTTGATAACTGATGCATACCATTTCTTCAAACATATTTTGGATAGTGGTGTTGAGGTTTTCCTTCCAAAACCACACTTCATGTTGAGGCTTTGGATCTGCTTGTGTTTCTACTTGTATTCTCTCCAGCTTTGGAGCAACTATTGGTCCCTTAGAGAAGGACTGCATGTTGGGACATCCACTCACTATGACATCTTCCAAGAGAGGGAACGCCAATGTGCATTCACTTGAGCTAAAACAACTCAACCTTGTCAACCCATCAAGTTGTATGTGCTTCAACTGATTGAAAGTCACTGCATACCCCTCCTTACCCCATCGTCACTAAAAACTTCTTTCAACATTTTACAATTTCGTATCCTCAACTCTGTGAGTTCCGCCAAGTTTTTAGCCATGGTTGGTGTGAACATACTTGATAGACCATCACAATGTGACACATCTAGAGTCTTCAGATGTTGAAAGTATCTTGACGAGGGTAATAGCTCATGACTTGGGTCTTCTATGGCTTCCACATTTCTGCTCAGCTTCTCTAGATGAGATTCGCATAGAACGAGCTTTTCCAAGTTGGTTAAACTCTGAATAAAAAGACACATGGATATTGCATATTCCTCCGAGAGATGACGAAGCTCAAGAACCCTAAGCGTGCAGAAGAATTCTTCACCATGAAAATCTCCATGCCATATCTCCATCTGTCCGGATAAATCCAATCTTAGCTCTCGTAGATTTGGGAATGCACCCTGAGAAGATAGTCAAATCAGAGTCTGAAGTCAGCTTAGTTAAATGAGTACTCATGTGTCATGGTATAAGTCTTCCACATCGCGCATAATATCTACATTTTTTAATATGTTGAGTCGGTGATTCAACGAAAGAAAATGTGCCCTCATACAATAGACACTATCGTTGATTTTTTATATTTGACTTGTATCCGTATTTGAACTTAATTAGATCTGTACATTCCCATTTCTATAAGAAACATCCATTGTGAAAATAACTTCTCGATCAATTATAATCACAATTCCAATAAATTCAAATATCAATGCAAACAAAAATGTCACGTCTTTCCCTTTTTACCATAACATCAGTCATCTTAATAGGGCTCAAATTAGAAAACACTCTTGCGCCTGGTAAGATCAAACCGCACGCCACGTGTTATCAATCTTTATGGTACTTAAGAGACTAAACTATCAGAATTAGCCAAAACCATTTTTTTAAGGGGGATAATGGCTATGCATTCTGTCAATACTTGAAGAACATATGATGTTTCCATGTTATACTATTTCTGTGGATTCAAAGAGAGTCGTATAGTTTACATCTCCGTATGTGGAATTATTTGTATGATATGCTTGGCTGTGACCATAATCTTTACTTCAAATAGTCACAATCGAAGCAAAACAAATAATCCTAAGTCGTACCTTTTCGAACAAAAAGAGAGGCTGTTTCTGTAGTGGCATCTCATTCTCAATTTGGGAAGCGAGTATCTCCACTTTGTTACAGCCATGCACCTCCAAAGTCTTCAATGCTGGCCAACCTAAAGCATTTGTTCCCGTGTAGATGCACTTCAACTCTGTCAGATGCTCGAGCTTGAGGGAGGTTAACTTTGGGAAGACAACCCCGAGAACTGGTTCTTCCATCTTGATGAGTTCTGTAATGCCACATGCACTGATCTCCAACTCTTCAAGTTGGATAAGATCTGTCACTACTGAGGCTGGAAATAGAGAGGTGAGGCTCTTGCAATTGGAAACAGTAACAGAATGGAGACACTGGAATTTGACTTGATGGTGGAGTTCCTTATCCCATACACACTTCAACTGTGGCAATTCATATAACATCAGCTTTTTTAATTGGGAACGAACACCAGGATTCCCATCTAGAGGATTCAGTGACTGAAGTTCAAAAACAACTTCAAGTGAACCACAAACATATACACCCAAACTTTCCAGGCTCCAAAGCCGTCCAACAATGCAAGAAGGAACAATGTTCACTAGCTTATTGCATGCCCCCACATCAAGTGATTTTACATTGTGGAAAGAATCCGCAGCAGCTTGATTGTCCCATATCGTTTTGATATTATCCATGTCCCAGATCTCTAATGTCTCCAAGCGAGGAAACACAACCTATGGTATTCACTCACAAAATTGGTGATCCATTTAAATTACAAATTCATGAACTTCCAAGATGTTAATATAAATGAGTTGCCAAGGGGAGAGGGGGAATTATTAAGTTGCATAAAAGGAAAAGAAAAAAAGAGAAAAAAAATTACGCACATGGAGAAGTCAAACCACACGTAATAAAACAAACGCTATTAATGTGAGCTAAGCATATTCTTTTTACAGTGGGCAAGATGGTAATTTGGATATGCCCATATTTTGTATTGGACACACACCACACGAAAACGAAAAGAGAGGCTTTTCTGTATATGTTTTCACATATAAATGCAATAAGAAATATTTGAAAACAAAAAGGACGATATTCCTCAACCTTGAATCAAATTATCGAAGATAGTCATAAATCCCTCATCATAGGTGGTTAAAAATATCTAAGAAAATCGACGTATCAATCCAATTTTACAGCCTATTTGGCTGCATAACAATGTTATTTGTGAACGTTAATTCAAAGTGAACCCACTTGTTCATGCTTGCAGTGCCAAGCCAGCCGTACATGCAAAATCGCTGAGACATTTACATTCTTTGTCAAAATCGGAAAGCCGTTCATCTAGCGTGATTTATCAGTTATTTAGATTAACAACAGTACTTAATTTAAGATATTTTCTTTTGGATGTTGCTAACTGATAACGGACTCAGATAATTAATTAGCAGCATCCTCATACATTGTGCGGGTGTGGATTTTTTGTTTTCTGAAATATAGGTATTTGTATTTTAGTATAAATGATTAGAATCGTATGAATCTCCCTCTTTTTTTTTAAAAAAAATTAAAAAGATGTTAAATTCTTAGTTACTATTACGTAAAACGTAGAGACTCGATAATGGTATAAAATCCTTATTGTCGTAGTTATATTTCAAAGGGACATCGTATCCATAACTGATAATATTATGCTAATGTTGAGTATGGGGCCCAAAAATAGTTTTCCTTGCAAGGAGGATGATCAACATCTTGTAATTGACAATTTACAGTGATATTAATTAAGGACTTTTTGGGGAGCACTTCATAACAATATAATTATATAAGTTTTTCAATGACATTCTCATTCGATGATGGCCGACAACAAGTATAACGTTCAGAAAATTGGCCATACTGTTTGTCACAACAATAGTTGGCCAGAAATTTTTTAATGTTTGGTCAAAGTGCATAACTTATAAAGAAATGAAATTTATTACGTGGGTGATTAAAAATTGTAGTTTAAGTTATAAAATCCATTACTATTTAGTTACAATGACTGAATTCAACCCCGTAATTTGAGAATTAACAACTGAACTCCTTGAAGATTAGGTATCCGACTTTTATATCTGTAGTGATTTTCTTTAAATTCTCTCAATTCAACTTAGAAAGCAATTCGGATTGTAACTTTACTTTGACTTTTCCAGAATGAAATCAATTTTAACCAAACTTGACTTCGTAAGTCATTTAGTAAGTTTTTGCTCTTGTTATTATGCTTTGCCTGCTGTATAACTATTTATTTGCTTAGCGTAATTAGTAATTACGTGGGCCTGACAATGATTTATACGCCTATATCTTTCTTTGTAATTTTTTTTCAATAGTTCGTGTGATTGATCCAACTCTTGCTTTCTTGGGATTGGCGTGAATTGAAACTTGCTAATTGTTTGTAGTGGCATGTGGGAACTTGCAATGCTCAGCATGCAAACTTCCGCAATACAATTAGCACATACAAGTGATTCCAAGTATTTTACTCCGACAGTTCTTATCATATTTAATATTTTGACCTAACTAGAATTATGTACCTCATGATTGAAGAGGGCTGTGGCGCGTGATTTAACATGATCCTGATTCCTAGCCTCTCGTGAACCTGCCATCAATTTTTTACACGATGGAAAGAATGTCATTATTTGTATTTCAAAAGATGCCAAGAAGATCTTCATTGATGAAAATAACAAATCAATCTTACACTTTTTGCGAGAGAAGCACGTCAAACTTTCCAAAGATAATCGCAAATAAGTCAACATTGGGAATGCTAGAATTCCTGATGTTTCCGTTTCCAACCCTTCTTCCTCCATAATGATCGCCTCCATCTTCTTGCAATACACCACTTCTAGTTCTCTCAATTGTGCTAGAGATTTTACCATTGATGCCAAAAACAGAAACCTGAGGCTGTGACAGCCAATCACCTTTAGCTTTGTTAAACAATGGAATCTCACTATTCCACAAGGATTCTTGTTCCATATGCACCTCAAGCTCGGCAAGTCCCGTAACTCCAAGGTGGTTAGCTCGGAGGGAGTCTCAACATTTCCGCTGGCGCTTGGTCCATCAAGGTCAAAAACTTCTTGCACCAAAATGCAATCTGCGATAGTCAAAGTGTGTAGCTCATGTGAATTTACCAGCGACCTGAAGTTGAAAACCTTCGAGAGAGATTTGCACTCCAACAGCTCAAGAGATTGAAGATTGCTCAGTTCCACTGCAGATTCTTCGCTCCATATAGTTTCCAGATTGGGAAGTCCAGTCATAGTTAAGGTCTGCAAGGATGGGATTGAAACCTGGCGGAAAAACCCATCAACGATAACATTAGGAAAGACAAGCTGGATTTTATACGTGCTATTAGCAGGTTGTTCATGACTTTCGCATTTACAAAAATATTTGATAAACAAAAGCTACTTTACGATCCTGAAAGACAACCACTCGGTTTTACTTTTTATTTACAGTATAAGAAGGGATGTTGTTACAGTTAGATTTTGTTTGCGATTTAGTAACGACAACGGAAATTAATGAACCATAAAGCAAAAAGTAGTTTCAAAGTAAATTACTTCTTAAAAGTTGCACTAGGCCTGCTAGGTGTTAGAACCACAACCAACTGCTCTAAAAGCTTAAGCTTGTAGAAGAAGGCGTGGTTTAATATTTATATATTCCAACACTCCCCCTCACGCTTAGCCCTAGGCAAAGACCAGACTAAGCGTGGAAATATTCAAAATGGGGAGGCAAATAGGGGCCTGGAAAGATTTGAACTCGGGACCACCTGCTCCGATACCATGTTAGAACCACAACCAACTGCTCTAAAAGCTTAAGCTTGTAGAAGAAGGCGTGGTTTAATATTTATAGCAACAAACTGATCGACAACATGAACAGCATAGGCGATGTCGGGTCGGGAGATAGTAAGATAAACAAGACTGCCAACCAAGGTCCGATAGCGGGTGACATCAGAAAGAGGTTCTCCATCATCCGGGCAAAACTTCTGATTTAGCTCAATAGGAGTAGCAGCAGTACGTGAATCCGATAAAGCAGCCCTGGACAGAATATCGGTGGTATATTTCTGCTGAGAAATGAGAATACCACGTGAACTGCGAGCAATCTCAAGCCCAAGAAAATAACGTAGTGGTCCTAGATCCTTCATGGCAAAATGTTGCTGAAGATGCCGCTTGGTATGCTTAATATGATCACGATCATCTCCGGTGATGACCATATCATCAACATAAAGAAGAAGAATAGTGCAGCCTGAAGAAGAGGTATGAACAAACATAGCATGATCAGCCTCACTTTGAGTGAAACCAGCAGACTGAATAGCATCATCGAACTTCTCAAACCAAGCACGAGGAGCCCGCTTGAGACCATAAAGAGCCCGTCGCAAGCGGCAAACCTGTCCGCAGGTATGAGCAAGACCAAGCGGAGGTTGCATAAAGATATCTTCCTGAAGATCACCGTGAAGAAAAGCATTCTTCACATCAAGCTGAAAGAGAGGCCAACTGCGTATTGAAGCAACGGCTAATAAAGTACGGACAGAAGTCATCTTTGCTACGGGAGCAAAGGTCTCCTCATAGTCGATACCATACTCTTGCGAGAAACCTCGAGCAACCAGACGAGCTTTGTAACGCTCAATACTGCCATCAGAACGAGTCTTAATCTTATATATCCATCGGCAAGATACGAGGGAGCGACCTGGAGGAAGAGGCACAAGCTCCCAAGTACCAGTACTCTCTAAAGCCGAGAGTTCCTCGGACATAGCCTGGCGCCATTCTACATGCTGAACTGCCTCGCGATAACTATTAGGTTCTTGTACAGCATGAACAGCAGCTAGAAAGGAACCAAACTCAGTGGAATAAGAAGTAGCAGCAACATACCGGGCAGGTGGACGCCGATCTCGAGGAGGATTACGGCGTGGCTCTAGTTGTGCGTAATCGTCTAGGGCAGATAAAGTAGGAGGTGCAGCACAAGGTGGAGATGGAGAAGGTGGCAATGTATCTAGATCCGATGTAGAAGAAGGACTAGAAGGGTCGGGTAGAGGATCAACAGGAAAATCCATAAATGGAACAGGAGACGAAACATGAGGTGTAGTATTTGTCGGAAAGAAAGGGATGTGTTCATGAAACGTAACATCACGAGAAATACGTACACGTCGCGCATTTGGGTCATAACAACGATAACCTTTGTGCTCAGTCTTGTAACCCAATAATGCACACCGGATAGAGCGGGCGGTAAGCTTTGTACGTTCGGTGAGTGGAAGAATGACAAAACAAGTACATCCAAAAACTCGAAGATGATTATAGCTAGGAGGTCGAGAGTAGAGACGCTGAAACGGGGTGTCTTGATGGAGAACAGATGAGGGTAGGCGATTAATTAAATGAACAGCCGTGAGAAGAGCCTCAACCTTAACTCAAGGAGGAACGGATGTACCAAGTAAGAGAGCTCGAGTGGTCTCTAGAATATGACGGTGCTTGCGTTCAGCAACTCCATTTTGAGCTGGAACCCCAGGACAAGATAACCGAGGAAGTGTACCATTACTAGCTAAGAGGGAACGAAAGACACCAGAGAGATATTCTCCCCCTGAATCCGAACGAAAAACTTTGATTTTTGTATTAAATTGTGTGGAAACCATGGAAGTAAAAGACTGATAGATGGAAAAGAAATCACTACGTTGATGCATAAGATAGATCCATGTATAACGAGAATAATCATCAATAAAAGATACATAATATTTGAAACCACTCTTGGAGGAGAGCGGGGCGGGACCCCAAACATCAGAATGAACAAGATCGAAAATCGCACTAGTTCTAGAGTTACTAATAGGAAAAGGCTTAGCAGATTGCTTGGCCAAAGGGCAGATAGAACATGGAGGAAGACTACTAGAAGAAATAGGACCCAAAGCACCTTGTTGGTGAAGGTCGGTGAGACGAGAAGCCGGAATATGTCCAAGACGTTGATACCACCGAGCAAGATCGAGGGTAGCCAACACATGATGAGGAGGAGAAGAAGTTGGAAGATGGAGATGTTGCATAATATAAAGTCCATCCCGTCTACTGCCCCTGCCAATTATCTTGCCACTCAAACGATCCCGCACAAAGCGGGAGCTATTTGTAAAGCTTACGAAGTACATCCAAAGATCGGTGAGTTGTCCAACGGATAATAAATTGAGAGCCAAAGAGGCAACATGTAACACATCGGGGACATTGAAATCTTTAGAGATGGTAAGAGTACCCTGTCGGGTAGCTAGTAGAGGAGAACCATTAGCAGTAAAGAAATGTGCTGGTTGCTTGAGCTCGGAGAGCTTAGTGAGAAAAACAGCGGAACTAGACATATGTCTAGCAGCTCCCGAGTCAAGTACCCAAATAGTAGAAATATCACCTGAAGGTGGAGTAGCTGCAGCAGTGCTCCCAGCGGATGAGAAAGTTGTAGAAGTACCGGAATCGGGAAAAGACCTGGGCAGAGAAGGACTCAATCGTGCAAGCCGGGCCTCAAGAGCAGCAATACGGTCATCCGTAGAGGGAGAAACCAGAGTAATAGGTTGAGAGATTGGAGATGCGGTAGTAACTCGTGGTGATGCATACGGGCGTGAAGCATTTCTCTTCTTCCAACAATGTGCCTCGTCATGACCAAGACGATGACAATATGTACATGAAAGGCGGCGAGGACCACGAGTAGGTGAAGGACGTGGTGGAGCAGCCAAAACCGTAGGCGGAACACGTGGTGGAGCAGCCAAAATAGCAGTTGAATCAGAAAGCGCCGAGGAGAAAAGAAGACCAAGACGAGTTTCCTCGGATCGTAATTCTTTGACAGCGTCAAGGAGGGATGGTCTTGGAGAGCGGTGAAGAAGTTGGCTGCGAACACCTTCATAGGAAGAGCCGAGCTTCATAAGAAAAGAATGTAGACGATGCTTATCTTGAGTCCGAAGCCGAGTAGATGGACACTGAGTACAATTCAGGCATGATGGGCAGAAAATAGGAGCAAGAATATCCAGTTGACTCCAAAGTGAGTGCATGTAATTGTAGAAATCTCGAATAGAGCGAGACCCTTGCGTAGCATTGTAAAGTTCTTGCTCCAATTGATAGACTCGAATGTCCCCTGTTTGGGTGAACATCTCGGCAAGCTGATCCCATAACCTTTTCGCCTCAACAATATTAGAAAATTGTGGGCGAAGAGCAGGATCAATGGAACCAAAAATGATCGCCCATGCCTTCCGATCAGCAACTTTCCATGCTCGAATTTCAGCGGCATGTTTCACAACTTCATCGGATGAGTTGCTTTGAAGAGCATCGGGACAAGGACAAGGACAAAATCCCTCAACATGCTCAAACAGGTCGCGGTAAACAAGTGCTGCCATTGCCGATGGTTTCCAAAGAGAATAGTTTGAACCATCAAGTTTGACGTCAATACGGTCACTAGAATCACCCATGACGACAGAAAAAAAAATCACCGGCAAAGCTAGAAATATGGATTGAGGTGGAAGAAAAAAAAAAAAATTGATCGAAAGGATCGAGAAAGAAGAAGCTCGGATTAGAACGAGCAAGGATGATGGCCCAAAAGCCCTAAACTCATTATCTTAATTTCTGATGCGGAAGATCCAATTTATGGCAACCGCAGAGCATACTTTAAAAAAAATAATGAGCTCATTGTCTTATTTTCTGATGCGGAAGATCCAATTAATGGCAACCGCAGAGCATACTCTTCAAGACAATGAAATGGCTTTGATACCATGATAAGAAAGAAAGATTAAAAGAGAATGGTATTTGTTCTCTAATGATGGTGTTTGGAACAATGTACATGAGAAGCCTTTATATAGGCTTAGAGGAGTAAATGAGCCTAGCAATCTTCCTATGTGGGACTAAAGAGAAAGAAGAGAAGCAAGGGAAAACTATACAACACACTACATTCTAACACTAGGAACTAATTTACTGTCTCACAGGGGAAGATTACTACCAAGAAGTAATTTAGCGGTTTCAAAGAGTAATTTAATGCTTCAAAAGGAAAAATAACTATCATAATAGTCTAATTACTCAAGTAACTTCCTCCTGTCACCCCTGGACCCTCCGAACTAATTTATGCATGAAATATCATATTTTTATCCAACGATGTCCAATAAGATATTGTATCTTATCCAATGACACGACGATGTTCTCATTACTTATTATATATGGTCATATCTTCTCACGATGGGAATAATCAGTATTTCTTTATGGCTATGTATTTCCTCCTATCATCAGTATTAACTTTTTCGGGGCATGGATCGTCTCCCACGATCCTTACAACAACATGTAAAGTTGCTCGAAACCCCCATCTGTGCAACAAATTTAACTTCTCTGTGGTTCGTTCATTGGACTATTAGAAAATGCAAAACAAGATAACTGGTTCTAAGATTAAAGGAAACTAATTATAATCAACGAAAAGATGTAAAACAAAAGATATATGACTATTGTTATCATCGCCATTGTCCTTGTAATCTTTTAATTGCTATTTTTTTTTTCATCGTGTTGTTCTTTTCCTAGCATCAAAAGGAGGTAATGATCTAACAAAAATTAATGCTGACATGTAATAGAAACGTTAAGAAGAACAACAATGACAGTTTTGTGAAAGACTGCTTATGAGACATTGTTTAGTACACTTTATTCTGAATATTTCAATTTTCAAGGTACATATTGCGTATGACATGAAGATAATCAATGTATTGGAAGCTATATAGAGTTTCCTTAATTAGTTTCTCAAAAACTGCTCCCGGGGCCCTGAGGCACTCTTTAACAGAATTCTAATATTAATTGTATTAATAACAATAGTAACAATGCCTTTACTCAACTTTGCTATATTCATTTAGCAACTTTTACTAATTTAATCTGCAGGAAAAAGAGTAATTTGAATTTAAAGAAAACCTCATGTTGGCGTGCTTATCTTTTTAGACAATAACAAAGTTTTAGCTAACAGAATCTAGTGGAATCCATTTCACAAGTCTATGAAATTGCTTTATCATTGAATACTTTATTGCCAAAATTCCTTTCAGTTTTGCTTCATGAACACCCTATTTACTTAAGTACACTTGCAGAATGTAGGTAAAAAGTAACTCATTACCTATCCCAAACTAAGTTTATGTGGATTTCATACGATCAGTTGGATTTCTACAAAATGAAGAGAAACAGAAGATTGGTTTATCTAATGGACAACGAAGGCACGAATGGATAAGGTAAATTGGAACCAAATGAACTGAAAATAACAATATGAATATATATTATGATCTATGTTACATCTAATTGGCAATTAATAAATACTATATTCTTTTGATAGAAAGTTACCTGTTGCCCGTTGAAAAATACAGCTTGAGTGGCAACTTGGTTTTCTGACGAACTACTCAAAGGAGCACTCCCGGCGGATAAAAAGTTCTTTATACCTGGCAAGTCACGCAACTCCAATGCACGCAAATTACGCAACTCAACTTTGCCACCTTCATCAGCTTCTCCAATCTCCCGCATCAAGTCGCACTCGATAACTCCGATCTCTTCAAGCTGTGGAAGTTCTCTCAGTAATGAACAAGGAAACAAAACTTCCATTTTGAAACAACGCTTGACTCGTACTTTTTTCAATGTACGGAAGGACGTGGACGAGATATGGCTGTGGCATATCTTCTCCATGTTAATCAGATCTTCGAGAACTAATGACTCCAACCTCATAAAAGCAGTGGAGGAAGGCCATTGGAGGATGTAATGGACGGAGGGACCATTCTCGACATGTAGATGCTTCAATTTTGGAAAACCTTCTAGGGATAACTCGCAAATACTTTTAGGTTTGTTCAATCCATCCAAATACAGATCATCAGTTTTCTCCAAGATAGTTCGTACACATCCTTTGTGGACAATATCATTCGCTGGATTCAACTTGAGCTTCAATGCCGTTGATGTTTTGTACTCGCTTGACGAGTGCCATGTACTGCCTATCTGGATTCTGTATTTGGTTAATTTTTGTAGGTTTAAATCCTCGGGCAGGACATTCGGATCAGGAATTGATACGTGTAGAGAGTAGAGATTCTTCATGTTATTCAACTCAATAAGGCAGGCATTACTTGGTGGAGTTTGCTCCATGGCATTCCATTGATCAAAGCTATTCTCCACATATAACTCCTCCAATTTGATCAAGCTTCCTAGCACACCTGGTTCGATTACCTGAAGCCTCGAGCAATGGTTCAAGTCTAATAGCCTCAGCTCTACCAATTGCCCGATTTCTTTCGGCAATCGATGAATTTTGGAGTTCGCAAAGCTGAGAATTTGTAGCCCTTTTAGGTTGCCAAGACTGGCTACATCCTCTACCGAACAGCCATCCAGACATAAGGTGTGTAAGTTCTCCAAGAGTTGAAACGACAATGGCGAAAGAATGAGATGTATCCCCGTGAGATTTAGGACCACGAGTTTCCTCATAGAATTGAAATATGAATCCGGAACATCAAGAGGTTTATTGTTCGTGAACAACAAAAACAACTGCATTTCGGGGCAATCTATTTCTTCAGGAAGCTCCTCCATGTCAACATAGGGAAAGCATGTTGCCCTACAACTTTTGAGCTTGTCCTTCGACCACTCTGTTATTAACCTATCTTTCTCTTTCAACACAAGAAAAGGGTTATCTCTGGAAGCAACCGAGGCAACAAACTCACGAACCAAATCATGTATTTTGAAACCATGAACATCTCCATCCTCTAACAAGAGGGAGGAGTCTTGAAGAGTGCGGATGGATGATGCCAAACTTTCTCTAGCTTCTTCCATGCTCTTGTCTTCTCGAAATAACCCCAAACCCACGCCATATCTCACCAAGTTTTCAAGAGATGGCTTAGAGACGCCACACACAACACAGAGCCGTAACAGTGACTTCACATCCTCGCCTTTTAAATGGTCGTAACTCAATTGCAACATCTTATTTGCTTTCTCACCAATTCCCTCGTTTTTAGATAGCTTGAGTTGTTTTAAAACATTCTTCCATCCGGATAAATTAGCGTGTTTAAGAAGTTTGGCCATTTGGACAATTAGGAAAGGCAAACCTGCACATTTATGGAGTGCTTCCTCCACCAAGGGTTTGAACTCTTCATCGCGAACTTTGTCTCCGACATAACTCTCAAACAATCTTCTTGCCTCTTCCTCCTGCAGCTCCTCAAGAAGTAAGGGGTCGTCGCAGCCCATTTCCGCTTGCAAGACATCTCGATCTCTCGACGTCAACAGCAACTTGCATCCTGTGACTTTGTTATCATGACCGCAAGGAATGCCGACTGACTTCAAGTCCAGCGGCTCCCACAAGTTGTCCAGTATTATGAGCACCTTCTTCTTCTTCTTCTTCTTCCTCTCCTCATCATTTTCTTGTTTCGTCCTCTCCTCATCTTCCAACCTCTCGCGCAGAAGCTTCGCTCGCAAGCTGACATTCTCTTTCTTCTTTATGTCACTAACGCCCAACCCGTGCGCAATCTCTCCTTGAATCCTCTTGATGTCTGGATTTTCCGACACGTCGGCCTTAGCAACCAGATCGAACGACCTCTCTTCCCTTATTCTTCTTTCAACCTCTTCCAAAAGGGTGGACTTGCCGATCCCGCCCATCCCATAAACTCCAACCACGCTGTTGCGGTTATCAGCCAGAGCGGCCATGATTTTACGTTTGATCGAAGCTCTGGATTCGAAGACGCCATCGTCCTTGGCAGGAGGAGCGGAGGCCGTAGTAACATTCCCCGGAGTAGGATCAATGAAGGAGATGTCCCTGAATTCACTGCATTCTCGGGCGAGTCGCTGAAGGAGCTCGATCTTATCCTTGGCCTTTCTGCTGAACTGATAGCGACAATTGGGGTCGGGAAGAGTCCCGTAGCAGCAACTCTTACTCGCTTTTTCGAACTCTTCCAACAGCTCTCCCGCCTCCTTCAAGGCCTTCTCAACCTTTGCCTGCCATCCCGTGACATGACTGTAGACATTCCGGCAATTGTTTCTAGCCACTTCGACGGCATTGTGGACCATCTCAGCCTCGTACGCAAGCTTCCCAACTTCCTTCTGAAGGTCCTGGGCGTAGCTCTTGGAGGAGATCACGTATCCGAATTGGCGCTTGACAGGAACAACTACCCACTTCAAGACATCCCATGCAAAAGATGCAACAGGAATGGCAGGATCGATCGACATTTTGCTTTAATTTTTTCTTTCGAGAAAGAACGAGCGATAAACCGGGGAGACAGTGAAGAAGAATAAGAAGGATGGTTTGGCCGAGGAGAAGAAAGAGCGAAACAGAGCAAGAATGATTGAGAGAAGAAGAGGGGATTGTTAGACCGAGAGAGAGAGAGAGAGGGAGAGAGAGAGGGAGATGAAAAAGAGCAGGAGGTAGTGGAGAAGAAGAAGGATGGTTAGGCCGAGGAGAAGAAAGAGCGAAACGGAGCAGAATGACGAGAGACGAAGAAGGCAACGAGATTTGAGTGCAAAGAAGGATGACGAATCAATGGGTGAGCTTCAATGATTTAAAGTTAGAAAAAAGAAGTTCGCTGTCAGTCTTCTCAATCAAGCCACCTGCGTGCACTAGCCAAAAATCGAGTAACGGAAATGGATGACACTTTTCTTGAGTCTTGTACACTATACGCATACAAATCGGTTCAAAGACACTATATGAAGCACATGTTAACAACACGGGAGCCGAAGCTCCAATAATTCACTCGAGGCGTGGGACGCTACTATACGATCCTACCCGACGGTAGCCATCTGAATATGACGTGAAATCTACCTTCTCCACCCCTCTAAGTTGAGAGAAATTTTTTTTCTTCCCTTCATCTCAAGAAATGCCCTCGAATTTTACGTCCCAGAGTTCGGACAAAGTAGTTTAAGAACTTTACTCAGGTCCACAATCAAGCCACCTGTGTGCACTAGCAAACAATCAAGTAATGAAAATGGATGACTCTTTTCCTGAGTTCGGTACATCATTAAGTGCCGTAATTTCTTTTTCCAATCACTCGAATATCATAAATTTTGTAAAAATGATTGCTTAAGTGTCATAATTTTCAATCGACAAATTAAGCGTAATTTTTTTTTTTCAAACATCCCCCTAAGTACTGGAAATTCAACATGGCACAGCACTTCCAGTTTTAAAATGTTACAAGACTCAAGTGATCTTTGAAAATGTTAGATGACAATCAAATCAACATCAATATTAACATTACCTTTATGCTAAACTAGTTGAGGTCGGCGGTCGATGAACTAAAAAAAAAATTATTGCCGTTAATAAAGAAAGTTGTAATTAGTTAATTATTTCGAGCGATACAAGCAAACATATTTTGAGAAATATTTTCGAGTCATTCAATTTTCGCGAAACATACGAAATATTAGAATCAAAGCATATTTTGCAATGAAGGTAGTAGGTTGGGCTTAGATTCATGCTTGCACGATTAAAATTCAAGAGTAGAATGTAAATGAAATTCAAAAAAGAGGTAGGTCGGTTTGGACCCTAGAACTGGCTAATGCGGCTTTAGGCTGTTAAAGGGGTCACCAGTTCAATTTATGATATCAAATGGGGAATCGGCTTTGATAGGTTAGGTTGCAAGTTCTTGGTCTAAAACATAGTTATCTTGAAACATCACTCCCTAGTAAGAAGATACATATAGAAATATAAGTGAAATAAATGTAGCGATTTTCTTCGACAGCTACTCTTTTTGCACCATAAGATGTCCATCTCATTTTTACCTGTAGCTTCAATCTCTCTCCCTCCCCCTCACTATGAGGGAAATTAATGCTTATCTTGTATCATTTTTAATTAATAGATTATTTACGATTGACTCTCCTAGTGGAGTAAGTACCAACCGAACCAACTGCATAAATCTCCGTACTATTTGTTGTTCATCTTTAATTCTCTCGCATAGGATTTAAATTGCAAGATACTTTGATTTCCACGTAATTTTTACAATAATAACCAATTTGGCCGAACATTAATTTGTTGGTTTATTTCCCCGATGGAGCAAAAATATATTTTATCCGATGCTCCACATGCTAATCCATTTCCGAATAATCACTGCTTTCGGCCCTTTAGCTTTTTCATAAAGCACTTTATTAAAGTTAAGACTTGAGATGGAGATGGAACCCCCCACTATCTAATGTCTTTTCGAATTATTGTATCTTCTGGTCCTGAGCAATGTGCATGGCTCTTTTTTCTAGAGACACGGCTCTGTCATACAGAAGACTACATGTCGACCACAGTTTTGCACAAATAGTTGAATCATGGGTGTCGGCTAGTAATGCATGGCTGCTATTTTGGAAATAATAACTTTAACGAGAAGGTCATAGAACACGAACGTATAGGCTAAGAGCCACAAAAGTACACCGAAAGTTTCAAAAGTTACATATGACGCTTTATTTAGTGCCAAAAATTTCTTATAGATCACTTAAGTGCCAACTTTAAAAGAATAATACTAATAAAGTGCCACCTATGTGTTGGTTGTTGGAAATTTCGACGTGGCTCTTTTCAATTAAATTCTTAAGCCGACGTGACTCGCCCATGTGTCCAGTTAGCATCAAATCCCTAAACGACGTCATCTACTAGCTTTTCCCCATATAAGTGTTGGCGTGAGCAGGAATCCCCTAATTGTTAGGGAATTTTATTTTTCTCCTGATTGTAGAAGATTCTTTTTTTCCTAATTTATAGTGGATTGACTTGTAGAAGAAGTTCGTCTGATGGTATATATATGGGTCTATACATACATGATGAAATAAGAAGTAAAAAACAAAAAAGAGAGAGAGAAAGGATGAGGTGATTGACTGAGGATGTAGGCAACTCTTTAAATTCTATGTTCTTTATGATCTCTATCTGCTTTCCAACAATCAGAACCCTATCAATAAATTGAGAGAGAAACTCCAATTTGAAAACCATAACAGTCATCCAACCGAAAATTGCCACCCATTTTGGTTTGTCCCTAAAACTAACAGCTCTCTTGCAAATGGAAGGCAAAGAGCTTCTCCGCCTTTGGCTCCAGGAGAAATTGCAGGGAGTCAAGAGACACTATCCGAGCGTTGGACGAAATTTTATAAAAGTAACTATCAACGCTTTCGTCTCTTTAGCTTTTTATTTTTTATAAAGCAGCTTTATTAAAGACGGACTGATGTCTAGTCTATGAGGCAACGTGCAATGCTTTTTTCTCCCGTGACAGACAGAGCTTCTATCAGACGATAGAATACATGTGGACGACACTTTCGCATGAACGTTTCAATTATGGGATTCTGGTAAGAATGCGTGGCTGCTTTCTTGGAAAGAATAGAATAACTTTAATAAGGATGTCATAGAAAACGAAAGTGTAGAATAACTTTGTGCTTTGAGCTGCGTAAGGAACAAGTTTTATCAAGTCCAAATCTTTCTGATCACTTGTGTGCTTTTTTGGAGGCCTTGCCCTTTGATTCGACTGCTTAGCCTTTAAGTGCTCCTATTTATCATATAGAGATTTCATTCATGTCATAAATTACATACTCTTTGATTTTCTTCTTCTAATGCCACGATCAATGGGAAACTTCTCTCTTAATTGACTTTACATTTCAGACTAACATAAAATTCCATATTAGAAGTTAAGAAGGCGCTCAATACAAGGGTCGTGTAATACACAAACATGTGTGAATAGCAATCTGTGATAATCTTCTACTTATTGAGATGTTATAATTGGGCTAACTTAGACCCTTATATCTAGTTATTGTTGAACATGAGGTGAGTTTAAGGCTTGACTTCTCATGTTTTATCTTTGAAATTTTCACAGATTTGTTGATCAAAAGCCCCTCTAGTCATCCCTTTAAATCAAAATGAAAAAAAAAAAAAACTCAGTTTGTAACGAGCATTTGCAACCACAATGGTTAGATTAAACAAAAACATCCAAACTTAACATTCCCACGTTCTCATTCTTTAACAGCATTCTTCCAAATTGAAGAAATATGGATACTTTTTTAAGATAAAATCATAGAATTTTGTTAACCAGATCGATATGCGACCCGACTAAAAAATTTGTCCAAGTATTTCAAGTCCTTATGGCACGGATTAATGTGGTTTTTCAATAAGACCTTCCCGCTGCGAAGCCTTGGCCCATTTTGAATTTAAATGTCAAGTCCAAAAGCTCTTTTGAGACTTTGAATCTCCATCTCAATTTTAAACAGACAGGTAAAAAAACAAAAGTGTGCAATTTACAGTGGGTATGGCATCAAATGGCCCAGGACTGCAGAGGTTAGTGCATGACCATCTAATGGGTGTTTCAATTTCTTTTCGCATTGCCTAAAAGCTTCTGGTAAATGAGCAGCTTATTGTTCTCACGGACGCTCGTCATAGGCGAAACAGGGACCGAGCGAATGGTAGCGAAGCCTGGTATTGTGAGAGGTGCTGCAAGTGTTGAGAACAATTTGAGGACAGAAGCTATTATAAATTTATAACGAAGCGTAATTTAAGATTCAAAGAGAGCTTAATTTTTCAGGAAACTTGTTAGACCTGAATCTTTTCAACATGACTATGTCAAGGGAAGCAGATTATAGTCATGTTAATATTCTCTTCAATGATCCGTTAATTCTCTCAAGATTGGGCATTGTAATTGAAAGATTTGGTGGGCTCGGAGGGCCTTCCTGGGCCCAACAGGTCCACTCCCATTATCTTTTATTACTTCATATTTTCTAATGACCCATAATTTACATGGGTGACTTTCTTTTGATACCCTTTTCGGACTTCAGTTCAAGTAATTGAACTAATGTTTGGACCAACAAAAAAAAAAACTAATGTTTTAATACTATATGTACCAAGCCCGTCCTTTGCGCGGTCAACCAATAAAAAGCTTAGTAATTTGAATTCTAATAAGTTCTTCAATCTCTTTTAGGTGGTGGGTGGATTTAGGGTTGAGCAAGATAGAGTTTTGTTGAGATAAACTGATGGAGCATTACTTATTAAATGCTTTAATGGTCTATGAACCGCAATGTGGAGCTTTCGGAGAGATGAGCACCATGCATGATGGACGAAGTTGATGACGTTTTCGGCTAATGGGAAGAACTTGAGCTATTTACGATATTCATAGAGAGGTTAGTGCGCGATATTATCCAAATTTCCTCGAGATTTCTCGCTTACACTTACATAAAATCAACACTAATGTCATGCTCGTTATGGAAATGTTGCAGATGGGGGTGTCTCCAAAATCGACGAGCTTCCTCCAACGTTAAGGACTTGTTTCCTCGCCATGTACAACACCAGCAATGAACTTCCAACATCATTCCCTACTTGCACAAATTTGTACATATCACCCCCTCATTAAGTTAGTCCATCAAAAAAAAAAAAAAAAAAAAGTTACTCCATCGCTCTTGAATTTGCAATTCCAATCTTCTGCTTGAAATTCTCCTTCTGAGTCATCAACTTCTATGTAGCTATAATTTAGTTGCGAGATCACATCACGGCTATAATTTTTCAACTTTTACCGGCATTTCACATGTCATTGTCGCTGCGCGGATTGCTATCCAAAGCGCTGCAAGAAATGCGACCCCGAGTACCGCCGCTCATTTGATGGATCAGCACCATTGTCAAAACGAGAATCCAAAGTATGAAACACTTGCCTATTTTGCGAGGCAACGTGTCGCATACCTGGTGAAACTGGAGTTAACAGCTAATGAAAGTTCCATTCTATCCATAATTCCCAGAAGTAGCAATGTTTGAGGAATGATGGACGAAGCAAGACAGTAATAACAACCGACAGCTCACTAGCTAGGAAGCCTCATCTTGTGGGAATTTCCCCATATATTAAGGAAGCAGTGTCCGAAAGCTTCGGATTTCAGGGGCTTTGTCCATGGACGAAGCCCCAAAGCGAAATTGTATCAGTCTACCAATCTTCAATTTGGACTTGGTTCGCAGCCTCTCGTCCACTCAAAAGCGAAGCCCTATCTCCTGATTTTGCACGTATCTTTTCTTCATATTAGTAGCGAATTGCTCTTTATCGTCTGTCAAATTCTTATATATGCTGGAGAAAGATTGTCCAAAAGCGATCTTGATCCACATTTGCATTTGAGTATACCGTCCATTATTTCACTAGGATAGCGATTGCCGCTTGTGGAGAATATTTTCTAGATGAACGTTGCTTATTATGATCCCTATGAAAAGACCGTTCCTTTGCAGGCGTCGATTATGTCCCAGGAAAGTACCAAGTAGTCATTTTTGGAAGGCTATTTATACTTCAACTAGAAAACATTAGGAACCTAATTTATACTTAATCTAGAGTCTTTTGCATATTTCATGGAAACAAAGTTGGCATGGTGCAGGACCTTCTCTCTTTCCTTTTCTGTGACCACCTCAATGGTGACAGATACTACTTGAAGGAATATACTAAAATCTCTGTTAGATCAACTCTCCACGCTACGTATGAGCTCGATTCACACTTTGTCGGATCAAGACACGTGTACCAGGAATTTCGGAAGATGCAACTTCACTAGTCTCCAGAAAAACATCAGGAAATACATCACCATTCCATTACTTGCAGCAGAAAGATTTGCTTTCTTTGATCTGATTAACTAGACAAAACATAGGGAAGCAGAGATTTTACTGCAGGCATACCAAAGTTTACGCTTGAGTCTCGACATTCTTTCTGAAAATGGAGACTTTGAGTTTAATATCATCATTTCTAACAAGCTCGAACACACATATATCTCCTTTCTTTACGGAAGTTCCTCCCTGAAATGTGGCCCGACCAGCAGGGAGCTTTCCCGAGCCATGCTGTGGGTAGTACAGGAGCTTCACTGGCCATGATCTGTCTAAATGCTTAAAAGTTGCCATTTGCACGCTCCCATTGATGCCCTACAAAAAACGACCTGGAACAGCCCGCAGAGTTGGTTTTTTATCAACAAATGTTCTCTAAGTAAGAACATAAAACGTATGACGATGGATGACTAACCCAAGAAATGTTAACCAGACCATAATTTTATAATCTTACAGGAAAACCCAAACCACATAGGAATACGATGGTCCTTTACAAGGAGGTAGTAAATTTCATGCCTGTCCAAATTTTGCAAGTAAGAACTATTATCTCGGGATCTTTTCTTACCGCATCATGCTTTAGATTATTTGACCGGATAACTATTGCGAAGGAAGGATAGTGCAGCTCGTACTTGTTGGCTTCTTTGAGAGCCGTAGTTACCCGCGAACATTTAGAAGTGGAGCTACAAGAAGCCAGCACGGCAGGGCTCGCCTTACGTTTGGAACTTTCCATCCAATCTGAATTAGTCAGGCAGAGAACGTAAGAAAAAAATGAGACAAAGCACATGCATTACTAATAGGCTAAGATTCACGCACCTTTTTAATCGTGTGCTAAAAGCTTCGGTTCTTGATCAGTTTGGAAGCCTTTCGATTTGGAACCTAGTCCGAGATTACAGTGATCATTAACATCTCCCATTTTAGGCAGGACAAATTTGACTGTGTCGAGGTTCGATTTCTTGCCGTCATTAGCATTCATTAGCGAATAATCTATCTCCGTTGCGCTTTTGTCAAATATGAGCACGTGAAAATCCAAGTCCCCGACGTACTTGAAGACTAGGAAGTGGCCCTCACAAATTGAGTAATGCTCCGCAAATTCCTTCCATCCCTTTGATAACCAATCCATATCATCCCATTTTTCCAATTCCACACTCCAACTTCCACCGTTCGGAACCCGCAAACGCACCGTTTCAGGAAGATACTTGCCATACTTTCTCATAAACATCTTCGGAATACACTCGTTTCTCATAAACAAGCGGTGCCGGATATGTTTTAACACGAACTGACACGAAAGAAAAGGCTAGCACGTAGAACGCGTCGGCCTTCCAAGCCTTGGTAAATGCAAAATAATGTTTAAACAAAAGAACTTACAAGCCTTCCAGTGCGAAGTGCGTGAGAGGGTATGATCTTGAAGAAATGAGGTGTCTCCGGTGCAAAACTTCGCCGGTGCTGTTCATCTTCTCTCTGGAGGCGAGAAGTCATCCCTCGAGCACAAGTTGTGTAACAATCTAAATATAGCATAGCTCTGTGGGGGCTTTATGTGAGCCAATTTAATAAGATGAAGCATTTATTTGATGAAGACATTTGTTCCTGGGATTGCAGGACAACTACCTCTGGGAAGCTGTTCATGTTCTGTAATACGAATGGCAACAACCAGATTAGCTCATCATTACGACAAAGAAAAGTCAATGATACATAGAAAGCTCGTTGAGAAGAATTTCTAGTTCTAAGATGCGACGACTAATCAATCGAAACATAAACTACTCCGATCATCGATTCGGGAAATACCCAATTTCCGACTCTCAGTTCCTTAAAATCCAATATCTCAAATTGAATTGGAGTTCAATCTCAAACTTTTTATTGGATTTAAACGCCGTACATATGTCGAAAATCCAGGGCATCACAAATGCTAATGCCCAAGTGGACGTTCTCATTGGACAAATTATATTCACGTGACAAAATCGTTTCGACCTATTGCCCCACTAGTTGAATTTGGTGTTGAACGAATTTGATTAAAGAACTTGTAAAAGTACCGAGGAATTTTTTTTTAGCAATTTCCATGCATTAGCCAGCATTTCGGGCACCTTGGGAGGCATTTCCATTTTGCTTTCATCTTAACCTTCGATATAGACTTTTCATAAGCTCATTTTCCTCATAGCGTCCCAATCCTCGCTCTCTTGTTTTAATAAGGACGTCATTATGCTGTTGAAATGACAAAAAGATGCTATTCAAGATGCTATTCATTGGTTTCTCACGCAAGATTTGAGTAGGCATGATGATTGAGCTATAAATTTTGATTGAACTATCGTGTCCTTGGATTTCATGGAAACACGTTGATCGAACACGAACGACAATCAGATAATGTCAACCCTGAGTGTACAGTGTTGTAAATCAAGAACTTAAGAGGACTTCTTATGCAGAACGGGATAAGATACCGAGCGAGCATATCCGCATAGAGCTTGTACTCAGCAATCATCCCGAGCCCCCACTTGTCTTTCAGCTCCGTACAGAGGTTCAAATCCATGTCTTAGACCACCGATCCATCTCTGTAGAGGTGTGTGCACGAAGATTGGAGCTGAAAAGTGACTGGATCCATAAAAGTGCCCGAAATCGGCTTGCTGTGGCTTCCCGTCGCCTGATGTGAACAGATTGGAAAATGATTCTGTTCCTACCCGATCTATGCACTGTTGGCAACGGCAGCAATCCCTCTCAAGGATAGGATTGACAATGAACATGTTCTCACGCCGCCTCTTCTCTCCTGTGCAAAAGGCAAATGGCATCATCCACGTTTCCTAGATTGCAGATTAGTTCAGTAGTTGAATTTCAGTCTTTCAAGTCCAAAAGGAGAAGCTAAAAAATGTACAGCTCAAGCATCATGGTGTGACTAACATGCAAGCATAAGATGTTCACTCCTGAAGCACCAGCAGCATCTTTCATTCTCTTGTGATCCAGAAAGGAAGCAGTTGTGGGAAGAAATATAGAGTTTTGAATAAGCCCAACTCTGACAACTCGTGGTTCTCTTAATTACTCCTTGTCTGCCGTAAAGCGAAATGCCTGAAAGAAAATCATAATAAATTGATCAATTCCACAAAACTGGTCAGAATGAATAAAAATCAAAGGATCCTGCCAAGAACTGCAGTAATGTTTTTCAATAAGAGCAAACAACTACCAAATAGCGACTGCCACAAAGAATATGTAAGAGCACTTCTTAGCTTCAACGATAGCAAGTTTAATCAACTAGAATGGTTCGACGACATCAAACTTTGGACGTTACTCTATCCGTTGGCTCGCCAACTCCACAGAATCCCAACATGGCACAAGACTATGCTAGTCAGACTTTCTCACACCTTCCATCTCATAGAAAAACTCAGAACCAAGAATCTATGCTAAAACAGATTTCAGAATAGCTCATTTCCAGGACTATGCTCTTCAAGACCTCCCAAGTGATAAGTTCTCAATATTGCCAAAGGACATCTGGACCAGATCTTTGCAATTCATTGCTTTTAAACAAATATTTCCCCAGTTAGGACCATATGTATGAATCTCAGTGACATAATATTAGTCGGTCCAGACTCTTTTATCTATCACAGGCATGAAAGATTACCGAGTTATAAATAGAAGCTCCCTATGCCCCTTTGCAGAGAGAACAAGGAGCACACACCGGAAGATCTTTGCTCATGTCCCTCAGAGAACTTCCAAACAATTGTTGGCCTGAACTTTCATTTGCAGGCCTGAGCAATGCTAGAGGAACTTGCTTCAGAGGCTATTGAGGTGACATTAGATTAAGGCAATCATAAATTGAGTGTTTGTTGGGTGGAGTTAAGCAACTTTGTCTGCCATGGTTGCCAAAACGAACATGAGGTATTGAAACTGATTGCCCTAGAGATAAGTACACCAAAAAGCTTTTTCAGTCCTTTCAGGATGTTCAGTCATCTCACCGATGACAAGCAAGTATTTCTTATGCACACGCTCAGATTCGCCATATGCTCCAAGCAGGAATGTGCTAAGAAAACAAGTTTCATACTATCAAGAAAACTATTTTGCATGAGGAACCTATTTTATTTATAGTGAGTCTTTATCAAACTCCAACCAAATGGTATTGAAGCACATGAAACGGTGCAGACTAGTGTGACCAGGACTCTTAGCAACAACCTTTAAATCTCCACATCCAGTAAGCACCACAAAAACAGAAACAGTAGGATCACCTGTATGTCAAAGTTACATTCAGATGAGAGAGCTTTTGCAGAATCCACCAGAGGATCAACTTGAAGAGTCCTTACAAATTCAATCCAATATGTAAACGACTGACTTCCTGAAATCAATATCATAAAGATTTAACAACAAAGTAAGATTGTATCACAACGGAATGACATGCTTTGAGTTTTTGACATTTTAGGAAGAAGGCACCGATTGCTCAGTCATTTCAGTTGTCTCAACAAATATTTTCATGGGCAGTTGATCCGTGTCAATTCAAAATTCATTCGGAATGGAAATTACTCGATCAACTCCAACTTTCTATACTAAGACTTTTAAGCTGTTTATCCTTACTTCTTGTAATTCTTTTTGTGTTCAGTTGTATGATTCCGGAGGCCACAACCATTCCAATTGTGAAAACTAACGGAATAATACCACTAGAATTCCTAAGATCCACCTTTCTGACGGAAGTCCAGCTCCTATTTAACTCGACTATGAAATGGTATGTCTACATATGCAGACCCGAAAGATGCAGAGCAGATACAAACATTCTCCTAGATTGACTAATGACATCAATATTCATCTAAACAGCAAAGCCTAAGTTTAATTGGAAAAACCGAGCAGAGAGACGAGACAAATCGAGCAAAACAGAATCGTACAATCTTACCACATCATTTGCGTATTTCATTCCAAGATTTTACTACAGCAATCCTTCTCCATGAAGCCTTTCCTTTCCTGATCAGCACCAATTCCAAATATGTAGATGTTAGCACCATCAAGCTTACAGAAAAGCACCAGTGCTAGAACATCTCCCCCAAAACGAAACTATGTCGTTTCTAATCCCGTGGATTTCACGGAATCAACTTCATTTCCTTAGTACCTGACCCAAAAAAAAAAACTTCATTTCCTTAGTAAGCTCAGGTCAAAATCCAATCCAAGAATAACACTCGAGAAATACACGCCAAGTCAATCGGATCAACAGCGATGAGGATTCAAATCGACCGGATACTGCTCCGCGAGCCAGTATCGATCGAGCGACATTGAGGATAGAGATGCAATGGAGAAGGGAAAACCTGAAAGACTTGGGGGTTGAGATCGTGGCGTAGTAGGCGATGGAGCGACTCGTATCTGCAAACAGAGCCGTCCCGAGCTGCCGCAGCCTCCTCTGTAGATTGTCCGTTCTGCATCGTCTCCATGGGCGAGCTGGAGAGGCGTGCGTTGGTTGAATTTGAAGAGAGAGAGAGAGAGAGAGAGAGAGCGTGTGCTTTAAGAACATGCACATGAAGATAAAGAAATTCAGAATCTTATGATGAAAAAGTAAAGAGAAAAACCAAAGGATGAGAATGGCTGCATTAATTGGGCCTTACTTATTCCGTGCGCGTTTGGTTGTTTATGCCGATAACCTTTGTATCGTTGCATTGAGATCACCCTTCTCCCATTCCCCCCACAGTGACGCATAACGTAGTCTTGGCGTGCTTAGCTCACCCTTAGAAAAGATGTTCATTTTGGGGCACCCTTCCACTTGAATATTCCACAAGGATGGAAACCTCAAGACGTAACTTGTGGTGGAGGAGAAGCATTCTAGGCTTGGCATATTTTGGAGTCTCAAAATTCTGAGTTTCCCAAATGAAATCACTTTTCCTTCTCCATTTTCATCTTTTGCCACTACTTCTTTCATTCTTTCACATTCTATTATAGTCATCTTAGTGAGATGCGCCAAATTTGCGATCGCTGAAGCTGTCCCTAAATATACCAATCCAAAGGAATTCATCACCACTAGCTCCGTCAAATTTTGAAAGGATATCTCGACTGGAAATAATGTTGTCAAACTAGGACATTCCCGAACCTCAAGTTTGTCAATACTCCGAAGAATTTTGGACACTAAACAGTCTTTCCTCCATACATGCTTTATGTTGTGTAGCTTGCTCAACTTGAGTTCTTTTAAATGTTCAAGCACCAAACAATTTCCCTCGTCAACAAGCCCTTCATCAGGGAATAATTCTTCAAAAGCACTACAAAAGAACTCAAGGCTTTGTAGGTTCCGAAATCTCTGTAAGAGGGATATGGGAGGAAAGACGGCATTTTCATCATGAAAACATGCCAATGTTAGTGCTTTTGGCTTGCCAAAGATGTCCTCAGAAAATTTTCCATTCTGTATCACCTGAATATCCTTATCGACCAATGAAAGTCTCTCTAAGGTGAAAATGCCCTGCGAAATTGCCGATACAATGAGAGAAGTAAATTCAACAAGATTCAGCAGTAAATCATGTGCCATAAAAGGCAAACCTGTCACGGGATGCACTCATAGTGTTACTAAAACATATGAGGTTCGTTACGTTGTCTAAAAACTATAAGTAAGGGGGTTTCGAGTTTTCGTTGGTATGCAGTGGACGTGGAACATAACGGGGTGAATTAAAGAACAAAGAAGAATACAGTGAATTAGGGTTCCAATGCTTTTATTTCCGAAATGAAATTAGAGTATGTTTTTTAAAGATTGTACAAAATAAAAAAGAGAAGAAAAGTTCAATGGTGAGAAATGTGAAAACAATGGAGAGGACCATGTGTCAAGTTCTCATTGACCTTCCCAAGGACATTATATTTAATTAGATTAGTTAAGGAATATCTTATGTTCTAAAAAAATCTGCAATTATTTTGTAATTTTAGAAAACGGAATATCTTATAAGTGTTCCCAAACGAAAAGTATACTTATGATATTAGAAATATCTTGTATTATCGACAAACCGATAGGCAAGGGATACCATGTTAGTATCATGATACGATTAATATACAGTGAACATAAGATTAGTAAGTGCTTTAAAGAACAAAGTAGAAACCGAGGGAGAAGAGTTGTAGTCATACCTTCTCAAATGAAGAGTGTGTTTCTGGGTTTGAAATATCCTGATGATCATCTCTATGAGGCCACTTGTTCATGGTTGCCACAAAAGGAAACATGTGCAGTTTGTCACAATGTGTCACTCGCAATTCCTTCAGGAATGGCCAGTTCAAAGTAGGCAAATCAGGGCAGAAACTCTTGAGTTGTGGCATATCATGGAACACCAAAGAGGTTAATTGCGGGAAAAGTACTTGAGCAATAGTGGAGTGTGGAGTGTTATCCCCACTTGCGACTATTGCCTTGATTGCACAAAACTTCACTCGAAGTTTCTCCAATTGGTTTAGACTTGTAGCCACCCAATGCGGAAATAGATTTTCAAGGCTCTTACAATTATCAACCTTCACTTTCCGTAAATGTTCAAAAGTGAGAGTATCTCGAGGATTGTCCGTCCATATTTTCCTTAAATTTTCCATGTGAGAGAGAGATATCGACTCGAGCTTAGGAAATTGTACCTGCTATATTTGGAAAAATGACACCATAAATTTGATGACATTGAATTATGAACTTACTTTCCTCCCACAAATCACAACATTCTAGAACTTGTTAGTGACACAATCAAGGAGAGGTTGATGATGCTTTCACTTTAATGGACTAATGACTAAGGCCGTGTGTGGTGCGACAAAATAAGCTACCTTGCAGCCTGTACCACCCATTAATACTCATGCACAAAAAAAGATAGGAGAACATTTCACTGAATTACGATCCAAAGAACGAAATGACGACCTCAAACAACACATGAATGCTTTTGCAATTTTCTTAAAAAGTTCGCATGACAAGAAATTTGAAGGCGGGTTTCTCACACTAACGAGGATCTGCGGGAAAATGCAACTAGTCTTCTTGAACAAATAAAACATGTTATGCAAAAATAGATTCTAATACAAAAAAATAAAAATAAAAAATAAAACGATTGTATGAGCTGCTATGAATTGTTCACTTAAGAGCCCGTATGGAATTTTCATTTCGTCGTGAATTACGCTATTGCCACTTGTCCCTACCAAAAAATCGGGTGACTAGTTTCATGCTTCTTTATCTTTGATTTCAGTGATTGGGAAGATTTCAGTTTATCCAATTTGTGAATGGGTTTAAAATTATGAAGTTTTAGTTGGTGGTGACACCTATCTACAATTTAAGTTTAATCAATTTGCAATGGGTAACCAATTTCTTATCCTTGACTGATGACAGTGTGTGGCGTGTTGAGGATTTCGGAGGCAAAAACAAATGAAAAAAAAAAAAAGCGGATGTCGCATTGCAACTTCCATTGGTGCTTCCATTTGACAAGATGTTTAATTTTAAACATCAAAAGCATTGGATAAAGAAAAACAAGACTGACCTCCGGAGTAAAAAGTGAAGGAGTGCGGTGGTCTATCTCCATCAAAGGTTGCCAAGTTAAACTTCTCATCTTGGGACAAGAGGCGATGCTCAGCCTTTTTAATTCGGGGCATTCCAAGTGGACGGTTCTTCCCGAGAGAAAATTAGTCATATTGGGCAAGCATTCCAGCTTCATCCATTTAAGCTTAGGAAATGTAATCTTCTTCACTGCGCTTCCCTGCCCTTCTTCCTCTGCGATCACTCCTTCCATTTGACCGCACTCCTTTATTTCCATCCGCCATAGATTGGCAAGACACCGAGCCATCGATGGAGTGAAAGCATGTCTCAAGTTGCTGCATTTATAAATGGTGAGACATAATATCCTATCGAAGCGCAGCATCCCTTGGAGGTGGTTGTTCCATAGTCGCCGCAACTTTGGCGGATTGACCAAGTCTAGATGTTGTAAACTAGGTAGCACCCGAGTGCTTCGCACGCCCTCTAGCCCTTCAAGATTGAAAACTTCTTCTAGCGACTCGCAATCGCGCACTTGCAATCTGTGCATTTTGTTTAAAACAAGCATCAATCTAGATGGAATAGCATTAGTAAATGATGGACATCTATCCACCACCAGTGATGCTAATTGCCAAGAGGGCTTGATGGGAATAAGTTCGCTGTGCCATTTTCCAATTAACTCAGGGAACTTAGACAGCCGCATAGACTCTACTCCGGCGACCGCAGCCTGTTAGAAAAAGCATCGTTAAATGTAAACTTCTAGTTAGCAAAACGCAACAAGACCATCTAATTGAATAGAATTTGATAACCGATGCATACCATTTCTTTAAACATATTTTGGATGGTGATGTTGAGGTTTTCCTCCCAAAACCACGCTTTTGTTGATGCTTGTACTCTCTCCAACTTTGGCACCTTTATTGGTCCCTCAGAGAAGAACTTCATGCTGGGACATCCACTCACAATGACATCTTCCAAGAGTGGAAACATTAAAGCGTATTTACTTGAGCTGAAACATCTCAACCCCGTCAACCCATCAAGCTCCATATACTTCAATTGATTGAAAACCACCACAAGCTCCTCCTCACCTCCATCGTCGCAAATGACTTCTGTCAACATTTTGCATTTACTTATCCTCAATTTCGTGAGTTCCGCCAAATTTCCAGCTATTGTCGGCGTGAACATCTTTGATAACCCATCACAAAATGACACATCTAGAGTCTTGAGACGTTGAAAAAATCTGGAAAATGGTGGTAGTACTTTTGGCTCGTGCCTTGGGCCTCCTTTGGCTTCCACAATGTCGCTCAGCTCTTCTATATCAGAATTGCGTACAACCAGCTCTTGCAAGTTGGCTAAACTTCGAACAAGACGACATGTGGATATTGCAGATTCCTTCGAGAAATGATGAAGCTTGAGAACTCTAACCTTGCCGAAGAATTCTCCGTCATGAGAATGCCCATGCCATATCTCCATCCCTCCATATAAATCCAATTTTAACTCTTGCAGATTTGAGAATGCGCCCTGAGAAATTAGTCAAATCAGAATCTAAAACCAGCTTAGTTAAAAGAGTGTTCGTGTATTGTGGTATAAGTCCTGCATTTTAAGATGTTGAGTCTCCTGCAATTCGACGGAAGGAAATGCACCCCATGCAATAGACATTATCACCGATCTTTTACATTTGACTTGTTGTACCCACGTTTGCACTCACGTAAATCCCTACATTCCCGTTTGCACTCAATTATAATCACAATCGCAATTTACCGGCGAAGCAGCAAGTTATTAATTAATTAAAAAATCTTGGGTCGTACCTTTTCTATCAAGAAGAGAGGTTGTTTATGAGGTGGCATCTCATTCTCAAGTTGCGAAGCAAGTATCTCCACTTTGCTACAGCCATCCACCTTCAAGGTCTTCAATGCCGGCCAACGTAGAGCATGTGTTCCTGTGTAGATGCTCTTCAACTCTGGTAGATGGTTAAGCTCGAGGGAGGTTAACTTTGGGAGCACATCCCTGGGAACTAGTCCTTCCTTCTCGATGAGTTCCACAATGCCACCACATCCATTGATCTTCAACTCCTCAAGTTGCATTAGATCTCGAGCTAATGAAGCTGGAAACAGAGAGGTGAGGCTCTCGCATCTGGAAACGGTAACGGAATGGAGACACTGGAATTTGACTTGACTGTGAAGTTCCTTATCCCATACACGCTTTAGCTTTGATAAGTCCCGTAACTCCAACTTTTTTAATGGAAAACGAGCAATGGGATGTCCATCTAGAGGACTCAATGGCTGCAGTTTGAAAACAACTTCAAGCGAATCACAATATCCTACCTCCAAACTTTCCAAGCTCTTGAGCCGTCCAAGAATGTAAGAAGGAACAATGTTCACTAGCTTATTGCAACTAAGAACATTGAGCAATTTTACTTTGCAGAAAGACTCCGCAGCAACTTGATTGTCCCATATTATATCAATACTATCCATAAACAAGATGCGTAATGTCTCCAAGCTAGGAAACGAAACCTGCAGTATCGCTCAAGAAATTAGAGATTATGTTAGTTTGAGAAGTTCATGAATACATATGGAAGAAGCGGTGGTCCTGACAATCTTGGTCTGTCCATTGTGGCCGTAGCCTCATCTTCCAAAGGACATACCAAAGCTTTTCTGTTTATGTTTTGACATATTATTAGTCTCTCCATGTTTTTTAAGAACAGTTCAAAAGACAACATGAAATATTTGAAAACAAAAAGGACCATATTCCTCAAATTTGTTTGATTTGTCCATATTAGCAAATTTCCTTTTTCATTTTACTAGAAGTAGTTTCGATGTTTCATTTTGGACAAGTTTAACTTCAAAATTAGTGTATTATTCCTCATACTCTGTTAGTTAGCTTGTTAGGTTTCTATTAATTTACTCAAATTAAACATGTGCGATATAAATAATATTACAATTTATTAAGTAATAATCTTTAATTTCTCCAAAATATACGTGAAATATGTCAAGGACATCATTACTTCCGGTTAACGTCAATATCAATCATTTTTATTCAATACTATATCACTCTAAAAAATTAAAAAAAGTCAAAAAACAAAACAATGAAGAAGGGATTGCTTGGGTCAAAACGAACAAAACTTATTTATATCATTTTACACTTGAAAGAACTCAATATACTTAATTGATTGAATTTTCCTTTTAAGATTCATTGCTTTGTTACCGTGTTGGATGATCCAATTCTAAGATAAAAATTGTAGGCGCGTGCAACCCATGCGCCAAAGATTATGTGCAGGGTCAGCAGTGTGGGCGCGTGCGAGCGGCTGTAGCGAATTTTTTTTTCCCCACATTGCATATTTTTTGGTTCTGCCCTCCCTCACGCGAGAATATTCCTCTTTTGCAACTGGCTGACAATTTCGCGATTTTTTTTAGCACGTAAATTTCCCGTTTTGCCTTAAATTAAATATGCGTATGAGGTCCGATCAGTGCGTTCTTGGTACCGACGTGTTCATATTGAAATGCTCTATGTTGTGGTACATTTTTGTACATGTTTGAAGCATTTAAAGGTATAAAAATACGTGTGAAAAATACACGTATAATATGGGATATTATTCGACCAAACAAAATATGGGATATTATTGTATTTTTAAGCCATATTTCCCTATGTTTTTTGAAAATACAGAATATTGATTTCTTGCAAATGACCACTCATGGTTCATAGATAGCATGCATGAGATGCTTGCAATAACAATGGTAGGAGATCCATTGCACGTGGGAAACCTTGAATATCAAGAGAGTAGCATGTTCTGTTTTGTCACTCGTTACCGCCCATGAAAAGGAAAAAAAGAAGAAGAGGAATGCTAGCCAAAGAAATCGAGTTGGAAAAAGCTTACAACACAAAGCACGGATTGGACAACGATACCGACCTGGACTAAAGGGTTCTTGGATTGTATAAGGTATACCGTTGATCGAGTGCAGTGAGGGAAAGAAGAGAAGTAAAGAAAGCATGAAGTAAGTAGAGCTTGAAGTAAGCTCTCTGTGAACGTCCCACGTCCCTTTACGGGAAGAAAGTCTCAACCAAAACCACATTCCTTTTGCGTGAGGATGTAGCTAAAAACATAAGAATTGAAAGGCTGGCAATTTACAATATGAATTAACTTGTTTGTAAATGATTATCCGAGAAATCCATAAATGACATGATTTGATACGAACTTAATATACATAAATTTTATAGCAAAATTAACAAAAATAAAGTGTTCTCCAATGAACATTGCTATATCACAAAATCTTTTACTATATAGTTACCAGGAGTGAATTTAACCACATAATTTGAGAGTTGACAATTGAGCTCGTTGAAGATTAATTATCCAACTTTTGTATGTATAGTGACTCTACTATATATTCTTCATTTCAATTCAAAATCACAATTTGAAGAGTAACTCTACTTTGGCTTATCCAGCTTTTATGGTGCTGTGATTATGTGGAACGCAATCAATTTTAACCAAAGTGGGCTTTGGCGATCATGCTTCGTCTCCAATATAACTATTTGTTAGTTTTACTTATATAGCTGGCCGGCATAACAATTATCTATATGAATATATCATCTTTTACAATCTCGTCATAATTTGATGTGATTGATCCAACTCTTATTGATGTGAATTTAAACTTGCCAATTATTTGTAACGCTATGTGGCAACTTGAAATACACAGCATGTAAACTCGTGAAGTGCTATGCACATAAAATCGATGCAATCATTGGATTTTTGTTATATTTAAGATTCTGACATAGCATTTTTTACGTACCTCTTGATTGAAGAGGGTAGCGTAGCGTGATTTGAGACGATCCTCACTCCAAGCTTCTCGTGAACCTGTCATTGATTTTTAATTAGATGAAACGAATGCCATCTTTTGCATTGTAAGAAGATTTTTAATGATTAAACCATAAAAGAAATCAATCTTACACTTTTTACAAGAGAAGCACGTCAAACTTTCCAAACCTGAAACGTATAAATTGGTTAACATCGAGAATACTAGAGTTTCTGATATCTCTATTCTCGACCCTTCATCCTCTATAACAATCGCCTCCATCTTCTTGCAACCTTGTACCTCTAGTTCTCTCAATTGTGGGAGAGATTGAACCATGGATGGGAAAAACAGAAACCCGAGGTTGTTGCAGTTAGACACCTCTAATTGCTTTAAATTATCGAATCTCACAATTCCACAAGGATTCTTGTTCCATATGCACTTCAAGCTTGGCAATCCGTTTATATGGATTGTGTTTAGCTGAGAAAGAGTCTCGATATTTGCATCGGCGCCTAGTCCGTCGAGGTCAAAAATTTCTTGTACCGCAACGCAATCTACTACATTTAAAGTGTGTAGCTTTTGTAGTTTTACTAGTGACCTGGAGTTGATGACCTTTGCGAGGGATTTGCATGAAGAGACCTCAAGAAATTGGAGACTGCTCAGCCCCAATGGAGATTCATCGGTCCATATATCTTCCAGATAAGGAAGTCCAGCCATTGTCAAGGACTCCAAGGATGGGATTGAAACCTGACGGAGAGACCCATCAGCATACGTGCTATAGCAGGTTATTACAAATGGTTGCCGAAGAAAATTTACAGACTTTAGGATAATTTTTGTATTTACAAAAATCTATGATAAACAGAGGCTAATTTACAATCAGAAAAGGTACTCTACGACCCCAGGAACCACTAATGAACTTCATTTTTTTTTATTTACAAAAAATTCGTGGATCGTTTAGATTTTGTTTGCAATTTATTAACAATAAGGGAAACTACAGTCATCAAGAAATAGCATTCATTCAGTTTGCTAATGACTACGAAGATTAGTGATCCCTAAAGCAAAAGGAAAAGGAAGTACATTCAAGATAAATTCCTTCCTATAAGGTAAACCACTCCCTCTTAGGTTATGTTACTACTTTGATGTTATTGCTCATTTTGTCGGATGATTGCCAAAAAGTACTACACTATCTCACAATGCACATTATTGACGTGAAAAAATTATATAGAAACTGTAGAATCACCGTGATTATGAAAGACATTGACAACTCACAAACAAAGGACAACATCTCATGGAGTGATCAACAAGGCAAGTTTCAATCATGAGAAGTAAATTATAATGCTATAATTCCTTAATTACAGAAAGGTATGTCTAATTTACTACCTACCTAAGGAAAATTAGCAATCTTGAAAAGTAATTTAGCATATCATAAGGGAAATTACTATCATAAAGTTTAGTTACTCAAGTAACTTCCTTTTTACGCCTTCACCATCCACCTAAGCCCGCTTGGGCTTTTCCGGACCCAATCAATTTATGCGTGAAATATTGTAATTTATATAATAAGAATAAATCTATGACGGAGCTAATTTCCTTTCATACTCGAAAAATCTATAATGGCAACTTAAATTTCTCTCCATGTAAGCTCATGTTTAATAACTTGCGAAACTAATATATTGCACGAGTCTCAAACTCCACGATCAACTTCAATGATAATTCTCACTGTTTATCCTTAGTTTACTTACTTCTCTTACTAACAATAACCAATTTAACAGCTTACCCACTACACTAAAAAATTGTTAAACAATTATTTATTTTCCACCTATTTTTTACATGTGATTTTTTTACAATGAGTTGAAAATTTCCAATATAAATAAAGAAAAATGAGGAAAAAAACGCAATGAAGATTTATGTTTGTTATGTCGAAAGTGCTTACATATATCTATATCTGTTATATGCTTTGCATGTATGAACATGCATGTAATTGTGTACATTTATACTTGTAGGACTTATACAATGACTAAGTGCTTATTGAAACACACGATAGGGAAAAGACGTGCATCAATTAGATTGGCATCGTTGCTACTATTTGTAAACCCAATCCCCTTGCCATTCTTCGCATTGATTTTTACGAAGTCATCTAAATATCAGATTTTTTTTTTTTTACTTGCCGCATGTAAGCTGAAAATAACTCAAGTCCTATCGCAATCTAAATTTACATGGATTTCATTCTATTAGCTGGACTTCTACGCAATGAAGAGTAACAGAACATTGCTTGATGCAACTACAGAGAAGGCATGACTGGGATAAGGTAATTAGGCAGATAATGAACGGAAAAAACAAAGAGTAAGGATAATAATCTATGTCACATCTAATTAGCAAATGAACAAAAGATCAACAAATACCAGATTGTTTTGATAGAAAGTTACCTGCTGCCCGTTGAAGAATGCAATTTGAGGGCCAACTTGGTCATTTGATGTACTACTTGAAGGAGCCGTCCCGTCGGAGACAAAATTTTTTATATTTGGCAAGTCACGCAATTCCAATACCCGCAAATTTGGCAACTCAACTTTTCCACTATCATCAACTTCTACAATCTCCCGCATTAAGTGGCACTCAACAACTCGCATCTCTTCAAGCTGTGGAAGTTCTCTCAACAATGAAAGAGGAAACAAAACTTCCATCTTGTTGCAATTTTCAACTCGTACTACCTTTAATGCACTGAAGGAATTGGAGGAGACATGGTTGTTGCATATCTTCTCCACGTTGATGAGGTTATCGAGAAGTAACGACTCCAAAATCTTAAAATCTGTATGTGATGGGGATTGGAGGACGTAACGGATGGAGGAACTATTCTTAACTTGTAGGTGCTTTAATTTCGGAAAGCCTTTTTGGGATGACACGCAAATAGTCTGCTCAATTCCATTTAATCCGCCTAAAAAGAGATCATCAGTTTTGCCTAATAAAGTTTGTATGCATCCTTTCTGAAGAATATCGCTTATTGGATCCAACGTAAGCTCCAATATGCTCGATCCATTGCGAATTCGCTGGCATGGCACATCACCTATCCGGATTTGGTACTTGGTTAGTTTCTCAACGTTTAGATCCTCTGGGAGCACACTCGGATCGAGAATGGACACATGCAAAGTATAGAGATTCTTCAATTTGTTCAACTCAATGAGCCCGGCATTAGTTGGCAGAGTTTGCTCCATGGCAATCCAACGATCAAAACTATTCTCCATATACAACTCCTCCAATTTCATCAAGCTCCCAAGCACACCCGGTTCAATCATCTCAAGTTTTGAGCAATGGTTTAAGTCTAACAACCGCAGCTCCACCAATTGTCCAATTTCTTTTGGCAATCGTTGAATTTTGGAGTTTGCAAAGCTGAGAACACATAGCCGTTTTAGCTCACTGATCATGGCTACATCCTCTAACGAGCAATCATTTAGGCACAGAGTGTGCAAGTTCTCCAAGAACTGGAACGGCGAAGGTGAACGAGTGAGCCGCACCCGAGAAAGATGTAAGACCATGAGTTTTCTCATAGAGTTGAAACATGAGACTGGGACCTTAAGAGATTCATTGTTTGTGAACAACAAAAAGATCCGCATTTCAGGGCAATCTAACTCTTCAGGAAGCTCCTCCATGTCAACATAGGGAAAGCATACCGATGTGCAACTTTTGAGCTTGTCCTTCGGCAACTCTGTCACCAACTTATCATGATTTTTCAACACCAGAAGAGGGTCATCTCTTGAAGCTACCGAGGCAACGAATCCACGAACCAAGTCGTGTATCTTGAAAACATCAGCATCTGTCTCGTCTGCTAACAGAAAGGAGGAGGCTTTCAGGGTTTGGATCAGTGAGCTCAACCTGTCTCTCACTTCTTCCATGCTGCTATCTTCTCGAAATAACCTCGAACCCACGCCATACCTCACCAAGTTTTCAAGAGAGGGCTTAGAGACACCGTAAACGACACATAGCCGTAACAATGACTTCACCTCCTTGCCATCTTCCCCTTTGAAACGATTATAGCTCAACTGCAGCATCTCGTTTATTTTTTCATCGATTCCTTTGTTGGTAAACATCTCAATTTGTCTCAAAACATCCTTCCATTCGCGAAAATCGGCGTCTCTAAAAACATTCGCCATTGCAATAATTAGGAAAGGCAAACCTGCACATTTGCGGAGGGCTTCATCCACCAGGGATTTGAACGGATCGTGATGAACTTTGTCGCCCACCGTCCTCTCAAACAATCTTTTTGCCTCTTCCTCCTTCAGCGCATCGAGGAGGAAGTCCCTGTCGCAGCCCATATCCCTATTCAAAACATCTTGGAATCTTGAAGTCAACAGCAACTTGCATCCGATGACTTTGTTGTCGTGTCCGCAAGGAATGCCCACTGATTTCAAGTCAAGCCTTTTCCACAGGTCGTCCAGTATTATGAGCACCTTCTTCTTCTTCTTCTTCCCCTCATCATTTTCTTGTTTCGTCCTCTCCTCATCTTCTAGCCTCTCACGCAGAAGCTTCGCTCGCAAGCTGACATTCTCTTCCTTCTTTATGTCACTAAGGCCCAACCCGTACGCGATCTCTTCTTGAATCCTCTTGATGTCTGGATTTTCCGACACGTCGGCCTTAGCGACCAGATCGAACGACCTCTCTTCCCTTATTCTTCTTTCAACCTCTTCCAAAAGGGTGGACTTGCCGGTCCCGCCCATCCCATGAACCCCAACCACGCTGTTGCGGTTATCAGCAAGAGCGGCCATGATTTCACGTTGGATCGAAGCTCTGGATTCGAAGACGTCATCGTCCTTGGCAGAAGGAGCGGAGGCCGCAGTGACATTCCCCGGAGCAGGATCAATGAAGGAGATGTCCCTGAATTCACTGCATTCTCGAGCGAGTCGCTGAAGGAGCTCGATCTTATCCTTGGCCTTTCTGCTGAACTGATAGCGACAATTGGGGTCGAGAAGAGTCCCGTAGCAGCAACTCTTACTCGCTTTTTCGAACTCTTCCAACAGCTCTCTCGCCTCGTTCAAGGCCTTCTCTGCACTCTCGTGCCAATCGGTGACTAGACTGTAGACCGTCCGAATATTGTTTCTGGCCACTTCGACGGCATTGTGGATCCTCTCAGCCTCGTACGTCAGCTTCCCGACTTCCTTCCGAAGATCCTGGGCGTAGCTCTTGGAGGAGATCACGTATCCGAATTGGCGCTTGACAGGAACAACTGCCCACTTCAAGACATCCCATGCAAAAGATGCAACAGGAATGGCAGGATCGACCGACATTTTGCTTTGATTTTTTCTTTTCGAGAAAGAAAGAGCGATAAAATGGGGAGACCGAGACCGAGAGAGAGAGAGAGAGAGAGAGAGAGAGTGATGGAAAAGAGCAGCAGGTAGTGAAGAAGAAGAAGGAGGAGGAGGAGGATGGTTTGGCCGAGGAGAAGACAGAGCAAAACAGAGCAAGAACGATTGAGAGACGAAGAAGGCAACGAGATTTGATTGCAAAAAAGGATGACGGATCGAATCAATGGGTGAGCTTAGTGAAGTGCATCGGAGATCCAGCGATTGAAATTCAATGAGGTTTTGTGAAGTGTATGCCAGCTGGGGCGAGTCCAAATAATCACCAATTTCGGCTGCTCGGCTTTTTCATAAAGCATCTTTATAAAAGGTGAGGCTTGAGATGGAGATGGGAACGTGCACTATCTAATGTTTATTCGAATTATTGCATCTTCTGGTCCTGAGCAACATGCATAGTTCTTTTTTTTAGTGTCACAGCTCCATCATATAAAAGACTAAATGTCGACGACATTTTTACATGAATGGTTGAATCATGGGAGTGGGTTAGTAATGCACGGCTGCTATTTCGGAAATAATAACTTTACTAAGAAGGTCATAGAACGCGAAAGTGTAGATTAAGAGCCACACAAGGGCACAGAATGTTTCAAAAGCCGACATGACTCGCTGGTGTGTCCAGTCAGCATTAGAATCCTAAACGACGTCGTCTATTAGCTTTCCCCCAAGTAAGTGCTGAGCAGGAATCCCCTAATTTGTAAGGGATTTTATTTTTTTTTCTAATTTGTAGAGGATTTTTTTTTTCTAATTTATAGAGGTTTGACTCGTAAAAAAAATATAAAAAAAAAAGAGGAAGAGATAGGGTGAGGTGTTTGACTGAGAACGAAAGTATATTGCCGAACCTCGTTAAATTCTATGTTCTTTATGTTCTTTATCTGCTTTCCAACAATAAAAACCCTATCACCAAATTCAAAGAGAAACTCCAATTTGAAACCATAAGAGCCATTCCACCGAAAATTGCCCCCCATGCAAGTCGGGTTGCCCCCAATTAGCAGCTCAATCTTGCAAATGGAGAGCGGAGAGCTCCTCTGCCTTCGGCTCAAGGAGAAATTACAGGGACTCAAGAGACACTATCCGAGTGTTGGACGAAATTTTCTAAAGAAATAACAGCAATTCATACGCCCGAGAGCCGACGATTCAGGCGCTCCGGAGACGGAAACACGAGTGTAACGATGGAGGAGCGATGAGTGAAGATGTCGTAGAGATCATATAGGAGAACATGAACGTGAACGGGACCCATGGATGATACTACAATAGAAACCGTGGAGTAATAATGCGAGGTGGAGATTAGCTGAGATTTTGGGAACAGGGGTTGTCATCGGCTTAAATTTTTGGGCTCACATCACCCGACCGCGGATAATCATCCTTTGTCTTTTGTTTTGTTTTGTGTTTGCTTTCTGCCTCTATTTGACTAATTCCTTCATTGTTACTTTCTTTAGTAATCTTGGTCTCTTGCATGTGACTTGAAATGCAAGATCCTTTAGTTTTCAGATTGTTTAACCAATTTAGCTTGTCATTAGTCTATTGGTATATTTCCACATTAGAGCAAAAATATCTCGTGTGTGATGTCCCACATGCTAAGTCATTTACGAATAATCAGCACCTTCGGCTCTTCAACTTTTTTTTGCAAGGCGTCTTTATTAAAGGTGGACTCGAGATGGAGATGAGACACCCCACTATTTTATGCCTATTCCATCTTTGTGGAATTTTCTCTTATTCTTTATTGTTTCTCGTGAAATTTTCAAGTCGCGTAGAATTTGAATTGCAAGATCCTTTAATTTTCATGTTACTTTACGATAATAACCAACTTGGCTTTAACATTAATCTGTCGGTCCATTTCGACGTTGTATCAAAACTACCTAGCGTGTGATGCTCCTCATGCTAAGTCATTTACGAACTATCAATGCTTTCGTCTCTTTAGCTTTTTAATTTTTTTTTTTATAAAGCAGCTTTATTAAAGACGGACTCAAGAAGGAGATAGATGAGACACCCCATTATCTAACGTCTATTCTATTAGGCAACGTGCATAGCTTTTTTCTCCAGTGACAGAGCTCTATCCGACGAAAGAATACATGTGGACGATATTTTTGCATGAATGGTTCAATCATGGGTTTCTCGTAAGAATGTATGGCTGCTTTCTTGGAAAGAATAACTTTAATAAGGATGTCATAGAAAACGAAAGTATAGGATAACTTTGTGCTTTGAGTTGCGCAATGAACAAGTATTATCAACTAGTGGTGGTGGCCACAGTTCGAAACCGCCGGTTCCGGGTCGTGGCCACCTTTGAATCGGAACCGAAACCTTAAGAGACGGTTCCGGTTTTGGTTCCGAACCGGCGGTTCCGAGTTGGTTCAAGGGTCTATTCCGGTTCCGCCCATTTTTAAATTTAATTTTAAATTTATGAATTGCGAAATAAAAATAATAAATTATGAAATTATGAAATAATAAATTATCAAATATAAATTGTAATTCAATTGTACATTATAATCAAATTTGAGGGAAAAAAAAAGGGGAGAGAGAAGAGGCTTGAACTTAATGAATTATCATTAAGCGCCTACATATCTTCTTGAGAATAGAAGAATCAAAGCCCATGTAGTTCGTTTACCTTTGATAACCCCAACTTATCTCAATCGTCATCGAAGAAATTGACTTCATTATTGCGATCCATATTTTGTTGTCGGTCGCATCTATCAAGCCACCAGCGTGGACAAATGTCTAAGTCTCCTTCCTTTCCTCTACTGTGAAGTGGTCGTGCACTAATATCCAATTAGCGTTGACCGTTAGGCGACAACATGTCTTGACTTTTCATGTCTCATAATCCGAACTTTCGCAGGTTTTTATAAGCAAAATAAACAAAGTCATCAGGGGCGTTTTGTAATTAAGTTGATAAGGACCTTTTGCATGGCAACTACCTAATATATGGAGAATAAGTGCACATACTAGAAAAAAAAATTACCATATGAAGGGTGTGTTTTTCAAAAAATAAACATTGCTATCACTCATAAAAATGAATGAATGCAAAATATTTTCATCACCGTAAAATAATTAGGCATAAAATGTTATCGATAATAAAAATATTTTCCGTTGACTAATTTTTCTAAAAGATACAAGCATTTATTTTTTGGAAAAAATTTTCAAATTTTTTATATTTCGTGAAACAAACACGCTGGAAGTTAAGCATTCTCCTAGAGTAGGCAATTGTTTTCACTACAATCTAGGGCTACAGGTGTGGAGGCTAAGCCAGTGAAATATCTTGCCAAACCGGCTAAGCTCGGACCTTAGCGTGTGTAGGTGGCTTTAACCCAAAACAGCTTGCACGAAACTTGAGGGATTTAAACTGAGGATTCCCTAGTTTTCAGCTGAAATTTCACGATGCCCCAACCAACTACACCAATCCTAGAGTTAAGCAAGCATGATATTTTTTTAGTAACGAGCAAGTTTAGTCTACATTTCGTAACACTTCCTAAGAAATGATAATGCCAACGTAAAAATTATCGTACTATAGGTGTTCACTAATTGTATGAGAGAGATGCTCAATAAGTATAATGTTAAAGCAATAGTAGTATATGATGGGTATTCATCATATTGGCCTCGGATATAGTTGAATGTTAGTACATCCTCAAGTACTTTTTCTATATTTTAAGAGGGGCATCCATCATCAACTGATCTAAACATAAAATTAGATGTTTGTCGTTAAAAAGCAATCCGTACCGATCCATTTCTAATATATTGATAAGATTGTGTGTACACTAAATATATGCTACTTGTCCTTTGTAAATGTAATATTATAGGGGGTAAATGACTCATATATGGTAAAACTTTCATATGTTGTAAAGACATTCGCTAATGGCAAAAACATGTTATTTTTAGTTCTATTTTCGTTTTATCATAACAATATCAACAAAAATCAATCAATCCAACCAAATAAAGATTAATCAAAAGAAAAGAAAAAAAGATTATAATATATATTCATTTAGGTTGCTTTTGTTTTATGAAAAATGAATGATTTGACAAATATTTTCCTAAAGATGATCACTCATATCGCTTATAAAAATGAACGAATAAAATATATATTTTATCTTTCGCAAAAATATTCATATATAAATTATCTTAAACAATAAAAGTATTTGCAATTAGCTAATTATTTTAAGCCATATAAATAATTATATTTTAAAAAATGTTTTTCGAGCGTTTCATTTTTTGCGAAATAACAGGAGCCCCAGGTTAAAAAACATATTTTGGGGCAGTTTTAATAGTCAAACCAATGAAGCGGCTTAGATTCCTGCCTCGACAATTAAAATTCAAGAGAACAATACACCGCAAAAGGACACAGAAAGTTCAAAAAGTTACATATGACGCTTAATTTAGTACCAAAAATTTCTTATAGATCACTTAAGTGCCAACTTTAAAAAAATAATAATAATAAAGTGCCACCTCCGTGTTAGTCGTTGGAAATTTCAACGTGGCTCTTTTCAATTAAATTCTTAAGCCGATGTGGCTCGCCCATGTGTCCAGTTAGCATCAAATCCTTAAACGACGTCATCTACTAGCTTTCCCCCATATAAGTGTTGGCGTGAGCAGGAATCCCATAATTGGTAGGGGATTTTATTTTTCCTCCTGATTGTAGAAGATTCTTTTTTTCCTAATTTGTAGATGATTGACTTGTAGAAGAAGTTCGTCTGATGGTATATATATATGGGTCTATACATACATGATTAAATAAGAAGTAAAAAACAAAAAAAAGAGAGAGAAAGGGTGAGGCGATCGAATGAGGATATAGGCATATTATCGAAACTCTTTAAATTCTATGTTCTTTATGATCTCTATCTGCTTTCCAACAATCAGAACCCTATCAACAAATTGAAAGAGAAACTCCAATTTGAAATCCATAACAGCCATTCAACCGACAATTGCCCCCCATTTTGGTTTTTCCCTAAAACTAGCAGCTCTCTTGCAAATGGAAGGCAAAGAGCTTCTCCGCCTTCGGCTCCAGGAGAAATTGCAGGGACTCAAGAGACAATATCCGAGCGTTGGACGAAATTTTATGAAAGTAACTATCAACGCTTTCGTCTCTTTAGCTTTTTATTTTTTATAAATCAGCTTTATTAAAGACGGACTGATGTCTACTCTATGAGGCAACGTGCATAGCTTTTTCCTCCCGTGACAGACAGAGCTTCTATCAGACGAAAGAACGCATGTGGACGATACTTTCGCGTGAACGGTTCAATCATGGGATTCTGGCAAGAATGCGTGGCTGCTTTCTTGGAAGGAATAGAATAACTTTAATGAGGATGTCATAGAAAACGAAAGTGTAGAATAACTTTGTGCTTTGAGCTGCGTAAGGAACAAGTTTTATCAAGTCCAAATCTTTCTGATCACTTGTGTGCTTTTTTCCAGGCCTTGCCCTTTGATTCGACTGCTTAGCCTGTAAGTGTTCCTATTTATCATGTACAGATTTCATTCGTCATAAATTACATAATCTTTGATTTTCTTCTTCTAATGCCACAATCAATGGGAAACTTCTCTCTTAATTGACTTTACATTTCATACTAACATAAAATTCCATATTAGAAGTTAAGAAGGCGCTCAATACAAGGGTCGTGTAATACACAAACATGTGAGAATAGCAATCTGTGATAATCTTCTACTTATTGACATATTATAATTGGGCTAACTTAGACCCTTAAGGCTTGACTTCTCATGTTTTGTCTTTGAAATTTTCACAGATTTGTTGATCAAAAGCCCCTCCAGTCATCCCTTTAAATCAAAATGAAAAAAATAAAATAAAAGCCTCAGTTTGTAACGAGCATTTGAAATTGTTTAATTTTTTTACCAACCACAATGGTTAGATTAAACAAAAACATCCAAACTTAATATTCCCACGTTCTCGTTCTTTAACAGCATTCTTCCAAATTGAAGAAATATGGATACTTTTTAAAGATAAAGTCATGGAATTTTGTTAACCAGATCGATATGCGATCCGACTAAAAAATTTGTCCAAGTATTTCAAGTCCTTGTGGCACGGGTTAATGTGGTTTTTCAATAAGACCTTCTGCTGCGAAGCCTTGGCCCATTTTGAATTTGAATGTCAGGTCGAAAAGCTCTTTTGAAGCCTGACCCCTCGCCCCTTCCAACCATGACGGCATGGAATCAAGCCCATACTCCTTGCCATCTGTGGATCACCTTAAGCACAAGTTCGAGTGAAATGCATTTGCGGAAGGTGGAGATGCCCAAAATTGACATAGGAAAGGGATAAGGTGTTGTTTCTAGCAATATCACCTCTGAATAAATTTTACTTCAAATCGCGGAATCAAAAAAATCAAGACAAACAAAATACAGATTCAAAATCTGAATAATATTCAATATGTGATTCCGGAGGTAAATATGCAATTTTCTGTCTAGTGCAAAGTAAAGACTTTAGAGATACAGAAATTGCACACGATGGTTATAGAGTTTGGCTTAGATCAAGTTTACGCTCCCACGTTGACAGTCAATTGGCTGAATTTCATTAGATAAAACAATGAATTAACAATGAATTACGTTATTGCAAGTTGTCCCTACCAAAAAAATCACGTTGACAATCGATTGACCTTTTTTGGCCACACGTCTTCTCAAAGCTACTATCTCCAGGCTAATGTGAGTATGGAAAAATGGGAAGGACCTTAGGCAATGAATGTGAACGATGGAGCTCGATTTCGTTTCCGTTTCTGATCGACAGAACCTTGATTTTGAAAGAGGAATGAGACTTTGAATCTCCATCTCAATTTTAAACAAACAGGTTAAAAAAAAAAGTATGCAATTTACAGTGGGTGTGGCATCAAATGGCCCAGGACTGCGGAGACTATGGAGGCTAAGTGTCAAAGGGATGCTCCCAGACAGTTTATGGTGGCTTGCTCCACAAATAGAGGATGTCTATCGTTACCGTGTTGAGCCACGACGAAATGGATTGCCAACGATTAGCGACCGATGTTTATATTGCATCCTAAATTTTCTGCAAAGACGTTAAGAGGAACATTTGAAGTTGCAGTACGGGTCGGCTGTGCCAAAGGATCAAATGCTATCAAGCAAGGCGCATGCCCCCTCGATATGATTAGATGTACGTTCAGGATCGTCACAAAAAGCTGAGGTTAGTGCAGGACCATCTAATGGGTGTTTCAATTTCTTTTCACATTGCCTAAAGATTCTGGTAAATGAGCAGCTTACAGAGCGAATGGTAGCGAGCCAGGTATTGTGAGAGGTGCTGCAAGTGTTGAGAACAATTTGAGGACAGAAGCTATTATAAATTTATAACAACGCGTAATTTAAGATTCAAAGAGAGCTTAAGTTTTTCGGGAACTTATTAGACCTGAATCTTTTCAACATGAATATGTCAAGCGAAGCAGATTACTGTCATATTAATATTCTCTTCATTGATCCGTTAATTCTCTCAAGATTGGGCCTTGTAATTGAAAGATTTGGTGGGCTCAGAGGGCCTTCCTGAGCCCAGCAGGTCCATTCCCATTATCTTTTATTACTTCGTATTTTCTAATGACTCATAATTTACAAGGGTGACTTTCTTTTGATACCTTTTTCGGACTTCAATTCAAGAAATTGAACTAACCTTTGGACCCACAAAAAAAAAACGTAACGTTTTAATACTATATGTACCAAGCCCGTCCTTTGGGCGATCAACCAATAAAAAGCTTAGTAAGTTCAATTCTAATATGTTATTCAATCTCTTTTAGGTGGTGGGTGGATTTAGGGTTCAGCAAAATAGAGTTTTGTCGAGATAAACTGATGTAGCATTACTTATTGAATGCTTTAATGGTCTATGAACCGCAATGTGGAGCTTTCAGAGAGATGAGCACCATGCATGATGGACGAAGTTGATGACGTTTTCGGCTAATGGAAAGAACTTTAGCTATTGACGATATTCATAGAAAGGTTAGTGCGCGATATTATCCTAATTTCCTCGAGATTTCGCGCTTACACTTACATAAAATCGACACTAATGTCATGCTTGTTATGGAAATGTTGCAGATGGGGGTGTCTCCGAAATCGACGAGCTTCCTCTAACGATAAGGACTTGTTTCCTCGCCTTGTACAACACCAGCAATGAAATTCCAACATCATTCCCTACTTGCACAAATTTGTACATATCACCCCTCACTAAGTTAGGCCATTGCTGTTGAATTTGCAATTCCAATCTTCGGCTTCAAATTCTCCTTCTGGGTCATCAACCTCTATATAGCTATAATTTGGTTGCGAGAACATATCATGGCTATAATTTTTCAGCTTTTGCCGGCATTTCACATGTCTTTGTCGCTGCGCTAAGCGCTGCAAGAAATGCGACCCCGAGTACCGCCGCTCATTTGATGGATCAGCACCATTGTCAAAACGAGAATCCAAAGTATGAAACACTTTGCCTATTTTGCAAGGCAACGTGTCGCACACATGGTGAAACTAGAGTTAACAGCTAATGAAAGTTACATTCTATCCATAATTCCCAGAAGCACACTCTATATGCTTTCGTCTGCGGTGTTTGAGGAATGACGGACGAAGCAAGACAGTAATAACAACCGATAGCTCAATAGCCAGGAAGCCTCATCTCATGGTAATTTCCCCATATATTAAGGAAGCAGTGCCCGAAAGCTTCGGATTTCAGGGCCTTTGTCCACGGACGAAGCCCCAAAGCGAAACTGTATCGGTCTACCAATCTCCAATTTGGACTTGGTTCGCAGCCTCTCGTCCACTCAAAAGCGAAGCCCAGTCTCCTGATTTTGCACGTATCTTTACTTCATATTGGTAGCGAATTGCTCTTTATCATCCATCAAATTCTTATATATGCTGGAGAAAGATTGTCCAAAAGCGATCTTGGTCCACATTCACATTTGAGTATACCGTCCATTCTTTCACTAGAATAGCGATCGGAGCCGCTTGAAGAGAATATTTTCTCAATGAACGTTGCTTATTATGATCCCTATGAAAATACCGTTCCTTTGCAGGAGTCAATTATGTCCAGGGAAAGTACCAAGTAGTCATTTTTGGAAGGCTATTTATACTTTAACTAGAAAACGTTAGGAACCTAATTTATACTTAATCTGGAGTCTTTTGCTTATTTCATGGAAACAGAGTTGGCATGGTGCAGGACATTCTCTCTTTCCTTTTCTGTGACCACCTCAATGGTGACAGATACTACTTGAAGGAATATACTAAAATCTCTGTTAGATCAACTCTCCATGCTAAGTATGAGCTCGATTCACACTTTGTCGGATCAAGACAAGTGAACCAGGAATTTCGGAAGACGCAACTTCACTAGTCTCCAGAAAAACATCAGGAAACATTACCATTCCATTTCTTGCAGCAGAAAGATTTGCTTTCTTTGATCTGATTAACTAGACAAAACATAGTGAAGCAGAGATTTTTCTGCAGGCATACCAAAGTTTACGCCTGAGTCTCGACATTCTTTCTGAAAATGGAGACTTTGAGTTCAATAGCATCATTTCTAACAAGCTCGAACGCACAGATATCTCCTTTCTTTACGGAAGTTCCTCTCTGAAATGTGGCCCGACCAGCAGAGAGCTTTCCCGAGCCATGCTGTGGGTAGTACAGGAGCTACACTGGCCATGATCCGTCTAAATGATTAAAAGTTGCCATTTGCATGCTCTCATTGATGCGTCCCTTCAAAAAACCGCCTGGAACAGTCCGCAGAGTTGGTTTTTTATCAACAAATGTTCTTTAAGTAAGAACATAAAACGTATGATGATTGATGACTAACCCAAGAAATGTTAACCAGACCATATTTTTATAATCTCATAGTGTTGACACTAAAAATAATCCAAGAGAGACTCGTGACAAGCACGTGAGGAAGCGATAATCGGCTACGGGAGGGACACGGAAGCAAGGAACGTATCAATCGGAAAGATGCCACGTGTCGGGATAAATTCTGGCGCCATTTCCTTCTAGAGCAAGAAAAGCGCGCGGAGGGAGGCCACGATCGAAGCGGTTGGCGGTAATCCCCACGAGGTAAAAAGAAAAGGCGTGAAGACTGGGAAACCGTCATCCACGTGGCTTAAGGAAAAGAGCAAAGCGTGGGGCCAAAGGAAGAAACCGCTCAGCGGTTACCAAAGAGCTTGCCTATAAATACCTCGCAATAGCAAAATACAAAAGGACAACAACAAATCCAAAACACTTGCATTTTCAAACTAGCTCTTAGCTCTTAATCTTTAGCCTTTAGCCTAGCCTAGTTGTAGTTTTCGGATCCCCGTCGTCGATTCAATTCCGGCGAGTATCATATCCAGAGTTAGGTGTCGTCGATTAGATTCCGGCGTCTACTCGTTAGGTTCAGATCCGTCGATTAAATTCCGGTGTTGCACCCTTCACCCATCTTGTCCAGCACAGTCGATTCAATTCCGGTATTGTGTCCTATAATTCCCTGTCCGGTGCTGTCGATTGAATTCCAGCATTGTGTCCTACGTTACCTCCCGATCCCGTTGATTCAATTCCAGGGTCACGTCGAAGTCTGTCACATACTATTACTATTGCACATTGGGCCGTCAAAGTTGTCGAAAGCCCGTTTGTAACGCGCCCTTTTGTGTAAATCTATTGCATTTGACACTCTCTGTCCAAAATCGACCCGGTAACCCTTTTCGGAAAACGAACGGATTAAGTTCGATAAAAGATTCTCGCGTAAGCAACCTTCTTTAGGCCATAGTCAATCTGGGTTTAGAACCCATAACCAGCAAAGCCTTGTCGAGGGATTTTAACGCGCAACAATCTTTTTTGGCACGCCTGGTGGGACCTTTGGTGTCGGTTCGAGAGAAGTGCTATGCCACGCACACGAGGACGTAACAACATAGACGGTGGTGGAGACGAACCCCGGGAAGAAATACAACGAATGGAGTCATCCACGGCCCATCAAGAGGACGTCGAGGTCTCTCGACGTAACGTTGAGGAGCCAAGGAGAAATCTAGAAATGACGCCTGTCATGCTAACATCGATAAGACGGACCATCGAAGAAGTCCGGAACGAGTTTGCTGATCACATGGTCCAGCGGATGACCGAGGTTGTCGGGCCATTAATCATCAACACGTATCACGAATGTGCTGCGGGACAACATGGGATTACAATTAACCCACCTCATGCTCAAGAAGGGAATGGTTTCGTATCAGCAGCAAGTGGCGGTTTACCAGTAATAGCACCGCCAAATATAGGCCTTGTAGGACGGAATACTCAGCCTTTAGCACCTCCGCGGATTTCGCAACGAGGAGAGGCGTTACCGGCCAACGAACCTAGACCCCCGGTAAATGCAGACACGGGTATGTTCCCTAGACATCCTATTCGACAAGATATACCTGCGGATACTGTTATGTTTCAGGGACACCCTGTTCGACAAGACGAGAATATTGCTCGTCGGGAGGTAGTTGCCCAACATAACTCCGTCCCTATCAATGAACAACCGGCACCCATGATTATCGAAAATCGGGGCGAGTGCCTTTAGGGGGCAATGGCAAAGGCTAGGGGACAAGACCAATTACCCCAAGCCGGGGGGCAAGGACAAGATGGACATCGGGCCATACAACCTGGATATCAATAGATGAATCAGGCCCTTCAACCACCAGGTCCCGAGCCAATGTTTCAGCCTGTTGTGCAACCCATATATCATCCGCCACAACCTGGATATCAAATGCCATATCAACCGCAGTACCATCAGCCAGTGTTCGACCGGGCACCCGTATACATTGACCCAATGGTAGGATACCGGGCTAATGTTTACCGAAAACCGTACCCGGATTGGATGGATACGATCCCGTATCCAAGAGGGTTTAAAATACACGAGTTCACACTTTTTCTTGGCGAGGATGATCAGTCCACGTATGAACATATCAACCGTTTTCTAGCACTATGTGGGGATGCTACACATGCGGATCACTGGAAATTAAGGCTCTTTCCATTATCCTTGTCGAAAACAGCCTTTACATGGTATACCGCACTACCACCCAATTCGGTGTTGACATGGGAACAAGATGGAGCGTTTGTTTCATGGCCGGTTTCAAAGAGCGGTGTCGAACTTGTCGATAGCGCATTTGTCGACAATGAAGCAAATGACAAACGAGACGGTCGACCGGTTTGTTGCAAGGTTTAAACGGGCTAGGAACAAATGTTTAGTTCCTTTACCGGAAAAGACATTCGACGAGTTCGCTTTCAATGGATTGAAATTCGAAATACGAGATAGGATGGTGGGACATCCATGTGCAGATCTATTCGAATTATCCACGATGGCAACAAAGCACGAAAGTCTGCTCAAGGAAAAAGACAAAAGGCACACCCGAAGAGGAGATGCAAGTTTTGTCGAGCCACCTGATTTCGACGAAGAGTCAACGGAGCCTGTTGAGGTAGCCGTCGCCAAATTAATCATCGACAAGCCATGCACTTGCCAAGCACTGAAGCCAGCAAGGATGAAAGAAAAGTCAACTATAATGGCTAAAGCAAAAGAGGCAGTGTACTATTCATTCGATGCGAATCGAGCGGAAGAAATTTTCGACATACTACTGGCCGACGGATAAATCAGGCTGACAGAGGGGTAGAAGATACCGTCCAAAGAAGAATTAGCGGGGAAGAAGTATTGCAAATGGCACCACTCATGGAGCCATAACACATCGGATTGTCTAGTCCTTAAAAAGAACATTCAAGAAGCGATTCGACAAGGAAAGATCAAATTCGGCGAAGACAAAGGGAAACCCCTGATGGATGTGGACGCGGATCCTTTTCCAGTGATGACCGGAATGGTATCTTTAAAGCGATCGAGTAAAGGCCATACGTCAACAAATTTATGCGCTTATTGTAGGCGAAAATTGGGAAACATGGGTACACTCGAGGAAGGGTACCAAAAGAGCGGTCGAACTAGTCGGAGGGATAAGACGCCTTTTCACATTGAAAGTGCCAAACCTCGAAGAAGTTCCAATCATCGGAGAGTTTATAAGTCATTTAAGTAGAGATACGATGAAGGGGACCCTACGATTGGTACTTTAGGTGAGCCAAGTGGCAAGTTTGATTATTACGTAAGCTATGGTCCACCGACCCCACATCCCCAAGAAAGAGTCCACTATGGATGGGGAAAGGAGTTCGACGGAGATTTTCGACAAGGCCTTGATGAGCCACATCGTCGACGCACTCTTAAGATACCAAGCAACCCCGTAGAGGGGTCATGGTATGAGGTGACGGAAGATCAAGAAAATGAGAAAATCTTGACCCGAACTCAGAAGAGAAGGGTGCAAAGAAAGAACAGGGTCCGCATACTACGGCAACAGGAGATTCCGGCCGGTCATGACTCGATGGCAGCAGCTCCTAACCACACCAAACTGCGGAGACCGAGAAATCTGGTTTGGCGACGACGACCGGAAGAGACACACCCAGCTCAAGAAAAAGAGGACAAGGGTACAAAGACACAGAAAATATCTGCGTCCAAATCTCGATTTAAAACCCCTGCTAGCAGGTCGGTTTCCCCCCTTAGCTCTTGCATGGTACGAGTTAAATTACCACACGAGTTTCGACTTGAGTCGACCTCGGCTAACGGCTGCGACAAGGAAACGACACAAGAAAAGGAAGGGGCTCGGTTTTGCTTCAGCGATGAAGAAACCATGGAATTCAGGAAACCCATGGAGGATCTCTCAAATCATTTGAGGTCGCTCAATATAAATGCCAAGATCAACGGGCGGCCGGTAATGAAAGTACTGGTGGATGGGGGTTCAACGTTGAATCTCATTCCATACCGCTTCTTCAAGAAAATAGGAAGGAATGATGATGAAATAATCCCATCGAATATACAGTTGTCTGATTTCATCGGCGAAATTACTGAAGTAAAGGGAGTATATGTCGCCGACCTGACCGTCGGATCTAAAACATCGAGGACGTCCTTCTGCGTTGTCGACGCCGACGGATCTTATAACTTGTTGTTAGGACGGGATTGGATACATGGAAACCAATGTGTCCCATCGACACTTCACCGGATGCTAGCATTTTGGAATGGGGATAAAGTGGAATATGTAAAAGCAAATCCCCGGACTTGTGTTACCTGGACCCGTATATCCGGTAGGGACAAAGTGATGCCGGATGATTGCCTTCGCATATCTAAGCCACCTGAAGTGGACCCAAGAGATATTGCATTCTGCCGTTTCGACAAAGGGAGTACCGAATGGATCCCAAGAAAGGAACCGGTGGAACCAATCGACCAGGTTTTTGATGGAAAGTCGGTCATTTGCGCAAAACCTCGCTGAGAGGTATGCGGCCTACAAGGCCGAGCAAAGTGATCAAGCTAGACAGCTTGCAGACGGCATTTTAGATTTTGAAGAATCCCCAATTAAGGAGGACGACAAGGTAATTCAAGCTCAAGACCCACTAGAAGAGGTCAATCTCGGAGATGAGGCCCGTCCTCAACCTACTTATGTGAGTCAATTACTCGATCGGCGGTGCAAGGTTCAAATGGTAAACCTGTTGAGAAAATATAAGGATTGTTTTGCTTGGAATTACCATGAGATGCCCGGTCTTTCGAGGAGCATAGTTGAGCATCGATTGCCAATTAAGAGGAGATTTCGACCACACCAACAGTCTGCTAGAAGGTTCGCTCCCGAAGTAATCCTTAAAGTTAAGGAGGAAATCGAGCGTCTCCTTTTAGCCGGATTCATAAGATCAGCAAGGTATGTCGAATGGTTGTCGAATATTGTGCCTGTCAAGAAGAAGAACGGCAAACTTCGAGTGTGTGTTGATTTCCGAGATATTAATGCGGCCACCCCGAAAGACGAGTACCAGATGCCCATCGCCGATATGTTGATCGATTCGGCATCCAATAATGAAATGATGTCCCTCATGGACGGACATTCCGGGTACAATCAGATATTTATAGCGGCGGAGGATGTTCACAAGACATCATTTAGATGCCCCGGGGCTATTGGTACGTTCGAATGGGTCGTCATGCCTTTCGGTTTGAAGAATGCTGGTGCTACGTATCAAAGGGCAATGAATTACATTTTCCATGATATGATTGGGGAATTCATGGAAGTCTATATCGACGACGTCATCGTCAAGACAGACCAAGTAAGTCATCTAGACCACCTAGAGCAAGCTTTTGAGAGAATGCGCAAATTTAAATTAAAAATGAATCCTTTAAAATGCGCTTTCGGGATAAAAGCTGGCAATTTCCTTGGTTTTTTGGTTCATCAAAGAGGTATAGAGGTAGACATGAATAAAGCTAAGGCTATTTCAGAATTGCCATCTCTCGATAATAAAAAATAGCTGCAAATGTTAATCGGGAAATTAAATTTCTTGCGGCGTTTTATAGCTAACCTCTCGGGAAAAATCGAAGTTTTCTCCCCGTTGCTCAAATTGAAGAATGAGCGAGAGTTTGTGTGGGAAGAGAAACATCAGGTGGCTTTCGACAAGTTAAAAGAGTATCTCATCAAGCCACCGGTGTTGACGCCACCAAAGGTGGGACGGCCATTGAAGTTGTATTTATCGGCCGCCGATACAACGATCGGGAGTATGCTGGCTCAAGAAAACGACGAAGGGAAAGAGCAGGCCGTGTACTACCTAAGTAGGATGCTCAACGATGCCGAGACGAGATACACGTCCATCGAAAAACTATGTTTATCATCGTACTACGCCTGTACAAAATTACGACATTATATGTTGCCGACTACGGTACATGTAATTTGTAAAACAGACGTGATTAAGTACATGTTGTCAAGGCCAATCATTAGGGGCCGGATTGCAAAATGGGCGTTCACTCTAATAGAAATTGATCTGATTTATGTGCCGCTCAAAGCGGTGAAAGGGCGGGCAATATCCGATTTCATTACCGAATACCCTTCGGGTTTAAAAGTCGAGGATTATGAAAATTATCCGGGTATTGCGCCTTGGATATTATATTTCGATGGGTCGGTGGCATCCGGTTCAAGAAGTGCGGGAATCATGGTTATATCACCTTTCGACGTAAAACAAAACTCATATTCGGGCTCGACTTTGAATGCTCAAATAACCAAGCCGAGTATGAAGCCTCGATCGTGGGATTGAATGTTTTAATTGACATGGGGATCAGGTCAATTAAAGTGAAGGGCGATTCTCAGGTGGTGATCAAACAGCTAAATGGTGAGTATCAATATTTGAATGAAAACATTATTAGGCATCATCACCTGGCAAAAGAATTGTTGTCGAAGTTCGTCGAATACGAGCTAATCCATGTCAAGAGGAGTGAAAATTCAGAAGCTAATGAGTTGGCTCAGATGGCGTCGGGATATCGTATATCGAAGGAACTAGCGGACTACATCATTACTCGGGTAAGGACCTTACCATCAATAGATGCTCGGGTAATGATGATTGAGCGATCTCAAAGCTCGGGAGAAACCAGCAGCCAACAAGATTGGAGAACCCCTTTGGTAAACTACTTGAAAAACCCGGGTTCTGGTAGTAGGGACTTCAAAAGAAAAGCCTTAAAATATCTGCTGATCGACAATGAGTTATATCGAAAGACCATCGACGGATCGCTTCTCAAATGCTTGGGGCAAGAGGAAGCAATGCTAGTATTGACGGAAGTCCATGAAGGGATCTGTGGTGCGCATCAGGCTGGATTGAAGACAAAGTGGTTGTTAAGGCGACATGGGTATTTTTGGCCAACAATCACCCAAGAGCGCATCGATTACGCGAAGGGGTGTCAATCGTGCCAAAGGCATGGACCAATCCAGCAAGTACCGGCCCCACCGATGAACCCAATTATCAAGCCGTGGCCTTTTCGGGGTTGGGCAATGGACATAATAGGGAAAATTTATCCTCCCTCGTCGAAGAAGCACGGTTTCATTTTAGTGGCCACAGATTACTTCACAAAATGGGTTAAAGCGGCGTCGTACAAAAGCGTGACACAAAAAACGGTTAGGGAGTTCATCGAAGAGCGAATTATTCATCGATTTGGAATCCCAGAGACTATCTTTGCTGACCAAGGGACGGTCTTCACAGGCCAAGAAATACGAGATTTTGCTAAGTCGAGGGGTATCAAGATGATTCATTCGACGCCCTATTACGCTCAAGCTAATGGCCAAGCAGAAGCTTCCAACAAAATAATCATCGGATTGATTAAAAAGCATTTGGAGGACAACCCAAGGGAATGGGACTCGTTGTTGTCGACGGTGTTATGGGCTTATCGAACTTCCAAAAGATCAAGCACTGGAGTCACTCCTTACATGCTAACATATGGACAAGAGTCCGTGTTACCCCTGGAGATTACGGTGCAATCATTAAGAGTAAAACTCCGAGGATGGTATGGCTAAAGAGCAAGACGATGAAATGATGTACACCAATATTGATGAATTGGGAGAGAACCGAGCCACAGCACTGGAAAAATTGATGGCTCAGAAGCGAAGGGTTGCCAAGGCTTACAACAAACACGTGAAAGCTAAGCGTTTCGACGTAGGAGACTTGGTATAGAAGACTATTTTGCCTATGAACCTCGACAGAGGACCATACTTGGTAATCGACGCCCTCCCAGGGAATGCATATCGAGTAATGGAGATCGATGTAAGAGAACTACAACGCTCGATCAACGGGAAGTATTTGAAAAAATTCTATCCATCGATGTGGGAAATGCAAGGAGAATCAGAAAGCGAAGAGTAAGAAAGATCAATTCCATTCATTCGGTAAAAACTTTTTACAATCTTTCTCCCTTTCCCTCTCTTTCTCTCTTTCTCTTTCCTTCTTTCCCTTTCTCTCTCTCTTCCTCTTGCTCGCTCGCCCCAGCAGGCCCTTACTGGAAGTGCTCCCTAAAACGGACCACGAAGCCTCGCAGTCGGCACTCCAACTTGGCATTCTCTTCTCTCGCGCGGTGATGAGCTTCAGCCAACTCTTCCAAGACCGCCTCCAGCTTGTCCTTCTCACTCTCCAGCCGCTGAAGGTGCTCCTTCCGACCCCGTAGAAGACCATTGGTAGAGTCCAACATGGCCTTCGGACCCTCCAAAGGGGCCCCAATGGAAGCCAAGGAACGGGTCTCGCAGGCCTCGGCCGGTTCATGTTCTTGCTGCTCGGTTTCCTTCGTAGGCCTTCGCAGTGTCGCTGGTTGGCGATCGGGCGGTCGGAAACAATGTTCCGAAGTTGGAGGACGCCGGCATGAGAGGCATGGAGGGCTTCCTGGACGTTGCAGAGTTCCTTGTGCACCACTTCCCCGTTCTCAATCTCTTCGATCTTACACCAAACTTCATGTTCGGTGAGATCATCTTGAGACATAGTCGCCAGATTCCGGCGAAACTTATCCAGCCCGTAGTCGAAGAGCGTGACAAACTCTTCGTAGTCCGAATGGAACGGGTGGTCGGAGGGAAGATTTTGGGGCGCAGATCGGGCGAGCGGGGCATGCAGCTTCTCGAGGGCCCGCGGTTTCACCACCAGCATGGTATAGGTGTAACTCGGAAGGGAGATAATCTCCCTCCGGATAGCCGAGAACTCACGGCTGAAGTATGTAGGAGGAGATGAAGCCGTAGAAGAAGACGCACGCTCCATTAGGGCTTTGAGAAGTTTTTCTCTAAGGATCAAAGGCAGAAGGGTTTGGATGAAGACGCACTCCAGGCAAGTGGTCCTATTTATAGATAAAGGCCAAGGAACGGTTCGTCCCACGATGCCGAGTATCCGCCCACGACCTTCCGACAATCGAGGCGGTAAAAGTTAGTGGACGGTTATCGAGGCGAGAAGGTATATCGCGATTAGTGAAACACGTAAGTAACAATAATGACGCGAGTGGCGGGTTTCCCGTTGGCTATTAACCACGACGAACCGTCATGACGATTTGAATTCGGAGGGAGAATCAGAAACGACGTCTTTCATTAAATGCCGCATGGAAAAAGGATGATCCTGAGAAGATCATGTCATGATGAACTTTGGAGAATTGACACTAAGACCGGCAGTTCAATGATAGAATAAGACGATAAGGATAGGTGGCATTAATGTGGAACTAGCAACAGCGGACTACAATACGTCTTGTTCAAGACTCAAGACGAAACTATGAAGTTGCATTTCAGCATTGCGGTTGGCGTCAACAATTGCCTCCTTTCGATGACCGGCTTGCATCATATCAAGGTGCGGTGATTCGCAAATTGCCTCTTGCTGTTTGATTGCCTTCAATTGTGCAGATAGTACTTGCGGGGTGGTACAACCGTCACTTTCCAGGTTATCAAGAACACTACGTTGATAAGCCGGCTCATTGTCGGCAAGAAGGGAATCTGTTTCCAACTTGTCGATAATCGCTAGTTCACGTTGCCTTGTCCTGAAGGACCTTAGAGTCGAGCCAAATGTGAGGAAGAGTTCATTAATGGCGAATCCAAGGGCACGACATTGGACCGGATAGGGCAAATGGGCCAGAAAAATAAGGAGAGCTTTGATCTCATCCTCAACGGATGCTTGGTTACATATGTAGGCATATCCTCCTCCTAGTAAGTCATGCAAGCGTGACCACTTGCCGCGAAGGTATAGATAGTCGCAGCGAAGAGTATTCGATGGGCCAACCGAGGCACTCGCCATGTTCATATGAACAACCCACGATTTGTTGGGTAAGTCGTCCGTGCGGCCATCAGAAGCCGGTGAATCATCCGGGAAGAAAGTCGGATCAATAATTACATCAAGCAAGAATGCGGGGAAGTACCCACTTTCATTATCAGATTGTTTATATCAACAAAGGGTTTACCTTCATCGATCGGTTGCTTAAGTATAATGCTCGGAATAACGAAAGAAGCGAGTCTTCTTAGAGGATGCAGTAAGCCCAATGAGTGTCGACGGACTTTCGAGAGAACGTCCATTGTACTGGTTGAGAACAAAGAGGAGCGATAGGAGAGCCACCACTTGTCGAAAAATGAGGTGCTACAAGGATGGTCAGAGAAGGCGACAAATACAAAGCGCATGAGAACGGCATGAACAACTTCGATATGACCCATCATGTCAGTTACCTCTTTCTTGCGACCGGAGAAAGGGAAATTCATGGAATACACCACCGGCATTGGAATCCCTTGAGTAAGCCCGAATTGGCGAGCACAATAATGAGGATTATAAATCTCAAATCCTGATGAGAATTTGCCGCCACCGGACAAATTCATGGCTAAGTCACTGGGGGCTAACACGCTCATCCGAAAAAGACAAGAATCGGGATCTGCACCGGAAGAGCTATAGATATCATTATCGACGGTCATCCGGGAGAAATCAAAACCGGTGAGAGACAATAGTTCAATAAGGAAGCCGCAAGCGTTTTCAGTTGATCTTCTATAGAGGATCGACGAGAAAGTCTTGTCGATCGCCGACTTCGAGTCTCCTCTAGTTCTCTCTCTATCGCCAGCCTTTATTGCTCCAGGGTAGCCTCCTTCTTATCTAAAGCAGCAAGCTCGTCGACAGCGGATTGAAGGGACTGTTCTCCTTGAGTTACAAGTTGCCTCGCCTTTTGGGTCTCGGAGCTAGGAGAAAAGAGCCGATCAGGAAAATTCGACAGAGCAAGCACCTTGTCCCGACACCGTCGAAAATGCATAAAGGGAGTAGGAAAGTGCTCCAAGAATGCTTTCAGTCGGCGGACTAAGCCTTCGGGAAGCTTCGCGCTGATTTCCTCTTTGACCGACCACTCCATCACGGATTGGATGTTTCGAATATTCGATGGGTTGTCAACAAAAGAGGCTACCCCTGAATGAACGAGGTCGAGGGAGCAAGATAGCATGATTCCTAGTTTGCTGAAAATCTCTGAGTCGGGTGAGCCGCTTGATTCGGGCATACTCGGGTGATTTGAAGAGCGAGAAGATCCAGCGGGATGAGCTTGAACGTCTTCGATGGGCGACGGAAGAAGAGAAGCAGCAGGAAGATCCCGGATAATATCCGTGAGATGAAGGGTCTTGTGTGTTGAGAGACCTTCAGCTATTAAAGGAGCTTCGACCATCGGGTCGGGACAATGGCAAGGGTCATCGAAGAAGGTTCCCCTTGAGGCTCAGTAGGCGAAGGAGCCGCGGGTTCGGACGGATCCTCAGCAATTGCAATATTGCTAGACCCTCCAGCGGGTGGATTAAGATCTACCAAAGAATCTTCGGGACAAACGGTTGGAGACGCTTCGACAAGCCGAGGGACTATCGGAGATTCCACCGGAGATTTGCTCTTCTTCGCTATCATCTTTCGCCGTTTAAGAGAAGTGAGCGTCTCCTCATCGGCTCCGTCATCGGAATCGTCACCTAACAGCGAACATAAAGCAAAAATCACCTCGGGCCGGTAATACTGCGAAGACCGGGAAGAAAGAGACCCACCCGAAACAGTCGTCGGACGTTTGCGACCACCAATCGAGAGGGCTCTCGTGGCACCCTTTTTCGCAGTTTTCTTCAAAGCAGGACCAAAGGGCCGTATCCGGCTACTCGGGAGGATGGAGGAGATGGCATCTTCGAAAGGGCTTTCGAAGGCAAAGGACGTCCACCAGGTCGTAAACTCGGAAGTCACGCCAGGGTTAGAACGAAGTATTGTTGGGATATCCCCCGAAAACCGCTGGTACATCATGGTGGTAACCTCGGCACAGCAGGTGAACGGTTCGTCAATCTTGATATTATACATCTTCTTGTCCATCGATGGGAAATCCATGAGATAAGGGATAGGCATAGGCACTGCCCGTCGAAGACCGAATTGCCTGGCGCAAGAATGAGGAGAATATGGTTCGAAGCCTGGATAGAACCTACCCTTAAGACATAGCCGGATTGGAAGGTCTCTAGGGAATATGACAAAGGTCCAAAAATCACGGTGGTTGAACCGTTTCAAGGTTCGAGAGTTGAAACAAGAATTGAACTCGCTTGAGCGGTAAGGAAAGAAATCTATTCGATCAGCCTCGTGAGATAGAAGTTGTCGAAGGAAGAACCGAAAAGGCTGAACATCACCGGGGACCTTTGAGGGGACAGCTTGGAGTAGTCGTATACCAAGCTTCAAAGGAACCATGTTGGGATTGAAGGAAGGGACGCTCTCAAACATGAAAGGGAAGTAGAATGCAATCCAAGATTGAAGAATCCGGAGCGGCCCTGACAGTACACCATCCTCTTCGAATTCGACATTAGCCGAGCGGCATGAGAAACACTCCTGTATGCAGACGCAAGAGCAAGAGGGCCAAGGGCAACAAGATTCCCTTTTGCTAGAAGTAGGGCGAGATCGTAATAGTCCTTGGACACTTTGAGTGTTGGGCTAAAGAATAGATATTTCGACCGAACTTAAAAGAAGGAAGGCTGTTCGTTCCTCGAGGGAAACATCCCCGCACGTTTTACTATGGGCATCGATGAACTTCCCATAAGCAAGAGAATCGTCAGAAATGGGGCAATCCTTAGTTTTTCCTAGATTCTTGACCGAGGCCCCATAAGGAGAGAGACCAGCTATGGCGAAAGTATCTAGAAGGGTTACGGACATGGGACCCCACGGGAAGAAAAAGCAATTAGTGGAGGAGGACCAAAAGCTTGTAACGGACCCCTGCAGACCTCTATTCAAATCATGGGACAACATGCTGACCTCAAGTGCTGTCCCGATTTGCGCTGTTTCCCAGAGGCCAACTGTTGGAGTATCCTCTTGAAGCCTTTGGAACCAAGTATAAGCCCTGTCATCAAATGACGGAAAACTCCTAAATCGCTGAGCCGGCATGGACCAAATGTCCTTTAGCGAAGAAGCTTGAATGGGAAGCCGCTCGTCGGCCCGCATTGGAAAGCAAGACCGAAGAGATGATGGAATGTGGTGGTGATCATGGAGACTAGGCCCGAGAATGAGACCGGCGTGCTCTCGGCGAGAGTTCAACAACTTGAGGAAACAGTGATCAGCGTCATCACTATTGATGATCCCATCGAAGCGGGCGATGAGTTGGTGAGGAAGGAACTCGGGAGTTTCGGTCGCCATGAAAGCTTGGAGTGCTCGGAGAAAAGGGTTTAGGGTTTAAGGGAAAACCGCTGATGAAGAAAGACGACAATTGGGAGCTTTTTTAAGATCCTTAAAAAGCAAGATGAAAAAAGGCCGATGTACGGTACGAAGCCGAAAAGGTTGCGCTTTGGAAAAAGAGATCAAAGGGAAAGCGTAATCATCATTTGTACAGTTGGAGATCACCAAACCAGAGGAAGATATTTTAAAAAGGTAAATCTTCGATTTACATCTTTTAAGGGGGCATATGTTGACACTTAAAATAATCCAAGAGAGACTCGTGACAAGCACGTGAGGAAGCGATAATCGGCTACGGGAAGGGACACCGAAGCAAGGAACGTATTAATCAGAAAGATGCCACGTGTCGGGATAAATTCTGGCGCCATTTCCTTCTAGAGCAAGAAAAGCGCGCGGAGGGAGGCCACGATCGAAGCGGTTGGCGGTAATCCCCACGAGGTAAAAAGAAAAGGCGCGAAGAACGGGAAACCGTCATCCACGTGGCTTAAGGAAAAGAGCAAAGCGTGGGGCCAAAGGAAGAAACCGCTCGGCGGTTACCAAAGAGCTTGCCTATAAATACCTCGCAATAGCAAGATACAAAAGGACAACAACAAATCCAAAACACTTGCATTTTCAAACTAGCTCTTAGCTCTTAATCTTTAGCCTTTAGCCTAGCCTAGCTGTAGTTTTCGGATCCCCATCGTCGATTCAATTCCAGCGAGTATCATATCCGAGTTAGGTGTCGTCGATTAGATTCTCGCGTCTACTCGTTAGGTTCAAGCATCGTCGATTAAATTCCGGTGTTGCACCCTTCACCCATCTTGTCCAAGATCAGTCGATTCAATTTTGGTATTGTGTCCTATAATTCCCCGTCCAAGTCTGTCGATTGAATTCCAGCATTGTGTCCTACGTTATCTCCCGATCCCGTCGATTCAATTCCGGGGTCACGTCGAAGTCCGTCACATACTGTTACTATTGCACATTGGGCCGTCGAAGTTGTCGAAAGCCCGTTTGTAACGCGCCCTTTTGTGTAAATCTATTGCATTTGACACTCTCATGTCCAAAACCGACCCGAACCCCTTTTCGGAAAACGAATGGATTAAGTTCGATAAAAGATTCTCGCGTAAGCAACCTTCTTTAGGCCATAGTCAATCTGGGTTTAGAACCCATAACCAGCAAAGCCTTGTCGAGGGATTTTAAAACGCAACACATAGGAAAACCAGAACCACATAGGAATACGATGGTCCTTTACAAGGAGGTAATAAATTTCATTCCCGTCCAAATTTTGCAAGTAACAACTATTATCTCGGGATCTTTTCTTACTGCATCATGCTTTAGATTATTTGACCGGACAACTACTGTGAAGGAAGGATACTGCAGCTCGTATTTGTTGGCTTCTTTGAGAGCCGTAGTTACCCGCGAACGTTTAGAAGTGAAGGTACAAGAAGCCGGCATGGCAGGGTACACCTTATGTTTGGAACTTTCCATCCGATCTGAATCAGCGAGGCGGAGAACGTGAGAAAAAAACGAGACAAAGCACATGCATTACTAATAGGCTAAGATTCACACACCTTTTTAATCGTGTGCTAAAAGCTTCGGCTCTTGATCGGTTTGGAAGCCTTTCGATTTGGAACCCGATCCGAGATTACAGTGATCATTAACATCTCCCATTTTAGGCGGGACAAAATCGACGGTGTCAAGGTTCGATTTCTTGCCATCATTAGCATTCATTAGCGAATAATCAATCTCCGTTGCGCTTTTGTCAAATATGAGCACGTGAAAATCCAAGTCCCCGACGTACTTGAAGACTAAGAAGTGGCCCTCACAAATTGAGTAATGCTCTGCAAATTCCTTCCATCCCTTGGATAACCAATCCATATCATCCCATTTTTCCATTTCCACACTCCAACTTCCACCGTTCGGAACCCTCAAACGCACCGTTTCGGGAAGATACTTGCCATACTTTCTCATAAACATCTTCAGAATACCCTAGTTTCTCATAAACAAGCAGTGCCGGATCTGTTTTAACACGAATCGACTCGAAAGAAAAGGCTAGCGCGTAGAACGCGTCAGCCTTCCAAGCCTTGGTACATCCAAAAGAACGCTTAGAGAAAAGAACTTACGGTGCGAAGTGTGTGAGAGAGTATGATCTTGAAGAAATGAGGTGTCTCCAGTGCAAAACTTCGCCGGCGCTGTTCATCGTCCCTTCGGAGACAAGAAGTCATCCCTTGAGCACAAGCCGTGTAACAATCTATATATAGCATAGTTCCGTGGAGGCTTTATGTGAACCAATTTAACAAGATGAAGCATTTATTTGAAGAAGACATTCGTTCCTGGGATTGCGGGACAACTACCTCCGGGAAGCTGTTCATGTTCTATAATACGAGTGGCAACAACCAGATTAGCTCTTCATTGCGACGAAGAAAAGTCAATGACATATAGAAAGCTCGTTAAGAAGAACGCATGGGGAATCGAAGGCATCAAAAGTGGGACGACGTGGGAGTTGATCGAAATTAGACCAAGAATAACTAATTGACATCGATGGGGACTAAGTGGGCTAGCTTACTCACCATTGAGATTCCGACGACTTGTTCAATTCCTTCTATTAGATCCTTCGAGAATATGGATGAATCAATAGGAATCGACAAAGGTCGTAAAGGGGGCAGGAACGTAAATGACAAGAAACTTAAAGGTACAGAGATTAGACGCAATCGTGGCTAGCCATGTAAACGCAAGGAAAGATAAATTATAGCAAAGTAAAGATAAATAAAATTATAAAAAGACGTTGAGTTCTATAATTGATTGAGAGAGGTTTACAAGAAATATATAGGTTTTTGTAACTGTTTATAGATGGTTACATATAATGGTTAAAGACAGCAGTTAATGAATTCCAATGACTAAATAACTCGCTAATCCTATTTGGGATTACAAGAAATCATTCTATAATCTCCTACTATTAAGCAACAAAATGCGTATAAACTTTTTTGTCATTGGTGTATTAAATGCCCATATTGAACCTCGATCTACCTATATTGACGGGCCTAAAAGCATTGTTTTGTCCTTGCCTTCTTAAGATGGGTTTGGCCCATTGAGAATATCAGGTCTAGCTCATGACGAATTAGTAGGCTTATTATTCGAGATCACTCTTTTCGTCATATTAGTAGAGCCATGCTCTGAATTGTCCATCAGATTCTAATATTTAGCAGAGTAATGTAGATAGGGAATTAGAAAAATTGCCTTATTTGTAAATGATTGTAGATCTAGATTTAAGTCAAGTAGTTATTTCTTTAAGAAGAATTTATATTCAAGCTTGAGCGCCGGAAATTGAGACTTTGAACACTACTACATTGTCTCCATCAATGGCAACAAATGCTCGCCGACCGGCAGAGGAGAGCACCACATGCTCGATTGGATAGCTCCTTATCTTCGCCGGCCACAATCTTTCTAAATCTCTACGAGGTCGCAACTTGTTTGTTTTCCTGAATATGTATCATAAATTGAGTGTTTGTTGGGTGGAGTTAAGCAACTTTGTCTACCATGGTTGCCAAAACGAACATGAGGCATTGAAACTGATTGCCCTAGAGATAAGTACGCCAAAAACCTTTTTCAGTCCTTTCAGGATGTTCAGTCATCTCACCGATGACAAGCAAGTATTTCTTATGCACAGGCTCAGATTCGCCATATGCTTCAAGCAGGAAAGTGCTGAGAAGACAAGTTTCGTACTATCAAGAAAACTGTTTTACACGAGGACCCTATTTTATTTATAGTGAGTCTTCATCAAACTCCAACCAAATGGTATTGAAGCACATGAAACAGTGCAAACTAGTGTGACCAGGACTCTTAGCAACAACCTTTAAATCGCCACATCCAGTAAGCACCACAAAAACAGAAACAGTAGGATCACTTGTATGTCAAAGTTACATTCAGATGAGAGAGCTTTGGCAGAATCCGCCAAAGGATCAACTTGAAGAGTCCTTACACAATTCAATCCAATATGTAAACGACCGACTTCCTGAAATCAATATCATAAAGATTTAACAACAAAGTAAGATTGTATCACAATGGAATGACATGCTTTGAGTTTTTGAAATTTTAGGAAGAAGGCACCGATTGCTCAGTCATTTCAGTTGTCTGAACAAATATTTTCATGGGCAGTTGATCCGTGTCAATTCAAAATTCATTCAGAATAGAAATTACTCGATCAACTCCAACTTTCTATACTAAGACTTTTAAGCTGTCTATCCTTACTTCTTGTAATTCTTTTTGTGTTCAGTCGTACGATTCGGGAGGCCACAACCATTCCAATCGTGAAAACTAATGGAATAATACCATTAGAATTCCTAAGATCCACCTTTCTGACGGAAGTCCAGCTCCTATTTAACTTGACTAGTAACTGGTATGTCTACATATGCAGACCGCAAGATGCAGAGCAGATACAAACATTCTCCTAGATTGACTAATGACATCAATATTCATGTAAATAGCAAAGCCTAAGTTTAATTGGAAAAAGCGAGCAGAGAGACGAGACAAATTGAGCAGAACAGAATCGTACAATCTGACCACATCATTTGCGTATTTCATCCCAAGATTTTACTACAGCAATCCTTCTCCATGAAGCCTTTCCTTTCCTGATCAGCACCAATTCGAAATCTGTAGATGCTAGCACCATCAAGCTTACAGAAAAGCACCAGTGCTAGAACATCTTCCCCAAAACGAAACTATGTCGTTTCTAATCCCGTGGATTTCACGAAATCAACTTCGTTTCCTAAATAAGCTCAGGTCAAAATCCAATTGAAGAATAACACTCGAGAAATACACGCCAAGTCAATCGGATCAACAGCGACAAGGATTCAAATCGATCGGACACTGCTCCACGAGCCAGTGTCGATAGAGCGACACTAAGGAGAGAGATGCAATTGAGAAACGAAAACCTGAAAGACTTGGGGGTTGAGATCGTGGAGAAGGAGGCGATGGAGCGAGTCGTATCCGCAAAGAGAGCCGTCCCGAGCTGCCGCGGCCTCCTCTGTAGCTTGTCCGTTCTGGATCGTCTCCATGGGCGAGCTGGAGAGGCGTGCATCGGTTGAATTTGAAGAGAGAGAGAGCGTGTGCTTTAAGAACATGAACATGAACATGAAGAAATTCAGAATCTTATGATGCAGAAGCAAAGAGAAAAACCAAAGGATGAGAGTGGCTGCATTAATTGGGCCTTACTTATTCCGTGCTCGTTTGGTTGTTTATGCCGATAACCTTTGTATCGTTGCATTGAGATCACCCTCCGACTCCCATTCCCCCGAGTACCACTCGTATCTGAACAGTGACGCATAACGTAGTTCTGGTGTGCTTAGCTTACCCTTAGAAAAGATGTTCATTTTGGGGCACTCTTCCACTTCAATCCTCAATAGGGATGGAAACCTCAAGACACAACTTGTGGTGGAGGAGAAACATTCAAGGCTTGGCATATTTTTGAGTATCAAAATTCTGAGTTTCCCAAACGAAATCACTTTTCCTTCTCCGTTTTCATCTTTTGCCACTACTTCTTTCATTCTTTCACATTCTATTATAGTCATCTTAGTGAGATTCGCCAAACTTGCGATTGCTGAAGTTGTCCCTAGATGTACCAATCCAGAGGAATTCATCACCACTAGCTCCGTCAAATTCTGAAAGGATGTCGCTGCTGGAAATAATGTTGTCAAACTAGGACATTCCCAAACCTCAAGTTTGTCAATACTCTGAAGAATTTTGGACACTAAACAGTCTTTCCTCCATACATGCTTTATGTTGTGTAGCTTGCTTAACTTGAGTTCTCTTAAATGTTCAAGCACGGAACATTTTCCCTCATCAACAAGCCCTTCATCAGGGAATAATTCTTCAAAAGCACTACAGAAGAACTCAAGGCTTTGTAGGTTCCGAAATCTCCGTAAGAGAGGTATGGGAGGAAAGACGGCATTTTCATCATGAAAACATGCCAAGGTTAGTGCTTTTGGCTTGCCAAAGACGTCCTCAGAAAATTTTCCATTATGTATCATCTGAATATCCTTATCGACCAATGAAAGTCTCTCTAAGGTGAAAATGCCCTGCGAAATTGCCGATACAATGAGAGAAGTAAATTCAACAAGATTTGGCAGTAAATCATGCGCCGTAAAAGGCAAACCTGTCACGGGATGCACTCGTAGTGTTACTAAAGTAAGGGGGCTGCGAGTTTTCGTTAGTATGCAGTGGACGTGGAACATAACGGGGTGAATTAAAGAATAAAGAAGAATACGGTGAATTAGGGTTCCAATGTTTTTATTTCTGAAATGAAATTAGAGTATGTTTTTCAAAGATTGTACGAAATAAAAAAGAGAAGAAAAGTTCAATGGTAAGAAACGTGAGAACAATGGAGAGGACCATGTGTCAAGTTCTCATTAACCTTCCCGGGTACATTATATTTAATTAGATTAGTTAAGGAATATCTTATGTTCTAAAAAAATCTGCAATTATTTTGTAATTTTAGATAATAGAATATCTCATAAGTGTCCCCAAACGAAAAGTATACTTATGATATTAGAAATATCTTATATTATTGACAAATTGATAGGCAAGGGATACCATGTTAGTATCATGATACGATTAATGTACAGTGAACATAAGATTAGTAAGTGCTTTAAAGAACAAAGTAGAAACCGAGGGAGAAGAGTTGTAGTCATACCTTCTCAAATGAAGAGTGTGTTTCTTGGTTTGAAATGTCCCGATGATCATCGTTCTGAGGCCACTTGTTTATGGTTGCCACCAAAGGAAACATGTTCGGTTTGTCACAATGTGTCACTCGCAATTCCTTTAGGAATGGCCAGTTCAAAGTAGGCAAATCGGGGCAGAAACTCTTGAGTTGTGGCATATCATGGAACATCAGAGAGCTTAATTGCGGGAAAAGTGCTTGAGCAGTAGTGGAGTGTGGATTGTTATCCCCACTTGCGACTATTTCCTTGATTGCACAAAACTCCACTCGAAGTTTCTCCAATTGGTTTAGACTTGCAGCCACCCAATGTGGAAACAGATTTTCAAGGCTCTTACAATTATTAACCTTCACTTTCCGTAAATGTTCAAAAGTGAGAGTATCTCGAGGACTGTCCGTCCATATTTTGCTTAAATTTTCCATGTGAGAGAGAGATATCGACTCAAGCTTAGGAAATTGTACCTGCCATATTTGGAAAAATGACATCATATATTTGATGACATTGAATTATGAACTTACTTTCCTCCCACAAATCACAACGTTCTAGAACTTGTTAGTGACACAATCAAGGAGAGGTTGCTTGATGCTTTCATTTTAATGGACTAATGACTAAGGCCGCGTGCGGTGCGACAAAATAAGCTACCTTACAGCCGGTACCACCCGTTAATACTCATGCACAAAAAAGATAGGAGAACATTTCACTGAATTACGATCCAAAGAACGGTTAATACTCATTCACAAAAAAGATAGGAGAACATTTCACTGAATTGCGATCCAAAGAACGAAATGACGATCTCAAATAACACATGAATACTTTTACAATTTTCTTAAAAATTTCGCATGACAAGAAATTTGAAGGCAGGTTTCTCACTCTAACGAGGATCCCTAGGAAAATGCAACTAGTCCTCGTGAACAAATAAAACATGTTATGCAAAAATAGATTCTAGTACAAAAAAAAAAAATTAATGAAACGATTGTATGAGCTGCTATGAATTGTTCACTTAAGAGCCCGTATGGAATTTTCATTTGGTCGTGAATTACGCTATTGCCACTTGTCCCTACCAAAAAATCGATTGACTAGTTTCATGTTTCTTTATCTTTGATTTCAGTGATTGGGAAGATTTCACTTGTCCCTAACCAATTTCTTATCGTTGACTGATGACATTGTGTGTCGTTGGGAGTATTTCGGAGGCAAAAACAAATGAAAGAAAAAAAGCGGATGTCGCATTGCAACTTCCATTGGTGCTTCCATTTGACAAGATGTTTAATCTAAACATCAAAAGCATTGGATAAAGAAAGTGAAGACTGACCTGCGAAGTAAAAAGTGAAGGAGTGCGGTGGTCTATCTCCATCAAAGGTTGCCTAGTTAAACTTCTCATCTTGGGACAGTAGGCGATGCTCAGCTCTTCTAATTTGGGGCATTCCAGCCGATGATTCTTCCCCGAGAGAAAACTAGTCATATTGGGCAAACATTTCAGCTTCATCCAATAAAGATGCGGGAACGTAATCTTCTCCACTGCGCTTCCCTGCCCTTCTTCCTCTGTGATCACTCCTTCCATTTGACCACACTCCTTTATTTCCATCAGCCATAGATTGGCAACACACCGAGCCATCGATGGAGTGAAAGCATGTCTCAAGTTGCTGCATTTATAAAGGGTGAGACTCAATATTATATCGAAGCGCAGCGTCCCTTGAAGATGGTTGTTCCATAGTCGCCACAACTTTGGTAGATTGACCAAGTTTAGATATTGTAAGAAAGGCAGCAACCGAGTGCTTCGCACGCCCTCCAGCCCTTCAAGATTGAATACTTCTTCTAGCGACTCGCAATCGCGCACTTGCAATCTTCGCATTTTGTTTAAAACAAGCATCAATCTGGATGGAATAGCGTTAGTAAATGATAGACATCTATCCACCACTAGTGATTCTAATTGCCAAGAGGGCTTGATGGGAATAAGTTCGCTGTGCCATTTTTCAATTAGCTCAGGGAACTCAGATAGCCGCATCGACTTTACTCCCGCAACCGTAGCCTGTTTGAAAAAGCATCGTTAAATGTAAACACTAGTTAGCAAAATGCAACAAGACCATCTAATTTCACAGAATTTGCTAACCGATGCATACCATTTCTTTAAACATATTTTGGATGGTGATGTTGAGGTTTTCCTCCCAAAACCATGTTTCTGTTGATGCTTGTACTCTTTCCAACTTTGGCGCCTTTATTGGTCCCTCAGAGAAGAACTTCATGCTGGGACATCCACTCACAATGACATCTTCCAAGAGTGGGAACATTAAAGCGTATTTACTTGAGCTGAAACATCTCAACCCCGTCAACCCATCAAGCTCCATATACTTCAATTGATTGAAAACCACCACAAGCCCCTCCTCACCTCCATCGTCACAAATGACTTCTGTCAACATTTTGCATTTACTTATCTTCAATTTCGTGAGTTCCACCAAATTTCCAGCTATTGTAGGTGTGAACATCTTTGATAACCCATCACAAAATGACACATCTAGAGTCTTGAGATGTTGAAAAAATCTGGAAAATGGTGGTATTACTTTTAGCTCGTGCCTTGGGCCTTCCTTGGCTTCCACAATGTTGCTCAGCTCTTCTATATCAGAATTGCGTACAACCAGCTCTTGTAAGTTGGCTAAACTCTGAGCAAAACGACATGTCGATATTGCAGATTCCTTCGAGAAATGATGAAGCTCGAGAACTCTAACCTTGCCGAAGAATTCTCCGTCATGAGAATGCCCATGCCATATCTCCATCCCTCCATATAAATCCAATTTTAACTCTTGCAGATTTGAGAATGCGCCCTGAAAAATTAGTCAAATCAGAATCTAAAACCAGCTTAGTTAAAAGAGTGTAAGTGTATTGTGGTATAAGTCCTGCATTTTAAGATGAGTCTCATGCAATTCAACGGAAGGAAATGCACCCAATGCAATGGACATTATCACTGATCTGTTATATTTGACTTCTTGTACCCACGTTTGCACTCAAGTAAATCCCTACATTCCCGTTTGCACTCAATTATACACAATCGCACAAATTGCAGAGATTTCTCTCAATAAAAATGTCACATCTTGGGTCGTACCTTTTCTATCAAGAAGAGAGGTTGTTTATGAAGTGGCATCTCATTCTCAGGTTGCGAAGCAAGTATCTCCACTTTGTTACAGCGATCCACCTCCAAGATCTTCAATGCCGGCCACCGTAAAGCATGTGTTCCTGTGTAGATGCACTTCAACTCTGATAGATGCATAAGCTTGAGGGAGGCTAACTTAGGGAACACATCCCTAGGATCTAGTCCGTCCTTCTCGATGAGTTCCACAATGCCGCCACATCCATCGATCTCCAACTCCTCCAGTCGTATTAGATCTGTAGCTATTGAGGCTGGAAACAGAGAGGTGAGGCTCTCGCATATGAAAACGGTAACGGAACGGAGACACTGGAATTTGACTTGACTGTGAAGTTCCTTATCCCATACACGCTTTAGCTTTGATAATCCCTTTAACTCCAACCTTTTTAATGGAAAACGAGCAATGGGATGTCCATCTAGAGGACTCAATGGCTGCAGTTTGAAAACAACTTCAAGCGAATCACATGATCCTACCTCCAAACTTTCCAAGCTCTTGAGCCGTCCAAGAATGTAAGAAGGAACAATGTTCTCTAGCTTGTCGCATTCATAAACACTGAGCGATTTTAGTTTGCGGAAAGACTCTACAGCAACTTGATTGTCCCATATTGTCTCAATGCTATCCATACACCAGATGCGTAATGTCTCCAAGCTAGGAAATGCAACCTACAGTATTCGCTCACGAAATTAGTGAGTTTGTCAGTTCGAAAAGTTCATGAATACATATGGAAGGAGCGGTGGTCCTAACAATCTTGGTCTATCGATTGTGGCCGCATACTCATCTTGCAAAGGTCATTCCAAAGATTGCACAAACCACACAAAACAACACGACAACCAGAGCTTTTCTGTTTATGTTTTGACATATTATTAGTCTTTCCATATTATTTAAGAACAGTTGAAAAGGCAACATGAAATATTTGAAAACAAAAAGGACGATATACCTCAAATTTGTTTGATTTGTCCATATTAGCAAATTTCCTTTTTCATTTTACTAAAAGTAGCATCAATGTCTCATTTTTTACTAGTTTAACTTCAAAATTAGTGTATTATTCCCCATACCGTGTTTGTTTGCCCGTTAGGTTTCTATTAATTTTACTTATTCACTCAAATTAAACTCGTGTGATATACATAATATTACAATTTATTCAGTTATAATATTTAATTTCTCCAAAATATACGTGAAAAGGTCAAGGATGTCATTACTTCAGGTTAAAGTCAATATCTATTATTTTTATTTAATATTATGTCACTCTAAAAAAATTGAAAAGTCATGCTAAAACGAAACAATGAAACAGGGGATTGCTTGGGTCAAAACGAACAAATCTTATTTATATCATTTTACACTTGAAAATTGATTGAATTTTCCTTTTAAAATTCATTGCTTTGTTACCGTGTTGGATGATCCAATAGTTAGATAAAAATTGTAGTTCATACTGGAGATGTCTATAATCTACCTCATGAGGTGACAAACATTTCTATCAAATTAACAAGAGGGTAGCATGTTCTGTTTTTCGTCACTCGAGTAATGCTATTTGCATTTACAACGAAATTCATCCATCCATCGAGTTTCAAAATACCCAAAAGTAATTGTACAAGCCGTGAGAACTAGTAGAATTCTATAATAACAACAAACATAAGAATTGAAAGGCTGGCAATTTATAATATGAATTAACTTGTTTTGAAATGATTATATGACAAATCCATAAATGACATGAATTGATACGAACTTAATACACATAAATTTTATAGCAAAATTAACAAAAACATAGTGCTCTCCAATGACATCGCTATATCACAAAATCTTTTACTATATAGTTACCAGGAGTGACTTTAACCACAGAATCCGAGAGTTGACACTTGAGCTCATTGAAGATTAATTATCCAGCTTTTATATGTACAGTGACTCTACTTTATATTCTTCATTTCAATTCAAAATCACAATTTGAAGAGTAACTCTACTTTGGCTTATTCAGCTTTTATGGTGCGGTGATCATGTGGAAAGCAATCAATTTTAACCAAAGTGGGCCTTGACGATCATGCTTTGTCTCCAATATAACTATTTATTAGTTAGTTTTACTTATTTAGCTGGCTGGCATAACAATTATCCATATGCATATATCATCTTTTACAATCTCTTAATACTTTGATGTGATTGATCCAACCCTCATTGATGTGAATTGAAACTAGCCAATTATTTGTGACGCTACGTGGCAACTTGAAATGCAGAGCATGTAAACTTGTGAAGTGCTATGCCCATAAAGTTGATGCAATGATTGGATTTTTGTTATATTTAAGATTTTGACGTAGTGTTTGTTACATACCTCTTGATTGAAGAGGGTAGTATTGCGTGATTTGACACGATCCTCACTCCAAGCTGCTCGTGAACCTGTCATCGATTTTTAATTAGATGAAAGGAATGCCATCTTTTGCATTGCAGTGATGAATTAATCTAAGAAGATCTTTAATGATTAAACCAGAAAAAAAAATCAATCTTACACTTTCTGCGAGAGAAGCACGTCAAATTTTCCAAACATATGACGACTAAATCGGTTAACACCGGGAATACTAGAGTTGTTGATGTGTCGAATCCCAACCCTTCATCCTCTATAATGATTGTCTCCATCTTCTTGCAACTATGTACCTCTAATTCTCTCAATTGTACGAGAGATTGAACCATGGATGGGAAAAACAGAAACTCGAGGTTGTTACAGCCAAACACGTTCAATTGCTTTAATTTATGGAATCTCACAATTCCACAAGGATTCTTGTTCCATATGCACTTTAAGCTTGGTAATCCTCTTATATAGATGGTGTCTAGCTCAGAAAGAGTCTCAATATTTGCACCGTGGCCTAGTCCGTCGAGGTCAAAAATTTCTTGCATCGCAACGCACGCTTGTACCTTTAAAGTGTGTAGCTTGCGTAGTTTTACTAGTGACCTGGAGTTGATGACCTTTGCGAGAGATTTGCATGAAGAGACCTCAAGAAATTGGAGACTGCTCAGCCCCAATGGAGATTCATCGGTCCATATATCTTCCAGATTGGGAAGTCCAACCATTATCAAGGACTCCAAGGATGGGATTGAAACCTGATGGATAGACGCATCAGCATACGTGCGATAGCAGGTTATTACAAATGGTTGCGGACGAAAATTTACAGACTCTAGGATAATTTTTGCATTTACAAAAATCTATGATAAACAAAGGCTAATTTACAATCAGAAAAGGTACTCTACGACCCCAAGAACCACTAACAATGCGGATTACGACCATGCAAGATATAGGGAATTTACTAACAAAGCGCGACATCTCGTGGAGTGATCAACAAGGCAAGTTTCAATCACGAGAAGTAAATTATTATGCTACAATTCCTTAATTACAGAAAGGTATGTCTAATTTACTACCTACCTAAGGAAACTTAGCAATCTTGAAAAGTAATTTAGTATCATAAGGGAAATTACTATCATAAAAGTTTAGTTATTGCGAGTAACTTCCTTTTGACGCCTTCGCCATCCACCTAAGCCCGCTTGGACTTTGCCAGACCCAAACAATTTATGCGCAAAATATTGTAATTTGTATAATAAGAATAAACCTACGACGGAGCTAATTTCCTTTCACACTCGATAAATCTATAATGGCAACTTAAATTTCTCTCCATGTAAGCTCATGTTTAATAACTTGCGAAACTAATATTGTGACATCCTGTAATCTGGCTCGTTTTGAAGCCTTGAATAAATGAAAAGTCTCATCGATGTACTTCGGTTGAATCTCACTCGGAACCGATCCCTCTCGAGTAGACTAACCAAATGGGAATGGCTAGCTAGGAAAATCAAGTACGTGGACCTAAGAACTTGGTCATGGACTGACTCTTTGGCCATGAAAATTGTCGAGGGAATATTTTGGACCAATATAGGCCGATCCTAGAATAATTAAGGAACGAGTTGGGTAATACCCTACGCTTGGATCACGGGTGATTCCGTTCGACCTCGTATGGGTTCCGAACGTCCCTGAATTATTTTCTAACGATCGTGTCCATCGGGACTAGTGATTGACCCTCGCAATTGAATGACAACCTAGGTCGCCAAGGCTCGAGTAATTCTTAAACGTGATTTTAATCACGGGTCGATACGCGTAGCTCCTAAAAGCCGCCCGTTAGTTTGAGATACGCTGAAAATTCTATTGATCGAGATTGATCGCGAATCGAGCTTCGGAATTTGACGTCGGACCTTCGGGGGTTTCAATAAATAAAATTTTGGACGTTTCCTCATCCTGTGTGAACTTCCTTCGCGGTTCGCCCCAAAGAGGTTCAGGAAAAGTATATTTGGACTGGTTATGGGAAAGGACCCATTTGCCCTAGAAAAATACCCCATTTTTCACTTGGAACTAAGGGTATTTTGGCCATTTTCCCTTTTGGCCGAGATTGACTAGTCAATGAGGGGAGATAATTATTTTTCTCTTGACTTTGGGAGCATAATTAATTATTATTAACCTATATTAATTATTATATTGGCATCTTCTTCTTCATTATCCAAAGACTCTCTCTCTCTCTAGCTCACTTTCTCTCTACCTCACTCTCCCTCTCCCTCACTTGGCCAAACACCCTCTCTCTCACCCTCCATTGCCGAAAATTCTTCAAGCCTTCTTTGGTGTCGCTTTGGAGCGTTTGGAGTCGCTAGATCGTCGCCGAGTCGCCGGCCGTGCAAGGATCGCCGGAATCGCCGATTGGTTCAAGCTTTTCCTCAACCGTTCAACGGAGGTTTTTGCGAGTTTTTGAGGTAGGATTGTTTCTAAACCTAAATTAGGTGGTTAGGTTGCTAAAAGACCATGAAATTGTGAATTTTTGATGAAGAAAAGTGTTGGATTTGGGCTTGTGGAGGGGCTGGACGAAAATTGCAGAAATGGAGGTGAGATATGCTTGTTCTTGCAATGAATAGTAATTGCAAGAGGATATTTGTTTGGTCAAAGTTTGACCATGGTTACCCTACCAACCCTAGTTACTTTATGCCCTAACTAGAGTTACTTTATGCTATAGTTTAATCATGGTTAGGTTAGTATTTAACTCTAGTTAATTTTTGAACCATGGTTAGTTAATATATTAACTAGGGTTACTTTTATGTGACATAAAGTCGTTATGCCACGGTGCTAATTAAATGTGACATTATTATAGTATAGTACTATGGTTGTGAATTAATTATATGTTAGAAAATTATTATTGTTCGGCCGTGATATATTTCCACGTTAGCATAATTATAATGGCACGTGATTTATAAATTGCTACGTTAGCGTAATATGGTCGCATGGCGTGGATTGGATACTTTGGTAGTATAAATTGATCGGGTAGTCTGGATTAATATTTGGATTAGTGTGAATTAATCGGGTGACCCCAAATTATTAATTCTCTAACGTGAGTGAATCACGTGGTCCCGATCTATTCCGAGAAAATGAGAAGGGTCGTATTCAATCAAGTCATCTGAGGCCAAAGTGAGCCGTATTCGTCCGATTGTCTAAGACCAAGGAAATGTGAGGGTCGTATTCAATCAAGTCGTTCGAGGCCAAAGTGAGCCGTATTTGTCTGATTGTCTGAGACCGAGGAAATGTGAGGGTCATATTCAATCAAGTCATCCGAGGCCAAAGTGAGCCGTATTCGTCTGATTGTCTGAGACCGAGAAAGCAAGAAAGTCGTGTTCAATTAAGTCGTCCGAGACCAAAGTGAGTCGTGTTCGACTAATTGTCCGAGACTTGATCCGGTCGTGTTCCTATGTGTCCGAGACCGAGATCCGTGGGTCGTATTCCTATGTGTCCGAGACCACGATATATATAGAGCCGTGTTCCATAAAGGTCCGAGGCTCAATTTCATGAATGTATGATGTCGGTGGAGTAACATGGAATATTTTTGGAGTAACGTGGAATATTCTGGAGTAACGTGGAATATTCTAGAGTAACGTGGAATATTCTAGAGTGACGTGGAATATTCTGGAGTAACGTGGAATATTCTGGAGTGACGTGGAATATTTTTAGAGTAACGTGGAATATTCTGGAGTGACGTGGAATATGTTTGGAGTAACGTGGAATATTCTGGAGTAACGTGGAATATGTTTGGAGTAACGTGGAATATTCTGGAGTAACGTGGAATATTCTGGAGTGACGTGGAATATTTTTGGAGTAACGTGGAATATTCTGGAGTGACGTGGAATATTTTCGGAGTAATGTGGATATTTATATTATGGCCGGATTTGTTAAAAATGGGCCCCGGAGTACGTATAATATTTTATTGTCGGACTGAGGCATGGAATGCCGAGACGGGAGTAACGTAGAATATTTGAGAAAGTGTGAGAATTTTCGGAGAAAGAATGGAATTTTCTGGAATTTAATTGGGGAATTTTTGGGTAAGAAAGAAAGAGTTGTTGGAAATTGTTGCTCGCCTAGAATGTGTCTGGAGGCACTAGCGACCTGATCTAGGGTTAGAGATTTTCCTACTGAGATTTTTATCTCACCCCGTCGTGGGTTCGTTGTTTTTCGGACCCTCCGCTGCAATGATCCGACCCGGAGATTGAGACGCCAGGACAAATGGTGGAGCCTTCGGAAGCTGAGTAGCCGCTTGAGATAGCGAGGTTGAGGCTTAGGATAGTTGGCCTCTCGACTTTTGTAGAGTACTTTGTTTCGGTAGTGTAGCGGGCTTCGACCACGTGTCTTTTGTTATAGGTGGTCACGGGCTTGTACGGTGACCCCTGAAGCCTTAGGTTTGGCAGTTTGTAACAACTATGTATATATGTACATATGTGTGTTTTTACCATCCCAAGTTATCGTAGATTTATTGGTTTTCTGTACGGAGATTTTGTTGCTTCCGCATGTGTTGTATAATATTGTTGGCCCGAGGATCCCGGAGAACCGTACGCAAGTGAGGCCAGGTGGGATGTCAACGATTCGTAGGGTTCGGGTCGTGACAAATATATTGCACGAGCCTTGAACTCCACCATCAACTTCAATGATAATTGTCACTGTTTATCCTTAGTTTACTTACTTCTATTACTAACAATAACCAATTTAACAGCTTACCTAATACACTAAAAAATTGTTAAAAAATTAACTACAATTTCCACCTATTTGTCACATGTGATTTTTTACAATGAGTTGAAAATTTCCAATATAAATAAAGAAAAATGAGGAAAAAAACGCAATGAATATTTATACTTGTAGGACTTATGCAATGACTAAGTGCTTATTGAAACCCACGATAGGGAAAAGACGTGCATCAATTAGATTAGCATCGTTGCCACTATTTGAAAACCCAATCCCCTTGCCCATTCTTCGTATTGATTTTTACCTAAGCCATCTAGATATCATATATTTTTTTTTTACTTGCAGCATGTAAGCTGCAAATAACTCTAGTCCTATCACAATCTAAATTTACATGGATTTCATTCTATTTGCTGGAGTTCTACGCAATGAAGAGTAACAGAAGATTGCTTTACGCAATTACAGAGAAGGCATGATTGGGATAATGTAATTAGGCAGAAAATGAACTGAAAAAGAAGAAGAAGAAGAAAGAATAATGACAATAATCTATGTCACATCTAATTAGCAAATGAACAAAAGATCATCAAATAACATATTGTTTTGATAGAAAGTTACCTGTTGCCTGTTGAAGAATGCAATTTGAGGGCCAACTTGGTCATTTGATGTACTACTTGAAGGAGCCGTCCCGTCGGAGACAAAATTTTTTATATTTGGCAAGTCACGCAATTCCAATACCCGCAAATTTGGCAACTCAACTTTTCCACTATCATCAACTTCTACAATCTCCCGCATTAAGTGGCACTCAACAACTCGCATCTCTTCAAGCTGTGGAAGTTCTCTCAATAATGAAAGAGGAAACAAAACTTCCATCTTGTTGCAGTTTTCAACTTGTACTACCTTTAATGCACTGAAGGAATTGGAGGAGATATGGTTGTTGCATATCTTCTCCAAGTTGATGAGGTTATCGAGAAGTAACGACTCCAACATCTTAAACTCCGTATGTGATGGAGATTGGAGGACGTAATGGACGGAGGAACTATTCTTGACTTGTAGGTGCTTTAATTTCGAAAAGCCTTTTTGGGATGACACGCAAATAGTCTGCTCAATTCCATTTAATCCGCCTAAAAAGAGATCATCAGTTTTAACTAATAAAGTTTGTATGCATCCTTTCTGAAGAATATCGCTTATTGGATCCAACGTAAGCTCCAATATGCTCGATCCATTGCGAATTCGCTGGCGTGGCACATCACCTATCCGGATTTGGTACTTGGTTAGTTTCTCAACGTTTAGATCCTCCGGGAGCACACTTGGATCGAGAATGGACACATGCAAAGTATAGAGATTCTTCAATTTGTTCAACTCAATGAGCCCAGCATTAGTTGGCGGAGTTTGCTCCACGGCATTCCAACGATCAAAACTATTCTCCATATACAACTCCTCCAATTTCATCAAGCTCCCAAGCACACCCGGTTCAATTATCTCAAGTTTTGAGCAATGGTTTAAGTCTAACAACCGCAGCTCCACCAATTGTCCAATTTCTTTTGGCAATCGTTGAATTTTGGAGTTCGCAAAGCTAAGAACACATAGCCGTTTTAGCTCGCTAATCATGGCTACATCCTCTAACGAGCAATCATTTAGGCACAGAGTGTGTAAGTTCTCCAAGAACTGGAACGGCGAAGGTGAACGCGTGAGCCGCACCCGAGAAAGATGTAAGACCATGAGTTTTCTCATAGAGTTGAAACATGAGCCTGGGACCTTAAGAGATTCATTGTTTGTGAACAACAAAAAGATCCGCATTTCAGGGCAATCTAACTCTTCAGGAAGCTCCTCCATGTCAACGTAGGGAAAGCATACCGATGTGCAACTTTTGAGCTTGTCCTTCGGCAACTCTATCACCGACTTATCATGATTTTTCAACACCAGAAAAGGGTCATCTCTTGAAGCTACTGAGGCAACGAATCCACGAACCAAGTCGTGTATCTTGAAACCATCAACATCTTCATTGTCTTCTAACAAAAAGGATGAGGCTTTCAGGGTTCGGATCAGTGAGCTCAACCTGTCTCTCACTTCTTCCATGCTGCTATATTCTCGAAATAACCTCGAACCCACGCCATACCTCACCAAGTTTTCAAGAGAGGGCTTAGAGACACCATAAACGACACATAGCCGTAACAATGACTTCACCTCCTTGCCATCTTCCCCTTTGAAACGTTTATAGCTCAACTGCAGCATGTCGTTTATTCTTTCACTGATTCCTTTGTTGGTAGACATCTCAATTTGTTTCAAAACATCCTTCCATTCGCGAAAATCGGCGTCTCTAAAAACATTCGCCATTGCAATAATTAGGAAAGGCAAACCTGCACATTTGTTGAGTGCTTCATCCACCAGGGATTTGAACGGATCGTGATGAACTTTGTCGCCCACCGTCCTCTCAAACAATCTTTTTGCCTCTTCCTCCTTCAGCGCATCGAGGAGGAAATCCCTGTCGCAGGCCATTTCCCTTCGCAAAACATCTTGAAATCTTGACGTCAACAGCAACTTGCATCCTATGACTTTGTTGTTGTGTCCGCAAGGAATGCCTACTGACTTCAAGTCAAGCCCTTTCCACAGGTTGTCCAGTATTATGAGCACCTTCTTCTTCTCCCTCACCTCATTTTCCAACCTCGTGCGCAGACGCTCCGCTCGCGAATTGACGTACTCCACATCCTTTATGTCCAGGTCCAACGCGTGCGCAATCTCTCCTTGAATCCTCTTGATGTCTTGATTTTCCGACACGTCGGCCTTAGCGACCCAATCAAACGACTTCGCTTTCTTTATCCTCCTTTCGGCGTCGTCCAATAGGGTGGACTTGCCGACCCCGCCCATTCCGTAAATCCCGACCACGCTATTGTTGTTATCAGCAAGAGCAGTCATGATCTCCTGCATGATCAATTCTCTGGATTGGACCATCCCGTCGTCCTTAAGCTTAATTGACATCGAGGCAAAAGGAGCTGAGGCCGCCGCGGTGGTCGACTGTACGACATCTTTTCCTTCTCTCCTGGCCGGAGTCGGAGCAGCCACATTCCCTGCAGCAGGACCACTGAAGGAAATATCCTTGAATTCACTGCATTCTCGAGCGAGTCGCTGAAGGAGCTCGATCTTTCCCTTGGCCTTCCTGCTGAACTGATAGCGACAGTTGGGGTCGGGAAGAGTCCCGTAGCAGCAACTCTTGCTCGCCTTTTCAAACTCTCCGAACAGCTCTCCCGCCTCCTTCAAGGCCTTCTCTGCACTCTCGTGCCAATCGGTGACTTGACTGTAGACCATCCGAATATTGTTTCTGGCCACTTCGACGGCATTGTGGATCCTTTCAGCCTCGTACGCCAGCTTCCCTGCTTCCTCCTGAAGATCCTGGGCGTATCTCTTAGAGGAGGTCACGTATCCGAATTGGCGCTTGACGGGAACAGCTACCCACTTCAAGATATCCCACCCAATAGAAACAACAGAATCCATTGACATCTTTGCTTGATTTTTTTTTTTTTTTTTGAGAAAGAAAGAGCGATAAAACGGGCAGACCGACACAGAGAGAGAGAGAGAGAGAGAGAGTGAGTGAGTGAGTGAGTGATTGATGAAAAAGAGCAGCAGGTTGTGAAGAAGAAGAAAGATGGTTTGGCCGAGGAGAAGACAGAGCGAAACAGAGCAAGAATGATGAGAGACGAAGAAGAGCGAGGGGATTTGATTGCAGAAAAGGACGACGAATCAATGGGTGAGCTTCAGTACTGGAGATCCAACGATTTAAAATAAAAGAACGTCCGCTGTCGGTCGCATCTATCAAGCCACCAGCGTGGACCAATGTCTAAGTCTCCTTCCTTTCCTCCACTGTGAAGTGGTCATGCACTAATGTCCAATTAGCGTTGACCGTTAGGGTACAACATGTCTTGACTTTTCATGTCTCATATTCCGAACTTTCACAGGTTTTTATAAACAAAACAAACAAAGTCATCAGGGGCGTTTTGTAATTAAGTTGATAAGGACCTTTTGCATAGTAATATATGGAGAATAAGTGCACATACTAGAAAAAAAAAATTACCATATGAAGGGTGTGTTTTTCAAAAAATAAACATTGATATCACTCATAAAAATAAATGAATATAAAATATTTTCATCACCGTAAAAATAATTAGGCATAAAATGTTATCGATAATGAAAATATTTTCCGTTGACTAATTTTTCTAAAAGATACAAGCATTTATTTTTTGGAAAATGTTTTTCAAATTTTTTATTTTTCGTGAAACAAACACTAGACAAAAATGATAGTGGAATCTTTTCGGAATCACTCTTCCATATTCCGAGTTCATGACAATCATTCTAAACAACATTGTCAATATGAACATAAATCTTAAGGAAAAAAATGAATCTCGCTGAAATGGATTATTTTTCTGTGTTATTGCTCCTTTGCTTAACTGATCACCATCGACAATGTCTAGTCTCCATCCTTTTCTTCATCATTGATGGATAAACATTGATTGTCTACTAGTATTTTCATCCTGTCTCCACCGTTAAAGGACAAACATTGATTAGATACCAATCCAAAACTCGCTCCTTGTGCAGATCGATGAAATCACGTTAACATAATAAAAGTAGCACTATAATCAAGCTATTTGAATAGGAAAAAAATTGAAGTTTAATTTTCAAAATGATATAAAGATGGAAATAGCTCTAAAATGTAACATAGTCACGTTATTTATTTATATAGAATAGCTTACTGATGTATTAGATGCATACCATGAGGAAGAAAGATGAGACCGATATGGACTATGGAGCTTGGTAACCTAGTCTTAGTTTGGGCCTTAATTAAACACCAATTGATTCATTACGTATAGAAATGGATGATTTTCTGTATTATTGTTCTTTTAGTGAACCAGTCACCATTATCTTTGTCCACATCTTCATCCTTTCCTCCACCTCTAGTAGACAAGCATTGATAATGTATCAATCTTTTCATCCTTTCTCACTGCAAATGGTCCTTTCATCCTTTTCCACTGCTAATGTAATAGTCCTAACCCTTCCTCATGGTACTAGTCAATTGTGATTGTCACATTAGACGTAATTTTAATTAGAATTGTTAAGAGCATAACTTCTAATGAAATGAAACCTCTTCCTCTCTTTATTAACATTTTAAACTAGTTTGCTTTTTAAATACTAATACTCTGTACAAGACAAAATTAATCTGGGAAATGATAGTGAGCCACAACTGACATTGCCTCGTGGTCCCTCATTTTGAGTCTAGTTATCGTAAATGCTTCGAACGAAAATTATTATGTCTCTATCTCCCTTTTGATTATTTTTCTGCTTGACTGATGACGAGCACCAATGTCTAAGCCTTCTTCCTTTCCTCCACTGTGAAGTGGTCATGTACCAATATCTAATTAATGTCGACCGCCAGATGGCAACATGTCTTGACTTCTCATGTATCATATTCCGAACTTTCACAGGTTTATTAACAAAAAGCCCCTCAAATCAATCCTCTAAGTGAAACAAAAAACTCAGTTCAGAAAGAAATATTTGAAGTTGTTAGATTAGAATATGTGAAATTACTCCTTAATCTGTATATCTATTATGACTATTTGAAAAGGTTGCGCCTACTTTTTAAAAATAATGTTATGACTAGTTAAAGTCATCAGGCATGTTCTCTTTGTAATTAAGTTGATAAGGACCTTTTGCATAGTAACTACCTAATATATGGAGAATAAGTGCACATACTAGGGAAAAAAATTACCATATGAAGTTAGAATTTTCTTAGAGTAAGCAATTGTTTTCCCTACGGTCTAAAGGTGTGGAGTTTAAGCCAATGAAATATCCGACAAAACCGGTTAAGCTCAGGCCTTGGCTTGTGTTGGTGGCTTTAACCCAAAACAACTTACACGCAACTTATGGGATTCAAACAGATGATTCTCTTGTTCTAAGCTGAAAATTTCACAATGCCCGAACCAACTGCACCAATCCTAGAGTTAAGCAAGCATGACTTTTTTTTTTTTTTTGCAAGTAACGGGCAAGTTTATTCTACATTCCGCAACACTCCTTACGAAAATGATTAACCATACTATAGATATTCAATAACTGTACGAGAGAGATGCTCAATAAGTATAATGTTAAAGAAATAGTGGTATATGATTGTCCATGATTTCACATTAAAAACAGAGACTAATATTATAAAAAAGTTAACTGCTACATTAGAATATCAGTTATGATTGTAAAGTTAGACGTAACTTCCATCATAATATTCAGATTAGGACTTCTAGGAGGTTAATCTTTTGTCATTCTTCATTAATATTTTAAACTAGTTTACTTTTTACGACCCTTAACAAGGCAAAATCAATATGGGAAACGATTGCGAACCACGACTAACAGTGGACATTTCACAAGTCACAAAATCGCAATGATTTGAGGCTTTTAAAACACGGTATCGTCACCCACACCGGGCACTCCGTGTTGCACTCAGCTCCTCTAATTAGTTATAGCCTATCGGAATAAAACCCCAAAGTCAAAATCACAAGCAAAACTTCTGCGGTAAAATCCGGCAAATGTGCCGAAATTAAAACTCCCAGATTGTCCTCATTTTGACACCAAAATGGGCAAATTCAAAACGAGACAAAAGGTGGAAAGAACCCATCTCTTATTTTCTCACCCCAAGGAACAGATTCTTCAATTTTTCTTTTCATTTGTCCTGACACGTCACCTTTAACTATTCAACGGTAAAGATTATTACAAGCAATCTAATCATGATATACTGATGTGATATTACGAATCGATTTTTTTTTTTATGAGGGGGCCTTTAAGCTATTGATGTCTACTTATGGAGACTTGCATCCAGGAGATTACCGGAACAAAACTCATCAACAACATGTCTTTGATCCTCGAACACTTACAAATCTGGGTTTCTTTTTCTTTTTTTTCTTTTTGTTGATGGTCAGATACAAATCTGGGTTTTAGCAAGCATAATTTTTTTTTTGTGTGTGTGTGTGTGTAAAGATAGGTGTTCGTTGCATCACTTATTATACTCTAAGAAAAAGACAATGTTAACAAAAAATGTCATATTATTGATGTTCAATAATTGCAAGATAGGATGTTAAGTAAACACAATTATTTTATCATAAAGAACAAGTGTATGTCGCATTCAACAGAATTTCTTAAGATAATGTAAACCCTAGTTAAATGGGATGGTTTTGCTTCTTTTGGTGATTGATTTGCATATGGTTGATGTGGATGGGATGGGAAACCCATTGCAATATTCTTGAATAGAGCCAATCACGTATTGGCTATATCTTAATGATAGTGCGGTCCGGATAGACACTAACATAATAAAAGCGATATAAAGGAAGGCGAATATTAGATTACTCGTTTCATTTGTAACAGGTTGGGGAAAGGAAAAAGAGATAAGGACAAAATTATCTGACGCAACAAGTGATAAGGTTACATTTTCTTCTCATGCTTTGGAATGATTCAAGTTAAAATGCCAATGAATTCCTTAAATCTAACCTTAGTTAAGGCCTTAACTAAACCCCAGTCAACTGCTTGGGAATCTAAAAACTTGAAAACACACGGCTACAAGTCCAAAATGTCCAATATAAAGATAGAAAAAGACAGCTGTCGGCTGCTTCAATCAAGACAAGAACGGTGACTTATAAATCGACTATTAGAAAAGAAAAGAGTCTGCCAACTTGCTTAGTCATATTATCGTTTCTGTTGCTTTCATGTTAATGTGGACGGGTCAACTTTATATTGAAGGAAGCATGATGTTGGGAGTGAAGGTTAGTCAACTTCGTTAAATTAGAAAAATCGATAATGTTTACAAAGGCTATTTCAACCCTAAATTGATTATACATATACTGAGTTATAAATAAATACTAACTTACCAAAAAATAAATAAATAAATACTGATTCGATGACTTGGTGGCATGGTGCGGAGTCCTAGGAAATTTCTCCTTTGTATTTTAGAGCAACACGAAAGTATCAACCAAAGTCTTTGATGATCGAATGGTTAATCTCTCGCTTCAAACAGTGTGGATATCTAATTGAAGAAACGCTTGAAACAAGAAGTCTAAGCAAAAAAGATAAAATAGCGTTGCAATTGAGAGGAAGCGTCTTTGTTCTTGAGTAGCTGGACAAGACTTGAGCTCTTTTCCTTTGTCTTTTGCCCAACAAAATAGGGATGAAAGTGCAGTTTAGATAATCTTTTCATTCATTTGCTGATTTTCTAGTTTTTCAAATCAAATTGCCTAAATAACCTCAATTGTAATTGTCGAATTTCTCCGCAATTTAACTCTTACGAATTTCCTTGGCATCTACTTTTCCATGTAACTTTGAACTTGGGTTTTGACCGTTCACCAATTCGAGCTAAAAACAAACTAAAGCACGAGACAAGCAAATTTGAAGACATGCCACTTATGAATTTAAGCTTGGGACATTACCACGCATATCTTCGTATAAGATGGTCCCACATGCTTTCCTATCTTTGAAGAGTATGAACAACAGCCCAACATTCTCCCGCTTGATGAATACTTCACATGCTTCTTTAAATGCAACTCAGTTATACATCATTCATACTTTTTCGCACTTACTGTCTTAGTAAAAAAATTTGCACTATTCACCTGTGAGTCAACTATTTCCAGCACTACAACTTTTTGCTTTAATTTCTCTTGTATGAAGTGATATTGTATGTCAATATGTTTTGTTCTTGTATGAAAATCAGAATTTAAGCTAAGAATATAGCAATTTAGCTATCACACCCAATCTTCACTCCTCCTTGTGTAAAACCAAGCTCTTTACACAATCTGCTCATCTAGATCACTTCGTTAGCAGCATGAGTAAGAGCCATGTACTCTACCTCAGTACTTGATAAAGCAATTGTGCTCTATCTCTTGCTCATGCAACTCACAACTCTGCCGAATAAGGAAATAACATAATCGCTGGTCGACCTCCTACTATCAATGTCATCTCCCAAATCAGCATCAAGAAAACACTTAGTTCTAACGCTCGTTGTCCCTTTGGGCTTTTCATGCCTTCATAGCAGTCCGACGTACTGCAAAGATAATGAAGCACCCTCTTTGCAGCTATCCAACGCTCTTTGCTCGGATTGGACATATAACTGCTCAATGCTCCCACCGCTTGAGTAATATCTAGATAAGTGTACACCATGGCATACATTAGGCAAATCAAACTACAAATCCAGAAGGAGGATGTGGTAATATCGTGTGGATCTTTTTTACGAATATTCTTAATTCATGATCATAATCTTGAAGAAAGTTGTCCATCTTATGCGGAATGCCATTGTCCCCACGTGAATCTCCTTAAAAGTGGGCATTTCACAAGTGACAAAATTGCGATGATTTGAGGCTTTTAAAACATGGTATGACAACCCACACCCAGTTGTGCACAGCTCCTCTGATTAGTTATAGCCTTGATTAAATCCCAAAGTCAAAATCACAAGCGAAACTTCAGCGGTAAAATCCAGAAAATGTGCCGAAGTGAAAGCTCCGAAGTTATCCTTATTTGGACACTAACATGGACAAATTCAAAACGAGACAAAAGCAGGAAAGAACCCATCTCTTGTTTTCTCATCACAACGAAGAGATTTCTTCAAATTTTCTTTCCATTTGTCCTGACACGTCACCTTTAACTATCCAACGGTAAAGATTATGACAAGTAATCTAATCATAATATACCGATGTGATATTACGAATCGATTTTTCATTTTATTTTATTTATGAGGACTTGCATCCAATAGATTACCGGAACAAAATTCATCAACAACATGTATTAGAAAATGATGTTAGCGAGCAATTTCTTTAAATCCTCGAGCACTTACAAATCTGGGGTTATGTAAGCATATTATTTTTTTATAAAGATAATTATATTTTGCACCACTTATTATTCTTCAAGAAAACGACGATCTTAACAAAAATTGTCATATTGTTGATGTTCAATAATTTAAGGGCGGTATGGCAAAACTTCTTGTCACGACCCGAACCCTACGAACCGTCGACATCCCACTCGGCCTCGCTTGCGTACGGTTCTCCGGGATCCTCAGGCCAACAAAATTAAACAACACATGCGGAAGCAACAACAACCCCAGTACAGAAAACCAACAAAACTACAATAACTTGGGATGGTAAAAACACACATATGTACATATATACATAGTTGTTACAAACTGTCAAACTTAAGGCTTCAGGGGCCACTGTACAAGCCCGTGACCACCTATAACAAAAAACACGTGGTCGAAGCCCGCTACACAACAGAAATACAATACTCCACAAAAACCGAGAGGCCGACTATCCTAAGCCTCATCCTACTCTGGAGGCTGCTCCGCATCGGAAGGCTCCACAATGTACCCATCCTCTTCGGGCGCCACGACCTCCGGGCTAGGCTCCACGTCATCGGGACCAGCGTCCGGGTGAACCACTACACCGTCCGGAGGGGGAGTACTAGTAGGGTCCCACTTCCCAATACCGTCATAGGGGATGTCGAAGCCTGTCAATGGTCCCACTAGCAAATCCCCGTGGCGGTACGTCAACGCCACGTACGTATGAGTCTTCCAAAAAGGCTCTCCGGTATCCACCAATATTGTAGTCACGTGCCTATAATACACCTTGTCCTCTCCTACTGGGTACTCTATCACCACGGTTTCAATGTCCCGCGGGATCCCAAACCTTTGAGGCGGGTCATTCATGGCTAAGGCGGAGGGTCCGAAAAACAACGAACCCACGACGGGGTGAGATAAAATCTCAGTAGGAAAATCTTTAACCCTAGATCGGGTCGCTAGTGCCTCCGGACACATTTCCATTAAAAAATTTTCGACAATCCCTCTTTCTTACCCAAAAATTCACAATTAAGATCCAGAAAAATTCCATTCTTTCTCCGAAAATTCTCACACCTTCTCCAATATTTTACGTTACTCCTGTTTCGGCGTTCCACGCCTCAGCCCGATAATAAAATATTCTACGTGCTCTAGGGCCCATTTTTAACACACCAGGCCATAATATGAATGTCCACATTACTCCGAAAATTTCCACGTTACTCCGAAAATATTCCACACTACTCCAGAATATTCCACGTTACTCCGAAAATATCCCACGCTACTCCAAAATATTCCACGTTACTCCAAAAATATTCCACGTCACTACAGAATATTCCAAGTTACTCCAGAATATTCAACGCTACTCCACCGCCATCATACAAGTTCATAACGTCGAGCCTCGGACCTTTATGGAACACGGCTCTATATATATACCAGGGTCTCGGACACATAGGAATACGACTCACAAATCTCGATCTCGGACACATAGGAACACGACTGGATTAAGTCTCGGACAATTAGTCGAACACGACTCACTTTGGTCTCGGACGACTTAATTGAACACGACTCACTTTGGTCTCGGACGACTTAATTGAACACGACTTTCATACTTTCTCGGTCTCGGACAATCGGATGAATACGGCTCACTTTGGCCTCGGACTACTTGATTGAATACGACCCTCACATTTTCTCGGTCTCGGACAATCGGACGAATACGGCTCACTTTGGCCTCAAACGACTTGATTGAATACGATCATCATATTTCTCAGAATAGTTCGGGACCACGTGATTCACTCACGTTAGAGAATTAATAATTCGGAATCACCCGATTAATTCACACTAATCCAAATATTAATCCGGACTAGCCGATCAATTAATACTCCCATAGTATCCAATCCACGCCAAGCGACCATATTATGCTAACGTAGCAATATATGAATAACGTGCAATTAAAATTATACCAACGTGGGAATTTATCAGGGCTGAACAATAATAATTTCTAGCGTGCAAATAATTCTACTATAGTACTAAACTATAATATTAATGTCACATTTAATTAGTACCATGGCATAACAACTTTATGTCACATAAAAGTAACCCTAGTTAATATATAAACTAACCATGGTTCAAAATTTAACTAGAGTCAAAACTAACCTAACCATGATTAATAAATGGCATAAAGTAACTCTAGTTAGGCATAAAGTAACCATGGTCAAGCTTTGACCACACCCAAACCCTCTTGACTTCACTATTCATCTCAAGACCATGTTTTTCTCTCCTTCTTACTGCAGATTTTCGGCCAGCAGCATTTCAAGCTCAATTCCACCAATTTCCTCATCAAAATTTCACAAATCTTTGGTCTTTTAGCAACCTAGTCACCTAATTTAGGTTTAGAAACAATCCTACCTCAAAAACTCACAAAAACCTCCATTGAATGGTTGAGGAAAAGCTCGAACCAAACGGTGATTCCGGCTATCCTTGCACGGCCGGTTACTCGTCGACGATCTAGGAACTCCAACCAACCCAAAGTGACTCCGGTGAAAGCTTGAAGAATTTTCGGCAATGGAGGGTGAGAGAGAGTGAATTCGGCCAAGTGAGGGAGAGAGAGAAAAAAATGAGCTAGAGAGAGAGAGTGTGTGTTCTTGGATAATGAAGAAGAAGATGACCAAAATAATTAATAATATAGGTTAAGAATAATTAATTATGTCCACAAAGTCAGGAGGGAAAAATAATTTTCTCCCCACATTGACTAGTCAATCTCGGCCAAAGGGGAAAATGACCAAAATACCCCTCGTTTCAAGTGAAAAATGGGGTATTTTTCGAGGGAAATGGGTCTTTTCCCATACCCAGTCCAAATCTACTTTTCCCGAACGTCTTTGGGGTGAACCGCGAAGGAATTGCACACAGGATGAGGAAACGTCCAAAATTTTTATTTATTGAAACCCTTGAAGGTCCGACGTCAAATTCTGAAGCTCGATTCGCGATCAATCTTGATCAATAGAATTTTCAGTGTATCTCAAACTAACGGGCGGCTTTTAGGAGTTACGCGTATCGATCCGTGATTAAAATCACGTTTAAGAATTACTCGAGCCATGGTGACCTTGGTTATCATTCAATTGCGAGGGTCAATTATTAGTCCCGATGGACACGATCGTTAGAAAATAATTCAGGGATGTTCGGAACCCATACGAGGTCAAACGGAATCACCCGTGATCCAAGCGTAAGGTATTATCCAAATCATTCCTTAATTATTCTAGGATCTGCCTATATTGGTCCAAAATATTCCATCGACAATTTTCATGGAGAAAGAGTCAGCCCATGACCAAGTTCTTAGGTCCACGTACTTGATTTTCATAGCTAGCCATTCTCATTTGGTTAGTCTACTCAAGATGGACCATTCTTGAGTGAGATTAAACTGAAATACATCAATGAGACTTTTCATTTATTCAAGGCTTCAAAACGAGCCGGATTACGGGATGTCACACTTCTGCTCTAGATGTTAACTTCTAGCAAGAAGTTGATTTTTCTATTTCTATTCCAAAAGTTGATTTCTAATAAAAGAATTGCATTTGGAAATGAGTGAAAATTTCTACTTATGAAACATTATTACTACAAAATCTTTTTTGAAAAATTATTTTCGGTAGCTAAAAATTTCTACTTTATTTTTAAACTTTTTAAATTTCTTTTAAAAAATAATTTTTACTATTGAAAATATTATTTATGTTTTAAAAAAAACTATTATTTACATTTTACTCCACCGGCCTCAAACGCAATAGGTGGCGGTGATTGGTGATGGTCAATGGCTGGCGGTGGTTGTCGACGGCGGCCGAAGGTGCGGTAGTCAACGGTTGGTGTAACATCCCGTAATCCGGCTCGTTTTGAAGCATTGAATAAATAAAAAATCTCATCGATGTATTTCAGTTGAATCTCACTCGGAATTGATCCCTCTCGAGCAGACTAACCAAATGGGAATGGCTAACTAGGAAAATCAAGTACGTTGACCTAAGAACTTGATCCTGGGTCGACTCTTTGGCCATGAAAATTGTCGAGGGAATATTTTGGACCAATATAGGCAGATCCTAGAATAATTAAGGAACGATTTGGATAATACCCTACGCTTGGATCACGGGTGATTCCGTTTGACCTCGTATGGGTTCCGAACGTCCCCGAATTATTTTCTAACGATCGTGTCCATCGGGACTAGTGATTGACCCTCGCAATTCATTGACAACCAATGTCGCCATGGCTCGAGTAATTCTTAAACGTTATTTTAATCACGGATCGATACGCGTAACTCCTAAAAGCTGCCCGTTAGTTTGAGATACGCTGAAAATTCTATTGATCGAGATTGATCGCGAATCGAGCTTCGTAATTTGACGTCGGACCTTCGTGGGTTTCAATAAATAAAATTTTGGACGTTTCCTCATCCTGTGTGCAACTCCTTCGCGGTTCGCCCCAAAGAGGTTCAAGAAAAGTAGATTTGGACTGGATATGAAAAAGGACCCATTTACCCTTGAAAAATACCCCATTTTTCACTTGGAACGAAGGGTATTTTGGTCATTTTTCCCTTTGGCCGAGTTTGACTAGTCATTGTGGGGAGAAAATTATTTTTTTTCCCTCTTGACTTTGTGGACCCAATTAATTATTCTTAACCTATATTATTTATTATTTGGCCTTCTTCTTCTTCATTTTCAAGAGCACATTCTCTCTCTAGCTCACTTTTTCTCTCCCTCTCCCTCACTTGGCCGAATTCTCTCTCTCTCACCCTCCATTGCCGAAAATTCTTCGAGCTCTCACCGGAGTCGCTTTGGACCGCTTGAAGTTGCTAGATCGTCGTCGAGTCGCCGGCCGTGCAAGGACCGCCGGAATCGCCGCTTGATTCGAGCTTTTCGCAACCGTTCAACGGAGGTTTTTGCGAGTTTTTGAGGTAGGATTATTTCTAAACCTAAATTAGGCGGTTAGGTTGCTAAGAGACCATGGATTTGTGAAATTTTGATGAAGAAATTGGTGGATTTGAACTTGGGAAGGGGGTGGCCGAAAATTCCATGGAGGAGAAAGAGAGACCATGTTCTTGCCCTGAATAGTGAAGTCAAGAGGATAATTATTGGTCAAAGTTGGACCATGGTTACTTTATGCCTAACCCTAGTTACTTTATGCTATTATTTAATCATGGTTAGGTTTGATATTGACTCTAGTTAATTTTCGAACCATGGTTAGTTTATATTTTAATTAGGGTTACTTTTATGTGACACAATATTGTTATGCCACGGCGCTAATTAATTATGGCATTATTGTAGTTAGTACTATAGTCGTATATTAATTGCACGTTAGAAAATTAATATTGTTCGGCCCTAATAATTCCCACGTTAGTAATTTTAATCGTACGTTATTTATATATTGCTACGTTAGCATAATTTGATCGGATGGTATGGATTAATCTATGGATTAGCGTGAATTAATTGGGTGATCCCGATTTATTAATTCTCTAACGTGAGTGAATCACGTGGTCCCAAACTATTCTCAGAAAATGTGAGGGTCGTATTCAATCAAGTCATATGAGGCCAAAGTGAGCCGTATTCGTCTGATTGTCCGAGACCGAGAAAATGTGAGGGTCGTATTCAATCAAGTCGTCTGAGGCGAAAGTGAGCCGTATTCGTCTGATTGTCTGAGACCGAGAAAGTATGAAAGTCGTGTTCAATTAAGTCGTCCAAGACCAAAGTGAGTCGTGTTCGACTAATTGTCCGAGACTTAATCCGGTCGTGTTCCTATGTGTCCGAGACCAAGATTTGTGGGTCGTATTCCTTTGTGTCCGAGACACCGGTATATATAAGTAGAGTTGTGTTCTATAAAGGTCCGAAGCTCAATGTTATGAACTTATACGATGACGGTGGAGTAACGTGGAATATTCTGGAGCAGCGTGAAATATTTTCGGAGTAATGTGAATATTTATATTATGGTCTGATGCGTTAAACGCGGGCCACGGAACACGTAAAATATTTTATTGTCGGGCTGAGGCGTGGAACGCCGAAATGGGAGTAACGTAGAATATTGGAGAAAGTGTGAGAATTTTCGGAGAAAGAATGAAATTTTTCTGGATTTTAATTGTGAATTTTTGGGGTAAGAAAGAGGGATTATCGGGAATTTTTCAATGAAAATGTGTCTGGAGGCACTAACGACCTGATCTAGGGTTAGAGATTTTCCTACTGAGATTTTATCTTACCCCGTCATGGGTTCGTTGTTTTTCGGACCCTCCGCCTCAGCCATGAGTATTCCGCCCTCAAAGTTCGGGATTCCCCGAGACATGGATACGCAAGTGACAGAGTATCCTGTCGGGGAGAATCAAGTTTATTATAGATATGCAACTACAATTTGGGTAGATACCGGAGAGCTATACTGGAAGCCTCGGACTTATGTGGCATGGACTTATCGCCACGGGGACTCGACCGTGGGACCATTGAGAGGTTTCAATGTTCCCTTTAATGGAGTCGGGGAGTACAATCCTGCGAATGCTGCACCTCCAAATGGAGAGGTGGTGAACCCCAAGGCTGCACCTGAAGTTTTGGCGCCCGACCCCGTAGCTACGGTACTTGCAGAAGAAAATGGCGAAGCCGTGGAGCCTTCGGATGCCGACCGGTCTCCCGAGTTGGATGAGGCCGAGCTGGCAGCTCGTTACGGGTTTGTGCTGAGTAGCGAGGACAAGGATTAAGATAGTTGGCCTCTTAGTTTTTGAAGGGTGTTATATTTTGGTTGTGTAGCGGGCTTCGACCACGTGTTTTTTTGTTATAGGTGGTCACGGGCTTGTACAGTGGCCCCTGAAGCCCTAGGTTTGGTAGTTTGTAACAACTATGTATATATGTACATATGTGTGTTTTTACCATCCCAAGTTATCATAGTGTTATTGGTTTTCTGTACGGAGATGTTGTTGCTTTTGCGAAATTCGATTTTGTTGGCCTTTGGATCCGGGAGAACTGCATACGGTCGTGGCCAGGTGAGATGTCAACGGCTCGTAGGGTTCGCGTCGTGACAGTTGGCAGTGGGTGAAGGTCGCGGGCAGAGATGGGCGGCGGCAGCGGTGGTCAGCGGGTGGCGGTGGTTGCGAGCAATGACGGGCGGCGGGTGGAAATGGTTGCGGGCATTGATGGGAGCAGCTAGCGGAATCAACGGGGGCCGGTAAGAGGGGGGGTTGCGAGCGGCAACCAATGGTCGGCGGCTGGAGGTTTGCAATGGGTGGCGGCAACCAATGGTCGGTGGTTGGCTGTGGTCACAAACGGCGGCCGGCGAAGGTTGGAGGTGGAGGTTGGTGAAGGGGGATGGCGGGTGACGGCGATCGCTGGCGGTAGTGGGCGGTGGTCGGCGGTGTGTAGTGGCGGAGGTTGACAGTGGGGCGAGGCCGGCGTGGTCGAAAAGAGAGTGAGGAATTAATAAAAAGAGGGTGGGGCGAGAAACACTTCTTGAGTTGAGAAGTAATTTTTTTAATCTCTAATCGGGGAAAAATAATTTTAGAAGTAAAAATTCACTTCAAAAGTAGAAATTTCTTTCAGAAGTAAAAAATTTTACCAAACGAATTTCTGCTTTAGAAGTTAAATTACCACATGGATTTACTTATGGAGCATAAATCTATTTCTAGAAGTGCTACCATGCGCACCCTAAGTAAACATGTTTATATTATCATAAAGAACAAGTGTATGTCGCATTCAACATTATTTCTTAAGAAAGTATGAACCCTAGTTAAATGGGATGATTTTGCTTCTTTTGATGATTGATTTGCATATGGTTGATGTGGATGGGCTGGGAACCCCATTGCAATAATCGTGAATAGAGCCAATCACGTATTGGCTATATCTTAATGATAGTGCGGTCCAGATAGACACAAGCATAATAAAAGCGATATAAAGGAACGGGAATTTTAAATTACTCGTTTCATTTGTAACAGGTAAGGAAAAAGAGAAAGAGAAAGGGACAAAATTATGTGATGCACGGGATGATCCAAGTGAAAATGCCAATGAATTCCTAGGGTATGGACTATGGATCTCAGTCATCTAACCTTAGTTAAGGCCTTAACTAAACCCCCATCAACTGCTTGGGAATCTGAAAACTTGAAAATACATTGCTACAAGTCCAAAATGTCCAATATAAAGATTGTAAAAGACAGCTGTCAACCGCCTCAATCAAGACAAGAACGGTGACTTCTAAACAATCGACTATTAGAAAAGAAAAGGTCCGCCAACTTGCTTAATTATATTGTCATTTCTGTTGCTCTCATCCTAACGTGGATGGGTGATATTTATATTGAAGGAAGCATGATGTTAGGAGTGAAGGTTAGTTAACTTCATTAAATTAGAAAAACCGATAATGTTTACACAGGCTATTTCAACCCTAAATCGATAATACATATATCGAGTTGTAAAAAAAAATATGATTCGATGACTTGGTGGCATGGTGCGGAGCCATAGGAAATTTCTCCTTTGTACTTTAGAGCAACACGAAAGTATCAATCAAAGTCTCCGATGATCGAATTGGTTAATTTCAAGCTTCAATACAGTGTGGACTTGTAATTGAAGAAATCCTTGAAACAAGAATTCTAAGCAAGAAAGATAAAATAGCGTTGCAATTGAGAGGAAGCTTCTTTATTCCTATGTAGTTGGACAAGACTAGACCTGTCAAATGGGTGGATCGGATCGGTTATGAATTGTCCGACCCAAATGGACTCATTAACTCGTTTAGACCCATTTATGGGAAGTGTACATTTTTCGACCCATGTAGCGACCTAAAAATTGGTTTTTTCAGGTTAACGGATTATTAGGTTAATTAGATTAACTAACCTAATTCGGACTCTCCCAAGTCCTACCGAATCGCAACTTAGGTTCAATTACACGCCAAGATTTTAAATTGGAGCCGCCACTAATCTTTTATGGTAGGTAGATTAGAAACCTAAATAAAGTATTCGGGAGAAAATACTTTATTTCATACGAACCATAGATTAAATGGATTCGGGGACTTGGTTACATTAACTTTTCAATTAACGCCCTTTCGGTACCCGATTTTCATGAAAAATCCTTAGTTTGATGATTTGAATTAAAAATTTTTTGGGGTTTTCTTTTATTAAATGCAATGCTAATGCAATCTACCTATATGACAAATGAGATGTAATGACATGGCAAAACTACGTGACATGACATAATGACGTGGCAAATATGCATGACAAAGAAAATATAATAATTCAAACTAAACTATAATGCTATGCAACGTGGATGGTATTTTTTGGTATATTTTTGTGTATTTTCGGATTCATGAAAAAATAAAGGTAAAAACTACTCTAACGTGAAGTAACATCTAATTTAACTTAAGAAATTGATTTCTCAAAGTCCTAATTTTATTAGACATTATTTTCATGCAAAAAGTGAAGAGAAATGTGATTTAGCTTAAGAAAATGTGACATCTTTTTTGGGATTTTTTAGGAATTTATTTAAACCATGAAAACAATGAAATTTAAACAATATTGCCCATAAAACACCTTTAAATCCGAAATTCCGATTTTTATTCACAACATCCCCCGAGATTAGGGTTAGCAAGTGAATATATTATAGAATTACCGTCGTCCCTATATATATAGGGCAAACCTTGAAATTCTATTTAGGAATTAGCGATCCGCTCCTCGAGATCAAGAATTTGATATCTAATTCACACGTACGGGCACGATCGTACTTCGAGATCGAAGTCATATGTTGCCTTTAATGTACGTTTTCCGAGGGGCAAGGCACAATTGGAGAGCATGTGTCATGGGCAAGGTAGATTATAAAAATATTTGAATTAGACTAAGGTATAAAAAAAATAATTTCTCTGCCAACTAGGGATAGGTGCCGAAATTTTAAAGAGGATAAGCCCCTATCCGCAAAGGATTCGCATATCTTTCAATTTCAGGAAACTTTATCTCTTGAGATTTAAAAAAAAGATTTTTTAGACAACTATCCAAACCTAAAAGATATGATCAGAATTTTTAAGAGCTTCAATTCACCACAAGATAATCTTGAACATTCCAAAACATGTGCACAATATCTTTAAGATGCGATCGGGATTCAGATTATCTTAAATTCAAATCCAATATCAAGAAATATGCTCATAAATTCAAAATATGTTTCAGATATGCATGACACCACTAAGATATAATCAGAACTCAAATTATATTCAAATTGAACCACAAGATGTATCCAAAAATATGCCAATATATCCCAAAGTCGAATTCAACGATTCACAAGATAACTTCCGATTATGATCTTTTAAACTAGGTAATAATTTGATTATATCCGGAAATTTCATTCATCTAAACATTCAAATGATACAATCAATTTTCAGAATATCTTGAGATAGAGATGTTACCTAATTCAAGCTTGAACCGAAAAAAATTGACGAACGAGTAAGACGACTTGGACCCATCGGTGAGATTCACGAACACCTAGAGTTCCGTCGAGGCTCGCCTTGCCGGCCGAATTTTAGGGTTAATTCCCTCAAAGGAAAGTGTCCAAACAGCAAGCTCTCGCGCGAAGAAAGATGTGGAGAACGACCACCAATAGTCCCAGAAAATTCTGCACTGATTAGTGACAAAAAAAAAAAACACCAAAAAAGGACTAATTCGGGTATCCAAATAGCAAAAAATCAGCAGCGAACAGTTGGTATTTGAGCCCCAAATTGCAGCGCAATAATTCTTTGGACAGCAGGGGATTTCAACACCAGACAACAGTAAAAAAAAACCTTGGACAGCAGCCTATTCACCTTTGAACGGCGGTTGGAAACTGGAACATGCAGCAACGACTATCCTCCCCGGTCAGTAGCGAAGGTCAGTCCTTAATCAGCAGTTGAATTAGACCGATAAGTGGCACTGATGAGAACAGGAGGTGGCACCGAACAGTGTGAACAACTGTGTCAAGACTGAACTTCAAAGGCTAGGACGATCGGCAACAAGGACGGCATCGGTCTTTGTTCTCTCGTACGTGAATTCCCTCAAGTGTACGTGTAGAAAATTTCTTTGCTAGCCTCCAGAGAACGTACCCTCTCTCAATGTGTCGTATGTGAAGATTATTTCCCCCCCCCCTTGTGAAACCTAAGTGCTCTATTTATAGCGCACGTTAGGTTTCTTGTTCATCAATCCTAATGCTTGTGGGCTTATAGGCTTGACTCCTTGAACAAATGTTATGAATTAAATTGAAAGCCTTTTTCCATGGGCTAACACTCAGCTCAATTAAAGGTCCAAACTACATTCTTACGTTGTAATTTTCGGCCACTAATATGCTAGAACAGTCTAGCTGAATTTTGCATTCCCTCAAGGCTCGATCCAAATGATTTAATTAAGTTCTCATCCGTCCACTGTTGGTCCGATTAAAATGTGAATGCAATGTATGCTAAAATAAATATGAAAATTAAGTTAATTATTTTTTTTTGTAGGAACTAAAATTTAATTCCCTATTTTTATGCAAAATAAAAGGTTAGTCAAAATTTAGGTGTCAACAGTTGCCCCTCTTTGAGTGGATGCTCGCAGAGGTTTCGCTCAAAGAAAAAATTGAAACCTAAATTTTGACAATGCAATTGATGAATTATTTTGGTAGGAGTGTTAATCCCATTTTCTAATGCAAAGAAAGTGATGCATGATATGCGGGACTATAGAAAACATGTGCCAAAACTTCTCTTTTTTCCATATTAGAGAACCCCGCACACGGATCGCATACGAGAATACTTGTTTCACCGGATATCTCATAAGCTAATGATTCCCTTAATTTCCAAGATTCTGATGCGAGAATTTCAAGGTACTGGGCCCATCTGTTATCAAAGACCTCTCCCCGACGCGAGACAGCGCAAGATATGTGTAGTGTTAAAGATATGTTTTTTGGGATCACAAGAGCAAATCGAGATTATGAACCCGGAACAAAATTCAGATCACAAGAGCAAATTGAGATTATGAACTGAATAAATATTAAAGCCACAAGAGCAAATCGAGATTATGACTTTAATAAAAATTTATCGAGGCCACGAGAGCAAATCGATCCTAGTTCGATAAATTATCACATGAGGTTAATCATGAGTTGAATAAATATCCAGACCACAAGAGCAAATCGAGATTATGGAGTGGAAAGTATTCGGATCATAAGAGCAAATCGAGAATATGAACTAAATGAATATTAAAGCCACAAGAGCAAATCGAGATTATGACTTCAATAAAATTATCTCATGACGTTAATCATGAGTTGAATAAATATCCAGACCACAAGAGCAAATCGAGATTATGGATTGGAAAACTATTCGGATCACAAGAGCAAATCGAGATTATGATATGAATAAAAGAAATCAAGAACGCGAGAGCAAATCCATCAATGAACTTGATAAAGATTATTGAAACCATGAGAACAAATCCATCCATGGTTTGATAAATACCTCATGAGAGCAAGTCGATCATGAGCAGGATATGTACCCGGACCACAAGAGCAAATCGAGATTATGAACTGGATAAAGGTACCATGAGAGCGGGTCAATCATGGACCTAAAGCATAAGTATAAGAGGTGTATTACCCGAACCGAATCGGTATTGAAGAAATGTGTCACCCGAGATGAATCAAGTCAATACACAAGAGGTCAAAATGACAACTAAAGTCAATTTTGAAAAGGGTTCAGAAAACTTACCTGGATTTTCCGAGCAATGAATAGGAAGGGGCTAGGCTGATCGCATCATACCTACTTAATGACTTGTGGTGCAATTATGAGCAAATGCAACATCATATGTTAACAAAATTTGTGAGCTTTTTGCTTGCATTATAAAACTTCACTAGGGAATTCTATCAATGAGGCAAGCCTGTCTGATCCTTTTGATAAATCTGAACATATTAAATGAGAAACCTTCGATCAAAAAGGACTTTCACTCATTCTCATGAAAAGGTTTTTGAAACCCGACCATTGATGCTGGTAAGAGAATCACTCAAAAATTTGCCACCATCACACTTGACAAGGGTCCAGGTATTCTCGCAATCAGTATGACTAGACCAATCCGTGAGGTCTTTTATAGGGACCGTAATTCGGGCTTGGTCAGAGGTTTATCAAAGGAGACTCATATGAGTCATTAGGCCATAAAATGGAATGAAATTTTCATCAGCTGCATCGGGTTTACATGTCGGGAACCCGCAAAATGAGATAAAATAATCTAGCTCGCACTTCTTTGAGCGATATTTATAAACATTTGAAATCCTATGTTAACTCAAGTGCCCTAATCCGAAGAGACTTTTGGTAAGGGTTGTATCGTAGGTTCGGGGTAGGCTTAGAAATGAAAGGCTATTTACAATAAAAGGAGTAAGATGATAAGATTGGTGATCATCCGTCCTTGATACTTTGAGCATGGGTGCTGTTGCCAATGAGCAACTTTATCGATCTTCAAAAATGATCTTTCTTTTGTGAACAACTTCAATCGAGACCTCCCTTCCTTCCCAGAGATGTTTTCTTAGAGAGCCCTTTTCTTTTTCTCTTTTTTTTTTGTCACGAGAGTGGGCCCATTTTCTTTTTGGCTGCACTTGTCTCTTTTCTTTTTTGTGAGTGCGCAGGATTTTCTGTAGGGTCAGCCTTTTGCTTTTCTTACTCCATACTCCCGTTTTCCTTTTTTTGAGAGCTTTTTTTTTCAAAAGGAAGGAAGAGCCTCATCTAAAGCTTTACATTTTATTTTTGCCATTCGAACATGCCCCAAGGCACTCCGTTCCTTGTTCGGCGGATGCATTGAGGTAACTTCCGTTTTCGTCACAAGGATGATCACCAATCGGATTACAAGAAATGAATCCACCGCTCAAATTAGGTTAAGCAATGAATAAGTGTGTATGGTATAGAAAAGAAATGCTCTTCGTCATGTCTAAGGCACTCGAACTAACATGGAACTCACATGCAATATATACACTTGAAGATTGATGCAAGTGAAAGCAAGAAAATTTTATCCATTCTTTGGACTTTCATGAAAATTGCCCCAATGTGGGGTTGTTCCTGACAGGGGTATGAAATGAAAGCACCGTTCAAAGGGGTTAAGCAAAGGGCAACCTGTAGCGTATGGATAGAGGAAATGAATGCCTCTCATCATTTTGGTCGTCATACTTTTCGCGAGATAACCCTTTACCTTGTGAGCATGGAAATTCTCACTCGGCTCCTTTGGAGATTATAAATGCGGGACGTGTATGGAAATGGGTTGCCTTTCGTCGTCCCGAGGTTTTCTCATTCAATATGATCATTTCATTGGACCACATAGATTGTCTGATTTAAATTATTTCCCAATGAAGATTTGTAATGCAAACAAAAATTTGATGAAATGAAATTAATTTAATTATTTAAAAATAAAAAAAAGTGCAAATCAAGTATATTCGGATGTGAAAGAATTCTCAAGAAATGGGGAGAAAGTGGATTGCCCCCGTATAAAGAGAAATGCACATGAGATCAATCAATTGAGGACTCAACATGCTCGAGCTGTTCGGAGATGACCATATCTTAATCATGTGCTCCCGCAAGGAGGAAAAAGAGTGTCACATTGAGAATAACATAAGATAGGAGATACTTTCCTTCCCAAGTCAGAGTTTACTGTTGATTTGCCCCATTTTCTATCGGACTTTATCATGTCCAATGATCATGGCATTGCCAATGCCGGGGATTGGCGGTGCCCCCGGATGTGCCCCAAGTTGGGAGTTCATGATAATTGCTTCTTCCGTTGATCCCGCAAGAATGAAAATGGGATGTTATTTTTCAGGAATGATCAAACTTAGTGAGATAGGTTCCTCTTAAGATCGGGATGCATGTCGGGATATGATCCAACGATTAAACTCGGGCTGTCTAATGGCTTGATACACGGTTTGTTGCCTACCCCTTGGAAATTCCTGAAACATCTAATAAAGGAGCCAAATAGATAAACAGGATTAAGCACACAGTATTATTTTGAAAACTTTACGAAACATTTCGATTTTAAAAAACCTCGGGACAAAATATCTTGAAGAAGCCCAACCCTCGGTGCTTACCATAGATGACATATTTTTTATCGTTGGTTATCGTCATTGGGTCGGTTTGAGATACTTCGACAAGATTCAAAATATAATAAAAAAACATCTGTAATTTTATTGATATTAAATCAATTGAATTACATCTTATTAAAATTGAAATCCTAAAGTGCAACATGGAACAAAAAGGAAAATCCTAGAAAATAGTAAAAGTTCCCACGCAGGGGAAATGAAAGAACTGAAAATTGATTACTCTTGAGGGCCAGAGCCCATCCTCAATGATGATTCTTCAAACATCGCCTGAATGATTCGGTAGAGGGTTGTTTTGAACATTTGGCTGGCTGCTTGTGCGAAACGAGAATGCCCCAGAGTCGAGCAAGTCTTGGATGCGATTCTTGAGTACATAACAACTGTCCGTATCATGTCCGGGTTCTCCTCGATGGTAGTCACATTTCTTAATCAGGTCGTACCTTGCAAAGGTTGCATAATTTGGCCGCATAGGCTCTGTTGACAATAAGTCCTTCTTACGTAGGACGGCCAAGACCTGCGACAGAGTACCAGGCAAAGGAGTAAACCGCCGATTGCGCTTGTATCCTCTTTGTCCCCGAGTACTAAAATTCTCCGGCTGTTGATTAGGGGTTTGAACCTTGGGTGCTTGGACCTGAGCCTTATGAGTATAAGTGACATTTACTTGTGGGGCGGGCTCTTTGTCTTTCTTTACCGCGAATCGTTTAGCGGGTGCACCAACATCCTCATACCAACCTTTCTTCATGCCACTCTCGACTTCTTCAGCCATTGCAATGAGATGGCTGAATGACGTGGCAGCGGATCCCAAAACTCGAGTTCTCATAACTTGCGGCGGGGTGGAAACAAACAATTTCATGAGCTCCCTTTCGGGGGGGACCGGTTTCGATTGAGATGCCACGTTCCTCCACCTAGTGACATACTGCTTGATCGTTTCTCCTTTCTTCATCTCAAGCTGCTCAAGATCTTCTCTGGTGGTGAGCACGTCCAAGTTAAAACTAAAATGTTTGACGAAAGCATTAGCTGCCTTCTCCCAATCATCCATTCGATAGATCTCGTAGTCCGTATACCATCTCATGGCAGCTTCCTTTAGACTAGCCTGGAAAGTCTGAACCATTAGGGGGCCGTTGGTCGCATGCTTGTTCATTCTTGCACGATACATCTGGACGTCTTTGGACTCGGGTTAGAAGTCCCATCATACTTCTCGAAATCGGGCATCTTAAACTTCTCCGGCACCGTGACCTTTGAAAAGACAGACGGGTCAATCTGGGGTATCTTGTGCGTTCCTTCCATCTCACGGATTCGCTACTCCATTTGGGCCAATAACTTGGCCATTTCAACGGACGGTCCCATAGTCACGGGGCTGGCTTGGGAGGTGAGAGCTGGTGATGGGCGCTCGAGCTAGCGCTAGTAATGACAACATCCTCTAGCGGCATGGTGTAATCAAAGACATGCTCGGAAGCCTTCTCGGGATTGCTTGTAGGAAGGGTCGGAGAGACAACGTTCTGAGGTGTCGGGCCGGTCGGGTGCTTAGCAGAAGCAAAAGTAGCAGCCATCATACGTTCCATCATCTGGCTCATCATACCCTCAAACCTCTGGTTCATAACCTCGAATTGCTCTCGCAGAGCTTCCCGGACCGCGTTGTTGATTTCAGCCTTGTCCGCCATTTTCTTAGCCACCGATCGGGTAATGTGTGGAGGATCCGTGATAAATTACCTAGCAAAAGAGAGTCATATGATGAGTATAATGCATAAGAGACATCGAGCCGATCCATGGCTATACTAGACTCATGAGCACTTGACTCGTGACCTTGACCTGCAGGTTCCAGTCTCGTCGGGTTTCGGGAATTTATTCATGAAAAATCATCCGATTGTGAAAATGGTGTGAAAATTTACTAGCTTGGAGCCAAGAGGCTGATTAACAACTTTTGTGTTGGATGATCGAGCTAGATCTGAGTGGATCAAACCAGTTTAATGCATCTTTGTGAAAAATTACGTTCAGAAAACTGTTTCGTCCACCTGTTGTTAAAAGAACAAAGGACCCCTTTAAATGGTGAATTTAATTCCGAAATTTTTCAGGCTGTTAATTGAAACATAGATAAACAACTTTCATGTTTGGCAATTTAACAATGCGGCACGTTTACTAGTAGTAAATCGCAAAATGAATTTGTAGTCTGAGAACGTGTCAAATTCCAGCCTGCCTGACTCCGGCCATTAATTCCATAAAAAATAGAAAGCACGATGGATCATTACGAAATTTTTTGAATAGATGAATCAAGATCTTATGAACATTTTTCATTTGAAGTGAGGAAACTGAATCCAACAGGAAACGGGTGTAAAAATTCTTACAGCACAGCAAGGTCAGAATGAGAACAGAACTGTTTTATTTATCTGAAACTGCAATTAAAGGATAACAAGCCTAACACTTGACGAAAGTTTCCCTAACAAGAGGCCTAGGAAAATAAAGAATGTGTCCAGACATTGAAAAGAAAATTAATTAAATGTAAGACCAATAACCAAACGACTCGATGACGATACGATCTCGATTTACTACTTCAAGAGAGCATTCTTGTTTTTCAACCGTTTCAATGCCCGTGTCGCCTCTGCCGCTTTCCTCGTTGCCCGCTCCAATTGCTGCGTGAGATCTTCCACTTGAGCATGAAGAGTAGCCGTAGGTCGCACCTCTGGGATTACCGGTCGTAAGGCTTCAGGAATTGAATGCTTGTTGATGTATTGAGGGGTGGCATGATATATCTTTTCATTGCCCAGCAACTCCTTCCTCGGTAGCTTGAGCTTGGATGGCCGACGAAAATCCCACAATGAGCGGATGGTAATCACTGATTGTTCACGCTCCGGGACATTGACGGTGAAGTCGAGCCGAACACCTTCGGCCTCTAGGGGTGGTGGTAAGGTCTGGACAACTCCGTATTGACGTGCCACCCGTAGTGGATAATACTCGGTAGCTCCAGTGAATCCGAGCAAAGGGATTGGTCTTGCACCAGCGCTTGCCAAACGAGCCATACCTATCTTGAGCCAACTAGCTTGCCGGAGGAAACCCCTAGGTTCCGGATCCTCTAACAATCCTATCCACTCACAAAAATGGTAATCTGGAATTTTATCCTGTTTTTCTTTGAAAACCATGATCGGGGGAGAAAAATTTCTGAGCTTTTCGACTGTTACAAGATTTTGACATCCTTTAATATGAGAAAGGAACCATATTTGCAAAAGCTCAGCCGAACCTTTAAAACTACCACATTTATCTTGCTTATACTTGTTCAAAGACATAAAAGTTTCCGCCAATATTGCGTTGACGAAATTTTTCTCTTCACAAACTTGTTGAATAAAGTAAGCTATCTTTGGGTTAATCGAATTTTTACAATGCGGAAAGATTACTAATCCAAAGAAAGCCAGCAAGAAAATTTTCCCTTTTTGCAATGAAATAGCTTGATTAAAACATTCGGTCAAGAACGAGAATGAGCAATTCCCGTAATTAGCTTTCAAATTTCTTTGAACTTCAGCTATTCCAATATTCAAAAATTCAGCAAGCAAGAGTGGAGGATCAGTACCGATATATGGACTAATAGGTTCCGGATCTAGGGACTTTCCAATGAGCATGCTATATTCCTCTAAAGTAGGGGTAAGCTCATGCTTACCGAATATAAACGTCGAGGTCTCGGGGCACCAAAAATGAGCAATCGCCTGAATAAGCCCGGTACGGACCCGTATCTCACAAAAGTGCACCAAACGCCCCAATCTGCGCTCCACATAATCTCGAGATATGCTGTCCAGTTGGGTAAACCAACCGCCTAGTCCCTTCTTGGGCATTGGAACAGTTCGGATGTTCTTGCATTCCATGCGCTCCATGAAGTAGTAAATCGAGACACGACCAACCTAATTGCCATGGACCGACCGAAATAGTACATGAGGATAAGTAATTTGCACGAAAAGGATCAGAAAGCTTACCCACCAACATTATGACGTTACACGGACATGCGCGTGACGGGTGTCAGGTGTGTGCCCTTTTTTATGATTTTTTTTTTAAAAGTTCGAAATCTTATAGACAAACCGTACCAAATTAGATTGGTCAATGCTCAGCCTTTAAGAATTTCATTTAGGTCGAGGGTCCATTCCATGCTATGAGATTATAGCCAGGTTGGGTGATCCTCCGTACCAAAGCTCGGGATCGAAGATGGGGTCACCCATTCCTCGTGATCGAGGCTAAGGAGATTCCCAATCTTGATACCATCCTAAATTTTACTAAGGTTTTGAAAATGGTGCAGTGCAAACAAATGAAAATTCATGCACAAGAGTTTATGATTCCCAAGATATTAAATTACAATATGACATAGCTATCAATCATTCAAAACAAAGGTCAAATAGTCAGAAAATCAATATAACAATTAACACCAAAAAAAAATGAACAAATTACAAATCCAAATCATCAATCAAGGAGAATCAACATGAAAATCACTTAGGCTTAAGTCCACCAGAATTTTTTCCAAAAAAAAATTTAATTCCCCAATGGAGTCGCCAAGCTGTCGCGACCTAAAAATTGCTTTTTTCAGGTTAACGGATTATTAGGTTAATTAGATTAACTAACCTAATTCGGACTCTCCCAAGTCCTACCGAATCGCAACTTAGGTTCAATTACACGCCAAGATTTTAAATTGGAGCCGCCACTAATCTTTTATGGTAGGTAGATTAGAAACCTAAATAAAGTATTCGAGAGAAAATACTTTATTTCATACGAACCGGAGATTAAATGGATTCGGGGACTTGGTTACATTAACTTTTCAATTAACGCCCTTTCGGTACCCGATTTTCATGAAAAATCCTTAGTTTGATGATTTGAATTAAAAATTTTTTGGGGTTTTCTTTTATTAAATGCAATGCTAATGCAATCTACCTATATGACAAATGAGATGTAATGACATGGCAAAACTACATGACATGACATAATGACGTGGCAAATATGCATGACAAAGAAAATATAATAATGCAAACTATACTATAATGCTATGCAACGTGGATGGTATTTTTTGGTATATTTTTGTGTATTTTCGGATTCATGAAAAATAAAGGTAAAAACTACTCTAACGTGAAGTAACATCTAATTTAACTTAAGAAATTGATTTCTCAAAGTCCTAATTTTATTAGACATTATTTTCATGCAAAAAGTGAAGAGAAATGTGATTTAGCTTAAGAAAATGTGACATCTTTTTTTGGGATTTTTTAGGAATTTATTTAAACCATGAAAACAATGAAATTTAAACAATATTGCCCATAAAACACCTTTAAATCCGAAATTCCGATTTTTATTCACAACATCCCCCGAGATTAGGGTTAGCAAGTGAATATATTATAGAATTACCGTCGTCCCTATATACATAGGGCAAACCTTGAAATTCTATTTAGGAATTAGCGATCCGCTCCTCGAGATCAAGGATTTGATATCTAATTCACACGTACGGGCACGATCGTACTTCGAGATCGAAGTCATATGTTGCCTTTAATGTACGTTTTCCGAGGGGCAAGGCACAATTGGAGAGCATGTGTTATGGGCAAGGTAGATTATAAAAATATTTGAATTAGACTAAGGTATAAAAAAAAATAATTTCTCTGCCAACTAGGGATAGGTGCCGAAATTTTAAAGAGGATAAGCCCCTATCCGCAAAGGATTCGCATATCTTTCAATTTCAGGAAACTTTATCTCTTGAGATTTAAAAAAAAGATTTTTTAGACAACTATCCAAACCTAAAAGATATGATCAGAATTTTTAAGAGCTTCAATTCACCACAAGATAATCTTGAACATTCCAAAACATGTGCACAATATCTTTAAGATGCGATCGGGATTCAGATTATCTTAAATTCAAATCCAATATCCAGAAATATGCTCATAAATTCAAAATATGTTTCAGATATACATGACACCACTAAGATATAATCAGGGCTCAAATTATATTCAAATTGAACCACAAGATGTATCCAAAAATATGCCAATATATCCCAAAGTCGAATTCAACGATTCACAAGATAACTTCCGATTATGATCTTTTAAACTAGGTAATAATTTGATTATATCCGGAAATTTCATTCATCTAAACATTCAAATGATACAATCAATTTTCAGAATATCTTGAGATAGAGATGTTACCTAATTCAAGCTTGAACCGAAAAAAATTGACGAACGAGTAAGACGACTTGGACCCATCGGTGAGATTCACGAACACCTAGAGTTCCGTCGAGGCTCGCCTTGCCGGCCGAATTTTAGGGTTAATTCCCTCAAAGGAAAGTGTCCAAACAGCAAGCTCTCGCGCGAAGAAAGATGTGGAGAACGACCACCAATAGTCCCAGAAAATTCTGCACTGATTAGTGACAAAAAAAAAACACCAAAAAAGGACTAATTCGGGTATCCAAATAGCAAAAAATCAGCAGCGAACAGTTGGTATTTGAGCCCCAAATTGCAGCGCAATAATTCTTTGGACAGCAGGGGATTTCAACACCAGACAACAGTAAAAAAAAAACCTTGGACAGCAGCCTATTCACCTTTGAACGGCGGTTGGAAACTGGAACATGCAGCAACGACTATCCTCCCCGGTCAGTAGCGAAGGTCAGTCCTTAATCAGCAGTTGAATTAGACCGATAAGTGGCACTGATGAGAACAGGAGGTGGCACCGAACAGTGTGAACAACTGTGTCAAGACTGAACTTCAAAGGCTAGGACGATCGGCAACAAGGACGGCATCGGTCTTTGTTCTCTCGTACGTGAATTCCCTCAAGTGTACGTGCAGAAAATTTCTTTGCTAGCCTCCAGAGAACGTACCCTCTCTCAATGTGTCGTATGTGAAGATTATTTCCCCCCCCTTGTGAAACCTAAGTGCTCTATTTATAGCGCACGTTAGGTCTCTTGTTCATCAATCCTAATGCTTGTGGGCTTATAGGCTTGACTCCTTGAACAAATGTTATGAATTAAATTGAAAGCCTTTTTCCATGGGCTAACACTCAGCTCAATTAAAGGTCCAAACTACATTCTTACGTTGTAATTTTCGGCCACTAATATGCTAGAACAGCCTAGCTGAATTTTGCATTCCCTCAAGGCTCGATCCAAATGATTTAATTAAGTTCTCATCCGTCCACTGTTGGTCCGATTAAAATGTGAATGCAATGTATGCTAAAATAAATATGAAAATTAAGTTAATTATTTTTTTTTTGTAGGAACTAAAATTTAATTCCTGATTTTTATGCAAAATAAAAGGTTAGTCAAAATTTAGGTGTCAACAACCCATACCCGACTTGACCCATATCTAACTCATACTCTACCCAATTCATATTTCTAAAACACTCATATGTTTAATCCAGTGCAAGGAAAATTACTTCTTATAAATTTTTGAAGAAATTATTTTACTAAATCATTGTGAATTTTTTATTATTTATAATTTTGAAAAAAATATTATATTTTATTTCCTTTAGAAATATGATTTTTTTTGTTTTTTGTTTTTATTTTTTTATGACTTTGACCCGATTTAACCTGCTTTGCTCCCGTGGTTTATCGCGATATGTTATCTTTCATGTGAAAAAAATTTTTTTGGTCGAAGTGAAAATAATAATTTTTTTTTGTGTAAAAAAGTGAAAACAACTGAGAAGCTGCACGTCCCTATCTCCTCTTTTATCCTTTTCATCGCCGAGAACACCTCTCTCTCTCTCTCTCTCTCTCTATTACGCTCCCTCCTTCATCCTTCATCTTCATCTGCAACTTTTCTTCATTCCCTTTTGCTGCTTGTTCTTCCGCGATGATTCCTGACCGTTGTGGCAGAGCTCTCGCGTCCATGGCCACAAAAACTCAGGTCTACCATAGAGCTCCCTTTGCCATAACCGCCACGGCCGATCTATGCTGTGGAGCTCACGCGGCTAGTCGTGTGCTTTCCTTTGGCTAGTTCACCTTCCATTAGGTGGTGAGCTGCTCGAGGGTGGCCCACCGGAACGCCTCCTACTCGTCGCCACCACCGTCTCCGACAGAGGAGACGGGCGAAGACGGTCTCATCCGAGATCCAAGTTCAAGCGGAAAAAAAGAATAAAAAATAAAAAATAAAAAATAAAAATAAAAAAGGTAGAGGCATCAAGTGGGTTGCCTCGTTTTTTTTTTTGGTCCAAAAGTGAGTTGTCTTGAAGGGGTTATAATAGGTTCATAATGGACCTATTTACAACCAGCTTATTTTGGCTTTTTAAATGAGTTTTTTTTAAATACTGGTCTGTTAAGTTTTTTATAACCCATTTAAATGGTTGTGAGTTTTTAAATTAGTTTTAGACCCATTTTGATGGGTCTAAACAAGACTTGAGCTCTTTTCCTTTGTCTTTTCCCCAACGGAACACGGATGAAAGTGCAGTTTAGATAATTGGTTTTCCAGTTTTTCAAATCAAATTGCCTAAATAACCTCAATTGCAATTGTCGAATTTCTCCAGGGTTTTAACTCTTACGACTTACCTTGGCATCAACTTTTCCATGTAACTCTGAACTTGGGTTTTTACTGTTCACCAATTTGAACACATGCCACTTATGGATTTAAGCTTGGGGTATTACCACGCATCTCTTCGTAGATGTACCCGGACCCAAATATCAATCCACCTTAACAGAGACAATTACTAGATCAGAGGATACTAGGGAGTGAAAACTGCACAGATGTCGGAATAAAGCGAAGCGATGGGAATCACCCCCCAACCCCGTATGCAAACGCTCCACCCCAAAACACAAACACAACACAAACACATGCTTAAATTCATAAGTGGCATGTCTTCAAATTTGCTTGCCGTGTATCTTAGGCTTGAACTGGCAAAAGAAAAATGTTTATAATTGAATTGGCTAGTTGCAATAGGTTGAGGACTTTTTGGGCAATTATCTCGAAGAAAAAGAAAATAAGTAATTTGGAGGTTTTTATTTTTAGGGATTACAATGTCTTATTCACATTTGTTTTCAACAAAAGTGCCATGTTCCGATTGCCGGAACATAACTTGCTTGCTGGCTGGCCAGTGAGCATTTCACCAGCCATGGAGCTCAAGCACTTGTTTAAGATTTATTTGGTCCCTTCAAACCCTTATTGAAGTAAGGTCCATTCTATCTTATGGACAATCTTTTGAGAAACTAGCCCCACTTTAAGCTCTTATTTGAAAGTGAAGCCCATGAAATTATACTAAAAGTCAGAATTAGAATGTCAATAATGATTGTTAGGTTAGATGTAAGTAAAATTATAATTGTTAGGTTAGAACCTCCAAGGAAATTATACTTCTGCTATTCTTTATTAACATTTTAAACTATGTTGCCTTTATTGGATGCAGCTGCTCTTTACGTGACAAAATTAATGTGGGAAATGATTGCGAGCCATGGCTAGCATTGTTTAGTGCTGATGCGGATGTCATTAGTAATACGTTTCTGGATCGATTGGATCAACACAAATCTAATCGGAAGGCGAAACGCAGTTGCAGCTAGAACCAGCGGATCGGGTCGACAACGTCGGATTGAGCTCAAATTCGGTAGGCTGAAGCGAAACGGCGTCCTAATCAATACTCACCACCTTTGGCTGTGACTAACGATGAATTTTGGCCGTTCGAGAATATCTAGATGGGTTTTCCTATTTTTTTTAGTATTTTTCGAGCTTAATTTTATTTCAGTGGCACTTTTGTAATTTTCCATTTTTTGATATTTTGATTCCTAATTAGACTAGGGTTAGGATAACACCCTATAAAAGGTGTTTATCACGTTTTTTGAAGGACATCATCAATAATATTCATAGAATTTTCGAGATTTCTCTCCTTTAGCAAGGATTTTCTTGCGTTATTGGCTGAAGCATTGCGTCGGGTGGTATCGAGCCTATGGCGGCGGCGGTGGTCTTCGTGACGATGTTCGGGAGACCGGAGCCCCAATCCTTGGGGACGACGCGCCGCAAGCGTTTGGAGCAGCGTTTAATGGAACGCATAGATCAACGATTTGATCAAGGCCTTCGTCGTTTCGAAGAGCGATTTGACGAGATAGCGGATCGATTCGAGGGTCTCGGTGTTGATGTGAATCGGAATCGGCGATAAGGCGTAAGGCCGGGTGCAGATTTTGCTCGCGGTGACCCTGTCGATAGGCACGTTCCTGTTCACGGGCGGGATAATCCTCTTTATTCAGAGAGTTCGGAAGAAGAGGAGACCAAAGTTTCGGATGAAGAACGTGATGATTATGCAAACCGCAACAATTATGGAGGAAATCGAAGGGGACGTTACAACGATCGTGGAAGAAGAGACGGCGGGCGACGCTATGACGATCGTGAAGGTAACGGCTTTAAACTAAAAGTCGATATCCCTTTTTTTAATGGAGGTTTGGGAATAGAGGAATTTCTGGATTGGGTTGCTGATATAGATAAATTCTTCGATTATATGGAAACCCCTAGTGAGAAAAAGGTGCGATTAGTAGCCTGTAGATTGAAGGGGGGTGTGTCTGCGTGGTGGGAGAGATTGCAGCATAGGAGAGAGAGAGAAGGAAAAGAGCGAGTTCGAACTTGGCGTAAGATGAGAAGATTCTTTCAAGCGGAGTTCCTTCCTCCCGATTATGAGCGAGATCATGTTCCAAACAATATCAACATTGCCAAAGAAGGTAATCGGTCCGTACATGAGTACACGGCAGAATTTATGAGGTTGGCGGAGCGGAATAACCTGTCGGAGACGGAGGGGCAACAGTGGCCGGATATCTCGATGGGTTGAAGCCCTTCATCCGAGATAAGATTGGAGTACAGTTTTTGCGGAATCTGCCTGAAGCGAAGAACATGGCGATGAAGGCAGAGATGATACAGCAAGAACGAGGTAAGAGGGGCTACGAGAACTATAGAGGTAGCGGTTCGAACAGTTCCGTAGAGAAAAACGGCTTCAACAATCGCTATAACACGGAGCGGAGTCGAGATGATAAGGCAATGGAGAAGCGCCCTATGAACGAGGCGAGGGATAAGGGAACGCAAGCGCATAAATCCGCAAACCCAAATCCTTACGCTAAACCAGCGGGGATAAAGTGTTACAAGTGTAATCAACTTGGGCACAAATCTAATGAATGCCCTCAGAGAAAGACGATTAATGTGGCAGCGAGGGAAGAGGAGGAAGATGAATATTGTTATGAACCAGATGGCGACGAGGATGATTTTGAAGAAGAGGAAGAGGAGGTGAATTATGTTGTGCGCAGGATGATGTTAGCCCCAAAACGGGAGGATGATTCGCAGCGACATCGGTTATTCCGAACCGGATGTACCATTCTGGGAAAAATCTTCGCTGTGGTCATTGAGAGTGGGAGCATGGAGAACATTATCGGGAAAGAGGCGGTGAAGAAGCTAGGTATACCCGTGGAGAAGCATCCTAACCCATACACGTTAGGATGGATTAAATCTGGAGCGAAAGGCATTCGGGTGATCGAACGATGTAAAATTCCATTCTCCATTGGTAAATATCATGATGAATTGTATTGTGATTTGGTAGACATGGATGTATGTCACGTGTTATTTGGGAGGCCGTGGCAATTTGATGTAGATGCTCGGCATTCGGGGAGGAGCAATCAGTATAATCTTGTGAAGGATGGTGTGAAGTATACATTGCTGCCCCTAAAGAACAAAAGCAAATAGGTTGCCGGAAGTAATTTCCTTACCCTTACAAGGAAATTTGACTCCGAAATTAAGGAGACTAGGGAAATTCATGTTTTGATAGTAAAGCAGGCAATTGAGGCAGAGGCCGAACAACAAGTAGAGGAGCAACCTGAATCAGTTAGACCTTTATTGAAGGAATTTAGCGAGTTGATGCCCGAGGAGATTCCGGACGGGTTGCCTCCTATGCGCGATATTCAGCACCATATAGACTTAATTCCTGGTGCTAGTCCGCCTAACCTACCGCATTACGGGATGAGTCCAAAGGAGAGCGAGATTCTAAAGGAGAAGGTGGAGGAGTTGCTGCGAAAGGGGCATATTCAGAATAGTATGAGCCCATGTGTTGTTCCCCCTCCGTTAACTCCTAAGAAAGATGGGAGTTGGAGGATGTGTGTAGATAGCAGAGCCATCAACAAGATAACCGTGGGCTACAAGTTTCCTATTCCAAGATTGGATGACATGCTGGATAGGTTACATGGCGCTAATTGGTTCTCGAAGCTGGATTTGAAGAACGGATATCATCATATTCGTATTCGGCCTGGCGATGAGTGGAAGACAGCTTTCAAGACAAAAGAGGGGCTGTACGAGTAGTTGATGATGCCGTTCGGGCTTTCTAATGCTCCAAGCACTTTCATGAGGCTTATGAATCAGGTTTTGAAATCTTTTATTGGCAAATTTGTCGTAGTTTATTTTGATGATATCCTGATTTATAGTAGAACCGAGGAGGAGCATTTGATGCATTTGAGGGAGGTGTTGACGACTTTGCGGATCAATAAGCTGTATGTAAATCTTAAGAAGTGCGGTTTTCTGACTAATAAGTTGTTATTCTTGGGATTTATTATCACCGCCGAGGGAATAGAGGTAGATGAGGCGAAAGTTAGAGCAATAAGAGAGTGGCCAGCTCCTAAAACCGTTTACGAAGTTAGGAGTTTCCATGGGTTGGCTACCTTTTATAGGCGTTTTATTAAAAATTTCAGTACTATTGCGGCCCCAATTACAGAATGTATGAAGAAAGGTAAATTTGTATGGGGGGAGGAAGCCGAGAGTAGTTTCGCTGTTCTGAAGGAAAAGTTATGTACCGCGCACTTTCTGGCTTTACCCGATTTTGATAAACTGTTTGAAGTGGACTGTGATGCTAGTGGAGTGGGCATAGGAGCTGTTTTATCTCAAGAGCGCAAACCAGTTTGCTATTTCAGTGAGAAGCTTAGCGACGCGAGACAGAAGTGGAGTACTTATGACAAAGAATTTTATTCCGTCGTAAGGGCTTTGAAGACTTGGGAGCATTATCTGATTGGAAAAGAATTCGTGCTTTTGAAGTATCTGAATAGTCGGAAGAGAATTAGCAAAGACATGCACGCGCGTTGGTGTCAATTCTTGCAAAAATTTCCTTTCAGATTACAACACAAGTCGGGTGTGCGAATGTAGTAGGCGATGCGTTGAGCGGAAGGGGCTGGCTTGCTGATTACGTTAAGCCAAGACATTCGGGATTCGAGCAATGAAAGACTGTTATGCGGGCGATGATGACTTTGGGCGATTTGGGGGTCATGTCTTTCTTTGGGCAACTTGTGCAAGAATTCTATGCCATGGATGGTTATCGATGCGAGGTAATCAGCTTTGCCTTCCTCGGACCTCATTACGAGAGAAGGTAATTCGTGATTTACATGAAGGAGGTTTAGCTGCACATCCGGGACGTGACAAAACTATTGCTTGCCGTTAGGGAGCGATTTTCTGCTGATTACGTAGAGACGTCGGCAGTACGTGCAAAAATGTTATGTTTGTCAAACTACTAAGGGGCAATCTAAGAATACAGGTCTATACATGCTTTTACCGTTCTCGACAATATATGGGAAGATCTGTCTATGGATTTTGTGCTTGGTTTGCCACGAACCCAAAGAGGCGTAGATTCTGTTTTTGTTGTGGTAGACAGATTTTCCAAGATGGCACACTTCATTCCTTGTAGGAAAACGTCCGATGCAATAAGTGTGGCCAGATTATTTTTCAAAGAAGTGGTTCGCTTGCATGGAGTGCCTAAATCTATTACTTCTGATAGAGACGGTAAGTTTCTGGGGCACTTTTGGAGGACTTTGTGGAAGCTCTTTGACGCTTCTTTGAATTTTAGTAGCACAGCACACCCTTGGACCGATGGTCAGAAGAGGTGGTCAATAGAACTCTGGGCAATTTGATTCGAAGCATCTGTGGAGACAAGCCGAAACAATGGGATATTGCTTTATCTCAGCGCGAGTTTGCTTATAATAATGCAGTCCATAGTTCTATTTGCAGATCGCTTTTTTCCGTTGTTTATACAAAGGTACCTCAGCATACTCTAGATTTGATACGGTTGCCCGAGCAAACAGACAAGAGTGTTGCGGCGGATCATATGGCTAAACAGATTGTAGAGGTGCATCTTGAAGTCGACAAAAGCTGCGGGGAAGCTAACAAGAAGTATAAGGCAGCCGCAGATAAGCACAAGCGAAAGCAGGTGTTTGAGGTAGGTGATCGGGTCATGGTGTTTTTTCGTAAGGAGCGGTTACCAGCTGGATCTTACAGCAAATTGCAGCAGAAGAAGTACGGGCCTTATACTGTTAGTAGAAGAATCAATGATAATGCTTATGTTATAGACCTTCCACATAGCATGGGCATATCCAACACTTTTAATGTTACTGATTTGTCGCCATTCCATGAGTCAACCGAGCCGATGTATTCGGATTCTGATTCTAACTCGAGGACGAGTTTTTCTCAAGTAGAGGAGAATGATGCGGATGTCATTAGTAATACGTTTCTGGATCGATTGGATCAACACAAATCTAATCGGAAGGCGAAACAGTGCTGCGGCTAGAACCAGCGGATCAGGTCGACGACGTCGGATTGAGCTCAAATTCGGTAGGCTGAAGCGAAACGGCGTCCTGATCAATACTCACGGCCTTTGGCCGTGACTAACGATGAATTTTGGCCGTTCGAGAATGTCTAGATGGGTTTTCCTATTTTTTTTAGTATTTTTCGGGCTTAATTTTATTTCAGTGGCACTTTTGTAATTTTCCGTTTTTTGATATTTTGATTCCTAATTGGACTAGGGTTAGGATAACACCCTATAAAAGGTGTTTATCACGTTTTTTGAAGGACATCATCAATAATATTCATAGAATTTTCGAGATTTCTCTCCTTTAGCAAGGATTTTCTTGCGTTATTCGCTGATCGTTGCGTCACGTGCTCTCTCAAAATTAATGTGGGAAATTAATGCGGGTGCACACAAACATAATGTGAACGATATAAACGTAAGGGGATAGTAGATTTCTCGTTTTATTTGTTATAGTCTTATAGGTTAGGGGAAAGGAGAAAGAGAAAGGGAAAAAATAACCTGACGCGGCAAGCGATAAGGTTGCATTATCTTCTAAGTTCCCATGCTTTGGAACGATTCAAATGAAAATGCCAGTGAATTCCTTGGGTGTGAACTGTGGATCTCGGTCATGTAACCTTAGTTAAGGCCTTAACTAAATGCCAATCAATTTTTTGGGAATCTGAAAACTTGATAATACACCACTATAGGCTAAAGTATATTACAAGTGCCAAAACTTGCGTATTATGCTTACTTTAGCACCAAAACTTTCAAAACGATCAATTTTTATTAGGAAAACTTCAAAACGATCAATTAAGCACCAAATTTTTTGAAAAACGCTTATTTTAGTGCCAACTCTAATTTAAACCGACGCGTCTCGCTGAAAATCCATAGTAACCTTTTTTTATTTATTAATATTTGAACTAATGTGGCTCGTCGAGTTGGCCTTCGAAATAAACGTTTTTCAAAAAATTAGGCACTTGAGTGATCTTTTTAAAAGTTTTTCCATTGAAGTGATCGTCTTTTAAAAAAATTGGTACTTAAGTGATCGTTTTGAAAGTTTTGATACTAAAATGAGCAACATACACAAGTTTTAGCATGTACACAAATTTTAGCACTTGTGTACTTAAACCCTACTACAAGTCCAATATAAAGATAGAAAAAACCGTTGTCGGCCACCTCAATCATGACAAGAATGGTGACTTATAAACAATCGAGTATTAGAACAGAAACAGAGTCGCCCAACTTGCTTAGTTATATTGTCTTCTGTTGCTTTCATGTCACCGTGGATGGATGATTTTTATATTTAAGGAGGAGCCATCAAGTTAGGAATGAAGGCTAGCTTACTTCATTAAGTTAGAAAATGATTATGTTTACAGAGGCTATATCAAACCTAAGTCGATTATACGGATATTGAACCATAAAGAAACACCGATTCACTTCAATGATTTGGTGGCACAGTTCAGAGTCCTAACAAGTTTCTCCTTGGTACTTCAGAGGGACACGGAAGTATCGCCGAAAGGGATAGATGATCGAATGGTTAATTTACAACTTTCTAGCAGTGTGGAAACACATTTCAAGAAGCTCTTGAAATAAGAAGGGGAAGCACGAAAGGTGAAGTAGTGACGCAATTGAGAGGAAGCGTTCTTTGGTGTTCTTGAAAAAAGCACTGGAGCTGAGGGGCCGGCGTGCTTGTGACAAGACTCGAGCTCTTTTCCTTTTGTCTTTTACCGAATTCCCGTCGCGCTTCGACGATGAAACCATTTTAGGGATCATACAAATCATTTGGCATAAATTTAGATGGGCCTCCTCTGTTTCGATTATTTATTATTTTTTTTTTTTAACTTTGAGCTTCTTTAATTTTCTAAAAAGTAAAAAAATAAATAGATAAATAAAGTAACAAGCAGGCGTAGTTGGAACCTTTTTTTCTTCTTCTTTTTTTTTTTATCACGGGTACTTGTTGTTATTCTGTTTTGCTTTCTTAGAAGTTCATGTACTAAAGAAACGCCCCTTTGGAGAGTAAGACACTTCGAATTGTTTCTTGTCCCCAGTCCGAAGAGTTCTTGATTTGTGAAGTACTCTTGGAAATGAATATTGGAAAAAATTGACGGATGACTTGCACTTTCTTTCTTAGTTTGGTAGAACAATATTAGTTTCTCCAGTTCTTGATGTCCAAAAAGCCTTTAATCAGCTTAGTTCTGTGCCACGACATCTGATTGGCTCCTCTTACCTCGTAATGGATGGCAACTAGAGATGTTGTTATAGGATGCAAAGCATGGGACAACTACAGGCGTATAAGCGTGTGACAGGGGGGCGACAGTTTTGGCACTTGCATCTAGAGATTCAAAATCCGAAGATTTCAATAGGCCGGGACACATTTTTCGGTTGAAGTACAGGGAGGGTGGTGTCCGGAAAAGAGCTGGGCATGCAGAGGCTTCTGTTGACCTTGCTATGTTAGCTGGATTGGAACCGGTGGCAGTTCTTTGTGAGGTAGTGTATGATGATGGCTCCATCGCAAGGTTGCCTAAGCTTCGTGAGTTTGCACTGCGGGAGAACTTAAAAATTGAATCAATTGCTGATCTAATCAGGTAAGATTCTCTTCCCAGCAATCCAATGCAAATATTTCTTAGAACAGGCAGTTCCCAATCAAATCCAAATTTCAGCTGCAACTTTCACTTCTTGAGTATTTTTTGGGTGCCCTTGGCTTGCCAACTCAAAAACAAGACACCCCTTCAATCGAGAAGTGTCTAATATGGCCCACGTTTTAGATTTCTTGAAAAATTCATTTGTCATTCAACTTTTTTCTTCCATAAACACCCTCACGACCCCATCTTCTCTCTCTTTAAATTTTTGCTGATCCGTAAACACCCCACTTTCTCTCTCCTCTGTTACTCTCTTCTTTTCGGCCCCCGCCAATGTCAAATTGTCAATACCTAAGCCGCGAAGCGCCACCACCAACCACCGCGAGATTTTGATGGAGAGTTTGTTGTCTTTGAATCGAAATTTCCGACGCGTCGTTTTTGCATGTGCGACCTGTCCCGCCGGGCGGCCAGCCATTGTCGATTGCGAAGGATGAAGGAACGAGGAGGAAATAAAAAAAAGATAAAAAAAGGAAAATGAATCAAAAAATTAAAAAATTAAAAAGAAAGTAAAAAAAAATTATTATAAAGAAAGGATGTGTGAGAAAGAGAAGTAAAGAAAGATGAGAAAAACATTTTTTCTCAAAAAAAGGAAAATATTTTCTCTGCTTTTGAAGGGATTTTTTTTTATAAGTGGAAAATATTTTTCTATATTAACTTATTTTTCCTGAATAAATGTCGCATTTTTTTTTCTGTCAAATAAATGTCGCATTTTTTTTTTTTTGTGGCTAAGATGTTGTCCAAGCGGCATCTCCCCTTTTTGGGAGTGGATAAATTACTTGAGTGTGCTGGTGCTGCAAGATTACCAACGATGACTCATCTATAGAAGAACTCAGTTACAAAATTTGCGATTAACCCTGATAAACTATAAGTTATTAGCTGAGCATCATCATTAGAACTAGCGATCCAAAGGTTCAGATTTCTTTGCTTGATTTCTTCCCTTGTAAAATTTAAATTGCAATCCCATCGAGCGGCTTAAAAAATAGAACGAAAAATGACCACCAGTTGTCTATAATTATTCATATAGCAAAACCTAATTAGGAGAACAAATGGACAAGGACAGGCCACGCCCACACACGCACGTGATAAGTAGCATCTTTAATCTTTTTCGTAATATTAATATTTCCATCGGTATTTGTATGAGGGGGCTTCTGGGAATCAACACAGGCTGGCGATTAGAATTTGAAATGTTTATGACATCTTCAAAACCGAACTCTGCGTTAGCCATATTCAACCCATTTTGAGTTTAATAAAATGAGCAAATAATACATTACCACTACAGTGGGGAAGATCTCCTTTCGGTGCCTCCCAATAGTATCAAATTGAAAGTCAAAGATAGTAGCGAATTGCTCTTTATCGTCCATCAAATTCTAATATATGCGGGAGAAAGATTGTCCAAAAGCGATCTTGATCCACATTCACATTTGAGTATACCGTCCATTCTTTCACTAGAATAGCGATCGGACCCACTTGAAGAGAATATTTTCTAGATGAACGTTGCTTATTATGATCCTATGAAAATACCGTTCCTTTGAAGAGTCAATTATGTCCCTGAGAAAGTACCAAGTAGTCATTTTTGGAAGGCTATTTATACTTCAACCAGAAAACATAAGGAACCTAATTTATACTTAATCTAGAGTCTTTTGCATATTTCATGGAAACAGAGTTGGCTTGGTGCAGGAGATTCTCTCTTTCCTTTTCTGTGACCACCTCAATGGTGACAGATACTACTTCAAGGAATATACTAAAATCTCTGTTAGATCAACTCTCCACGCTACGTATGAGCTCGATTCACACTTTGTCGGATCAAGACAAGTGTACCAGGAATTTCGGAAGACGCAACTTCACTAGTCTCCAGAAAAACATCAGGAAATACATCACCATTCCATTACTTGCAGCAGAAAGATTTGCTTTCTTTGATCTGATTAACTAGACAAAACATAGTGAAGCAGAGATTTTTCTGCAGGCATACCAAAGTTTACGCCTGAGTCTCGACATTCTTTCTGAAAATGGAGACTTTGAGTTCAATATCATCATTTCTAACAAGCTCTAACACACAGATATCTCCTTTCTTTACGGAAGTTCCTCTCTGAAATGTGGCCCAACCAGCAGAGAGCTTTCCCGAGCCATGCTGTGGGTAGTACAGGAGCTTCACTGGCCATGCTCCCATTGATGCGTCCCTTAAAAAAACCGCCTGGAACAGTCCGCAGAGTTGGTTTTTTTATCAACAAATGTTCTTTAAGTAAGAACATAAAACGTATGATGATTGATGACTAACCCAAGAAATGTTAACCAGACCATATTTTTATAATCTCATAGGAATACGATGGTCCCTTACAAGGAGGTAATAAATTTCATTCCCGTCCAAATTTTGCAAGTAACAACGATTATCTCGGGATCTTTTCTTACCGCATCATGCTTTAGATTATTTGACCGGATAACTACTGTGAAGGAAGGATACTGCAGCTCGTATTTGTTGGCTTCATTGAGAGCCGTAGTTACCCGTGAACGTTTAGAAGTGAAGGTACAAGAAGCCAGCATGGCAGGGCACACCTTATGTTTGGAACTTTCCATCCGATCTGAATCAGTCAGGCAGAGAACGTAAGAAAAAAAAGAGACAAAGCACATGCATTACTAATAGGCTAAGATTCACACACCTTTTGAATCGTGTGCTAAAAGCTTCGGTTCTTGATCGGTTTGGAAGCCTTTCGATTTGGAACCTAGTCCGAGATTACGGTGATCATTAACATCTCCCATTTTAGGCGGGACAAATTCGACGGTGTCGAGGTTCTATTTCTTGCCGTCATTAGCACTCATTAGCGGATAATCTATCTCCGTTGCGCTTTTGTCAAATATGAGCACGTGAAAATCCAAGTCCCCGACGTACTTGAAGACTAAGAAGTCGCCCTCACAAATTGAGTAATGCTCCGCAAATTCCTTCCATCCCTTTGATAACCAATCCATATCATCCCATTTTTCCAATTCCACACTCCAACTTCCACCGTTTGGAACCCTCAAACGCACCGTTTTGGGAAGATACTTGCCATACTTTCTCATAAACATCTTCGGAATACACTAGTTTCTCATAAACAAGCGGTGCCGGATATGTTTTAACACGAACCGACTCGAAAGAAAAGGCTAGCGCGCAGAATGCGTTGGCCTTCCAAGCCTTGGTAAATGCAAAAGAATGTTTAAACAAAAGAACTTACAAGCCTTCCAGTGCGAAGTGCGTGAGAGGGTATGATCTTGAAGAAATGAGGTGTCTCCGGTGCAAAACTTCGCCGGCGCTGTTCATCGTCTCTTCGGAGACAAGAAGTCATCCCTCGAGCACAAGTTGTGCAACAATCTAAATATAGCATAGTTCTGTGGGGGCTTTATGTGAACCAATTTAATAAGATGAAGCATTTATTTGAAGAAGACATTCGTTCCTGGGATTGCAGGACAACTACCTACGGGAAGCTGTTCATGTTCTGTAATACGAGTGGCAACAACCAGATTAACTCATCATTACGCCGAAGAAAAGTCATTGATATATAGAAAGCTCGTTAAGAAGAACGCATGGGGAATCGAAGGCATCAAAAGTGGGACGACGTGGGAGTTGATCGAAATTAGACCAAGAATAACTAGTTGACTTCGATGGGGACTAAGTGGGCTAGCTTACTCAACACTGAGATTCCGATAACTTGTTCAATTCCTTCTATTAGATCCTTCAAGAATATGTATGAATCAATATGAATCGACAAAGGTTTTAAAGGGGGCAGGAACGTAAATGACAAGAAACTTAAAGATATGGAGATTAGACGCAATCGTGGCTAGCCATGTAAATGCAAGGAAAGATAAATAAAATTATAAAAAGACGTTGAGTTCTGTAATTGATTGAGAGAAGTTTACAAGAAATGTCTAGGTTTTTGTAACTATTTACAGATGGTTTCATTTAATGGTTAAAGACATCGGTTAATGAATTCGCATGACTAAATAACTCGCTAATCCTATTTGGGGTTACAAGAAATCATTCTATAATTTCCGACTATTAAGCAACAAAATGCGTATAAACTTTTCTGTCATTGGTGTATTAAATGCTCATATTGAACCTCGATCTACCTATATTGACGGGGCTAAAAGCATTGTTGTGTCCCTACCTTCTTAAGATGGGTTCGGCCCATTGAGAATATCAGGTCTAGCTCATGACGAATTAGTAGGCTGATTATTCGAGATCACTTTTTTCGTCATGTTAGTAGAGCCATGCTCCGAATTGTCCATCAGATTCTAATATTTAGCGGAGTAATGTAGATAGGGAATTAGAACAATTGCCTTATTTGTAAATGATTGTAGATCTAGATTTAAGTCAAATAGTCATTTTTTTAAGAAGAATTTAGATTCAAACTTGAGCTCCGAAAATTGAGACTTTGAACACTACTACATTGTCTCCATCAACGGCGGCAAATGCTTGCCGACCGGCAAAGGAGAGTGCCACATGCTCGTTTGGATAGCTCCTTATCTTCACCGGCCAAGATCTTTCTAAATCTCTAAGAGGTCGCAACTTGTTTGTTTTCCTGAATACGTATCTTGATGAACCCGCGAACAGCACTCTGCCCATGCATATTCTCGGGCAGCCAGAATGAATTTGAGTGATTGTTTCGGAGATTGTATAGAGTTTGTAGGACAACCGGAGGCAGCTGAGGACTAGAGCAGAGCATGAAATTATCATCTTAAGGAGATGAGATCTAATTAGTATAAAGAATCACTCCATCATCGAACTTTTCTAGACAACAGAGTGGTGCGGGACCATTCTTTCTTTCCTTTTCTGAGACCACCCCAAGGGTAAAAGAAATTACTTCAAAAAATATTATGAAATCTCCGTTCTATTACCGATCAACTCTGCATATTGGCGTGAGATGAGGATTGCTTATGACCTTTTATTTTATCGATCCCATGCTGCGGACGAGTTCGATTTATACTTTGTCGAATAAAGACAGCAAACATGCAGAGAGATTGGAATTTTGGAAAATGCAATTTCCCTGCGTAATTTTTACTAGTCTCTAAAAAACCTCAGGAAATTTTATCACCATTCGATCCCTTGAAGCAGAAAGGTTTACTTTTGTAGGCATACCAAAGTTTATGCCTAATTCTTAACATTCCTTCTGAAAAGGGAGACATTGAGTTCAATAGCATCAATTCTAAAAGCTTGAACATGCGGACATCTCCTTTCTTTAGAGAAGTTCATGAGCCATGTTGTGTGTAGTACAGGAGCTTCAGTGGTCATGACCCATCCGAACATTTAAGAGTCGTGGCTTGCATGCTTCCATTGATGCGCCCCTTAAGAAACTGCGGGGTTCGATTTTTTATCAGCAAATGATCTATGAGTAAGAACGCAAAAGGTATGATAATTAACTCAAGTTAACCAAACCAAATTCTGCACGAGTACTTTTATCTCAGGATCTCTTCTTACCACATTTTGCTTCAATAGGTTATGTGATCAGTTGACTGCTGTGAATAAAGGATTCTGCAACTTGGACTTGTTGGCTGCTTCGGGAGATGTAGTTGCCTGAGAACACTGACAAAGTAGAACTACGAGGAGACAGCATGCCAGGGCTCACCTCGTGTTTGGAATTTTCCATCCTACTTGAATTTTATCAGGCAGAGAGCATAATCACTTATAGGATAAGATTGACAGACACTCCGAATCTTGTCGCTGAAGCTTTGCTCCTTCATTAGTTCGGACAGTCTGTTAGTCGATCGAAAATGCATCAAGAAGAGTGTTAGAGGTACTGAGATTGAAATCCGTAGAATTAGTTGACAAGGTGATGGGGGCTGGGCAGACTATGGCGTGAGGCCAAACTCCACCTCTAGTCTTAAGCTGAAAAGGTAAGGGACCATTCTTTTTATGGAACTTCCTCCTTCAATGTCAATGCTGGCTTTTGATATTCATCCTTGATTATTTCAGTAAGTGATCAATAGACTTTAATCTGAATTTACTTGCGTATTGGTCACTAAATACCTATTAGAAAATTGAAGCATGTGAAGTCACCAAATCTCATTGAGTGGTCATCAGGAAGGATTTGACACACTTGATTCAAATTGTTTATGACTTAATCGTACTTTTTCAAATTTTAGAGCTTGATTGTACATTAAGCAAAATGTCAAGATTTTTTTTATGCAATTTCTCACAATAAAAAAAGAAAAGAAACCAAAAGAAAACAATCGATATCAAATGTTAAGAGAGTTGAAGGAAAGGAAAAAGAAACCAAATGGGATGCCTCGATAGAGGACTTGCTTATTCGCCACACTAATGGTCAATCAATTAGGAATCGGTTATCATTTTGAGAGTCATTTATGCCTAATTTTATTTGTTTATTAGCTAATGCGAATTACCTTTTTACCATATACAGAAATACTTTATGGGAGGGTTATGTAACTTGTTTTAGGTGAAGAGACTATTCTACCCCTGATCTTCAGTTCTCATCGACAGCTCCCTCTTCTTTTTCAAAACTGTCAGTCAATGAAAAAGAGGGAAATTGAAAATAGAATCACTTACCAGGATAATAAGAACGTCATTATGCTGTTGAAATGACAAAAAGATGCCATTCAAGATGCTATTCATTGGTTTCTCACGCAAGATTTGAGGAGGCACGATGATTGAGCTATAAATTTTGATTGAACTATCGTGTCCTTGGATTTCATGGAAACACGTTGATTGAACATGAACGACGATCAGATAATGTCAACCCTGAGTGTACAGTGTTGTAAATCAAGAACTCAAGAGGACTTCTTATGCAGCAAGGGATCAGATACCCACCAAGCATATCCGCATAGAGCTCGTACTCAGCAATCATCCCGAGCCCCCACTTGTCTTTCAGCTGGCTACAGAGGTTCAAATCCATGTCTTAGACCACCGATCCATCTCTGTAGAGGCGTGTGCACGAAGATTGGAGCTGAAAAGTGACTAGATCCATAAAAGTGCCTGAAATCGGCTTGCTGTGGCTTCCCGTCGCCTGATGTGAACAGATTGGAAAATGATTCTGTTCCTACCTGATCAATGAACTGTTGGCAACGGCAGCAATCCCTCTCAAGGATAGGACTGACAATGAAAATGTTCTCACGCCGCCTCTTCTCTCCTGTGCAAAAGGCAAATGGCATCATCCACGCTTCCTAGATTGCAGATTAGTTCAGTAGTTGAATTTCAGTCTTTCAAGCCCAAAAGGAGAAACCAAAAAATGTACAGCTCAAGCTTCATGGTGTGACTAACATGCAAGCATAAGATGTTCACTCCTGAAGCACCAGCAGCATCTTTCATTTTCTTGTGATCCAGAAAGGAAGCAGTTGTGGGAAGAACTCTAGAGTTTTGAACAAGCCCAACTCTGACAACTCGTGGTTCTCTTAATTACTCCTTGTCTTCCATAAAGCGAAATGCCTAAAAGAAAATAATAATAAATTGATCAATTCCACAAAACTGGTCAGAATGAATAAAAATCAAAGGATCCTGCCAAGAACTGCAGTAATGTTTTTTAATAAGAGCAAACAACTACCAAATAGTGACTGCCACAAAGAATATGTAAGAGTACTTCTTAGCTTCAACAATAGCAAGTTTAATCAACTAGAATGGTTCAATGACATCAAACTTTGGACGTTACTATATCGGTTGGCTCGCCAACTCCACAGAATCCCAACATGGCACAAGACTATGCTAGTCAGACTTTCTCACACCTTCCATCTCATAGAAAAACTCAGAACCAAGAATCTATACTAAAACAGATTTCAGAATAGCTCATTTCTAGGACTATGCCCTTCAAGACCCCCCTAGTGATAAGTTCTCAATATTGCCAAAGGACATCTGGACCAGATCTTTGCAATTCATTGCTTTTAAACAAATATTTCCCCAGTTAGGACCATATGTATGAATCTCAGTGACATAATATTAGTCGGTCCAGACTCTTTTATCTATCACAGGCATGAAAGATTACCGAGTTATAAATAGAAGCTCCCTATGCCCCTTTGCAGAGAGAACAAGGAGCACACATCGGAAGATCTTTGCTCATGTCCCTCAGAGAACTTCCAAACAATTGTTGGCCTAAACTTTCATTTGCAGGCCTGAGCAATGCTGGAGGAACTTGCTTCAGAGGCTATTGAGGTGACATTAGATTAAGGCAATCATAAATTGAGTGTTTGTTGGGTGGCGTTAAGCAACTTTGTCTGCCATGGTTGCCAAAACGAACATGAGGCATTGAAACTGATTGCCCTAGAGATAAGTACGCCAAAAAGCTTTTTCAGTCGTTTCAGGATGTTCAGTCATCTCACCGATGACAAGCAAGTATTTCTTATGCACACGCTCAGATTCGCCATATGCTCCAAGCAGGAATGTGCTGAGAAGACAAGTTTCATACTATCAAGAAAACTATTTTACAAGAGGAACCTACTTGATTTATAGTGAGTCTTTATCAAACTCCAACCAAATGGTATTGAAGCACGTGAAACAGTGCAGACTAGTGTGACCAGGACTCTTAGCAACAACCTTTAAATCGCCACATCCATTAAGCACCACAAAAACAGAAACAGTAGGATCACCTGTATGTCAAAGTTACATTCAGATGAGAGAGCTTTTGCAGAATCGGCCAGAGGATCAACTTGAAGAGTCCTTACACAATTCAACCCAATATGCAAACGACTGACTTCCTGAAATCAATATCATAAAGATTTAACAAAAAAGTAAGATTGTATCACAATGGAATGACATGCTTTGAGTTTTTGACATTTTAGGAAGAAGGCACCGATTGCTGAGTCATTTCAATTGTCTCAACAAATATTGTCATGGGTAGTTGATCCGTGTCAATTCAAAATTCATTCGGAATAGAAATTACTCGATCAACTCCAACTTTCTATACTAAGACTTTTAAGCTGTCTATCCTTACTTCTTGTAATTCTTTTGTGTTCAGTCGTACGATTCGGGAGGCCACAACTATTCCAATTGTGAAAACTAACGGAATAATACCACTAGAATTCCTAAGATCCACCTTTCTGACGGAAGTCCAGCTCCTATTTAACTCGACTAGTAAATGGTATGTCTACATATGCAGACGTGCAAGATGTAGAGCAGATACAAACATTCTCCTAGATTGACTAATGACATCAATATTCATGTAAACAGCAAAGCGTAAGTTTAATTGGAAAAAGCGAGCAGAGAGACGAGACAAATCGAGCAGAACAGAATCGTACAATCTGACCACATGATTTGCGTATTTCATCCCAAGATTTTACTACAGCAATCCTTCTCCATGAAGCCTTTCCTTTCCTGATCAACAACAATTCGAAATCTGTAGATGCTAGCACCATCAAGCTTACAGAAAAGCACCAGTGCCAGAACATCTTCCCCAAAACGAAACTATGTCGTTTCTAATTCCGCGGATTTCACGGAATCAACTTCATTTCCTCAATAAGCTCAGGTCAAAATCCAATCAAAGAATAACACTAGAGAAATACACGCCAAGTCAATCGGATCAACAGCTACAAGGATTCAAATCGACCGGATACTGCTTCGCGAGCCAGTACCGATCGAGCGACTCTGAGGAAAGAGATGCAATTGAGAAGGGAAAACCTGAAAGACTTGGGGGTCGAGATTGTGGCGGAGGAGGCGATGGAGCGACTCGTATCTGCAAACCGAGCCGTCCCGAGCTGCCGCGGCCTCCTCTGTAGCTTGTCCGTTCTGGATCGTCTCCATGGGCAAGCTGGAGAGGCGTGCGTTCGTCGACTTTGAAGAGAGAGAGAGAGAGAGAGAGAGAGAGAGAGCGTGCTTTAAGAACATGAACATGAAGAAATTCAGAACTTATGATGCAGAAGCAAAGAGAAAAACCAAAGGATGAGAATGGCTGCATTAATTGGGCCTTACTTATTCCATGCGCGTTTGGTTGTTTATGTCGATAACCTTTGTATGGCTGCATTGAGATCACCCTCCGACTCCCCATTCCCCCCGTTCCATGGGTACGGCCCGTACTGGTATCTGAACAGTGACGCTTCCTCTAGTCTTGGTGTGCTTAGCTTACCCTTAGAAAAGATGTTCATTTTGGGGCACTCTTCCACTTTAATATATTCCAAGGATGGAAACCTCAAGACGCAACTTGTGGTGGAGGAGAAGCATTCTAGGCTTGGCATATTTTGGAGTCTCAAAATTCCGAGTTTCCCAAACGAAATCACTTTTCCTTCTCCGTTTTCATCGTCTGCCACTACTTCTTTCATTCTTTCACATCCTATTATAGTCATCCGAGTGAGATGCACCAAACTTGCAATTGCTGAAGCTGTCCCTAGATGTACCAATCCAGAGGAATTCATCACCACTAGCTCCGTCAAATTACGAAAGGGTATCTCGGTTGGAAATAATGTTGTCAAACTAGGACATTCCCGAACCTCAAGTTTGTTAATACTCCAAAGATTTTTGGACACTAAACGGTCTTTCCTCCATACATGCTTTATGTTGTGTAGCTTGCTTAACTTGAGTTCTCTTAAGTGTTCAAGCACCAAACTTTTTTCCTCATCAACAAGCCCTTCATCAGGGAATAATTCTTCAAAAGCACTACAAAAGAACTCAAGGCTTTGTAGCTTCCGAAATCTCCGTAAGAGGGATATGGGAGGAAAGACGGCATTTTCATCATGAAAACATGCCAATGTTAGTGCTTTTGGCTTGCCAAAGACGTCCTCAGAAAATTTTCCATTCTGTATCATCTGAATATCCTTATCGACCAACGAAAGTCTCTCTAAGGTGAAAATGCCCTGCGAAATTACCGATACAATGAGAGAAGTAAATTCAACAAGATTCGGTAGTAAATCATGTGCCGTAAAAGGCAAACTTGTCACGGGATGCACTCATGGTGTTACTAAAACATATGAGGTTCGTTTTTTTTTTTTTTTTTTTTTGGTAAGGAAAACATATGAGGTACGTTACGTTGTCTAAAAACTATAAGTAGGGGGCTGCGAGTTTTCGTTAGTATGCAGTGGACGTGAAACATAACGGGGTGAATTAAAGAATAAAGAAGAATACGGTGAATTTAGGGTTCCAATGTTTTTATTTCTGAAATGAAATTAGAGTATGTTTTTTAAAGATTTTACAAAATAAAAAAGAGAAGAAAACTTCAATGGTGAGAAACGTGAGAACAATGGAGAGGACCATGTGTCAAGTTCTCATTGACCTTCCCAAGTACATTATATTTAATTAGATTAGCTAAGGAATATCTTATGTTCTAAAAAAATCTGCAATTATTTTGTAATTTTAGATAATGGAATATCTCATAAGTGCCCCCAAATGAAAAGTATACTTATGATATTCGAAATATCTTGTATTATCGACAAATTGATAGGTAAGGGATACCAAGTTAGTATCATGATATGATTAATACACAGTAAACATAAGATTAGTAAGTACTTTAAAGAACAAAGTAAAACCGAGGGAGAAGAGTTGTAGTCATACCCTCTCAAATGAAGAGTGTGTTTCTTGGTCTGAAACGTCCCGATGATCATCTCTATGAGGCCACTTGTTCATGGTTGCCACAAAAGGAAACATGTTCAGTTTGTCACAATGCGTCACTCGCAATTCCTTCAAGAATGGCCAATTCAAAGTAGGCAAATCGGGGTAGAAACTCTTGAGTTGTGACATATCATGGAACACCGGAGAGGTTAATTGCGGGAAAAGTACTTGAGCAGTAGTGGAGTGTGGAGTGTTATCCCCACTTGCGACTATTTCCTTGATTGCACAAAACTCCACCTGAAGTTTCTCCAATTGGTTTAGACTTGTAGCCACCCAATGTGGAAATAGATTTTCAAGGCTCTTACAATTATCAACCTTCACTTTCCGTAAATGTTCAAAAGTGAGAGTATCTCGAGGACTATCCATCCATATTTTGCTTAAATTTTCCATGTGAGAGAGAGATATCGACCCAAGCTTAGAAAATTGTACCTGCCATAGTTGGAAAAATGACACCATAAATTTGATGACATTGAATTATGAACTTACTTTCCTCCCACAAATCACAACATTCTAGAACTTGTTAGTGACACAATCAAGGAGAGATTGCTTGATGCTTTCATTCTAATGGATCGATGACTAAGGCCGCGTGCGGTGCGACAAAATAAGCTACCTTACGGCCTGCACCACCCGTTAATACTCATGCACAAAAAAGATAGGAGAACATTTCACTGAATTACGATCCAAAGAACGAAATGACAACCTCAAATAACACACGAATACTTTTGCAATTTTCTTAAAAATTTCGCATGACAAGAAATTTGAAGGCGGGTTTCTCACACTAACGAGGATCCCCGGGAAAATGCAACTAGTCTTCGTGAACAAATAAAACATGTTATGCAAAAATAGATTCTAATACAAAAAAAAAAAAAAAATTGAAACGACTGTATGAGCTGCTATGAAGTGTTCACTTAAGAGCCCGTATGGAATTTTCATTTGGTCGTGAATTACGCTATTGCAACTTGTCCCCACCAAAAACTCGGGTGACTAGTTTCATGCTTCTTTATCTTTGATTTCGGTGATTGGGAAGATTTCAGTTCATCCAATTTGTGAATGGGTTTAAAATTATGAAGTTTTAGTTAGTCGTGACACCTATCTACAATTTAAGTTTAATCAATTTGCAATGGGTAACCAATTTCTTATCCTTGACTGATGACATTGTGTGGCGTGTTGAGGATTTCGGAGGCAAAAACAAATGAAAGAAAAAAAGCGGATGTCGCATTGCAACTTCCATTGGTGCTTCCATTTGACAAGATGTTTAATTTTAAACATCAAAAGCATTGGATAAAGAAAAACAAGACTGACCTCCGGAGTTAAAAGTGAAGGAGCGCGGTGGTCGATCTCCATCAAAGGTTGCCAAGTTAAGCTTCTCATCTTGGGACAGTCGGCGATGCTCAGCTCTTCTAATTTGGGGCATTCCAGCCGATGATTCTTCCCCGAGAGAAAACTAGTCATATTGGGCAAACATTCCAGCTTCATCCGATAAAGTTTCGGGAATGTAATCTTCTCTACTGCGCTTCCTTGCCCTTCTTCCTCTGCGATCACTCCTTCCATTTGACCACACTCCTTTATTTCCATCCGCCATAGATTGGCAACACACCGAGCCATCGATGGAGTGAAAGCATATCTCAAGTTGCTGCATTTATAAAGGGTGAGACTAAATATCACATCAAAGCGCAGCGTCCCTTGAAGATGGCTGTTCCATAGTCGCCACAACTTTGGTAGATTGACCAAGTCTAGATATCGTAAGAGAGGCAGCAACCGAGTGCTTTGCACACCCTCCAGCCCTTCAAGATTGAATACTTCTTCTAGCGACTCGCAATTGCGCACTTGCAATCTTTGCATTTGGTTTAAAACAAGCATCAATCCGGATGGAATAGCGTTAGTAAATGATGGACATCTATCCACCACCGGTGATTCTAATTGCCAAGAAGGCTTGATGGAAATAAGTTCACCGTGCCATTTTTCAATTAGCTCGGGGAACTCAGATAGCCGCATCGACTTTACTCCGGCAACCGTAGCCTATTAGAAAAAGCATCATTAAATGTGAACTTCTAGTTAGCAAAATGCAACAAGACCATCTAATTGAACAAAATTTTGATAACCGATACATACCATTTCTTTAAACATATTTTGGATTGTGATGTTGAGGTTTTCCTCCCAAAACCACGCTTCTGTTGATGCTTGTACTCTCTCCAACTTTGGCACCTTTATTGGTCCCTCAGAGAAGAACTTCATGCTGGGACATCCACTCACAATGACATCTTCCAAGAGTGGGAACATCAAAGTGCATTTACTTGAGCTGAAACATCTCAGCCCCGTCAACCCATCAAGCTCCATATACTTCAATTGATTGAAAACCACCACAAGCCCCTCCTCACCTCCATCGTCACAAATGACTTCTGTCAACATTTTGCATTTACTTATCCTCAATTTCGTGAGTCCCACCAAATTTCCAGCTATTGTTGGTGTGAACATCTTTGATAACCCATCACAAAATGACACATCTAGAGTCTTGAGATGTTGAAAAAATCTGGAAAATGGTGGTATTACTTTTAACTCGTGCCTTGGGCCTTCTTTGGCTTCCACAATGTCGCTCAGCTCTTCTATATCAGAATTGCGTACAAACAGCTCTTGCAAGTTGGTTAAACTCCGAACAAGACGACATGTGGATATTGTAGATTCCTTCGAGAAATGATGAAGCTTAAGAACTCTAACCTTGCCGAAGAATTCTCTGTCATGAGAATGCCCATGCCATAACTCCATCCGTCCATATAAATCCAATTTTAACTCTTGCAGATTTGAGAATGCGCCCTGAGAAATTAGCCAAATCAGAGTCTAAAACCAGCTTAGTTAAAAGAGTGTTCATGTATTACGGTATAAGTCCTGCATTTTAAGATGTTTGAGTCTCATGCAATTCAACGGAAGGAATTGCACCCCATGCAATAGACATTATCACCGATCTTTACCCACGTTTGCACTCAAGTAAATACCTATATTCCCGTTTGCACTCAATTGCAATCACAATCGCAATTTGCCGGCGAAGCAGCAAGAAATTAATTAATAAAAAAAATCTTGGGTCATACCTTTTCTATCAAGAAGAGAGGTTGTTTATGAAGTGGCATCTCATTCTCAAGTCGCGAAGCAAGTATGTTCACTTTGCTACAGCCATCCACCTTCAAGATCTTCAATGCCGGCCAACGTAAAGCATGTGTTCCTGTGTAGATGCACTTCAACTCTGGTAGACGCTTAAGCTTGAGGGAGGCTAACTTAGGGAACACATCCCTGGGATCTAGTCCGTCCTTCTCAATGAGTTCCACAATGCCACCACATTCATTGATCTTCAACTCCTCAAGTTGCATTAGATCCCTAGCTACTGAGGTTGGAAACAGAGAGGTGAGGCTCTCGCATCTGGAAACGGTAACAGAATGGAGACACTGAAATTTGACTTGATTGTGAAGTTCCTTATCCCATACAAGCTTTAGCTTTGATAATCTCTCTAAATTCAATGTTTTTAATGGGAAACGAGCAATGGGATATCCATCTAGAGGACTCAATGGCTGCAGTTTGAAAACAACTTCAAGCGAATCACATGATTCTACCTCCAAACTTTCCAAGCTCTTGAGCCGTCCAAGAATGTAAGAAGGAGCAATGTTCACTAGCTTGTTGCATCTATAAACACTGAGTGACTTCAGTTTGCTAAAATACTCCGTAGCAACTTGATTGTCCCATATTATATCAATACTATCCATAAACCAGATGCGTAATGTCTCCAAGCTAGGAAACGCAACCTGCGGTATCGCTCAAGAAATTAGTGATTATGTTAGTTTGAAAAGTTCATGAATACAAATGGAAGAAGCGGTGGTCCTAACAATCTTGGTCTATCCATTGTGGCCGTATCCTCATCTTGCAAAGGACATACCAAAGCTTTTCTGTTTATGTTTTGACATATTATTAGTCTCTCCATATTTTTTAAGGACACTTCAAAAGACAACATGAAATATTTGAAAACAAAAAGGACGATATTCCTCAAATTTGTTTGATTTGTCCATATTAGTAAATTTCCTTTTTTGTTTTACTAGAAGTAGTTTCAATGTTTCATTTTGGACAAGTTTAACTTCAAAATTAGTGTATTATTCCCCATACTCTGTTAGTTAGCTTTGTTAGGTTTCTATTAATTTACTCAAATTAAACATGTGCGATATAAATAATATTACAATTTATTAAGTAACAATCTTTAATTTCTCCAAAATATACGTGAAATATGTCGGGGACATCATAACTTCCGGTTAAAGTCAATATCAATCATTTTTATTCAATATTATATCACTCTCAAAAAATTGAAAAAGTCAAAAAATAAAACAATGAAGAAGGGATTGCTTGGGACAAAACGAACAAAACTTATTTATATCATTTTACACTTGAAAGAACTCAAAATACTTAATTAATTGAATTTTCCTTTTAAGATTCATTGCTTTGTTACCGTGTTGGATGATCCAATTGTTAGATAAAAATTGTAGGCGCGTGCAAGCCATGCGCCAGAGATTATGTGCAGGGTCAGCAGTGTGGGCGCGTGAGCCGCTGTAGCGAATTTTTTTTTTTCCCCACATTGCATATTTTTTGGTTCTGCCCTCCCTCACGCGAGAATATTCCTCTTTTGCAGCTGGCTGACAATTTCGCGATTTTTTTTAAGCACGCAAATTTCCTGTTTTGCCTTAAATTAAATATGCGTATGTGGTCCGATCGGCGCATTCTTGGTACCGACGTGTTCATATTGAAATGCTCTATGTTGTGGTACATTTTTGTACATGTTTGAAGCATTTAAAGGTATAAAAATACATGTGAAAAATACACATATAATTTGGGATATTATTGTATTTTTAAGCTATATTTCCCTATGTTTTTTGAAAATACAGAATATTGATTTCTTGTAAGTGACCACTCATGGTTCATAGATAGCATGTATGAGATACTTGCAATAACAATGGTAGGAGATTCATTGCACATGGGAAACCTCGGATATCAAGAGAGTAGCATGTTCTGTTTTGTCACTCGTTATCGCCCATGAAAAGGAAAAAAAGAAGAGGAGGAATGCTAGCCAAAGAAATCGATTTGGAAAAAGCTTACAACACAAAGCATGGATTGGACAACGATACCGACCTGGACTAAAGGGTTACTGAATTGTATAAGGTATACCATTGATCGAGTGCAGTGAGGGAAAGAAGAGAAGTAAACAAAGCATGAAGTAAGCACTCTGTGAACGTCCCACGTCCCTTTACGGAAAGAAAGTCTCAACCAAAACCACATTCCTTTTGCGTGAGGATGTCGCTAAAAACATAAGAATTGAAAGGCTGGCAATTTACAATATGAATTAACTTGTTTGCAAATGATTATCCGAGAAATCCATAAATGACACGATCCGATACGAACTTAATATACATAAATTTTATAGAAAAATTAACAAAAATAAAGTGTTCTCCAATGAACATTGCTATATCACAAAATCTTTTACTGTATAGTTACCAGGAGTGAATTTAACCAAATAATTTGAGAGTTGACAATTGAGCTCATTGAAGATTAATTATCCAACTTTTGTATGTATAGTGACTCTACTATATATTCTTCATTTCAATTCAAAATCACAATTTGAAGAGTAACTCTACTTTGGCTTATCCAGCTTTTATGGTGCTGTGATTATGTGGAACGCAATCAATTTTAACCAAAGTGGGCTTTAGCGATCATGCTTCGTCTCCAATATAACTATTTGTTAGTTTTACTTATTTAGCTGGCCGGCATAACAATTATCTATATTCATATATCATCTTTTACAATGTCTTAATACTTTGATGTGATGGATCCAACTCTTATTGATGTGAATTTAAACTTCCCAATTATTTGTAACGCTATATGGCAACTTGAAATGAACTGCATGTAAACTCGTGAAGTGCTATGCACATAAAATTGATGCAATCGTTGGATTTTTGTTATATTTAAGATTTTGACGTAGTGTTTGTTACGTACCTCTTGATTGAAGAGAGTAGTGTAGCATGACTTGAGACGATCCTCACTCCAAGCTTCTCGTGAACCTGTCATTGATTTTTAATTAGATGAAAGGAATGCCATCTTTTGCATTGCGGGGATGAATTAATCTAAGAAGATTTTTAATGATTAAACCAGAAAAAAAAAAATCAATCTTACTCTTTCTGCGAGAGAAGCACATCAAACTTTCCAAACCTGCAACGCATAAATTGGTTAACATCGAGAATATTAGAGTTTCTGATGTTTCTATTCTCGACCCTTCATCCTCTATAATGATTGCCTCCATCTTCTTGCAAAATTGTACCTCTAGTTCTCTCAATTGTGGGAGAGATTGAACCATGGATGGGAAAAACAGAAACCCGAGGTTGTAACAGCCAAACACCTTCAATTGCTTTAATTTATGGAATCTCACAATTCCACAAGGATTCTTGTTCCATATGCACCTCAAGCTTGGTAATCCGTTTATATAGATGGTGTCTAGCTCAGAAAGAGTCTCCATATTTGCACTGGTGCCTAGTCCGTCGAGGTCAAAAATTTCTTGCACCGCAACGCAAGTTTCTACCTTTAAAGTGTGTAGCTTGCGTAGTTTTATCAGTGAACTGGAATTGATGACCTTTGAGAGAGATTTGCATGAAGAGACCTCAAGAGATTGGAGACTGCTCAGGCCCAATGGAGATTCATCGGTCCATATATCTTCCAGATTGGGAAGTCCAACCATTGTCAAGGACTCCAAGGATGGGATTGAAACCTGACGGATAGACCCATCAGCATACGTGCTATAGCAGGTTATTACAAATGGTTGCGGAAGAAAATTTACGGACTTTAGGATGATTTTTACATTTACAAAAATCTATGATAAACAAAGGCTAATTTAAAAATCAGAAAAGGTACTCTACGACCCCAAGAACCACATGAACTTCATTTTTTTTTATTTACAAAAAAATTGGTGGATCGTTTAGATTTTGTTCGCAATTTATTAACAATAAGGGAAACCACAGTAATCAAGAAATAGCATTCATTCAGTTTGCTAATGACTACGAAGATTAGTGATCCTTAAAGCAAAAAGGAAGTACATTCAAGATAAATTCCTTCCTATAAGGTAAACCACTCCCTCTTAGGTTATGTTACTACTTTGATGTTACATTGCTCATTTTGTCGGATGATTGCCAAAAAGTACTGCACTATCTCACAATGCACATCACTACCATGAAAAAATTATATAGAAACTGTAGAATCACCCTGATTATGAAAGACATAGGCAACTTACAAGCAAAGGACAACATCTCATGGAGTGATCAACAAGGCAAGTTTCAATCACGAGAAGTAAATTATAATGCTATAATTCCTTAATTACAGAAAGGTATGTCTAATTTACTACCTACCTAAGGAAAATTAGCAATCTTGAAAAGTAATTTAGTATATCATAAGGGAAATTACTATCATAAAAGTTTAGTTACTGCAAGTAACTTCCTTTTTACGCCTTCACCATCCACCTAAGCCCGCTTGGGCTTTTCCAGACCCAATCAATTTACGCGTGAAATATTGTAATTTATATTATAAGAATAAATCTATGACGGAGCTAATTTCCTTTCATACTCGAAAAATCTATAATGGCAACTTAAATTTCTCTCCATATAAGCTCATGTTTAACAACTTGCGAAACTAATATATCGCACGAGTCTCGAACTCCACCATCAACTTCAATGATAATTGTCACTGTTTATCCTTAGTTTACTTGCTTCTCTTACTAACAATAACCAATTTAACAGCTTACCCACTACACTAAAAAAAATTTAAACAATTAATTAATTTCCACCTATTTTCTACATGTGATTTTTTTACAATGACTTGAAAATTTCCAATATAAATAAAGAAAAATGAGGAAAAAAACGCAATGAAGATTTATGTTTGTTATGCCGAAAGTGCTTACATATATCTATATCTATTATCTGCTTTGCATGTATGAACATGCATGTAATTGTGTACATTTATACTTGTAGGACTTATGCAATGACTAAGTGCTTATTGAAACACACGATAGGGAAAAGACGTGCATCAATTAGATTAGCATCGTTGCTACTATTTGAAAACCCAATCCCCTTGCCATTCTTCGCATTGATTTTTACCTAAGTCATCTAAATATCAGATTTTTTTTTTTTAACTTGCCACATGTAAGCTGAAAATTACTCAAGCCCTATCACATTCTAAATTTACATGGATTTCATTCTATTAGCTGGACTTCTACGCAATGAAGAGTAACAGAAGATTGCTTCATGCAACTACAGAGAAGGCATGACCGAGATAAGGTAACTAGGCAGAAAATGAACCGAAAAAAAAAAGAAGAGTAAGGATAATAATCTATGTCACATCTAATTAGCAAATGAACAAAAGATCAACAAATACTAGACTGTTTTGATAGAAAGTTACCTGTTGCCCGTTGAAGAATGCAATTTGAGGACCAACTTGGTCATTTGATGTACTACTTGAAGGAGCCGTCCCGTCGGAGACAAAATTTTTTATATTTGGCAAGTCACGCAATTCCAATACCCGCAAATTTGGCAACTCAAGTTTTCCACAATCATCAACTTCTACAATCTCCCGCATTAAGTGGCACTCAACAACTCGCATCTCTTCAAGCTGTGGAAGTTCTCTCAACAATGAAAGAGGAAACAAAACTTCCATCTTGTTGCAGTTTTCAACTCGTACTACCTTTAATGCATCGAAGGAATTGGAGGAGATATGGTTGTTGCATATCTTCTCCAAGTTGATGAGGTTATCGAGAAGTAACGACTCCAACATCTTAAACTCCGTATGTGATGGAGATTGGAGGACGTAATGGACGGAGGAACTATTCTTGACTTGTAGGTGCTTTAATTTCGAAAAGCCTTTTTGGGATAACACGCAAATAGTCTGCTCAATTCCATTTAATCCGCCTAAAAAGAGATCATCAGTTTTGCCTAATAAAGTTTGTATGCATCCTTTCTGAAGAATATTGCTTATTGGATCCAACGAAAGCTCCAATATGCTCGATCCAATGCGAATTCGCTGGTGTGGCACATCACCTATCCGGATTTGGTACTTGGTTAGTTTCTCAACGTTTAGATCCTCCGGGAGCACACTTGGATCCACAATGGACACATGCAAAGTATAGAGATTCTTCAATTTGTTCAACTCAATGAGCCTGGCATTAGTTGGCGGAGTTTGCTCAACGGCATTCCAACGATCAAAGCTATTCTTCATATACAACTCCTCCAATTTCGTCAAGCTTTCAAGCACACCCGGTTCAATTATCTCAAGTCGTGAGCAATTGTCTAAGTCTAGCAACTTCAGCTGTACCAATTGTCCGATTTCTTTTGGCAATCGTTGAATATTGGAGTTGACAAAGCTGAGAATATGCAGCCCTTTTAGCTCGCCAATCATGGCTACATCTTGTAACGAACAACCATCTAGACAGAGAGTGTGTAAGTTCTCCAAGGACTGAAACGGCGAAGGTGAACGACCGAGACGAACCCGAGAAAGATGTAAGACCATGAGTTTTCTCATGGAGTTGAAATAAGAATCCGAGACCTTAAGAGGTTCATTGTTTGTGAACAACAAAAAGATCCGCATTTCAGGGCAATCTAACTCTTCAGGAAGCTCCTTCATGTCGACGTAGGGAAAGCATATTGCCCTACAACTTTTGAGCTTGTCCTCCGACCATTCTGTTAACAACTTATCTTTCTCTTTCAAAACGAGAAGAGGATGATCTCTTGAAGCGACCGAGGCAACAAACTCACGAACCAAGTCGTGTATCTTGAAACCATAAACATTTTCATCCTCTAACAGAAGGGAGGAGTCTTGAAGAGCACGAATCCCTGATCTCAAACTCTCTCTAGCTTCTTCCATGTTGTCATCTTCTTGAAAGAGCCCCCAACCCACAGCGTACCTCACCAAGTTTTCGAAAGAGGGCTTAGAGGTGCCATAAGTAACACAGAGCGCTAACAATGACTTCTCCGAGTCTTTTAAGTTGTTATAACTCAATTGCAACCTCTCATTTATCACCTCACCGATTCCTTCGTTTTTAGACAGCTTAATTTGCTTCAAAGCAATCTTACAGTCAGATAACTCAGCACGTTTAAAAACTTTCGCCATATGGACAATTAGGAAAGGCAAACCTGCACATTTGTGGAGGGCTTCATCCACAAAGGATTTGAACCCGTCATCATGAACTTTGTCTCCCACCAGCCTCTCAAACAAACTTTTTGCCTCTTCCTTCTTCAGCTCACCAAGGGGGAAGTCCTTGTCGCAGCCCATTTCAGTTCGCAAAACATCACGTTCTCTTGACGTCAACAACAACTTGCACCCTATGACCTTGTTGTCATGTCCGCAAGGAATACCGACTGATTTCAAGTCCAACCCCTTCCACAGGTTATCCAGTATTATGAGCACCTTCTTGTTCTTCCTCTCCTCGTCTTTCAACCTCTCGTGCAGAAGTTTCGCTCGCCCGCTGGTAGTCTCTTTGTTCTTAATGTCAATAAGGCCCAAGGCGTCCGCAATCTCTCCTTGAATGGTCTTGATGTCTGGATTTTGCGACACGTCGGCCTTAGCGACCCAATCAAACGACTTCTCTTCGCTTATTTGCCTTTCAGCATCCACCAAAACGGTGGACTTGCCAACCCCGCCCATCCCGTAAACCCCGACCGCACTGTTGTTGTTATCAGCAAGAGCGTCCATGATGTCCCTTATGATCTGAGCTCTGGATTCGAAGACACCATCGTCCTTAATAGCAGTAGAGGCAGAAGAAGCAGAGGCCGTCGCAGTGGTCGACTGCATGACTTCTTTGCTCTCTCTCCTGCCCGGAGTTGGAGCAGTGACATTCCCCGGAGCAGGAAGGCTGAAGGAGATGTCATTCAGTTCCTTGAATTTACTGCATTTTCCAGTTAGTTGCCGGAGGGCCTCCGTCTTTTTCTTGGCCTTCCTGCTGAACTGATAGCGACAAACGGGGTCGGGAAGAGTCCCGCGGCAGCAACTCTTGCTCGTCCCTTCAAATTTGCCCGACAGGTCTTTCGCCTCTTCCAAGGCCATCTCAGCACTTGCCTGCCACTCCGTGAAGCCACTGTTGAAAATCCGAAGATTGTTTCTGGCCACTTCCGCAAGAATGTGGACCCTCTGAGACTCGTTTGCCAGCTTCTGGACTTCCTCCTGAAGACCGTTGGCGTAGCTCTTGGAGGAGATCACATATCCGAATTGACGCTTGATGGGAACAACTACCCACTTCAAGACATCCCACGCAATAGAAACGGCAGAATCGATCGACATTTTTGCTTGATTTTTTTTTCCCGAGAAAGAAAGAGCGATAAAACGGGGAGACCGGGAGAGAGATAGAATGAAGAGAAAGAGAAGCAGGTAGTGAAGAAGAAGAAGGATGGCTTGGCTGAGGAGAAGAAAGAGCGAAACAGAGCAAGAATGATTGAGAGATGAAGAAGGGAAAAAGATTTTGAGTGCAGAAAAGGACGACGAATCAATGGGTGAGCTTCAGTTCTGGAGATCCAACGATTTAAAATAAAAGAAAGACCGCAGTGGGTCCCATCTGTCAAGACACCAACGTGGACTTGCAAGCCATATGTGAAACGTTGACGTGAGTGCGATGATTTTCAAATCACAGCTTGAGGGCCAAACTATTTTAGGAACATTCATTCAAGCTTCTCGGAAAGTCGACATGGCATGGCACTTATTATTTCAAAAATTTATGGCACTGAAATAATTTTTGAAAAAATTATATACCATTCGAGTGATCAGAAAAAAAAATTATAATTCTCAAGTGAGTACCATACATAAATCATGGCACTTAGTGATCCAAAAAAAAATTATGATACCTAAGTGATCGTCGTACGAAAATTATAATGTATTTATCTCCCATTTGATTATTTCTCATCGATGTCTAAGTCTCCTTCCTTTCCTCCACTGTTAAGTGGTCATGTAATTAGATGTTGACCGTCAGGTGACAACATGTCTTGACCTCTCATGTATCATATTCCAAACTTTTAAAGGTTTATTAACAGAAAGCACCTCAAATCAATCCTTCAAGTGAAAAAAAAAAAAATCAGCTCAGAAGGAAAAATTGAAGTTGTTTAATTATTTTGCCAACCGTAAGTGTTAGATTAGAATATGTGAAATTACTCCTTAATCTGTATATCCATTATGACTATTCGAAAAGGTTATGCCTAATTTTTAAAAATAATGTTATGACTAATTAAAGTCATCAGGGACGTTCACTTGGTAATTAAGTTGATAAGGACCTTTTACATAGTAACTACCTAATATATGGAGAATAAGTGCACATACTAGAAAAAAAAAATTACCATGTGAAGTTAGCATTCTCCTAATGTACGCAATTGTTTTCGCTACAATCTAGGGCCATAGGTGTGGAGATTAAGCCGGTGAAATATTCTGTAAAATCAGTTAAGCTTAGGCCCATGTGTAGGTGACTCTAACCCAAAACAACATGCACGCAATTTGTGGGATTCAAACGAACGATTCCCTAGTTCAGAGCTGAAACTTTTGCAATGCCTCAACCAATTGCACCGATCCTAGAGTTAAGTAAGCATGACACTTTTTTAGTAACGAGCAATTTTACTTTACATTCCGTAACACTTCTTAAGAAAATGATTATGTCAACATAAAAATTACGGTATTACAAATATTCAATAATTGTATGAGAGAGATGCTCAGTAAGTATAATGTTAAAGTAATAGTAGCATATGATGGGTATTCATCATATTGGCCTTGGATATAGTTGAACGTTAGCTGGCCAAATTTCTATGCGCCTATTAGTCTCACATGACAAACATGCCCATCAAAATTGTTTTTTTTTTTTGGTCCAAACAAAATTGTTAGGTTGGAAATGTCAATTTACCCCCAATTGGGAAGATGCATTATCACCGCTCGAAAGCATTTTGACTAAGTCAAAACAATAAAAGTCATGAGGCACATATTTCTTTGTAATTAGCTTGATAAGTATAACCTAGTTTGTAATGCATAAAATTCAATTTTCTCGTTGTATCGAGGAAAACCAAAAACCCCTTTGTGGTTGGTCAGTACATCCTCAAGTACTTTTTTTATATTTTAAGAGGGGCTTCCATCATCAACTAATCTAACCATAAAATTAGATGTTTGACGTTGAAAAGCAATCCGTACCGATCAATTTCTAATACGTTGATAAGATTGTGTATTACTCTAAATGTGTGCTACTTGTAATTGGTAAATGTATCTATTATAGGGGTAAATGACTTTCATATATGGTAAAACTTTCATATGTTGTAAAGACATTCGTTAATGGCAAAAATATGTTATTTTTAGTGCTATTTTTGTTTTATCATGGCAATATCAACAAAAATCAATCAACCAAACCAAATAAAGATTAACCAAAATAAAAGAAAAAAAGATAATAAAATATATTAATTTAGATTATTTTCATTTCACGAAAAATGAATGATTTCTTATAAAAATGAATGAATGAAGAATGCATTTTATCTTTCACGAAAATATCCATATATAAATTATTGTCGATAATAAGAATATTTTTAATTAGCTAATTATTTTAAGCTATATAAATAATCATATTTTAAAACATATTTTTCAAATTTTTTATTTTCTGTGAAATAAAAAGAGCCCCTAGTTTTTTTTTTTGGTCCAATAAAAAAAAAAAAGAGCCCCTAGTTGAAAAACATATTTTGGGGCAGTTTTAATGGTGAAACCAATGGAGGCAGTAGGTTAGGCTCAAATTCCTGCCAGGACAAATAAAATTCAAGAGAGACAGAGAAAATATTGGGTACCCAGGGGGTGCCGCCGCTTTTTTACCCACGTCCACTCACGGAAGGACACGTGTCTATAGGCCCACAATTCAAAATTTTTAGAAAACTCTTCCCCCACTCACTTTCCTTTTTCCGTAAACACCCCTTTCTCTTTCGTTCAAAAACACAGGCCGAGATCCTCGTGCTTTATGCAACTCGGTCATTTTGTTTCACATTCACTCACGCCTGCGACGACGCCCTGCTCTCTCATCGACGAACCACGCTGCCCTTTCGCCGTCGCCTCCGATGAATCACCAAGCGACCCAAGAAGAAGCCCTAAAAAAACTGGGAAAAAGCGTCTTCCCAGATCATTGTCGCCGACACACCTTAGAGATAGAGAGAGACAGGGAAGAGACCCGTGTGCGGTTTTTCTATTATTTTTTTCTAAATGGCTCGTGAAAGAAGAAAACGCAATAATTCAGAGATCTTTTCTTTAATTGTTGTTGCCTCTATTCATATTTCCGCTGCGATTCGATTCTGGGGTTATATGGGTGATGGAAGTCGGTCTTTCCTTCACACCAAGATATCGGCCTCGGTGACCGGCCGGCGATGGATTAGTCGACGGACGCCGAGATCTTGGCGCGGGGGAGGAAAGCGGTGGCGTGCTGGAGATCGAGCATCTCGCCGTGGAGCTTGTCTGGTTCGGCATCGATGAGGACCAGCTCGTCGGCGGGATCGTGGGCAAGCAAGGCCGACGACGAAGAAAGGGGAGTGGGGGGGTCGTGGGTGAGGAAGAGGGGAAGAAGAAAGAGGGAGGGGTGTATTTGAAAAAGGAAAGTGAATTGAGAGGAGTCCTCAAAAAATTTGAATTGTGGGTCATCAGACACGTGTCCTTCTGTGAGTGGACGTGGGTAAAAATGCGGTGGCATCCCTGGGTACCCGATATTTTCTCAGAAGAATACAGTTGAAGTTCAAAAAGGTTTACTGAATGGTAGCAAACTACTCCACGTCGTCACTGGGCCAAAATAGAATTTAAAGAAATATGGCTGTCACTGTTAGTCGGTAGATGACTATAGTTTGACTATTGGGTGAAACTAAGTCTCTGATTTTTCTCGTGTTTGTCTTCAAAGGCTGCAATGAAGTCACTTCATTCAAGTGTATGCCAGCTGGGGACGACTACAATAGTCATGACGTTGATGTGATGTGACCTTAGTCCAGACCCCACATGTCCCCCATATCTTTATCTGCCCTGTACTATGGCTTAAATTAGCAATATTTATTCACTCTTTCGAGCTCTGCCCGAGGTCTCTTCTTCGAAATTTGGATGTTACGATTTTCTTTGACAACTGCCCTTTTTTGGTGTGATAAAAAGTAGCCTCGTTCTCTTAAAAAAAAAAAACTCTCAACTTTAGATTAAATCCTCAACTCGTTCCGAACTTCTTCTTTTTTATCTCAGAAAAATCCTCAACTTTAGATTCAATTTTAAATCTATTCTAAATTTTTTTATCTCAAAAAATACCCTAAACTTTAATATCAGTTTCGAATTTATCCCGAACTTTTTTATCTAAGAAAAAAAATCATCGATTTTTACTCTAGTATCAATTCTGCCATATTAGCCCTTTGTCCAAAAATTGCTGTTAGTCATCTATAATTTTCTTATTATAGAACGGCTTAATTTTGGAGGACTTCTTTACTGGGGTAGAATTATTATCTACATGAAAATGTCATGTCCGCCCGTCCGTATTTATCATCCTATTACTTTGCTAATGCGAATTTTTTTATCGATGCAAAATGTCACGTCAAATTGGGACGGGATCACTAAGTATACATTGCAAACTTGTGATTTTTTAGATAAAATAAAATTCGAAATAGATTTGAGATTGCACTTAAAATTTTGGTTTTTTTAAGAGAAAAATTAAGTTCGAGGCAATGGTAAAGTGAAGATGGACGTACGCATAGTGATACAAAGTATAACTTGGCCCTTGGTGTCAGATGCCAGTTGCACCAGCGCCGACTTGAAGTGTTTTTCACGCTCTGCCTCTGCAGTGCATAGTAATGGTGGGACAGAATCATGACTTTTCTCTAAACCCCAAGCCTTCACTGTAAGGGTCTAACTCCTGATTTCTTGGAATAAGGGGGCTCCAATAACGTGTGCTATTTTTTAATAAAGGGCGATAGAAAGACGTACATGACGAGTCTTTATACCTAAACATTATTTTTTCTTTTCCTAGTGAGTCACATTTTGTTTATTAAAATATCGAGAATTTTTAGATTTTTTGGTGATAGAAACACAACTTTTTTTTATTGATAGCTAGTATCAGATATCCAACAATTTAGAGCCTTAGCAAAGAGTCAGACCATGAGAAATGAAAAAGGAGATTGGTACAGACTATGGAGCTTAGTTTATGACTTCATTATACACTAGTCAATTTCTTGAGTATTGGAATGGATGATTTTCGGTATTATTGTCCCTTTAATGGACCGGTCACCATCATCAATGTCCATATCTCCGTCCTTTCTCCCATTACTAATGGACATGCATTGATGATATATATCCATCCTTTCATCCTTTCCCACCGCTAATGTACTAATCATAATCCATCCTTTCTTCTATGGTTAATAGAAAAATATTGATTAGGTACCAATCCTAGACCTGCTCATTGCGCAGGTCAATGAGATCATATTCAAAATATAGAAGCAACGTCATAATTAAAACAATTGTTAGATTAGAATGTCAATTGTTACTATTGCGTTAGACGTAACTTCAATTAGAATTGATAGATCAGAATTTTTATTGAATATTGCTACTCCATACTTGATAAAGTTAATAAGGAAATCGATTGTGAACCATGACATTGCTTCGTAGTCCCTCATTCTAATTCTAGTTATCACAAATGCTTGGGTCTGTTTAGAGTTTTTACTTCTAAGATTCATGTTCCAAATGTTGCAATTTTTTATGCTTTCAAAACCATACAATTATTCACAAGTAGGTTTATATGTTTTTTCATAATCTATAAAACCTAAAAAGTCTAAACATATAGAACAAGTCAACTATAGAAGTCCGCCAAAAATGATGATGGAATCTTTTCAGAATCACTCTTGCATATTCCGAGTTCATGACAATCATTCTGAACAACATTGTCAATATGAATATGAATATAAATCTTTTCAGAAGTGTGTTCATGAACGGATACTTTCAAAAGTGCCCGAGTTGTTTAGATTCACCTACTTACTTAGAGAATTCTCAAGTTTTGTATGAGGTGTTGTAAGAGTGATCGAGAGGATCATCTCTCGTAACCTCTATTGATTCATTCTAGTAGAATCCAGCCAATCGATTGTTATCGTGGGAGAGTGGACGTAGGCTTAACAACGGAACCACTATAAATTTAGCGTGCAATCTCTCTTTCTCTAAGCTCTTAATATTTTGTTAGACCGCATGCACGTTGTTTCACTATTCTCATTCTAATTGGACTTGAAACTGTTTAATTCGGCATTAAGTTTCATTTTTGTTCAAAAGCACCCATTCACCCCCCTCTAGGTGTTATTGCTAAAGGGTTTTATCGGAACCGAATTAGACGATCACACAGAGAATCAAGAAAAATTAGAATGACACACGAGATTACTCGGGTTCACCCCAAGATTAGGGCTATGTCCCGCAAAGAGATTTCACTATATTTTTCGATTTACAGCCAATTTAACTAATACAATGATAAAACCGAGCAAAATATATATGCTCCAAAAACGGGCTAAAAAACCTAAAACCTCTTAATTCCAGCCATACAAAGGCGGAACCCCGTCGGGAGGCGCGCGCCCGAACCCCCACCCGGCGGATCGGGCAGCAGGACACCCGTGTCGGGGGCACGCGCCCCGAACCCCGTATCTCGCGCACGGGGGTCACATGTTGTTGGGTAACACTTCGGTTTCCCTAAGCTCACGTTGGTGTATCCGATGTGAGAAACAAGGGTCCCCGAAGCATTCGCCAACTCCAACAATTGCTAGATACAACAAACACAAGGTGAGCATTCGCATTCCAAATGTATTTAACAACTTCAATAGAAAATGTAAATAATTAACTTCAAGTATGAACAAAGGCACCGTAGGCTAAAACTAACATTTGGAATAATATACGATAAATATATTCTTAGACCCGCGCAACGAACATGCCAGAGTAGTGAGTGACGGTGGGTCTCTCAAGTAGTTTACAAATTGTAGTTTGATTATTGAAAACGAGACGATATCCCTTTGACAAGTCCATCGTCTGCAATCATCTCAACAACTTGAGTCACCGACCGCTTTCACCTACATGAAAAAAAAAAAAAAGTTACGAAAATTAATTAACTTAATGTATGAACAATGGGAAAATCCATTAAAACTAACATTCAGAATAATCCATAAAAAATATATTCTTAGACCCGTGCAATTTATGAATATCTTGCTACTTCTATATTAACTTCATCTACAAATTATCACTAACTGTATTTTCTAATCAATAGGGAGAAAAGATGGCCACGTCCCCGACATACAAGTTTGATAGTTTCACATGAACTTCATCTGGTCCTACTACTCATGAGTGAGTGCGTGGTACCGAATGATATTGTTCCTCACGTGATTCCATTTGTCATAACAGTGAATTATGAATCTTCTTACTTAGTAGCACATTTGCTATGCTTAAACTTTTCGTTGTTTGTCGAACCCTACTTCGGTTTCTATTCCTTTGTGCCTTTTTAGGTCTTTTTTTTCCCTATTATGCTTTGAGATTCATTATAATAATAGTAAAAAAGAAACACGAAAGATTACCTTGTCCATCTCCCGATTCCAAGAATTAGCTTTTGGAAGAAACACTTCTGCCAAGTGCCTGGAGGTGCTTTTCCATATACCAAAGAGTATGATTTGCCTTTTCATTGTACCAAAGAGCACAAATATACACTATGAATCATTTACATTAAGGGCTTGTCTGAAAATCAAATGCCGCCATATATAAATTAACAGAACCAATTATAGTTTTCATTACAGATGTAATTAGATTGCAAATGCACAGATGCCAATACTTTTGTCTTGGCCGCATGCCGCCACAAGATTTAATTCACGTATTGCTAGGTGACCCTGTGCGCCAATTCGGGTTATGACGTAACAAAAGGGCCTTCCTCCTTTGATACCCACGGAAATAAAGGTAAATCAAGCATCCTGTTTACCATTTTATAGAAGGAAACTCTTTGTCAAAAAGTAAAGAGTCGCACCTATTTTTCCTGTTTGTGCCTTGTACCAAGGCAAAAAAGCACATGTGGACCCTTGGAATTTCCATAGTACTTAAGAAAAATACATAATTTTGATAAGTATAGATAAACGATTGTGATAAATAACATATGTAATTTCTTTCGTACTATTAGTACTTCCATTGATATTTGTATGTGGGTGCTTGCCTAAACCAAAACCGGGCGACGATTAAAGCTCGAAATGCATATAAAATCTTCAATGACTGATTGCAATATCTAGTCGATAAGACAATGCTAGCATTCAGCAAGAGCGTGGTGAATTAGGACTTCTCACGCTACTAAATGTTGCAAATCAAAACACTTGTATTTTATTTGATCTCATGTGGGACTCATAACATTCAAAATTTGCGATTAACCGAGATAAACTAAAATTTATCAGCTGAGCATGATCATTCATACTAGCAATCCAACGGTTCAGAACCTTAACAAAGACCATAAATCACAAGAAAGAAAAAGGAGATGAGTATGAATTATGCAGCTCGATCATCTCACCTTAGTTAATTCCTTGGGAAGCTGAAAACTTGGCAGCACACTGCTCCAAGTCGTCACCAGCCAAGCGTGAAATTAAAAAATGACCGTTCTCGGTCTTCTCAATTAGGACAACAATTGCCGACTTAAACTGAATTCTTTGCTTGATTTCTTCCCATAATATTATTTCAATTGAAATCCCATCAACCGGGTCAAAGAATATAATAAAAAATGACTACCCGCTGTTAAAGTAAGAAAATGATTCGACTTGGATTATCGCTTGTTTAATAAGTCATTTTTATTGTCTATCATTATTCATAAAACAAAGTGTAATTAAGAGAACAAGTGGAAAAGGACAGGCCACACCCACCCACGCACGTTGTACAGTCTGTCATCATCGATACAACAAATGTAATCAATAAAGAGACCAAACGGGCAAGACCAGGCCACATTGACGTGACATGTATATCACTAGAATTCTAAAAACCATTCGAAATGAATTTAAGACGTCAAAACTCAACTCTATGTGGGTCTTTATGGATTTGTGTCATATCCATATTCAACCCATTTTGAGTTTAATAAAACGAGCAAAACAATACATTGCCACTATAATGGCGAAGATTCCTTTTGGTGCCTCCCAATACTGTCGAATTTAAAGTTGAAGATGGTAATGAGAATATGATTCGCTAGGTTATGCAGTAATTGTCTTATTGTTCATTTAATTGACAGTCACCATTCCCATTATCCGAGTCTCCGGATCCTTTCGTTCATCTCTAATGAACAAACATTGGCAGGTGCTAGTTTCAAACTCCCTCCTTGTGCAGGTCAATGAGATCATAATAAAACGTAAGAAGTAACATTATATTTAAGCTTATTGAACAGGAAAAAAAATTGATGTTTAAGTTTCAAAATGGTATACATATCGAAACAGTTCTCAAAAATAAAATGGCTGCATTTTTTTTCTATATTTTGGATAGCAATTTCTGTTAATATTCTACTTAATAACACAAATAGTTCATGAACTTTGATTTAATGTGCAATGTAGTTCCTAAACTTTAACCCATTGTATAATGTGGTTTATAAACTTTTAGTTTGATCAAGATGGTCCTTGAACTTTTGGAACATGTTCAATTTAGTCCTTGAATTAAAAAAAGATGTTCAATATAGTCCTTTCATTGATTCAAGTTTAGGGACAAAGTTGAACATGTTTTAAAAGATCGTAGACCATATTGCTCAAGTTAAACTTTCAAGGACTACATTGTATATTGAGTTAAAGTTCAGGAATTATATTGGTCAAATTAAAATTTCAGGGACTATATTACATATTTCATTTAAAATAAATTTAAAAATAAGCTTAAAAGTTTAACAAAAAAAAAAAAACTTCATATACAATTACCGCCAACTAATATTTTTAATCAATAAATTGACAAGACCCTTAAGTCACCAACATACAAGTTTGCCAGCTCTTTCAAGAGGAGTAAGTGACCTTGGGACACTCAAATAGTTGGCAAATTGGGGTTCGACTACTCCTGCTATGTATTTTCAATATTTTTAATATTACTATTTACGTGATTCCACCTGTCATTGACCGTGAAATGTGGATCTACTTATTTAGTAGCACATTTAATTTTCATCTTGGGTACATGCCTTGCACGAGATTTGATTCACTTATTATTAGGTGACCATGCTGGATTATGATGTTAAAAAAAAAGGTGTCATCCTCCTTTCATACTAAAAAAAATAAAGGTAAATAAGGCATGAAGACGAAAGATGCCAGTTGTATTAGCTGTCACTTGAGGCCTTTTTCAAACTCTTCCTCTGCAGGGAATCCTTGGGAAGCACAAAACAATGTGGACTTACAAACAATGGAGTAATACAAAACTTTATTAGGTACTAGCCCTAATGTTGTCCGAGTCACCATCTTTACTATATAGAGATGGATGATTATTTGCATTTTTCTTTATATTCATTGACTAGGTATCCATCCTTCCTCCACTATTCATAGCCAAACAATTAATAAACAAACATTGATTAGGTAAGCCATCACTTCCTCCGTGTTTAATGGACAAACACTGATTAGGTACCCGTCCTGAATCCGCTGGTTGTGTTGGTCAATAAAATAACCTATAAAATATATGATAAGTTATAACTAAGCTACTCGCTACGTTAGAATGTTAATTACAATTGTTAGACTAGAACTGCTAAGGAAATTAAACTTTTTCCTAACATTGCTCCATGGTCTCTCATTTTGATTGTAGTTATCCTTTTTCTTTTTCATTACTAATCAACCTAAACTATATCTTCGCTCTTATTTATTGTGGGGGAGAGCAAAACGCAGAAAAATGTATTTAGTGTAAGTGCAACCGAATAGAACTAGAAGTTGAAAAATGTGATGATGGAACGCGGCATGGAATCTTTTCGGAACCCTCTTGCATGTGCCTATTTTATGACAATAATTTTTTAAAAAAAGGTTATTAAAATCCATGTTAATTATTGCCGAGAGCTGCTGTGCCACATGAATCTCGTTAAAAGTAAATATTTTCACAAAGGAAGTCGCTTAGCCTAACGGTCCGATAAGTACGTTAGTTATTTCTAACCACACGATCTCCCAATCAATGAGTATTTTATGCAAAACACGTGGTGATAGTGTGTGAACCTACGGTTTAGATTGTACTATCTCTGACAGTATTATCGGGAAAACATTTCTCTTTCACAAATTACAAAGGCATTTTTCATGTAGGTCCCACATCGTTGGCTAAAAGTCATACATGGATGGCTTAGTATTTACTAACTAATAGGAAGCTTGTCGAGTTTAGCTGCTTTCAAGTTCCATTAATTTGCTATCATCTTTAGGAAAATATTTTTTTAAATCACTCATTTTTTGCAAAACGGACGAAGCCTTACTCGTGTCTTAATCCTACTACATAACATTATATGGTTTGATAGAATGATCAGATTAAATTACAGCTGTGGCATAGTATAGTTAGAGCCCGTTATACACTTCTCCTTCTAACTCCTGCAAGAGAATGACAAAAAGTAGATGAACATGAGATCTGATCCGAATAGTGATTCTGAACACCCTTCTCAAACAAACATACAGGCCATACACACGGCTCCTCTAATTTGTGCATTCCCACTTTGTTTTTCTTTAACTTCTCGCATTACTAACATATAACAAAAGGCCATAAACTCACAAAGTTACCAACACTTGCATCTCATGCCCGAGTTTCTCCTCCTCCACCATCTCCTCTGCTATTTACAAACATTGATTAGGTACTAGACCTAGACCTGCTTCTTGTGCGGTTCAATAAAATCACATATGAGATATAGAAGTAAATTATTATTAAACTAGTTGTCAGATTAGACTGTCGACTGCAATTGTTACATTGGATGTAACTAATTACAATTGGAATTGTTAGATAAGTACTCCCAAGGAAATTAAACTTTTTCCTGCTCTTTATTCGCATTTTACACCAGTTTGCTTTCTTGAATACTGCTATTCTATACATGACAAAAATTAGTAAGGAAAACGATTGTGAGCCACAACTGACATTGCTTTGTTGTCGCTCTTTCTGATTCTAGTTGGCACAAATGCTTGGGACCGTTTGGACTCTTTTACTTCTAACACTTATTTTCCAAATATTGCAGTAGCTTTCAAAACTATATGATTTTGATAACTAGAGTTATATGCTTTTTCATAATTTATAAAACCTAATTATTTTCATTTTGCAATCTTTTTTAGGAAGGCAAAATGCAGAAAAAAGGTAATTAAAAAGTGTGACAAATAGAACAAGTTAACTATATAAGGCGTAAGGCCAAAAATAAAACAAAAACTATGTAAGGCGACTTTGACCAAAAAAAAAAAAGCTATAGAAGGCGACAAAAACAATAATGGAGCGTCGTATGGGATCTTTTTATAATCCCTCTCGCATATTCCTAGTTCATGACAATAATTTCGAAGAACTTTATTAAAATGAATATAGATCTACGGGAAAAAAAATGACTAAGAAGAGACTTGGACAATAAAGAAATCTTGTTGAAAGTGGTATTTCACAAGTTACAGAAGTTGTTTCCATCTGGGCCGCAACGTGCTACTGTTGACAATTTCATTGACCAAAACTCGTGAATCGTTGGCTCAATAATTATAAAAAAGAACACCATAAATGTCAAAAGTTGTGTACGTCGCTCATTTTAGTATTAAAAGTTTTTGTCGGATCACTTAAGTGCCAAAAAAAAAAACTATTTTTTAAGTGCCTCCGACGAGATATGTCAGCCAAAATTAATACGTGGCATTTATAATCAAATTTCTAATATGAAGGGATGTTTTTTAAAATTAAGTCCATGTGAACTTCTAAATTTAAAAAATACAAAATAAATTTTAAAAAATTAGATTTAAAATTAAGGTATTTTTTTTACAAATACAATTTTCATTTAAAATAAATTTAAAACTAAGCTTAAAATTTTAAAAGTAAACTCCATATATAGCTACCGCCAACTAATGTTTTTAAGCAATAAATTGATAAGACTGTTACGTCATCAACATAAAATTTTTTATTTTTTTTTGTTCGAAAGGCCAACATACAAGTTTGCCAGCTCTTTCAAGAGGCATAAGTAGAGGTGGCCGGTTCGACGGAACCAAGTGGTTCCGGTTCCTAAAAAGGTGAAACCGCCGATTCCGGGCCGGTTCCGGTTTCGGTTTGGAACCGCCGATTCCAAGCCCCAATTGCTCTTTTTACTCGGCCTCCTTCCTTTTTTTTTTTTTTTAAAACCAAGTCGGAACCAGCGGTTCCGGGTTGGAACCGTGGGCCCGGTCAACGGGCCGGTTCCGGGCCCACGGGTCCATTTGGCCACCTCTAGGCGTAAGTGACCTTTGGACTCTCAAATAGTTGGCAAAGTGGGGTTTGACTACTCTAGCGATGTATTTTCAATATTGCTATTCATATGATTCCATCTGTCATTGATCGTGAAATGTGGATCTACTTATTTGGTGGCACATTTAATTTTCGTCTTGGGTACATGCCTTGCACGAGATTTGATTCGCTTATTGTTAGGTGACCATGTGCACCTAGCTGGATTATGATGTTAAAAAAAGGGGGTCAATCCTCCTTTGATGCCCAAACAAATAAAGGTAAATGACGCATGAAGACGAAAGAGAAGGACATATTTGTCTAAGAGATCCAAGTGGGCCAGAAACCTAAATGAAGATACCTTGAAATTAAAGTTGGACTGTCATCTTAATTAGGTTTTAATCATAAGCCCAATTCATTTTAGGAACTCTGAAATGTGGGTCAGCCCAATTTATTTTAGGTCATCACCGGCACCGAAAGGGGTCCCTAATTGATTGTTATGGTTGATAACCAAGCGGTTGAACCCTATTACAATACATTTCGGATAAATTTAGAACTTATCTTAAAATTGAGATACAAATTTTAATTAAGTATATATGGAAACTACTAATATCTTATGAATATTAATATTAATTGTTTCCACGTTAATTTTAATATCTTTCTAGATTTCCATTAGGTCCATAGTTCATGTAAGATATAATTTACACATTCACCGTGGATGACTAATCTGTAGAGTAATTCAGTTGCAAAACTTTACTCCAAAGAAACATGCCCCTCATCCAAGCATCATGAAATTCATTGACCACATCAAATTTACTAGAAAAATTTACCAAGGACATTGAAAAAATTTCGTTGTTCAACTCAAGCAATGGGGATCGGGTCTTTATCAGACTCTTTGGACACGGAGACTAGCGATGTCATCCCTATCAATGAGCTCAAACACACAAATGTCTCTCGCATGCAGACGTGTCTCTCTCACAAATTTGGACCAAATTTACTGCAGAGCCATTGAAAACCAACTCAGGATGGGATCCTTAGCTTTCACCGTCCACAGGCTAAGAAGGATGATGGTGAAAAGCCAAGTCAAAAGAAAACTATGAAAGTGGTTGCAGTTTAAGGTGCATTAGTTGCTAAGGGGTGGACCTAAGAAAGTTGATCAATCAGCCGAAGTTTGTTGCAGGATCATCTACCGTACATCTTCATTTCGTTCTATTCTGCTGAAGTTGCTGGTAAAATGAGTAGCTTACTGTTCAGATTGATACTTGCTTCGTATAGGCAAGGGATGAAGTGAATGGGTAGTGAGGGTGGTACTGGGAGAACATGATCATCTTCCTAGAAGACATCATGTATAAATTAGGGGCTCTGCATCTGGTCTTTGCTGGAAGCAACACCCAATCAAGCATCTATAGCAATGACTAAATCCCTCAGCAGGATTTCATATATGCTTTCGAGACAGAGCAGGAACCACTGTGCATGGAAACAGAGCATGAACATCAGCAAAATGTCAGATTTTTCTAATGAATGATGTGAGTGTACAAGCAATCGTTCGATCGAAGCTTCCCCCAAAATCCATACTTTCAGTCTATGCCATCAGAAGAGAAGATTGAAAAAATTCTCTGTTCTAAGAAATAGGTGCCCGAACATTTTGAATTTAGGGCTTGTGTCTTGATTTTGCTCTTGCTCTCGCACTCCAGTACTCCCTCCATTTCAAAGTCATCTTCTTTTCTAGTTAGGTTTCTCTGTTGTATTCTCATTTGTATATTGAGAATCTTCTTTACTGTGGGATCGAGAAATGATCTCACTACTCGTTGAATACATAAATTCATAGCAACCGCCTGAAAAGAAATGAATCAGTTGAGCGCGCTGCTGCTGCTGCTGCAAAATTACAATGCGTGGGCCGTTCATGGCCTCTTGCTAGAGATCGATATCAGATGGAATTGAGCACATTGCAAATGGTCAAGGTGAGATAAATTATGAGTTAACTGCTAAAAACTAATAGAATGAATTCAGAAAACTAATATACAGAGAGTTTCGCATGGATTAGTTGTGAACTCTGAGAATTTTGTTAGTAAAAATTTGTCTAATCATTTATCGATCATAGTTTGGAATACCAAATTTATCTTGGATAACAACGTTGTCTGGACAGGAATGTTTGACAGCAGGAGAAATGATTGTTAGGATATTAGTGAACTGATGGGAACAACAATTCTTGTTTGAAGCTTATGAAAAGGGGGGCCTGCACGTGTCTGGCAATTGATATAGGTATGCCAAAATTATGTTTTATGCCCTTCCTTCAGACAGCAATATTTCCCATCATGTGATTCACACTTTGTAGTTTATCGTCTGAACAGGGTGACATTGGAGATGGTCAAGATGTCCTTGTGAGGGTACACTCGGAATGCCTCACAGGAGACATATTTGGATCTGCTAGATGCGACTGCGGCAACCAGCTTGCACAGGCAATGCAGCAGATAGAAGCGGCTGGTAGGGGCGTGCTGGTATACCTCAGAGGGCACGAAGGAAGAGGCATAGGTTCGGGGCACAAACTATGTGCCTATAACCTACAGGACGATGGGCGTGACACCGTGGAAGCAAATGTGGAACCCGGGTTGCCCATTGACTTTAGAGAGTATGGAATTGGCGTTCAGGTATTTCTAAGTCAGAAAATATGACGATGTGAGAGGTCCTAAAAAATTTGGCTTCTGAATGAGGTTGGCTCCTGGTCATTGTCATTATATGCTTTGTGGAATAGAGAAGATCAATAAACTAACATCGTCATTCTAAATTTAAAGGTAGATGAATTTCAGTGACTGTTTCAGAAATTGTACATGATGTGTAGGACTATTAGAGGAAGCTGGTGACTAAAGCAGAGCTTCAAATTCTCGTCTTAAAAAGACGAGATTTGATCAGAAGAAAGAATCACTCCATCATCAAACTTTTCATAGCAGATGGTGCTTAACATATTGACTAATACTGCAGATGTTGCACGACCTCGGAGTCAGGACGATGAAGCTGATGACGAACAACCCGTCAAAGTATGTGGGGCTTAAAGGTTACGGCTTGGCAATTGCTTGGAGAGTCCCCCTAGTAACTCCAACAACAGAGGAGAACAAGAGATACTTGGAGACAAAACGCTCCAAGATGGGGCACATCTATGGTGCAGAAGTCAATGGCCGCTTCAGCAATCTCATAAACAAAAACGGCAAGCCAAGTAGTACTGTTTCTTCTGATCTGGCTGTGTTCGACTCATCAGAGCCGCTGGATAGTTCGACTGCTGATGATTTCTTTGGGGGGATACAAGCAAGTTCACTGACGGATGGTATTATTACTTTATTTTTTAAGCCTTAAGGTCAAGAACATTGGGATACCTGCCGACCATGAGTTCAGGAAAATTTACGGCGATTCAGGTTTATAATATTCATAATTGTTCTCTTGATGTCATTCATCCATTTTGTAAGGCAGAATTGATGGATGGCTGGATTTATTCTTTTGAACCTGGATGTATCGATCTCCAGAGACCATTGCAGTTTTCATGAAAACAGAGTTGGTGCAGGACATTCTTTCATTCCTTTTCTGTGACCACCTCAATGGTGACAGATATTACTTGGAGGAATATACTAAAGTCTCTGTTAGATCAACTCTCCAAGCTACGTATGAGTTCGATTTATACTTTTATACTTCGTGTATATGAACACATGTACCCGGAATTTCGGAAGATGCAGTTTCCACTAGTCTCCAGAAAACATCAGAATAAAACTACTTGCAGCAGAAAGGTTTGCTTTCTTTGATCTGATTAACTAAACAAAACATAGTGAAGCAGAGATTTTTCTGCGGGCCTACAAAAGTTCACGCCTGAGTCTCGACATTCTTTCTGAAAATGGAGACTTTGAGTTCAATGTTATCAGTTCTAACAAGCTCGAACACGCAGACATAACACGCAGACATCTCGTTCCTTTAGAGATGTTCCTCTCTGAAACGCGCCAAAACCGGCAGAGAGCTTTCCCGCGCCATGCTGTGGGTAGTACAGAAGCTTCACTAGCCATGATCTGTCTGAATATTTAAGAGTTGCGGTTTGCATGCTTTCATTGACGCGTCCCTTTAGAAAACCGCCTGGGACAGTCTACAGAGTTGATCAACAAAAGATCTATGAGTAACCACATAAAACGTATGATGACTCAAGAAATGTTAGACTAACCTAATAGGCAAGCCCGAATCATATAGGCATACGATGGTCCCTTACAAGATGGTAATAGATGTCATTCCTGTCCAAATTTTGCACATAAGAACAATTATCTCGGGATCTTTTCTTACCACATCATGCTTCAATAGATTACGTGACCGGATAACTACTGTGAAGGAAGGATACTGCGGCTCATATTTGTTGGTTGCTTTGAGAGCCATAGACACCCGAGAACGTTCAGAAGTCGAGCTATGAGAAGCCAGCATGGCGGGGCGCACCTTACGTTTGGAACTTTCCATCCTACCTGAATTAGTCATGCAGAGAACATAAGAAAAAATGACACGAAGCATATGCATTACTAATAGGCTAAGATTCACGTGCCTTCTGAATCATGCGGCAGAAGCTTCACTCCTTGATCAGTTCGGAAGCCTACTGATTTGGAACCCAATCCGAGTACAATTGCATGCGAAGTAGTAGCATCATCGACGAAACTAATGGGATCAGATTTCAGGACTTTGGAGGGCTTGTGATGAAATGGTTTTGGATGCAATTCATCCTTCTCTTTTCTCTTCGGCAAGAAACCGTCTAGACTTTTATGTCCAACTGAGAGATTACAGTGATCATCAGCATCTTCCATTTTAGGCGGGACAAATTCGACAGTGTCGAGGTTTGATTTCTTGCTGTCATTAGCATTCGTTAGCGTTCATTAGCGGATAATCTATCTCCGTTGCGCTTTTGTCAAACATGAGCACGTGAAAATCCAAGTCCCCGACGTACTTGAAGACTAAGAAGTGGCCCTCACAGATTGAGTAATGCTCCGTAATTTCCTTCCATCCCTTTGATAACCAAACCATATCATCCCATTCCTCCAATTCCACTCTCCAACTTCCACCTTTCGGAACCCTTAAACGCACGGTGTCCGGAAGATCCTTGCCATACTTTCTCACAAACATCTTTGGAATACCCTGTTAGAGTTATCCTAATGTGGGTTTATATTAATTGTGATTGTAATAATTGACTTGGTCTAATAAAGATTGGATATAAAGATTCTTAATGGGCCTAATATGGGTCCGGCTAGTGTGGGCCGAGTTCGGCCCGGCCCGTGATGAGAGGGCCCGCCAAAAACTCTATAAATAGTGCTCGGTCCCTCCTCTAGCCCTTAAGGATTCGTAAATCACTTCACATAAAGTTCGGAGAGAAAGTGAAGGGCGTCTCATCGAGCCAGTCATTCGGAGAGTAATAGAGGAGAAGATCTAGAGCTTCGGATTATTGCGATTCCGCTCGAAGTACAATGGATTCGAAATCAGGTGCACAAACTCTTTATTTTCTTCCTACGGTGTTCTATTTCTAGCTATGGTGATCCCGGGTTAGCCGCATTAAGGTTTATAGCGGCCAACGGTTGGTATCTGAGCGGTTCCATAGTCCGGATCCGGAACGTTCGGTTTTTGCTTGTTTACGAAAATTTGGACGGATGAAAGTTGAATTTTATTACATTTTTGGATTCTACTCGTCGTTCCGAGCATTTCGAGGGGTGGCCGGCCTCCGGCGGAGGCCGCACGCGCGCCACGCGCCACCGCGGCGCCGGATCGGGCGCGCTTCACGTGGCGTGCCCACGTGGCCGCCGACGTCGGCCGGCCACCGCCTTTGCGCCCGCGGGTCGAACCGGGTCGACTCGACCCGGATCCGTTGACCCAACCCGTTGACCGTTGACCGGGTCAACCCGACCCGTTGACCGGTTCGATCGGTCAATGGTCGGACCGGGTTTTGGTCGGACCGGTCGTTAGACCGGCCGAGAAGGGCCAGCACGTGCATGGCACGTGAGGCCCACGCGCCGAGGCTTTAAGCGGCGCGTGCGGGTGCGTCCGGGCTCTGTTTGGGGTGATTTTGGTACCGGCGTGCTCGTATAAAGATTCTCTACATTGTGGTATATTTGTTTAAAATATTTAGAGCTTTTAAGGATTGAAAAATGCATAAAAACCCTATATAAGTGTACTTCTGAGGGTATTTTTGGCATTTTTCTTACATTTCCATATAGTTTTGGAAATATTAAGGCTAGCTCATATGAGTATGACCACATATAGGATGTGTAGAGTATTCTTAAGTATTGGCATGTATAAAGGTTAACATGCATCAATAAATGAAGCAATGTCATTGGCACCATATGTGATTTTAATGACAACCGCCCATGTCTTCAAGTTTAAAATTACATGTCTATGATAAAGGTGAGACATAAAGATTATATCCTTGGTATGAGAGAGTTTCAAAAATTCAATTGAGTCGTGACCGCCAAAGTGGCACAATTGATTGAGTTTGAGAAATATCAGCCTCGTATTGTGGGGGATGTCTCCTATTCTAATGCATGGTTATACTCCCAAAGGAGGTGATTATGTATTAATTTTGAAGGGATACATGTACAGCATATGGTTAAGGATTGACTAATCCTAGTGGTTCATACACCCAAAGGTGGTGATTCACGAAGATTGGAATATATTCTGATGACCGCCGACATGTGGAGAGTTTACAACCGCACGTTATACAATTTGCCCAAAGGTGATTGTATGATGGTACATGTAACTCTCTAGTTGTGTACTTATACGGTTTTTTAAGTTACACAGTACTCACTTGATGCTGATTATATGCACTGCTTGTTTTTCCAGTCACCTTCTCTGTGAATGGCAACTCCATTACGATTGGGGTTCTTCATGGTTCAAATTTTAAGAAATGGAGAGAGGATTTTATGTTTGCTATGGAGCGGGCGGATGTTCATGTGGCTCTTTATGAAGATAAGCCAGCCAATCTCGTTGAGACCAAGACAACAATTGAGATGACGTATTTTGCCGCTTGGGAAAAGAGCAACATGATCTGCTTGTTATCAATGAAGCGATCCATATAGGAACATTTAAAGAGTAGTCTCGCAATTGACCGCACCGCAAAAGAAATTATGGAAGTTTTGATGGCCGGAAACCGAGTATCATCTAATGCCGAGGTTGGGACACTCGTCCAGGTACTTTTTAACATGAAGTATAATATGGGTACAGGAGGAGTTAGGAATTATATCCCGAGAATGCTGGATTTGCAAACAAAACTTAAGATTCCGGGTATTATAATTCCTGATGCCATTATGGTACATCAAGCCTTAAACACCCTTCCCCCGAGTTTGGTATGATCAAGACCGGTTTCAACACACAGGATGAGACTTGGTCTATTAATGATTTGATAGCCAAGGTAGTGGCGTAAGAAGAAAAGCTGAAAAAGGAAGGGGGGCATTACGCCATGGTAGCCTCTAGTTCTGGTACTAAGAAAGGTAAGGGGTTCAAACTTCGTACTCGTAAAGGAACTCATCTTGCCACCGGTTCATCCGACAGTATGGGTCATAAGAAAGCGTCCTTTAAGAAGGATAATGACCGCTGCTTCTTCTATAAGAAGAGATGTCACAAGAAAAAGGATTGCTTCAAGTATAAGAATTGGTTGTCTAAACGTGAGGATGCATGTATTGATTCTTTAGCATCTGTTTGTGAATCCAACCTATCTCAAGCCCCATCCAGTTCATGGTGGTTAGATAGTGGTTCAACTAATCATGTTGCGTTTACCATGCAGGGATTCATAAACCGGAGGAAGCCAAATCAGGATGAATCAAACCTCAAAGTGGGAGATAACAATAAAGTCGACGTTGAGTTCGTGGGAGATATAATTTTGGTTTTAGAATCGGGTTTCAACTTGATGTTAAGGAACACTTTTTATGTACCTTCCTTCGGACTGAACTTAGTGTCCGTATCATGTTTGGACATGTGTGGTTACTCTTTTGAAATAAAGAACAATGTGGTTTTCATGTTTTTTAATTCAGATAAAGTTGGGTACTGCAATATGTCCAATGGATTGTACAGATTGTGTTTAACTCCCAATGATATATACGTTGCTTATACGATTGAGAATATTATCTCCAAAAGAACTCTACCTAAGGAACAGTCTTACGCATTGTGGCATAAACGTCTTGGTCACATTTCTAGGGAAAGAGTGGAAAGGCCGATAAAAGCCGACATCCTACCTACTCTTAAAAGTAACCCGGAAACTTGCGTAGACTGCAGTAGAGGTAAGATGACTAAGATAAAGAAGAAGACAACAAATCCTAGCTTCGATCTATTGGAGGTCATTCATACTAATATCGGTAGACCTTATATCGCAACCTTATATAGAAATTTTTATTTCATCACTTTTATTGATGACTACTTCCGATATGGTTATCCGCACTTGATTAAGGAAAAGTCCGAGTCTCTTGACAAGTTCAGGATATTTCGGACTCAAGTCGAGAAACAGTTGGGAAAAGTCATAAAGGTTGTCGATCTCGACCGAGGTGGCGAATATTATGGCCAACATGGCGATGCCGGACAACTTAAAGGGCTATTTGCCGTATATTTAGAGGATTCCGGGATAATAGCTCGGTTTACTATGCCCGAGAGTCCCGAATGTAATGGTTTAGCCGAAAGGCGTAATCGCACCCTTATGGATATGATGAGGAGTATGATTACCAGAACCAACTTGCCACTTTTCCTTTGGGGTGAGGCTTTGAAAATAGCCCTTTATGTTTTAAATTGGGTTCCCACTAAAGTCGTACCATTGAGTCCTTTTGAATTATGGATTGGATGTAAACCCACTTAAATCATCTAAAAGTTTGGGGTTGTCCTACAGAAGTGAAATTATATGATCCAACATTAAGTAAGTTGGACTCCGTAACTACTCGATGTTACTTCGTGTCTTATCCAGATCATTCAAAGGGGTATTGGTTTTATAACCCTAATGGAGGTACAAGAATTGTGGAGTCACAGACAGCAAAGTTTCTAGAATTTGATGTAGCTGAAAAGGGTAGCTGTTCGAAGACTATAGAAGAAAAAAGATCGATGGAGACTACTGTATCGTTTCCTCTACCAATACGTACAATTATGGAGCCTCTTATACCTTAGACGGAGCCTGTTGGGCTTCGGGATCCAATTATTCCCGATGAAGTTATTCGGACCCCACCGTTGCGGGATCAAGCCGAGGTAGCTCCACTTAGGAGGTCTATCGGGCAGAGAAGATCGGCGATTCCACTGGACTATATAGTCTATCGGGGAGAGCAAGACTACGATATCGGTTGTGTGGTTGATCCAGTTACTTATACAAATGCTGTTTCTTGTCCTCAATCCGATCCGTGGATAGATGCGATGAAAGATGAGATGCGATCTATGAGACATAATGGTGTCTGGGAACTTGTTGAATTGCCTAACGGTCATAAAGCAATTGGCTGCAAATGGGTGTATAAGACAAAAAGAGACTCCAAAGGAAAGATAGAAAAGCTTAAAGCTAGACTGGTAGCCAAAGGTTTCACTCAGAGAGAAGGAGTGGACTATGAAGCAACTTTTTCTCCAGTCTCTTCTAAAGATTCTTTCGGAGTGATCATGGCATTAGTAGCTCATTTAGATATGGAGTTACACCGGATGGATGTAAAGACTGCTTTTCTGAATGGGGATCTTGATGAGGAAGTCTATATGGAACAACCCAAAGGTTTCGCAACTGATGTTTCGGATAAGCTTGTGTGTAGACCGAGAAAGTCTATTTATGGTCTCAAACAAGCTTCCTGACAATGGTATTTAAAGTTTCATAGCGTTGTGCCTTCTTTCGATTTTGTGGAGAATAGAGTGGATCAGTGTATATACCGCAAGGTCAGTGGGAGGAAATTCATTTTTCTCGTCCTTTATGTGGATGACATTCTACTTGCGAGCAGTGATATTGGTTTACTGCGTGAAACAAAACAGATGTTGTCAGAGAACTTTGATATGAAGGACCTTGGTGATGCTTCTTTTGTTCTTGGCATTGAGATCCATAGGGATCGTTCTCGCCGGGTATTGGGTTTATCTCAAAGGGCATATATTGATCATATTCTGGAAAGATTCAATATGCAGCATTGCAAACCAGGAATTGTTCCTGCCTCAGTAAAGGTGATAAATTGAGTCTTTCACAGTGTCCTCATTCGGGATATTGAGAAAGCCCGGATGAAGGATGTACCTTATGCAAGAGCACTTGGTAGTATCATGTATACACAAGTTTGCACAAGACCGGATATTGCTTTTGCAACAGGACTTTTAGGCGGATATCGGTCAAATCCAGGACACGATCACCGGGTTGTTGCCAAAAAAGTTTTGAGGTACTTAAAGAAGACGAAAGACTATATGCTGATTTACAGACATGTTCAAGACCTGCAGCTAGTAGGATATTCGGATTCGGATTATCCGGGTTGTCAAGATGACAAAAAGTCGACATCGGGATACATTTTCATGTTAGCAGACGGTGCAGTACCATGGAAAAGCGAGAAACAGAAAACAATATCATCCTCTACCATGCAAGCGGAGTTTATAGTATGCTATACGGCTGCTACTCGAGCTATTTGGCTCCGGAACCTCATTAGGGAGTTGACCGTATTTGATTTTGTTGATAGGCCCATACAGTTGTACTGTGATAGTAACTCTGCAGTGTTGTTTATTAACAACAACAGAGGTCTCAAGGGGTTTAAGCACATGGAGGTTAAGTTTTTGACCATAAAGGAATCAGTGCAAAATGGTGTGCAAAATGGTGACGTTGCAGGAGAGTATATTTCCACAGATGATATGGTTGCGACTCCACCGACTAAAGGTCTTCGCCCTTGTGTATTTGAACGACATGTCATTAGCATGGGCTTAGTGGCATCGTTGGATGTTGTTGTCTAGTGGGAGCCATTTTGTTTTGCTCTAATAAAGATTACATCCGTGATTGTTATATAGTGTAACATTTTCAGATGTATTAAAGTTTGTATACAATAATTGTGATAAGTACATACATATGACGAAAATCTTGAGGTGTGTGTAAACCTTGAGTATTGGCTATGGGCATTTGGTTACTAGCCGTATTAATATGTCTTGTTACACATAAAATAAAGTTAACTATAAAGATAAGACATATGAGGGTTCATCGGAACCATATGGATATTCTCTAGTGACACATTAAGGTTCGTGACACATAAAGTGAGAGAATGGTGACTAACAAAGGGAATGACACAAAAGATATCCCTATTTTATGAGGTGTCATCCAATTGCCACACTACCATATTGAATCCATATCAGTAGAGTTAAGGGCACTCGTGACCATGGATGGCTCTGTGTACAATTTTATGCAGTCATCGCCATGATTCGGTGTTTGAGACTCTATGGGATCGGATTGGCCATTAAGAATAATCTCTAGACCAGCATAAAGGTGCGCACTACAATACACTTTCAATTAATATAGCCTAAGTGGGAGAATGTTAGAGTTATCCTAATGTGGGCTTATATTAATTAGGATTATAAAAATTGACTTGGTCTAATAAAGATTGGATATAAAGATTCTTAATGGGCCTAATATGGGCCTGGCTAGTGTGGGCCGAGTTCGGCCTAGCCCGTGATGAAAGGGCCCTCTAGAAACTTTATAAATAGCGCTCGATCCCTCCTCTAGCCCTTAAGGATTCAGAAATCACTTCACATAGAGTTTAGAGAGAAAGTGAAGGGCGTCTCATCGAGCCGGTCATTCGGAGGGTAATAGAGGAGAAGATCTAGAGCTTCGGATCATTGCGATTCCGCCCGAAGTACAATGGATTCGAAATCAGGTGCACAAACTTTTTATTTTCTTCCTACAGTGTTCTATTTCTAGCTATGGTGATCCTGGGTTAGCCGCATTAAGGTTTATAGCGGCCAACATACCCTAGTTTTACGACATATAAAGTCATCATAAGTACGTAAACAAGCGGTGCCGGATTATGTTTTAACACGAACTGACTCGAATGAAAAGGCATGTCGTCGAAAAGAATTCTTAAGAAAAGAACTTACAAGCCTTCCAGCTTGAAGTGTCGGAAGAGAGTATGATCTTGAAGAAATGAGGTGTCTCCGGTGCAAAACTTCGCCGGCGCTCTTCATCGTCTCTCCGGAGACGAGAAGTCATCCCTTGAGCACGAGACTCCGTAACATCTGAATCGAACCCAGTTCTGTTGTGGCTTTATATGAGCCAACTTAATTGAATGTAGCATTTAATTGGAGAAGACATTCGTCCCTGTGATTACAGGTGCCTCTGGGAAGCTGCTCATCTTCTGTGATGATGTTAACGAGGGACAACAGCTAGCGTATCTCATCATCACGATGAAGAAAAGTCCATAAACAAGTGAATGCTTTCTGAAGCTGGTTAAGAAGAACACGTTGGGAATCGAACGCATTAAAAATGGGACGATTTGGTAGTTGCTCGTAATTATAAAGTGACACATTTATATATCGAGTTCTTGTGGTATCTCTAATATTGCATGAGAAATCAGTATGACCATCGCCACTTAAAAGACTTTTTTGCATGCCGAGCTAAAGAAGGGAATTGTTTTCTAAGCGTTAGAGATGATTAGGGTAAAATGGAGAGATAATACACTCAAATTCAACTGGTATCAATCACGTTTAAGGTAGTCAACCTATTATATCCTCTGTGGAGTCCATATTAACCTAGGCATCTAGGAAAATTATTGCTGGAACAATCTTACTAGTAGTTCCTACAACTAAAGGTGTCAAATGAGTGGGTTGGGGTCCGGCTTGGGTCGGGTCATAAATGGTCCCACCCAACTTGACTCATTAACCCATTTATGACCCATTTATGCATAACACGAATTTTTTGACCCAAATCTGACCCAACTCATATCTGATCTATACCCAACCCGACCCATATTTGTAAAACACTTCAATATTAAATCCCTCAACTGACAGACAGGTCGGCGAGCCGCCCAGCCACCGAATTTATTTCATTTTTTTCCTATAAGACCAGGGTGCAGATGGATGGACTAGATTTATTTCATTTTTTCCTGCCCAATGTGAAAATGCTAATTGTCGTCTTTCGGACCAAAATGTGTTCAATAGAACAGAAAGTAGTAAAGGAAAAAGAATGCTCTCGCGGAAAGGAAGAAGAATGCTGAATCGGGGATGAAAAGAATCGATGAAGTGGACTGCCCTTGAGCTGTTGAATGGCATGAATATGCCCAAGCCCTTCTTCATGATTGCGCGAGATTGTCTCCATGTCTTTCATCGAAAGTGCCTCAGAACAGCACTATACGAGGAGCGTGTAGACATTTCTTCTTCGAGTCAAGTCTTGCCGCGACTGGCGGCTGCAGTGGGTGGACGGCGGCGCGAAAGGCGGCGACAACCAAGCGGTGGCAGCAGATTTCATAATAAAAGAAAAAAGCCAAAAATAGAAAAATGAAAAAACAAAAGAAAAATCAGAAAATCTTATTAGGACTCACTTAAGATAGTAAGGTAACCGTCCATTTAGGACCCATTTAAAACCCAATTTATGATCCATTGAGTTGTTAAGTGATCCATTTATGACGCACTTAAGTTTATTAAACAACCCATTTATAATCCACTCACTTAAAAGTGGGTTAATATTTGGTTCTTGATCCATTTTGCCACCTCTGCCTACAACCAAGAATTGGAAATTTAAAATTGGATACTGCTACAAACTGAAGAACTTTAGCTTTCATAAATTCCTTAGCTGTGAGTCCGCCATTTTTACGTGGATTATATTTAATTTGTCTCAGCTAATATTTGGGTAACATTCAATATTTTGTTCAATTTCATTCATTGTGATGTAAGTTGAAAATGTGAAAGGCTAGTCCTCTTATGGACCTTCCTCCTTCAATTCCAATGCTGGCTTTAAAAATCCATTCTTATTATTTCAGATAAGTGATTACAAGACTTCAGTCCGAATCTACTTGTGCATTGATCACTAGAGAGAATCATTGTTTCACAAAAATTGATAAAATATGCTCGGACAATATAGATGAATCGACATAGGTTGTAAAGGGTCTTTTATTGATTTTGGGTAGGCAAGTGATGTAAAAAAATTTAAAGGTACGGAGATTGGAGGCAATCATGGCCACCCATGTAAATGCAGGTAAAGATAAATGGTAGAAAAGTCAAGATAAAGATTAAAAAAACGTTGAGTTCAGGGATTAATTGAGAAAATTTTACAATGAATAAATTTTTGGTATTTATAACTATCTACATACGGTTACGTATGGTGGTAACATACAATGGTTATTGAATTTGAAAGAACAAATAACTTCCTAATCCTATTTGTGACTACAAGAAATTATTCCGCAATCTCCCACTATTAAGCAACACTTGTAATAATAAATTATAAAATAACCATCCAACAGTTATGTTTCAATCAATTCATCATTACTGCCTTCGACTTCCAACACTAAGTAAAATATGCAATTGCTGTTGACGATTTTATTGACTGATGAAGGTTCGCAAAGATAATTGATGTTTGATGACTACATCAAAGAGTTGTCGATTGTTTTGACAAAATTATTTATCAAGTTGATTTGCTTCTTGTAGATAATAATCAAAAGTTGATCATATTTTGATGTCAACATATGTCCCTTTTAAAATTAATTGAATGAATCATCAATCATTCGCTTTTTTTTTTAAATATGATAATCAAGAGTCATTATATGCACCGTTGTCATCGCCAAATTTGTTTTTTTCTTATCGAATTGTTCTTGAATATATTTCTTGAAAAGAATACAATTAATTGTGCTATAATTCCATGGTGCCATTTGCAATATCTTTTATTTATTGAATCTTCTTTACTGAGAATAACTTGGCTTTCTGATTAATTTTATTGGGCCATGTTTTAAGGGTAGATAAAAAATTTCAATGAACTTATGAATGCCAAACGAGTAAATTTGACAACCCTTAGCCCTATCTTTTCTTGTTTTCTTTTATTTTGGCTGGCTTTAAGGATAAGCAAACTTGAGGCTTGTCGAGCACAAAATTCGCAACATCTAGTTAATAATTTCGTCTTGGTCAGATTCACATCTGACTCATAACTTTCTATTAAAGTTACGTGTTATGTAAAGCCTTCATGTGACCTCTTATCCATGTCTTTTAATTATTTGCCTGTGTTTAGATATTCTCGTTATCAATTGAAATAAATTGGCAAAGCATTGGCCCTCAAACTTTTTTCTAAGATTGAATTTGAATCCATTGAAGGCCAAATTCGTGTGTACTTTTGTTGAAAGCGAAGTGAGACATCTATTTATAACCTTTCTTAAATTGAACAACAAATTGATCGATGGACTAACTATTATATCAACAAAGTCTAGCCACATCAGCGATCAATATTTTGGGGTATCGTTTTATGAGATTGAGAATGAAATTGTCATTTGATCTTTGCCCAATTATACACCGACTTAGGTGATAAATAAGTATACCAAGTGAAATTAGCTTTTGAAAAACATAAAGAATATAACCTAAGCCTTAAAAACTCATTTGTCCATGCTTTCCCACGTTAGGCTATACACCGAACAATGTGTTCAATAGTCGATTTTTTATTTTCGCTGGTAAAAATGGCAAAGTCGGGCATTTTGAAACCTTTTGGAAAGAGCTTGTTACTGACCTATTAGAGATGCAGTATCCTACAACCATTTATGATAACACTCGTGTCTAATCCCAATTGTTGTCGAACTTTTTCAGAAAACTGTGTAGAGTTTATGTGACATCCCTTGTCCCACATCGCTTAGGAAGGGAGTCTTGAGCTGGTTTGTATGGCTAGGCCTCTTAGACTTGCAAGACGCGTTTTTTTGAGGGTTGTATGGGCGGCCCTCGGAAGAACAAAACCGTGAGGACTGTGTGTCCAAAGCGGATAATATCTTGCAAGTGGCGCAGTGGAAGCGTGGTGGGCCTAGGCCGTTACGGTTAGTATCAAAGCCGACTTTCGACGGTAAGTGTGGATCGTTGAGGGCACAGCGGGGACGCCGTGCCGCTAAGGGGGGAGTATGTGACATCCCTTGTCCCACATCGCTTAGGAAGGAAGTCTTGGGCTGGTTTATATGGCTAGGCTCTCCTTAGACTTGCAAGACACGTTTTTCTGAGTGTTGTATGGGCGGCCATCGGAAGAACAAAACCGTGAGGATTGTGAGTTCAAAGCGGACAATATCTTGCAAGTGGCGCAGTGGAAGCGTGGTGAGCCTTGGCCGTTACGGTTTAACCGTGGATTTGGTTGGCCATTTTGCCCACTAAGTGGTGATGTAGATTTTGTAGGATTTTTTCTTACGTTAATTGGCATGTTAGAGGAAAAATTATCAAAAAAGTCCTAAATCTATTGCATTGGTGCCGATTTATCATAAATCTTTTAATTATGCCAATTTAGTACTAAACCTTTTGCATTTATACCAATTGAGTCCATATGGCCAATTTTGATTGAAAATAAATTATATGAACACCGGTCGTCCTATGCGGCATGGAAGGCGTTGACGTTGACAATTTTTTTTTCCTTTTCTTAGCTCTATTTTTTTTTTCTTGATTGAGTGTCGGCGAGGGCCGCGACACCTTCGCTCAATGCCGCTCAAGGCCGCCGGTTTCGCCCTAGGGGCGAGGGTTGGTCAGCGACCATCGCCGGTCTTCTATGAAAAAGAGAGAGAGTAAAGAACAGAAAAGAAAAAAAAAAGAAAAAAACTATTATAAAATAAAATTTATAAAAAATGTCCACATTAGTGCCATCCATGCCACGTTGGACAATCGATGTCAACGTCAGCGATTTTCAACCAAAATTGACTCGATGGACTCAATTGTCACAAATGCAAAATGTTTATGACAGAATTTGCACAATTAAAAGGTTTAGGACTAAAGTGGCATCAATGCAATAGGTTTATGAATTTTTTAACACTTATCGCGCATGTTAGGCTCAACATACATTGGGAGATATACCAATGGCGCCCTTGCCATTACATTTTCCGGAACTACTCGCCTTACATTTCAATATTCAGCAATTGACTAACCTGTCAACTAGTTTGATTTACCAAATTGTTGTTACCAGTTTGGTTTCTTTGATCAACATTAGCCTGACTATTTCAATTATTCTAATCTTGATTAGAAGATTCGGGCCTCCTCTTTGGGCTGGAGTGGAAGAAGGGAGGAGATTCTCGAAAAAGGAAAAGGACCCAATGACTTCGAAAGAATTGAACGATGAACCGTATGAGGTGAAAATCTCATGTACGGTTCTGTAGAGTGGCAGTAAGGGTGATTTATCTATCAACTTTTTCACTATCACTTCCAAAAAATCAAACTCCGCCTTACGTAAAGTTGCCGCAGTACGATTAACCTCTGGATTTGAAATCACTACATAATTTTTATGGGGAGTTGACTACTTTGACCAACATTATAAACATCAATAAATGGAGAAGACTAGGCATGTACTCGTTGAATGATCTTGGCATCGAGAGGGCGTCACTCAAGGCATTGATGACGGTTGACTTGATTATGTCGGTTACATGACTCACAGATGTAGTTAACCCTATCATTTTGCTGCTCTTCGAATATTCTTCTCATGATTGATACCATGTTGACATCTGGTGCAGCCTCTCTCAATTACTCATCAGTAAGATGCAATTGGAAGATCAACTTCCTCACGTTGATTACCTTCTGCCACTCTCCAAGATTCAAGTATCGGAATGCGCCGTCATCTAATTACCTAGACGATACTTTCGCATGAACGGTTCAATCATGGGATTCGGGTAAGAATGCGTGGCTGCTTTCTTGGAAGGAATAACTTTAATAAGGATGTAGTAGAAAACGAAAGTATAGAATAACTTTGTGCTTTGAGTTGCGTGAGGAACAAGTTTTATCAAGTCCAAATCTTTCTGATCACTTGTGTGCTTTTTTCCAGGCCTTGCCCTTTGATTCGACTGCTTAGCCTGTAAGTGTTCCTATTTATCATATAGAGATTTCATTCATGTCATAAATTACATAATCTTTGATTTTCTTCTTCTAATGCCACAATCAATGGGAAACTTCTCTCTTAATTGACTTTACATTTCAGACTAACATAAAATTCCATATTAGAAGTTAAGAAGGCGCTCAATACAACGGTCTTGTAATACACAAACATGTGTGAATAGCAATCTGTGATAATCTTCTACTTATTGACATATTATAATTGGGCTAACTTAGACCCTTATATCCAGTTATTGTTGAACATGAGGTGAGTTTAAGGCTTGACTTCTCATGTTTTATTGTTGAAATTTTCACAGATTTGTTAATCAAAAGTGTCACGCCCCGACTCTTGAGCTCGCGACATCCCTACTTTACTCGCCTCAGGTCATGAATGATAGCGTCACAGGTAGCTATCGACCTACGAAATTACGGCGCATGCGGAACGTGCAATTCTCCTAGACAATCAATAACAAGGGGATAACATAGTAGGAAACTCAACACCGTCAATTCACAAAAACAATTTCATTAAACATCAAAAGTAGACGAATCTTAACCCACTGAGTTACAGTAAATTTACAACCCCATACTTCGGGGTGGCTCACTAGGACCTCAAAAAGACATAAGGTCGGGTAAGGTTAATCCTTCATCTACTTCCAAAAATCCTACCACAATCCTCTAGGTTCAACGCCCACGGCTTCCGTCACCGCCCGAAAAATTGTTAACCACGACGGGGTGAGAAATTAATCTCGGTGAGCTAACGCCTAAGCCCGGTTAGGACGTCGATTCGCTCGGATACCCTAAAAAGGTAATCACATCATCATAGAACAAATATTTCAACCACATGCAAGCTTACCCTCCAGGCCACACGTAATGCAATGCGGACTCGACTCAACGATCAACCAATCAAATCAATTCAGCTCACCGCAAAGCATCACAGCACTTGCATGCACAGGACACCACACATAGTCCATTTATTAATAGATCCAACCCGTATGTCTAGCACACTAGTCGGTTGGTGCTCAGCACACTAGTCGGTTGGTGCTCTCCTGGCGGGACTAGGTATCGTCCCTTACTTCCGGCGATGGCGTCTGATAGTCCATGTGACTCGGCTCGACCAACCGTAAGACAATGATTGTCGACACGGCACGGAGCTAACAGGAATCCTAAAAAGGCTTCGGCCCATCACAAGCCGAGACCGGCAAACGTACGACCGTAAGACAATGATCGACGCGCATCCAGCAACGGGAAGACAATGATTGCCAGGACCGAACGACCGGAAGACAATGATCGTCGGAATTATCCCATTATGTGACCACTCGTGCATTTCGACAACCAGCCAGCTCTTTTCTTGGATTTAGGTCGAATGCTCACACTCACATGTTCAAATACTTGGCCCAAGGCCGTTTTCGTGCAAAAACATGTAATTTTATCTCATACGTGGCCACATGAATGCGCAATTTAAATTGACCGACACACCAAGCAATTTGGGGCGATTAACCTCTAATCGGACCCCCACGACAATCAACAGCCAAACCGGCACTCATGGCCAATAATTCAATAATTCAATTAATCAATTGCAGCCAATCAATTATTAATCCCAATTTCAATTCCAATTATGCACTCGTCTTCGACCTATCGCTCGCTCGCGATCAAACAATGCAAACAATCGGATCAATCAATCAATCTAATCTAATTAGGCATAAAATCCTAACTAATTAGACTAACTTAACCAATTAGGGCTATTGAACCTAAACCAAGTTTCTAACCTATACCGGTCCTAATCGAGCTACCTAAATACCTAATAATCTAATTAATCTAATCTGAACGCAATTAGCGTCCTAACCAAGAGTTAGGGGCTAACTCACAAATTTAATAAGCTCGGGCAGTCTCAAATCGGGCGGCGGCGACGCGAACTCGGCCCGGCCCAACGACGACGATGACTCGCGGCCCGATCCACCTAACTCCGGGCTTCCAATTTGGTCAAAGGCGGGCCAATGACTCGGCGACACCTCGGGACAGCGGCACGGGGCTCGGGGGTGGCGGCTGGTGGCCGGAGCTGGCCGGAACAATGGCCGGCCGGCGTGAACAGTGGCGGTCAGAGGGAAAACAGGGGAAAACAGTGGCTTTGCGGGCTGTTTTGGGGTGGTTCCGGTGGTTCAATGCCGGGGGAAAGGTTGGGCTTTAGTCGGGGGTCCCCGGGGAAGCTGTGGGTGGTGTAGGAAGCGGCGGCAGATGGCCGAAGGTGGTGGATCCGGGGCTGCACAGAACCGGCGCAGGGGCGACGCCAAAACAGGGGAGGTGGTTTCCGGGCTGTTCGGGGCTCTACAGGCTGCGACTGGTCTCCGGCGACCTTGGGGGACGGTGAAGGGTCGAAGATAGTCGCTTGGGGTGGTCTGGGGTGGCCGGAGTTGGCCGGAGGGCGGCGGCACAGGGCGGAGCAGCAAACCGGCGCAAAAGAGGGGACGCGGGCTTCGGGTCTGACCTGGGCTGTTCGCGGCGGTCTTCGGCGGCGCTCGACTGACCGGATGGTGGCGGAGGGTTGGAGGGAGCTTGAGGTGGTGACCGGTGGTGGCGAGACGCGGCGGCAAGGGCGGCCGGAGCTCGAACAGCTCACGGACGCAGAAACAGAGCAGGCGGTTTGTGGGAGCTCCAGGCAGCGGTCCGGCGGGTCTGGCGGCGACGAATGGCGGCCGGACGGAGGCTGAGTGGCGGGCGAAGGTGGCTGAAGGCAGTGGTCGCACAAAAACAACCGAGGAAGAGGATGGGTGTTCGGTGAGGGGGGGGGGGTTCTCGCGTGAGTAACAGGAGGAAGAAGGGGGAGCTGCGGGAGAGAGAGAGAGAGAGAGAGAGAGAGAGAGAGAGAGCAGATGGGGGGCTGACCAAGATGTGATTGGTGGGTGGGGGATTGACTTGTGGGCCCCACCCATCAAGTCACATTTAAATTTTGTCTCTAGCAAATAATTTAGGGACGAAAAAGGTAATTGACATTTTAGGACTGAACGAATTTGGCTCAACCGATTGGGATAGAAATTTGAATTTTCACGGGCTAGATTCGGTCCGGAATAGTTTAGGTGCGAGGATTAAAAATCCTAAATCGCGGCGACCACGGTTTCGAGACCCAATCGAAACCGAACAAAATTTCGGGACTCGTCCAAATTCGCCACTTTCGTCCTTTCGATCCAAAATTTGCACCGGCTAAAATTCAATTTTCTTCCTTTTTATTGAATTCGGGCAAATTTACAAAATTCGAATTTTCCGGGCGTCACAAAAAGCCCCTCCAGTCATCCCTTTAAATCAAAAAGGAAAAAAAAAAAAACAACCTCAGTTTGTAACGAGCATGTGAAATTGTTTATTTTTTTTTACCAACCACAATGGTTAGATTAAACAAAAACATCCAAACTTAATATTCCCACGTTCTCGTTCTTTAACAGCATTCTTCCAAATTGAAGAAATATGGATACTTTTTTAAGATAAAATCATGGAATTTTGTTAACCGGATCGATATGCCACCCGACTAAAAAATTTGTCCAAGTATTTCAAGTCCTCGCGGCATGGATTAATGTGGTTTTTCAATAAGACCTTCCCGCTACGAAGCCTTGGACCATTTTGAATTTGAATGTCAGGTCCAAAAGCTCTTTTGAGACTTTGAATCTCCATCTCAATTTTAAACAGACAGGTAAAAAAAAAAAAAAGTATGCAATTTACAGTGGGTATAGCATCAAATGGCCCAAGACTGCAGAGACTATGGAGGCTAAGTGTCAAAGGGATGCTCCTAGACAGTTTATGGTGGCTAGCTCCACAAGGAGAGGATGTCTATCGTTACCGTGCTGAGCCATGACGAAATGGATTGCCAAAGATTAGCGACCGATGTTTATATTGCATCCTAAATTTTCTGCAAAGACGTTAAGAGGAACATTTGAAGTTGAAGTTCCTTACCAAAAAAAAAAAAAAAATTTTGAAGTTGAAGTATGGGTTGGCTGTGCCAAAGGATCAAATGCTATCAAGCAAGGTGCATTGCCCCTCGATATGATCGGAGGTACGCTCGAGGGTCGTCACAAAAAGCTGAGGTTACTGCGGGACCATCTAATGGGTGTTTCAATTTCTTTTCACATTGCCTAAATGCTTCCGGTAAAGGAGCAGCTTACTATTCTCACGGATGCTTGTCATAGGCGAAATAGGGATCGAGCGAATGGCGGTGAAGCCCGGTATTGTGAGAGGTGCTGCAAGTGTTGAGAACAATTTGAGGACAGAAGCTATTATAAATTTATAACGACGCGTAATTTAAGATTCAAAGAGAGCTTAATTTTTCAGGAAACTAGTTAGATCTAAATCATTTCAACATGACTATGTCAAGCGAAGCGTATTACTATCTTGTTAATAGTCTTTTCAATGATCCGTTCTCTCAAGATTGGGCATTGTAATTGAAAGATTTGGTGGGCTCAAAGGGCCTCTACGAGCCCAAAGCAGGTCCATTCCCATTATCTTTTATTACTTCGTATTTTCTAATGACCCATAATTTACATGGGTGACTTTCTTTTGATACCTTTTTCGGACTTCAATTCAAGAAATTGAACTAACGTTTGGACCCACAAAAAAAAAAAACTAACTTTTTAATACTATATGTACCAAGCCCGTCCTTTGAGCGATCAACCAATAAAAAGCTTAGTAATTTGAATTCTAATATGTTCTTCAATCTCTTTTAGGTTGTGGGCGGATTTAGGGTTGAGCAAGATAGAGTTTTGTCGAGATAAACCGATGGAGCATTACTTATTGAATGCTTTAATGGTCTATGAACCGCAATGTGGAGCTTTCGGAGAGATGAGCACCATGAATGATGGGCGAAGTTGATGACGTTTTCGGCTAATGGGAAGAACTTTAGCTATTGATGATATTCATAGAGAGGTTAGTGCGCGATATTATCCTAATGTCCTCGAGATTTCTCGCTTACACTTACATAAAATCAACACTAATGTCATGCTTGTTATGGAAATGTTGCAGATGGGGGTGTCTCCGAAATAGACGAGCTTCCTCCAACAAGAAGGACTTGTTTCCTCGCCATGTACAACACCAGCAATGAAATTCCTACATCATTCCCTACTTGCACAAATTTGTACATATCACCCCTCACTAAGTTAGTCCATCGCTCTTGAATTTGCAATTCCAATCTTCTCCTTCAAATTCTCCTTCTGGGTCATCAACCTCTATATAGCTATAGCTTGGTTGCGAGAACATATCATGGCTATAATTTTCAGTGTTTACCGGCATTTCACATGTCTTTGTCTCTGCGGGGGAGTGCTATCCAAAGCGCAGCAAGAAATGTGACCCCGAGTACCGCCGCTCATTTGATGGGTCAGCACCATTGTCAAACAAGAATCTAATGTATGAAACACTTTGCCTATTTTGCAAGGCAACGTGTCGCACACATGGTGAAACTAGAGTTAACAGCTAATGAAAGTTCCATTCTATCCATAATTCCCAGAAGTACACTCTGTATGCTTTCGTCTGCGATGTTTGAGGAATGATGGACGAAGCAAGACAGTAATAACAACCGATAGCTCACTAGCAAGGAAGCCTCATCTCATGGGAATTTCCCCATATATTAGGGAAGCAGTGTCCGAAAGCTTCGGATTTCAGGGGCTTTGTCCACGGATGAAGCCCCAAAGCGAAACTGTATCGGTTTACCAATCTTCAATTTGGACTTGGTTCGCAGCCTCTCGTCCACTCAAAAGCGAGGCCCTATCTCCTGATTTTGCACGTATCTTTACTTCATATTAGTAGCGAATTGCTCTTTATCGCCCATCAAATTCTTATATATGCTGGAGAAAGATTGTCCAAAAGCGATCTTGATCCACATTCGCATTTGAGTATACCATCCATTCTTTCACTAGAATAGCAATCGGAGCTGCTTGAAGAGAATATTTTCTAGATGAACGTTGCTTATTGTGATCCCTATGAAAATACCGTTCCTTTGCAGGAGTCAATTATGTCCCAGGAAAGTACCAAGTAGTCATTTTTGGAAGGCTATTTATACTTTAACTAGAAAACATTAGGAACATAATTTATACTTAATCTAGAGTCTTTTGCATATTTCATGGAAACAGAGTTGGCATGGTGCAGGACATTCTCTCTTTCCTTTTCTGTGACCACCTCAATGGTGACATATACTACTTGAAGGAATATACTAAAATCTCTGTTAGATCAACTCTCCACGCTACGTATGAGCTCGATTCACACTTTGTCGGATCAAGACAAGTGTACCAGGAATTTCTGTAGACGCAACTTCACTAGTCTCCAGAAAAACATCAGGAAATACATCACCATTCCATTACTTGCAGCAGAAAGATTTGCTTTCTTCGATCTGATTAACTAAACAAAACATAGTGAAGCAGAGATTTTTCTGCAGGCATACCAAAGTTTACGCCTGAGTGTCGACATTCTTTCTGAAAATGGAGACTTTGAGTTCAATATCATCATTTCTAACAAGCTCGAGCAGACAGATATCTCCTTTCTTTACGGAAGTTCCTCTCTAAAATGTGGCCCAACCAGCAGAGAGCTTTCCCGAGCCATGCTGTGGGTAGTACAGGAGCGTCACTGGCCATGATCTGTCTAAATGCTTAAAAGTTGCCATTTGCATGCTCCCATTGACGCGTCCCTTCAAAAAACCGCCTGGAACAGTCCGCAGAGTTGGTTTTTTTTGTCAACAAATGTTCTTTAAGTAAGAACATAAAACGTATGATGATTGATGACTAACCCAAGAAATGTTAACCGGACCATATTTTTATAATCTCATAGGAAAACCCGAACCACATAGGAATACGATGGTCCTTTACAAGGAGGTAATAAATTTCATTCCTATCCAAATTTTGCAAGTAAGAGCTATCATCTCGGGATCTTTTCTTAGCGCATCATGCTTTAGATTATTTGACCGGACAACTACTGTGAAGGAAGGATACTTCAGCTCGTATTTGTTGGCTTCTTTGAGAGCCGTAGTTACCCGCGAACGTTTAGAAGTGAAGGTAAAAGAAGCCAGCATGGAAGGGCACACCTTATGTTTGGAAGTTTCCATCCGATCTGAATCAGTCAGGCAGAGAACGTAAGAAAAAAACGAGGCAAAGCACATGCATTACTAATGGGCTAAGGTTCACACACCTTTTTAATCGTGTGCTAAAAGTTTCGGTTCTTGATCAGTTTGGAAGCCTTTCGATTTGGAACCTAGTCCGAGATTACAGTGATCATTAACATCTCCCATTTTAGGCGGGACAAATTCGACAGCGTCGAGGTTCGATTTCTTGCTGTCATTAGCATTCATTAGCGAATAATCTATCTCCGTTGCGCTTTTGTCAAATATGAGCACGTGAAAATCCAAGTCCCCGACGTACTTGAAGACTAGGAAGTGGCCCTCACAAATTGAGTAATGCTCCGCAAATTCCTTCCATCCCTTTGATAACCAATCCATATCATCCCATTTTTCCAATTCCACATTCCATCTTCCACCGTTCGGAACCCTCAAACGCACCGTTTCGCGAAGATACTTGCCATAGTTTCTCATAAACATCGTCAGAATACCCTAGTTTCTCATAAACAAGCGGTGCTGGATCTGTTTTAACACGAACCGACTCGAAAGAAAAGGCTAGCGCGTAGAACACATCAGCCTTCCAAGCCTTGGTACATCCAAAAGAACGCTTAAAGAAAAGAACTTACAGTGCGAAGTGTGTGAGAGAGTATGATCTTGAAGAAATGAGGTGTCTCCGGTGCAAAACTTCGCCGGTGCTGTTCATCGTCTCTTGGGAGACAAGAAGTCATCCCTCGAGCACAAGTTGTGTAACAATCTAAATATAACATAGTTCTGTGGGGGCTTTATGTGAGCCAATTTAATAAGATGAAGCATTTATTTGAAGAAGACATTCGTTCCTGGGATTGCAGGACAACTACCTTTGGGAAGCTGTTCATGTTCTGTAATACGAGTGGCAACAACCAGATTAGCTCATCATTACGACGAAGAAAAGTCATTGATATATGGAAAGCTCGTTAAGAAGAACGCATGAGGAATCGAAGGCATCAAAAGTGGGACGACGTGGGAGTTGATCGAAATTAGGCCAAGAATAACTAGTTGACTTCGATGGGGACTAAGTGGGCTAGCTTACTCACCACTGAGATTTCGACAACTTGTTCAATTCCTTCTATTAGATCCTTCGAGAATATGGATGAATCAGTATGAATCGACAGAGGTCGTAAAGGGGACAGGAACGTAAATGACAAGAAACTTAAAGGTACGGAGATTAGACGCAATTGTGGCTGGCCATGTAAACGCAAGGAAAGATAAATTATAGCAAAGTAAAGATAAATCTAATTATAAAAAGACGTTGAGTTCTATAATTGATTGAGAGAGGTTTACAAGAAATATATAGGTTTTTGTAACTCTTTACAGATAGTTACATATAATGGTTAAAGACAGTGGTTAATGAATTTGAAGGACTAAATAACTCTCTAATCCTATTTGGGGTTACAAGAAATCATTCCATAATCTCCTACTATTAAGCAAAAAAATGCATATGAACTTTTTTGTCATTGGAGTATTAAATGCTCATATTGACGGGTCTAAAAGCATCGTTGTGTCCCTACCTTTTTAAAATGGGTTTGGCCAATCGAGAATATCGAGTCTAGCTCATGACGAATTAGTAGGCTAATTATTCGAGATCACTCTTTTCGTCATATTAGTAGAGCCATACTCTGAATTGTTCATCAAATTCTAATATTTAGCAGAGTAATGTAGATAGGGAATTAGAAAAATTGCCTTATTTGTAAATGATTGTAGATCTAGATTTAAGTCAAGTAGTCATTTTTTTAAGAAGAATTTAGATTCAAACTTGAGCTCCGGAAATTGAGACTTTGAACACTACTACATTGTCTCCATCAATGGCGGCAAATGCTCGCCAACCGGCAGAGGAGAGCGCCACATCCTCGTTTGGATAGCTCCTTATCTTCACCGGCCACGATCTTGATGAACCCTCGAACAGTACTCTGCCCATGCATATTCTCGGGCAGCCCGAATGAATTTGAGTGATTGTTTCGGAGATTGTATAGAGTTTGTAGGACAACCGGAGGCAGCTGAGGACTAGAGCAGAGCATGAAATTATCATCTTAAGGAGATGAGATCCAATTAGTATAAAGAATCACTCCATCATCGAACTTTTCTAGACAACAGAGTTGGTGCGGGACCATTGTTTCTTTCCTTTTCTGAGACCACCCCAAGGGTAAAAGAAATTACTTCAAGAAATATTCTCAAATCTTTGTTCTGATATCGATCAACTCTGCGTATTGGCGTGAGATAATGATTGCTTATGAACTTTTATTTTATCGATCCCATGCTGCGGACGAGTTCGATTTATACTTCGTCGAAAAAAGACAGCAAACATGCAGAGGGATCGGAATTTTGGAATATGCAATTTCCCTACGTAATTTTCACTGGTCTCTAAAATATCTCAGGAAATTTTATCACCATTCGATCACTTGACGCAGAAACGCTTGCTTTCTTTGATCTGATTCGCTAAACAAAACATAGCAGACTACAACTTTTTTGTAGGCATACCAAAGTTTACGCCTAATTCTTAATATTCCTTCTGAAAAGGGAGACTTTGAGTTCAATAGCATCAATTCTTAACATTCCTTCTGAACATGCGGACATCTCCTTTCTTTAGGGAAGTTCCCGAGCCATGTTGTGTGTAGTGCAGGAGATTCATTGGTCATGGCGCGTCCGAACATTTAAGAGTTGTGGTTTGCATGCTTCCATTGATGCGCCCCTTAAGAAAACAGCGTGGCACAGTCTGCGGGGTTCAATTTTTTATCAGCAAACGATCTATGAGTAAGAACGCAAAAGGAATGATAATTGACACGAGTTAACCAGACCAAATTCTGCACGAGCACTATTATGTCAGGATCTCTTCTTACCACATTTTGCTTCAATAGGTTATGTGATTAGTTGACTACGGTGAATAAAGGATTCTGCAACTTGGACTTGTTGGCTGCTTCGGGAGATGTAGTTGCCTGAGAACACTGACAAAGTAGAACTACGAGGAGACAGCGTGCCAGGGCTCACCTCGTGTTTGGAATTTTCCATCCTACTTGCATTAGTCAGGCAGAGAGCATAATCACTTATAGGATAAGATTGACGGACACTCCGAATCTTGTCGCTGAAGCTTTGCTCCTTCATCAGTTCGGACAGTCTGTTAGTCGATCGAAAATGTATCAAGAAGAGTGTTAGAGGTACTGAGATTGAAATCCATAGAATTAGTTGACAAGGTGATAGGGGCCGGGCAGACTATGGCGTGAGGCCAAACTCCACCTCTAGTCTTAAGCTGAAAAGGTCAGGGACCATTCTTTTTATGGAACTTCCTCTTTCAATGTCAATGCTGGCTTTTGATATTCATCCTTGATTATTTCAGTAAGTGATCAATAGACTTTAATCTGAATTTACTTGCGTATTGGTCACTAAATACCTAATAGAAAATTGAAGCATGTGACGTCAGCAAATCTCGTTGAGTGGTCATCAAGAAGGATTTGACACACTCAATTCAAACTGTTTATGACTTAATCGCACTTTTTCAAATTTTAGACCTTGATTGTACGTTAAGCTAAATGTCAAGATTTTTTTTACGCAATTTCTCACAATAAAAAGAAAAGAAAAGAAAAGAAAACAATGGATATCGAATGTTAAGAGAGTCGAAGGAAAGGAAAAAGAAACCAAATGGGATGCTTCGATAAAGGATTTGCTTATTCGGCTCACTAATGGTCAATCAATTAGAAATCGGTTATCATTTTAAGAGTCATTTATGCCTAATTTTGTTTGTTTATTAGCTAATGTGAATTACCTTTCTACCATATACGGCAATACTTTATGGGAGGGCTATGTAACTTTCTTTTAGGTGAAGAGACTATTCTACCCATGAGCTTCAGTTCTCATCGGCAGCTCCGTCTTCTTTTTCAAAACTGTCAATCAATGAGAAAGAGGGAAATTGAAAATAGAATCACTTACCTGGATAAAAATCTTCCTCGTCTCAACCTCTGACTCCGCATCAGTAGCTTCCATTTGTCGGTGACTAGACAAGGTTAAAAAGATAAGAGAGTTTAGAACATATTGTGATTCACACGTCGGGATACGAATGGCATTAATTGGAGCTCACCAATTTTATGCTGATAACCTTTGTATGGTTGCATTGAGATCACCCTCTCATTCCCCCTGGCCCCATTGGTATTTATATTCATTCATGTTTCTTTCTAAAATTTAGCCAATGCTAATGCCCAAGTGGACGTTCTCATTGGACAAATTTTATTCACGTCACAAAATCGTTTCGACCTATTGCCCCATTGGTTGAACTTGGTGTTGAACGAATTTGACTAAAGAACTTGTAAAAGTAGGAGGATTTTTTTTTAAAGCAATTTCCATGCATTAGCCAGCATTTCAGGCACCTTGGGAGGCATTTCCATTTTGCTTTCATCTTAACCTTCGAAATAGACTTTTCATAAGCTCATTTTCCTCATAGCGTCCCAACCCTCGCTCTCTCGTTTTAATAAGAACGTAATTATGCTGTTGAAATGACAAAAAGATGCTATTCAAGATGCTATTCATTGGTTTCCCACGCAAGATTTGAGAAGGCATGATGATTGAGCTATAACTTTTGATTGAACTGTCGTGTCCTTGAATTTCATGGTGTCCTTGCATTTCATGGAAACACGTTGATTGAACATGAACGACGAACAGATAATGTCAACCCTGAATGTACAGTTTTGTAAATCAAGAACTTAAGAGGACTTCTTACGCAGCAAGGGATCAGATACCGAGCGAGCATATCCGCACAGAGCTCGCACTCAGCAATCATCCCGAGCCCCCACTTGTCTTTCAGCTGCCTACAGAGGTTCAAATCCATGTCTTAGACCACCGATCCATCTCTGTAGCGGCGTGTGCACGGAGGATCTGGAGCTAAAAAGTGACTGGATCCATAAAAGTGCCTGAAATCAGCTTGCCGTGGCTTCCTGTTGCCTGATGTGAACAGATTGGAAAATGATTCTGTTCCTACCCGATCAATGAACTGTTGGCAACGGCAGCGATCCCTCTCAAGGATAGGATTGACAATGAACATGTTCTCACGCCGCCTCTTCTCTCCTGTGCAAAAGGCAAATGGCATCATCCACGCTTCCTAGATTGCAGATTAGTTCAGTAGTTGAATTTCAGTCTTTCAAGTCCAAAAGGAGAAACCAAAAAATGTACAGCTCAATCTTCATGACGTGACTAACATGCAAGCATAAGATGTTCACTCCTGAAGCACCTGCAGCGTCTTTCATTCTCTTGTGATCCAGAATGGAAGCAGTTGTGGGAAGAACTATAGAGTTTTGAATAAGCCCAACTCTGACAACTCGTGGTTCTCTTAATTACTCCTTGTCTGCCGTAAAGCGAAATGCCTGAAAGAAAATCATAATAAATTGATCAATTCCACAAAACTGGTCAGAATGAATAAAAATCAAAGGATCCTGCCAAGAACTGCAGTAATGTTTTTCAATAAGAGCAAACAACTACCAAATAGCGACTGCCACAAAGAATATGTAAGAGCACTTCTTAGCTTCAACGATAGCAAGTTTAATCAACTAGAATGGTTCGACGACATCAAACTTTGGACGTTACTCTATCCGTTGGCTCGCCAACTCCACAGAATCCCAACATGGCACAAGACTATGCTAGTCAGACTTTCTCACACCTTCCATCTCATAGAAAAACTCAGAACCAAGAATCTATGCTAAAACAGAATTCAGAATAGCTCATTTCCAGGACTATGCTCTTCAAGACCTCCCAAGTGATAAGTTCTCAATATTGCCAAAGGACATCTGGACCAGATCTTTGCAATTCATTGCTTTTAAACAAATATTTCCCCAGTTAGGACCATATGTATGAATCTAAGTGACATAATATTAGTCGGTCCAGACTCTTTTATCTATCACAGGCATGAAAGATTACCGAGTTATAAATAGAAGCTCCCTATGCCCCTTTGCAGAGAGAACAAGGAGCACACACCGGAAGATCTTTGCTCATGTCCCTCAGAGAACTTCCAAACAATTGTTGGCCTGAACTTTCATTTGCAGGCCTGAGCAATGCTAGAGGAACTTGCTTCAGAGGCTATTGAGGTGACATTAGATTAAGGCAATCATAAATTGAGTGTTTGTTGGGTGGAGTTAAGCAACTTTGTCTGCCATGGTTGCCAAAACGAACATGAGGTATTGAAACTGATTGCCCTAGAGATAAGTACACCAAAAAGCTTTTTCAGTCCTTTCAGGATGTTCAGTCATCTCACCGATGACAAGCAAGTATTTCTTATGCACACGCTCAGATTCGCCATATGCTCCAAGCAGGAATGTGCTGAGAAAACAAGTTTCATACTATCAAGAAAACTATTTTACATGAGGAACCTATTTTATTTATAGTGAGTCTTTATCAAACTCCAACCAAATGGTATTGAAGCACATGAAACGGTGCAGACTAGTGTGACCAGGACTCTTAGCAACAACCTTTAAATCTCCACATCCAGTAAGCACCACAAAAACAGAAACAGTAGGATCACCTGTATGTCAAAGTTACATTCAGATGAGAGAGCTTTTGCAGAATCCACCAGAGGATCAACTTGAAGAGTCCTTACAAATTCAATCCAATATGTAAACGACTGACTTCCTGAAATCAATATCATAAAGATTTAACAACAAAGTAAGATTGTATCACAACGGAATGACATGCTTTGAGTTTTTGACATTTTAGGAACTAGGCACCGATTGCTCAGTCATTTCAGTTGTCTCAACAAATATTTTCATGGGCAGTTGATCCGTGTCAATTCAAAATTCATTCGGAATGGAAATTACTCGATCAACTCCAACTTTCTATACTAAGACTTTTAAGCTGTTTATCCTTACTTCTTGTAATTCTTTTTGTGTTCAGTTGTATGATTCCGGAGGCCACAACCATTCCAATTGTGAAAACTAACGGAATAATACCACTAGAATTCCTAAGATCCACCTTTCTGACGGAAGTCCAGCTCCTATTTAACTCGACTATGAAATGGTATGTCTACATATGCAGACCCGAAAGATGCAGAGCAGATACAAACATTCTCCTAGATTGACTAATGACATCAATATTCATCTAAACAGCAAAGCCTAAGTTTAATTGGAAAAACCGAGCAGAGAGACGAGACAAATCGAGCAAAACAGAATCGTACAATCTTACCACATCATTTGCGTATTTCATTCCAAGATTTTACTACAGCAATCCTTCTCCATGAAGCCTTTCCTTTCCTGATCAGCACCAATTCCAAATATGTAGATGTTAGCACCATCAAGCTTACAGAAAAGCACCAGTGCCAGAACATCTTCCCCAAAACGAAACTATGTCGTTTCTAATCCCATGGATTTCACGGAATCAACTTCATTTCCTTAGTACCTGACCAAAAAAAAAAAAAACTTCATATCCTTAGTAAGCTCAGGTCAAAATCTAATCGAAGAATAACACTCGAGAAATACACGCCAAGTCAATCGGATCAACAGCGATGAGGATTCAAATCGACCGGATACTGCTCCGCGAGCCAATATCGATCGAGCGACACTGAGGAGAGAGATGCAATTGAGAAGGGAAAACCTGAAAGACTTGGGGGTTGAGATCGTGGCGGAGGAGGCGATGGAGCGACTCGTATCCGCAAACAGAGCCGTCCCGAGCTACCGCGGCCTCCTCTGCAGATTGTCCGTTCTGCATCGTCTCCATGGGCGAGCTGGAGAGGCATGGGCGAGCTGGAGAGGCGTGCGTTGGTTGAATTTGAAGAGAGAGAGAGAGAGAGAGAGAGAGAGCGTGTGCTTTAAGAACATGAACATGAACATGAAGAAATTCAGAACTTATGATGCAAAAGCAAAGAGAAAAACCAAAGGATGAGAATGGCTGCATTAATTGGGCCTTACTTATTCCGTGCGCGTTTGGTTGTTTATGCCGATAACCTTTGTATCGCTGCATTGAGATCACCCCCCTGTAAGTCCCGTTCCCACCAGTGCGACTCGTATCTGAACAGTGACGCATACATTAGCTCTGGAGTGCTTAGCGTACCCTTAGAAAAGATGTTCATTTTGGGGCACTCTTCCACTTTAATCCTCCACAGGGATGGAAACCTCAAGACGCAACTTTTGGTGGAGGAGAAGCATTCTAGGCTTGGCAGATTTTTGAGTGTCAAATCTTTTAGCTTCCCAAAAAAAATCACTTTTCCTTCTCCATTTTCATCGTCCGCCACTACTTCTTTCATTCTTTCACATTCTATTATAGTCATCTCAGTGAGATGCACCAAACTTGCGATAGCTGAAGCTGTCCCTAGATGTATCAATCCGGAGGAATTCATCACCACTAGCTCCGTCAAATCTCGAAAGGATATCTCGGCTGGAAATAATGTTGTCAAACTAGGACATTCCCGAACCTCAAGTTTGTCAATACTCTGAAGAATTTTGGACACTAAACGGTCTTTCCTCCATACATGCTTTATGTTGTGTAGCTTGCTCAACTTGAGTTCTCTTAAATGTTCAAGCACCAAACATTTTCCCTCATCAACAAGCCCATCATCAGGGAATAATTCTTCAAAAGCACTACAAAAGAACTCAAGGCTTTGTAGGTTCCGAAATTTCTGTAAGAGGGATATGGGAGGAAAGACGGCATTTTCATCATGAAAACATGCCAATGTTAGTGCTTTTGACTTGCCAAAGATGTCCTCAGAAAATTTTCCATTTTGTATCATCTGAATAACCTTATCGTCCAATGAAAGTCTCTCTAAGGTGAAAATGCCCTGCGAAATTGCCGATACAATGAGAAAAGTAAATTCAACAAGATTCAGAAGTAAATCATGTGCCGTAAAAGGTAAACCTGTCACGGGGATTCACTCATAGTGTTACTAAAACATATGAGGTTCGTTACGTTGTCTAAAAACTATACGTAAGGGGGCTGCGAGTTTTTGTTAGTATGCGATGGACGTGGAACATAACGGGGTGAATTAAAGAATAAAGAAGAATACGGTGAATTAGGGTTCCAATGCTTTTATTTCTGAAATGAAGTTAGAGTATGTTTTTTAAAGATTGTACAAAATAAAAAAGAGAAGAAAAGTTCAATGGTGAGAAACGTGAGAACAATGGAGAGGACCATGTGCCAAGTTCTCATTGACCTTCCCAAGTACATTATATTTAATTAGATTAGTTAAGGAATATCTTATGTTCTAAAACAATCTGCAATTATTTTGTAATTTTAGATAATGGAATATCTCATAAGTGTCCCCAAACAAAAAGTATACTTATGATATTAGAAATATCTTGTATTATCAACAAACCGATAGCCAAGGGATACCACGTTAGTATCATGATACGATTAATGTACAGTGAACATAAGATTAGTAAGTACTTTAAAGAACAAAGTAGAAACCGAGGGAGAAGAGTTGTAGTCATACCTTCTCAAATGAAGAGTGTGTTTCTTGGTTTGAAATGTCTTGATGATCATCTCTCTGAGGCCACTTGTTCATGGTTGTCACCAAAGGAAACATGTTCAGTTTGTCACAATGTGTCACTCGCAATTCCTTCAAGAATGGCCAGTTCAAAGTAGGCAAATTAGGGCAGAAGCTTTTGAGTTGTGGCATATCATGGAATACTAGAGAGATTAATTGTGGGAAAAGTATTTGAGCAGTAGTGGAGTGTGGAGTGCCATCCCCACTCGCGACTATTTCCTTGATTGCGCAAAACTCCACTCGAAGTTTCTCAAATTGGTTTAGACTTGTAGCCACCCAACGCGGAAACAGATTTTCAAGGCTCTTACAATTCTCAATCTTCACTTCCCGTAAATGTTCAAAAGTGAGAGTATCTCGAGGACTATCCATCCATATTTTGCTTAAATTTTCCATGTGAGAGAGAAATATCGACCAAAGCTCGAGAAATTGTACCTGCCATATTTGGAAAAATGACACCATAAATTTGATGACATTGAATTATGAACTTACTTTCCTCCCACAAATCACAACATTCTAGAACTTGTTAGTGACACGATCAAGGAGGGGTTGCTTGATGCTTTCACTTTAATGGACAGATGACTAAGGCCGTGTGCGGTGCGACAAAATAAGCTACCTTACAGCCGGTACCACCCGTTAATACTCATGCACAAAAAAGATAGGAGAACATTTCACCGAATTACGATCCAAAGAACGAAATGACGATCTCAAATAACACATGAATACTTTCGCAATTTTCTTAAAAATTTCGTGTGACAAGAAATTTGAAGGCGGGTTTCTCACACCGACGAGGATCCCCGGGAAAATGCAACTAGTCTTCGTGAACAAATAAAAGATGTTACGCAAAAATAGATTCTAATACCCAAAAAAAAAAATGAAACGATTGTATGAGCTGCTATGAATTGTTCATTTAAGAGCCTTTATGGAATTTTCATTTTGTTGTGAATTACGTTATTGCAACTTGTCCCCGCCAAAAAATCGGGTGACTAGTTTCATGCTTCTTTATCTTTGATTTCGGTGATTGGGAAGATTTCGGTTCATCCAATTTGTGAATGGGTTTAAAATTACGAAGTTTTAGTTAGTCGTGACACCTATCCACAATTTAAGTTCAATCAATTTGTAATGGGTAACTAATTTCTTATCCTTGACTGATGACATTGTGTGGCGTGTTGAGGATTTCGGAGGCAAAAACAAATGAAAGGAAAAAAGCGGATGTCGCATTGCAACTTCCATTGGTGCTTCCATTTGACAAGATGTTTAATCTAAACATCAAAAGCATTGGATAAAGAAAGTGAAGACCGACCTGCGAAGTAAAAAGTGAAGGAGTGCGGTGGTCTATCTCCATCAAAGGTTGCCTAGTTAAACTTCTCATCTTGGGACAGTAGGCGATGCTCAGCTCTTTTAATTTGGGGCATTCCAGCCGAGGATTCTTCCCCGAGAGAAAACTAGTCATATTGGGCAAACATTCCAGCTTCATCCAATAAAGATTCGGGAATGTAATCTTCTCCACTGCGCTTCCTTGCCCTTCTTCCTCTGCGATCACTCCTTCCATTTGACCACACTCCTTTATTTCCATCCGCCATAGATTGGCAAGACACCGAGCCATCGATGGAGTGAAAGCATGTCTCAAGTTGCTGCATTTATAAAGGGTGAGACCAAATATCATATCAAAGCGCAGTGTCCCTTGGAGGTGGTTGTTCCATATTCGCCGCAACTTTGGTAGGTTGACCAAGTCTAGAAATGCTAAACTAGGTAGCACCTGAGTGCTTCGCACGCCCTCCAGCCCTTCAAGATTGAATACTTCTTCTAGCGACTCGCAATCGCGCACATGCAATCTTTTCACTTTGTTTAAAACAGGTATCAATCTGGATGGAATAGCGTTAGTAAATGATGGACATTTATCCACCACCAGTGATTCTAATTGCCAAGAGGGCTTGATGGGAATAAGTTCGCTGTGCCATTTTTCAATTAGCTCGGGGAACTTAGACAGCCACATCGACTTTACTCTAGCAACCGTAGCCTGTTTGAAAAAGCATCGTTAAATGTAAACTCTAGTTAGCAAAATGCAACAAGGACATCTAATTTCACAGAATTTGCTAACCGATGCATACCATTTCTTTAAACATATTTTGGATGGTGATGTCGAGGTTTTTCTCCCAAAACCACACTTCTGTTGAGACTTGTACTCTCTCCAACTTTGGCGCCTTTATTGGTCCCTCAGAAAAGAACTCCATGCTGGGACATCCACTCACAATGACATCTTCCAAGAGTGGGAACATTAAAGCGTATTTACTTGAGCTGAAACATCTCAAGCCCGTCAACCCATCAAGCTCCATATACTTCAATTGATTGAAAACCACCACAAGCCCCTCCTCACCTCCATCGTCACAAATGACTTCTGTCAACATTTTGCATTTACTTATCCTCAATTCCGTGAGTTCCACCAAATTTCCAGCTATTGTAGGTGTGAACATCTTTGATAACCCATCACAAAATGACACATCTAGAGTCTTGAGATGTTGAAAAAATCTGGAAAATGGTGGTATTACTTTTAGCTCGTGCCTTGGGCCTTCTTTGGCTTCCACAATGTCGCTCAGCTCTTCTATATCAGAATTGTGTACAACCAGCTCTTCCAAGTTGGTTAAACTCCGAACAAAACGACATGTGGATATTGCAGATTCCTTCGAGAAATGATGAAGCTCGAGAACTCTAACCTTGCCGAAGAATTCTCCGTCATGAGAATGCCCATGCCATATCTCAATCCCTCCATATAAATCTAATTTTAACTCTTGCAGATTTGAGAATGCGCCCTGAGAAATTAGTCAAATCAGAATCTAAAACCAGCTTAGTTAAAAGAGTGTTCGTGTATTGTGGTATAAGTCCTGCATTTTAAGATGTTGAGTCTCATGCAATTCGACGGAAGGAAATGCACCCCATGCAATAGACGTTATCACGGATCTTTTACATTTGACTTCTTGTACCCACGTTTGCACTCAAGTAAATCCCTACATTCCCGTTTGCACTCAATTGTAATCACAATCGCAATTTACCGGCGAAGCAGCAAGAAATTAATTAATTAAAAAATCTTGGGTCGTACCTTTTCTATCAAGAAGAGAGGTTGTTTATGAGGTGGCATCTCATTCTCAAGTTGCGAAGCAAGTATCTCCACTTTGCTACAGCCATCCACCTCCAAGGTCTTCAATGCCGGCCAACGTAAAGCATGTGTTCCTGTGTAGATGCATTTCAACTCTGGTAGATGGTTAAGCTCGAGGGAGGTTAACTTTGGGAACACATCCCTGGGAACTAGTCCTTCCTTCTCGATGAGTTCCACAATGCCACCACATCCATCGATGTTCAACACCTCAAGTTGCATTAGATCCCTAGCTACTGAGGCTGGAAATAGAGAGGTGAGGCTCTTGCATTTGGAAATGATAACATAATGGAGACACTGGAATTTGACTTGACTGTGAAGTTCCTTATCCCATACACGCTTTAGCTTTGATAATCCCTCTAAGTCCAATGTTTTTAACGGGAAACGAGCAATGGGATGTCCATCTAGAGGACTCAATGGCTGCAGTTTGAAAACAACTTCAAGCGAATCACATGATTCTACCTGCAAACTTTCCAAGCTCTTGAGCCGTCCAAGAATGTAAGAAGGAACAATGTTCGCAAGCTTGTTGCATCTACGAACATTAAGCAATTTTAGTTTGCAGAAAGACTCCGCAGCAACTTGATTGTCCCATATTATCTCAATACTATCCATCCCAAAGATGCGTAATGTCTCCAGGCTAGGAAACGTAATCTGCAGTATCGCTCACGAAATTAGTGATTATGTTAATTTGAAAAGTTCATGAATACATATGGAAGAAGCGGTGCTCCTAACAATCTTGGTCTATCCATTGTGGCCGCATCGTCATCTTGCAAAGGTCATACCAAAGCTTTTCTGTTTATGTTTTGACATATTATTAGTCTCTCCATATTTTTTAAGGACAGTTCAAAAGACAACATGAAATATTTGAAAACAAAAAGGACGATATTCCTCAAATTTGTTTGATTTGTCCATATTAGCAAATTTCCTTTTTCATTTTACTAGAAGTAGTTTCAATGTTTCATTTTGGACAAGTTTAACTTCAAAATTAGTGTATTATTCCTCATACTCTGTTAGTTAGCCCGTTAGGTTTCTATTAATTTACTCAAATTAAACATGTGCGATATAAATAATATTACAATTTATTAAGTAATAATCTTTAATTACGCCAAAATATACGTGAAATATGTCGGGGACATCATAACTTCCGGTTAAAGCCAATATCAATCAATTTTATTCAATATTATATCACTCTAAAAAAATTGAAAAAGTCAAAAAACAAAAAAATTGAAGAAGGGATTGCTTGGGTCAAAACGAACAAAACTTATTTATATCATTTTACACTTGAAAGAACTCAATATACTTAATTGATTGAATTTTCCTTTTAAGATTCATTGCTTTGTTACCGTGTTGGATGATCCAATTGTTAGATAAAAATTGTAGGCGCGTGCAAGCCATGCGCCAAAGATTATGTGCAGGGTCAGCAGTGTGGGCGCGTGCGAGCGGCTGTAGCGAATTTTTTTTTCCCCACATCGCATATGTTTTTGGTTCTGCCCTCCCTCACGCGAGAATATTCCCCTTTTGCAACTGGCTGACAATTTCGCGATATTTTTTTTAGCACGTAAATTTCCTGTTTTGCCTTAAATTAAATATGCGTATGAGGTCCGATCGGCGCGTTCTTGGTACCGACGTGTTCATATTGAAATGCTCTATGTTGTGGTACATTTTTGTACAAGTTTGAAGCATTTAAAGGTGTAAAAATACGTGTGAAAAATACACGTATAATTTGGGATATTATTGTATTTTTAAGCTATGTTTCCCTATGTTTTTTGAAAATACAGAATATTGATTTCTTGTAAATGACCACTCATGGTTCATAGATAGCATGTATGAGATGCTTGCAATAACAATGGTAGGAGATCCATTGCACGTGGGAAACCTCGGATATCAAGAGAGTAGCATGTTCCGTTTTGTCACTCGGTGCTGCCCATGAAAAGGAAAAAAAGAAGAAGAGGAATGCTAGCCAAAGAAATCGAGTTGGAAAAAGCTTACAACACAAAGCATGGATTGGACAACAATACCGACCTGGACTAAAGGTTTACTGGATTGTATAAGGTATACCGTTGACCGAGCGCAATGAGGGAAATAAGAGAAGTAAACAAAGCATGAAGTAAGTAGAGCTTGAAGTAAGCACTCTGTGAACGTCCCACGTCCCTTTATGGAAAGAAAGTCTCAACCAGAACCACATTTCTTTTGCGTGAGGATGTAGCTAAAAACATAAGAATTGAAAGGCTGGCAATTTACAATATGAATTAACTTGTTTGCAAATGATTATATGAGAAATTCATAAATGACACGATTTGATACGAACTTAATATACATAAATTTTATAGCAAAATTAACAAAAATAAAGTGTTCTCCAATGAACATTGCTATATCACAAAATCGTTTACTATATAGTTACCAGGAGTGAATTTAACCACATAATTTGAGAGTTGACAATTGAGCTCATTGAAGATTAATTATCCAACTTTTGTATGTATAGTGACTCTACTATATATTCTTCATTTCAATTCAAAATCACAATTTGAAGAGTAACTCTACTTTGGCTTATCCAGCTTTTATGGTGCTGTGATTATGTGGAACGCAATCAATTTTAACCAAAGTGGGCTTTGGCGATCATTCTTCGTCTCCAATATAACTATTTGTTAGTTTTACTTATTTAGCTGGCCGGCATAACAATTATCTATATGAATATATCATCTTTTACAATGTCTTAATACTTTGATGTGATTGATCCAACTCTTATTGATGTGAATTTAAACTTGCCAATTATTTGTAACGCTATGTGGCAACTTGAAATGCACAGCATGTAAACTCGTGAAGTGCTATGCACATAAAATTGATGCAATCATTGGATTTTTGTTATATATACGATTTTGACGTAGCGTTTGTTACGTACCTCTTGATTGAAGAGAGTAGTGTAGCATGATTTGAGATGATCCTCACTCCAAGCTTCACGTGAACCTGTCATCGATTTTTAATTAGATGAAAGGAATTAATGCCATCTTTTGCATTGCAGGGATGAATTAATCTAAGAAGATTTTTAATGATTAAACCAGAAAAAAAAAATCAATCTTACACTTTCTGCGAGAGAAGCACGTCAAACTTTCCAAACCTCCAACGCATAAATTGGTTAACATCGAGAATACTAGAGTTTCTGATGTTTCTATTCTCGACCCTTCATCCTCTATAATGATTGCCTCCATCTTCTTGCAATATAGTACGTTTAGTTCTCTCAATTGTGGGAGAGATTGAACCATAGATGGGAAAAACAGAAACCCGAGGTTGTTACAGTCAGACACCTCTAATTGCTTTAATTCATGGAATCTCACAATTCCACAAGGATTCTTGTTCCATATGCACCTTAAGCTTGGTAATCCTCTTATGTAGATGTAGTGTAGCTCAGAAAGAGTCTCAATATTTGCACCGTGACCTAGTCCGTCGAGGTCAAAAATTTCTTGCATCGCAACGCACTCTTGTACCGTTAAAGTGTGTAGCTTGCGTAGTTTTACTAGTGAGCTGGAGTTGATGACCTTTGAGAGAGATTTGCATGAAGAGACCTTAAGAGATTGGAGACTGCTCAGCCCCAATGGAGATTCATCGGTCCATATATCTTCCAGATTGGGAAGTCCAACCATTGTCAAGGACTCCAAGGATGGGATTGAAACCTGACGGATAGACCCATCAGCATACGTGCTATAGCAGGTTATTACAAATGGTTGCGGAAGAAAATTTACACACTTTAGGATAATTTTTGCATTTACAAAAATCTATGATAACAAAGGCTAGTTTACAATCAGAATAGGTACTTCACGACCACAAAAACAACTAATGAACTTCATTTTTTTTTATTTGCAATATATTCGTGGACGGTTTAGATTTTGTTTGCAATTTATTAACAATAAGGGAAACTACAGTCGTCAAGAAATAGCTTTCATTCAGTTTGCTAATGACTACGAAGATTAGTGATCCTTAGAGCAAAAGGAAGTACATTCAAGATAAATTCCTTCCCATAAGGTAAACTACTCCCTCTTAGGTTATGTTACTACTTTGATGTTACATTGCTCATTTTGTCGGATGATTGCCAGAAAGTACTACACTATCTCACAATGCACATTACTACCATGAAAAAATTATATAGAAACTGTAGAATCACCGTGGTTATGAAAGACATAGGCAACTTACAAACAAAGGACAACATCTCATGGAGTGATCAACAAGGCAAGTTTCAATCACGAGAAGTAAATTATTATGCTATAATTCCTTAATTACAGAAAGGTATGTCTAATTTACTACCTACCTAAGGAAACTTAGCAATCTTGAAAAGTAATCTAGTACTTCATAAGGGAAATTACTCTCATAAAAGTTTAGTTACTACAAGTAACTTCCTTTTGACGCCTTCACCATCCACCTAAGCCCGCTTGGGCTTTGCCGGACCCAATCAATTTATGCGTGAAATATTGTAATTTATATAATAAGAATAAACCTACGACAGGGCTAATTTCCTTTCATACTTGATAAATTTATAATGGCAACTTAAATTTCTCTCCATGTAAGCGCATGTTTAATAATTTGCGAAACTAATATATTGCACGAGCCTTGAACTCCACCATCAACTTCAATGATAATTGTCACTGTTTATCCTTAGTTTACTTACTTCTATCACTAACAATAACCAATTTAACAGCTTACCTACTACACTAAAAAATTGTTAAACAATTAACTACAATTTCCACCTATTTGTCACATGTGATTTTTTACAATGAGTTGAAAATTTCCAATATAAATAAAGAAAAATGAGGAAAAAAAGACAATGATCTTGAAAGAGATTAAGACAAAAATTAATAATAAGATGGTTGACTTCGTGAAAAGGGCTTTGAAATATATCCCAAGCATATGAAACGATCAAAGAAAAGGCTAATTTTTTTTAATTTCATAGTGCATATGGCCTCCCTAGTCAGCTATTTAATTTCAATACGCCCTAATTTATATAACCACATTTTCGAAGCAAGTGTTTACCGATTTAAATCTTCATGGGGGATCTCGTGAACTTTTTCCTAAAAGTCACTCAAGAATGCCTTCGACTACGAGATATTCGCACAAGTTGAAGATGTATGTTTTTTTTTTTTATTTCAATTAGAAGTTGAAGATTTATGTTTGTTATGCCCGAAGTGCTTACATATATCTATATCTGTTATATGCTTTGCAAGTGTGAACATGCATGTAATTGTGTGCGTTTATACTTGTAGGGCTTATGCAATGACTAAGTGCTTATTGAAACACACGATAGGGAAAATATGTGCATCAATTAGATTAGCATCGTTGCTACTATTTGAAAACCCAATCCCCTTGCCCATTCTTCGTATTGATTTTTACCTAAGCCATCTAGATATCATTTTTTTTTTACTTGCCTCATGTAAGCTGCAAATAACTCTAGTCCTATCACAATCTAAATTTACATGGATTTCATTCTATTTGGTGGAGTTCTACGCAATGAAGAGTAACAGAAGATTGCTTTACCCAATTACAGAGAAGGCATGATTAGGATAATGTAATTAGGCAGAAAATGAACTGAAAAAGAAGAAGAAGAAAGAATAATGACAATAATCCATGTCAGATCTAATTAGCAAATGAACAAAAGATCATTTATGCGTGAAATCTTGTAATTTATATAATAAGAATAAACCTACGACAGAGCTAATTTCCTTTCACACTCGATAAATCTATAATGGCAACTTAAATTTCTCTCCATGCAAGCTCTTGTTTAATAACTTGCGAACTAATAAATTGCACGAGTCTTGAACTTCACCATCAACTTCAATGACAATTGTCACTGTTTATCCTCAGTTTACTTACTTCCCTTACTAACAATAACCAATATAAATAAAGAAAAATGAGGAAAAAAACGCAATGAAGATTTATGTCCGTTATGCCGAAAGTGCTTACATATATCTATATCCGTTATATGCTTTGCATGTATGAACATCCATGTAATTGTGTACATTTATACTTGTAGGACTTATGCAATGACTAAGTGCTTATTGAAACACACGATAGGAAAAAGACGTGCATCAATTAGATTAGCATCGTTGCTACTATTTGAAAACCCAATCCCCTTGCAATTCTTCGCATTGATTTTTACCTAAGTCATCTAAATATCAGATTTTTTTTTTTTTACTTGCCGCATGTAAGCTGAAAATTACTCAAGTCCTATCACAATCTAAATTTACATGGATTTCATTCTATTAGCTGGACTTCTACGCAATGAAGAGTAACAGAAGATTGCTTCATGCAACTACAGAGAAGGCATGGTCGGGATAAGGTAACTAGGCAGAAAACGAACCGAAAAAAAAAAAGAGTAAGGATAATAATCTATGTCACACCTAATTAGCAAATGAACAAAAGATCAACACATACCAGATTGTTTTGATAGAAAGTTACCTGTTGCCCGTTGAAGAATGCAATTTGAGGGCCAACTTGGTCATTTGATGTACTACTTGAAGGAGCCGTCCCGTCGGTGACAAAATTTTTTATATTTGGCAAGTCACGCAATTCCAATACCCGCAAATTTGGCAACTCAACTTTTCCACTATCATCAATTTCTACAATCTCCCGCATTAAGTGGCACTTGACAACTCGCATCTCTTCAAGCTGTGGAAGTTCTCTTAACAATGAAAGAGGAAACAAAACTTCCATCTTGTTGCGGTTTTCAACTCGTACTACCTTTAATGCACTGAAGGAATTGGAGGAGATATGGTTGTTGCATATCTTCTCCAAGTTGATGAGGTTATCGAGAAGTAACGACTCCAACATCTTAAACTCCGTATGTGATGGAGATTGGAGGACGTAATGGACGGAGGGACTATTCTTGACTTGTAGGTGCTTTAATTTCGAAAAACCTTTTTGGGATAACACGCAAATAGTCTGCTCAATTCCGTTTAATCCATCTAAGAAGAGATCGTCAGGTTTGCCTAATAAAGTTTGTATGCATCCTTTCTGAAGAATATCGCTTATTGGATCCAACTTAAGCTCCAATATGCTCGATCCATTGCGAATTCGCTGGCGTGGCACATCACCTATCCGGATTTGGTACTTAGTTAGTTTCTCGAAGTTTAGATCCTCCGGGAGCACACTCGGATCAAGAATGGACACATGCAAAGTATAGAGATTCTTCAATTTGTTCAACTCAATGAGCCTGGCATTAGTTGGCGGAGTTTGCTCCACGGCATTCCAACGATCAAAGCTATTCTCCATATACAACTCCTCCAATTTCGTCAAGCTTTCGAGCACACCCGGTTCAATTATCTCAAGTTGTGAGCAATTGTCTAAGTCTAGCAACTTCAGCTGTACCAATTGTCCGATTTCTTTTGGCAATCGTTGAATATTGGAGTTGACAAAGCTGAGAATATGCAGCCCCTTTAGCTCGCCAATCATGGCTACATCATCTAACAAGCACCCATCTAGACAGAGAGTGTGTAAGTTCTCCAAGGACTGAAACGGGGAAGGTGAACGACTGAGACGCACCAAAGAAAGATGCAAGACCATGAGTTTTCTCATGGAGTTGAAATAAGAATCCGGGACCTTAAGAGTTTTATTGTGTGTGAACAACAAAAAGATCTGCATTTCAGGGCAAGCTAACTCTTCAGGAAGCTCCTTCATGTCGACGTAGGGAAAGCATATTGCCCTACAACTTTTGAGCTTGTCCTCTGACCATTCTGCTAACAACTTATCTTTCTCTTTCAAAACAACAAGAGGATGATCTCTTGAAGCGACCGAGGCAACAAACTCACGAACCAAGTCGTGAATCTTGAAACCATAAGCGTTTTCATCCTCTAACAGAAGGGAGGAGTCTTGAAGAGCACGAATCCCTGATCTCAAACTCTCTCTAGCTTCTTCCATGTTGTCATCTTCTCGAAAGAGCCCCCAACCCACGGCGTACCTCACCAAGTTTTCGAAAGAGGGCTTAGAGGTGCCATAAGCAACACAGAGCGCTAACAATGACTTCTCCGAGTCTTTTAAGTTGTTATAACTCAATTGCAACCTCTCATTTATCACCCCACCGATTCCTTCGTTTTTAGACAACTTAATTTGCTTCAAAGCAATCTTACAGTCAGAAAACTCAGCACGTTTAAAAACTTTCGCCATATGGACAATAAGGAAAGGCAAACCTGCACATTTGTGGAGGGCTTCATCCACCAAGGATTTGAACCCGTCATCATGAACTTTGTCTCCCACCAGCCTCTCAAACAAACTTTTTGCTTCTTCGTCCTTCAGCTCACCAAGGAGGAAGTCCTTGTCGCAGCCCATTTCAGTTCGCAAAACATCACGATCTCTTGACGTCAACAACAACTTGCACCCTATGACCTCGTTGTCATGTCCGCAGGGAATGCCGACTGATTTCAAGTCCAACCCCTCCCACAGGTTATCCAGTATTATGAGCACCTTGTTGTTCTTCTTCTCCTCGGCTTTCAACCTGTCGCACAGAAAGTTCGCTCGCACGCTGACAATATCTTCGTTCTTTATGTCACTAAGGCCCAACGCATGCGCGATCTCTCCTTGAATGGTCTTGATGTCTGGATTTTCCGACACGTCGGCCTTAGTGACCCAATCAAACGACTTCTCTGCCCTTAGTCTCCTTTCGGCATCCACCAAAAGGGTGGACTTGCCAACCCCACCCATCCCGTAAACCCCGACCACTCTGTTGCTGTTATCAGCAAGAGCTTTCATGATGTCCCTTATGATCTGAGCTCTGGATTCGAAGACACCATCGTCCTTAATCGCAGTAGAGGCTGAAGAAGCAGAGGCCGTCGCAGCGGTCGACTGCATGACTTCTTTGCCCTCTCTCCTGCCCAGAGTCGGAGCAGTGACATTCCCCCGAGCAGGAAGGCTGGAGGAGATGTCATTCGGTTCCTTGAATTCACTGCATTTTTCAGTTAGTTGCCGGAGGGTCTCCATCTTTTCCTTGGCCTTCCTGCTGAACTGATAGCGACAAACGGGGTCGGGAAGAGTCCCGCGGCAGCAACTCTTGCTCGCCCCTTCAAATTTGCCCGACAGGTCTTTCGCCTCTACCAAGGCCTTCTCAGCACTTGCCTGCCACTCCGTGAAGCCCCTGTAGAAAACCCGAAGATTGTTACTGGCCACGTCCGCAAGACAGGTGACCCTCTGAGACTCGTCTGCCAGCTTCTGGACTTCCTCCTGAAGACCGTTGGCGTAGCTCTTGGAGGACAAGACGTATCCGAATTGACGCTTGACGGGAACAACTAGGCACTTCAAGAAATCCCACGCAATAGAAAAACACCAATCCATCGACAATTTTGCTTGATTTTTTTTTTCGAGAAAGAAAGAGCGATAAAACGGGGAGACCGAGAGAGAGATAGAATGAAGAGAAAGAGAAGCAGGTAGTGAAGAAGAAGAAGAAGAAGGATGGCTTGGCTGAGGAGAAGAAAGAGCGAAACAGACCAAGAATGATTGAGAGGCGAAGAAGGGAATAAGATTTTGAGTGCAGAAAAGGACGACGAATCAATGGGTGAGCTTCAGTTCTGGAGATCCAACGATTTAAAATAAAAGAAAGACCGCAGTGGGTCCCATCTGTCAAGCCACCAACGTGTGCAAACCATATGTTAAACGTTGACGGGAGTGCGACAATTTTCAAATCACAGCTTGAGGGCCAAACCATTTTAGGAACATTCATTCATGTATCTCGGAAATTCGACGTGACATGTCACTTCTTTCAAAATTTTATGGCACTCAAATGATCTTTGAAAAAGTTACATATCATTTAAGTGATCAAAAAAAAGTTATAATTCTCAAGTGAGTACTATATATAAATCATGGCACTTAGTGATCTAAAAAAGGTTATGATATCTAAATGATCGCCGTACGAAAATTATAATGTTTTTACCTTCCATTTGATTATTTCTCACCAATGTCTAAGTCTCCTTCCTTTCCTCCATTGTTAATTGGTCATGTACTAATATCTAATTAATGTTGACAGTTAGGTAACAATATGTCTTGACTTTTCATGTATCATATTCTGAACTTTTAGAGGTTTATTAAAAGAAAGCACCTCAAATCAATCCTTCAAGTGAAAAAAAAAAAAACTCAGTTCAGAAGGAAATATTGAAGTTGTTTAATTATTTTGCCAACCGTAAGTGTTAGATTAGAATATGTGAAATTACTCCTTAATCTGTATATCCATTATGACTATTCGAAAAGGTTACGCCTAATTTTTAAAAATAATGTTTTGACTAATTACAGTCATCGGGGACGTTCACTTTGTAATTAAGTTGATAAGGACCTTTTGCATGGTAACTACCTAATATATGGAGAATAAGTGCACATGCTAGGAAAAAAAATTACCATATAAAGTTAGCATTCTCCTAAAGTACGCAATTGTTTTCGCTACAATCTAGGCCATAGGTGTGGAGGTTAAGCCAATGAAATATCCTGCAAAATCAGTTAAGCTTAGGCCCCCGCGTAGGTTACTCTAACTTAAATAGCATGCACACAATTTGTGGGATTCAAACGAACAATTCCCCAGTGCCGAGCTGAAACTTTCGCTATGCCTCAACCAACTGCACCAATCTTGGAGTTAAGTAAGCATGACATTTTTTTAGTAACGAGCAATTTTACTTTACATTCCGCAATACTTCTTAAGAAAATGATTATGTCAACGTAAAAATTACCGTACTACGGATATTCAATAATTGTACGAAAGAGATGCTCGGTAAGTATAATGTTAAAGTAGTAGTAGCATATGATGGGTATCCATCATATTGGCCTCGGATATAGTTGAATGTTAGCTGGCCAAATTTCTATGCGCCTATTAGTCTCACATGACAAACATGCCCATCAAAATTGTTATGTTTTTTTTGGTCCAAACAAAATTGTTAGGTTGGAAATGTCAATTTACCCCCAATTGGGTAGATGCATTATCACCGTTCGAAAGTATTTTGACTAAGTCAAAACAATAAAAGTCATGAGGCACATATTTCTTTGTAATTAGCTTGATAACTATAACCTAGTTTGTAGTGCATAAAATTCAATTTTCTCGTCACATCGAGGAAAACCAAAAACCCCTTTGTGGTTGGTCAGTACATCCTCAGGTACTTTTTTTATATTTTAAGAGGGGCTTCCATCATCAACTAATCTAACCATAAAATTAGATGTTTGCCGTTGAAAAACAATCCGTACCAATCAATTTCTAATACGTTGATAAGATTGCGTATTACTCTAAATGTGTGCTACTTGTAATTGGTAAATGTATCTATTATAGGGGTAAATAACTTTCATATATGGTAAAACTTTCATATGTTGTAAAGACATTCGTTAATGGCAAAAAAATGTTATTTTTAGTGCTATTTCTGTTTTATCATAGCAATATCAACAAAAACCAATCAATTCAACCAAATAAAGATTAACCAAAAGAAAAGCAAAAAAAGATAATAAAATATATTAATTTGGGTTGTTTTTATTTCATGAAAAATTAATGATTTGATAAATATTTTCCTAAAGATGAACACTTTAGGAGAAGAAGAGGAGGAGGAAGAGTGGTTGTGCCCCAGATTATGGAGAAGAAGAGCGAGAAAGCGGAGAGAGAGAGAGAGAGAGAATGGTGACCCGGTCCCCCAGATTATGGAGAAGAAGAGGAGGAAGAGTGGTTGTGCCCAGGAAACGATGAGAAATCAACGGCTAAGATTTAGTATCAGCGATCCAACGATCTAGAACCTTGAGAACGACTCAAATGCCACGCCGAGGTAGAAAGAGGAAGTTGAATGGTAGCAGACTACTCCACATCGTCACTGGGCCTAAATAAAATTTAAAGAAATATGGCTGTCACTGTTAGTCGGTAGATGATTATAGTTTGACTATTAGGTGAAGATAAGTCTTTGATTTTTCTTGTATTTGTCTTCAAAGGCTGCAATGAAGTCACTTCATTCAAGTGTACGCCAGCTGGGGGCAAGTGCAATAGTCATGACTTTGATGTGATGTGACCTTACTCCAAACCCCACATGTCCCCATATCTTTATCTGCCCCGTACTATGGTTTAAATTAGCAATAATTATTCACTCTTACGAGCTCTGCCTGAGGTCTCTTCTTCGAAATTTGGATGTTGACAACTGCCCTTTTTTGTGTGATAAAAAATAGCCTCATTCTCTTAAAAAAAAACTCTCAATTTTAGATTAAGTCCTAAAATCGTTCCGAACTTTTTTTTTTAATTTCAGAAAAAAATCCTTAATTTTAAATTCAGTCTCAAATTTATTTTAAATCTTTTTTATCTTAAAAAATACCTTAAACTTTAGTATCAATTCCGACTTTATCCCCAACTTTTTTATCTAAGAAAAAATCACCGATTTTTATTCTAGTCTCAATCTTGCCTCATTAGCCCTTTGTCCTAAAATCGCCATTAGTATGTAATTTTCTTATTATAGAATGGCTTAATTTTGGAGGACTTCTTTACTGGGGTAGAATTATTTTCCACATGAAAATGTCTTGTTTGTCCGTACTTATCGTCCTATTACTTTGCCAATGCAAGTTTTTTTGTCGATGTAAAAATGTCATGTCAAGTTGGGACAGGATCCCAAGATATACATTGGAAACTTGTGATTTTTTAGACAAAATAAAATTCAACATAAATTTGAGGCTGCACTTAAAGTTTAGGTTTTTTTTTCTTCCAGAAAAAAATGAAGTTCGAGGCAATGGAAAGTGAAGATGGACGTACGCGTAGTGATACAAAGTATAACATGGCCCTTGGTGTCAGATGCCAGTTGTATCAGCGGTGACTTCAAGTGTTTTTCACTCTTCCTCTGCAGTGCATAGTAATGGTGGTACAGAATCATAACTTTTCTCTAAACCCCAAGCCTTCACTGTAAGGGTCTAACTCCTGATTTCTTGGGAAAAAGGGGCTCCAATAACGTGTGCTATTTTTAATAAAGGGTGATAGAAAGACATATATGACGAGTCTTTATACCTAAACATTATTTTTTTTCTTTTCCCAGTGAGTCAAATTTTGTTTATTAAAATATCGATTTTCAGATTTTTTGGTGATAGAAACACAACTTTTTTTTTTTAATTGATGGCTAGTATCAGACATCCAACAATTTAGAGCCTTAGCAAAGAGCCAAACCACGATAAAGAAAAAAGGAGATTGGTGCAGACTATGGAACTTAGTTTAAGGCTTAATTATACACTAGTCAATTTCTCGAGTATAGGAATGGATGATTTTTGGTATTATTGTCCCTTTAATGGACCGTCACCATCATCAATATCTATGTCTCCGTCCTTTCTCCCATTACTAATAGATAGGCATTGATGAGATATATATCCTTTCATCCTTTCCCACCGCTAATGTACTAATCCTAATCCATCCTTTCTTCTACGGTTAATAGAAAAATATTGATTAGGTACCAATTCTAGACCCGCTCATTGTGCAGGTCAATGAGATCATATTAAAAATATAGAAGCAACGTCATAATTAAGAAATTTGTTAGATTATAATGTCAATTGTAACTGTTACATTAGGTGTAACTTCAATTAGAATTGATAGATCATAATTTTATCAAAGATTGCTACTCCGTACTTGATAAAGTTAATAAAGAAATCGATTGTGAACCATGACATTGCTTCGTGGTCCCTCATTCTAATTCTAGTTATCACAAATGCTTGGGTCCGTTTGGAGTCTTTACTTCTAACATTCATGTTCCAAATGTTGCAGTTTTTTATGCTTTCAAAACCATACAATTATTCACAAGTAGATTTATATGTTTTTTTTTTTTTGGTAAAGGTAGATTTATATGTTTTTTCATAATCTATAAAACCTAATTATTGTATTTTTCAAGTTTTTTCGGGGAAAGCAAAACGCAGAAAAATGTACCTAAAAAGTCTAAACATATAGAACAAGTTAACTGTAGAAGTCCGAGAAAAATGATGATGGAATCTTTTCAGAATCAATCTTGCATATTCCGAGTTCATGACAATCATTCTAAACAACATTGTCAATATGAATATGAATATAAATCTTAAAGGAAAAAAAAAATGAATCTCGTGGAAATGGATGATTTTTTGCAGTATTACTCCTTTGCTTGACCAATCACCATCGACAATGTCTGGTCTCCATCCATTTCTTCATCGCTGATGGAGAAACATTAATTGTCTTCTAGTAGTTTCATCCTTTCTCCTCCGCTGAAGGATAAACATTGCTTAGATACCAGTCCAAAACCCACTTATTGTGTGGATGAATGAAATCATGTTAACACAGTAAAAGTAGCATTATAATTAAGCTACTTGAACAGGGAAAAAATAAAGTTTAATTTTCACAATGATATCAAGATGGAAATAGCTTTAAAATGTAACATAGTCATGTTATTTATTTATATCGAATAGCTTACTGACATATTAGATGCACACCACGAGGAAGAAAGATGAGATCAGTACGGACTACGGAGCTTGGTTGCCTAATCTTAGTTTAGGTAAACACCAATTGATTCATTATAAAGAAATGGATGATTTTCTATATTATTGCTCCTTTATTGAACTAGTCACCATCACCTTTGTCCACGTCTTCATCCTTTCCTCCACCTCTAGTGGATAGACATTGATAAAGTATTCATCCTTTTCCCATCACAAATGGTCCTTTCATCCTTTTCCACTACTAATGTAATAGTCCCAGTCCATCCTTTTCATGGTTTCTTCCACCATCAATACAGGCATTGAGGTACTAGTCCTACTTGCACAGGTCAACAAAACCATATTTGAAATATGGAAGTAACATTACAATTAAGCTAATATATTATATTAGAATGTCAATTGTGATTGTCACATTAGACAAAATTTCAATTGGAATTGTTAGAGCATAACTTCTAATGAAATGAAACTTTTTCCGCTCTTTATTAACATTTTAAACTAGTTTGCTTTCTTAAATACTGATACTCTGTACACGACAAAATTAATATGAGAAATGATAACAAGCCACAACTAACATTGCTTCATGGCCCCTCATTTTGATTCTAGTTATCGCAAATGCTTTAGTTGGTTTGGGTCTTTTACTCATTTTCTCAATCTCAGCCGTGATTTTTATATCAGAATGTCAAATTACTCCAAAATTCCTATATTTTTGTCATTTTAAAAATGTTATGACTAATTTCTAATAAGGAAATGGTATGACTCATTAATGTTATGAGGGATGTTCTCTTTCTAATTAAGTTGACGAGGATCTTTGGCATAATAACTAACTAGTTTATCAAGAACAAGTGCATATGAACAAATTACCATTTAAAGTTATCATTATGTTAAAGTAAGCGCATTTCTTCTGCATTCTGTATCATTTCTCAAGAAAATGATAACGTCGGCATAAAATCATAAAATCAACAAAATAAAATAAAATAAAATAAAAGCATCAGTCAATCCCTTGGTATAGAAATGGATAATTCAATAATTGCATAATAGAGATGCTAACCTAACCTTAGTTAATGCATTAACCGAACACCAGTCAATCCCTTGGTATAGAAATGGATAATTGTCGCATTTTTGTTCATTTACTGACCAATTACCATCACCACTGTCCATGTCTCCTACTCTTTCCTGCACCCTTGACGGACAAATGTTGATGAGTTGTCTGTCCTTTCATCCTTCCCCACCGAAAACTGTCCTTTCATCCTTATGTACTATTCCCAATCCATCCTTTCCATTCTTTCCCGCATGTTAATGGACAAACATTGATTATGTACTAGTCCTAAACCTGCCCATTTCGCGGTCAATGAAATCATATCAACAATACAGAAGTAACATTAGAATTAAGATATAGGGAAAAAAATGAAGTTTAATGTTGCTATTTCATGTACTGAACGCCAATTTTTTTCATAATTTTCTATCTATTGATGTAATAGATTTGGGTTAACTTTGATGCATATATCCAATCAACATTTTGGCCGTTAATTGAAAATAAGTATTATCTTTCAAATTTTCATAGATCCGTTGACAAAAAGCCCCTCAAATCATTCTTTTTAAGTGAAGAACTCGGTTTGAATTTGTTTACATTTTTTTGCCAACTATAATTCTTAGATTAGAATGTCAAATTACTCCTAATTCCATGTGTCTATGTAAACATTTTGACTAATTAAAAAGGTTGTCATAAAATTCTAAAGAAAAGATTTTATGACTAATTAAAGTCACGAGGTACTTTCTCTATGTAATTAAGTTGATAAGGAATAATGCAGCTAAAGAGGAGCGAGAAAATGGAGAGACAGAGAGAGAGAGAATGATGACACAGATACTGGGGAAGAAAGAAGAGGAGGAGGAGGAAGAATGGTTGTGCCCGGGAAAGGCCGGGGGATCAATGGCGAAGATTTAGTACCAGCAATCCAAGAACGACCCAAACGCCACGCCGAGGAAGAAAGAGGAGAGATGGGCATGGAATGTAATGCTGAGGGAGGAGATAGACTAAAGAAGTTGAACGGTAGCAGACTACTCCACGTCGTCACTGGGCCAAAATAAAATTTAAAGAAAGGTGGATGTCACTATCAGTCGCTCCATGATTATAGCTCGACCATTAGTTGAAAATAAGTCTTTGTTTTTTTAGTGTATTTTCTTCAAAGACTGCAATGAAGGGCGAGTGCAATGGTCAGGACTTTGATGTGATGTGACTTTAGTCTAGACCCCACATGTCCCCATATCTATATCTGTATCTGCCCTGTGCTATGGTTTAAATTAGCAATATCTATTCACTCTTTCGAGCCCTGCACGACGTCTCTTCTTCGAAATTTAGATGTCGCGATTTTCTTTGACAATTGCCCTTTTTTGTGTGATAAAAATTTAGATGTGGAAATGTCATAGCGTAGAAACACGATGCTCACAGTAGGTATGCTATCCCTCACTATATGGCTACCTCAAATCATAACTAGGGACTGTTTCAAGCATCATGAAACTATGCTATAAAACTCGTAAGGCTTTAGAATTTTTATTCCACAGAATCCATCGAGTGGCAGGTGGAGAGCATACTTATAACCAGAACATCATTTCAAGCTCAAAATACCATTCTAACGAAATGACAACACCATTTCAGGAAGAAGAAGAGAAAGATTTTAGAAAGCCATGGGAGTATTGAAACACACTTTTTATTTCGGGGAGGGCTCATCTGCCCCAAACCATTACAACACATTGGCCATTATAGGCAAAGAGCAAGGGAGTTCTCAGAACTCGTGAATTAGACAATATACATGACAGTAAATAGTAAAAGTATACAGTGAAAATACTATGCATGAAAGAACTTGATTGCATCAATTTGACAAGTTTTATTACTCAATTACCTTTTTTTTTGTAAATTTTGGAGCTCAATTGTACTTTCGCGACGGCGTAAGCCACGGTCAGGGTTCGAAATTCTCCCAACGCGTTTCTCGGACTTAAGTGGGGGGCCCTTGCTGATGGGCTGCGGGACCAGCCTCCCTCCAGGTATAGTCGCTGTCGAAAAGGGCAAAACTCGATTACGGCTGGCGGATCCTGGATCATAAAAAAATATAAAAAGTATGTAAAGATTTTTGACCCATTTTTTAAAAGTAATTCCCATAGTTGGGAAAGGAAAAGTGAGAGATTATGGAATATTGGAAATTTTTTGAATCCAAATTTAGAAGGGAGGAAATTCACTAATTACTGGCGATCTTCTTAAATACATGCACAAGTCTTTCATGGATTTTGTCATGGATTATGCTTTGTAAAAATGTGAGGTTGAAGACGTCATTGATTTTCTTACTTGATTGAGTAATTTAATATTCTCAAGCGTATATTTACAGCAACATCAAGGTCAAAGTATAGGCAGCATTAATCTTCAAGTTATATTTTACCGGAACTTTATTTTAACTTCTGAAAAATACCTTATATAGTATTTTTAATTTCATGACAATGGAGATGTTAAAGTATGAGGCCAACAATATTTCTCTATCTCGAGAAGAATGTCCATATGATGTGTTGTATATAATAATTTCAGTAAAAAAAATTAACAAATAATCATGATAAGGACCCAATTAAAATTCAGAAGGTTAAGAAAAATAGTTAAATTGAAGTATGAATAAAAGCAAAATAGATTAAAACTAACACTTAGAAATGGAGGAATGATATTTCGTTGGAGCACTTTCACCAAATATTATTGTGTGAAAAATGGATGCCCCTAATATTAGGGGTAAGCGATTCTAGGCTCTTTTCAAATTCCACTTGGAACCTAGAATCTAACCGTCGAAACCGATTCCCCTTTTTACGAAGCCCGGAACCTACACGATCACGGGTTCCAGGGTCGGTTGTAGAGGCTACCTAAGTTCTACTTATATTTTCAATTAATGATTGTAGTAAATTACTACCCCTAATAATCGCAATTTGCCGTTATAATCCACTGATCATACCTCATATTTAAACACAATAACAATATGAAACATCAATAAAGTAAAACTCTCAGTCGTAGATATCGCCTGAAATGGAAGCTCAAACAAATGATTCTTGATTACGCACTCATCATCGGATCTTGTAGAATACCGTAGTATCGCTTGCAGACATAGAACATAAACAACACAATGACTTGTTCTAGGTTCCAGGTTCTGCTTTCTAGAACGTGGAACCTACCCGTCAAAGCCAATATCTCAATTCTTGAAACCTGAAACCTATCATTTTTCACTAGTTTGGTTATCCGATTCTCGATTCTACCATGAAACCATATCCATGCATATTATGATGATATGTTTTAAAACTATGCCATTGCCACAACCGATGGAAGCTTGAGAAACACCAAACTTAGGTCCTTCCCAAGAAAAAAGGTGAGATAACCACATCATGACACCAACACGGTGGGCTTGGATGTATTTTAGGGCTAGAAAATACTTGAACGTGAGCAACTAGAACTCTGTAATTCTCCGGTTAATAAGTATATGCTTTTCAATTGACTCTCCCATAGAATATAAACTAATATTTCAATCGAACTACATAAATCTCTCGTATTATTTATTATTTCTGATTAATTTCTCTAGTGATCTGGTTCTCTCGCTTAGGATTTAAATTGCAAGATCCTTTGGTTCCCACGTAATTTTACAATAATAGCCATGGCTAAACATTAATCTGTTGGTTTATTTCCACATCGTAGCAAACATATCTTGTGTGCGATGCGCCACATGCTAATCCATTTCCGAGTAATCGACGCTTTGGACTCTAGCTTTTTCATAAAGCGGCTTTTCTAAAGGTTGACCCGGGATGGAGATGGGACACCCCACTATCTTATGTCTGTTCCAATTATTGCATCTTCTGGTCCTGAGCAGCGTGCGCAGCTCTTTTTTTTTTTTTTTAATTGACAGAGCTTTATCAGACAAAAGAGTACATGTGGACCATATTTTTGCATGAATGGTTCAATTTTTGGACTTTTGTAATAATGCATGGCTGCTATTTTGGAAATGATGACTTTGATAAGGATGTCATAGAAAATGAAAGTATAGTCTAAGAGCTCTGAATGTTAAGGCTCCTTGCATTTGTTCTATGAGTTGCGTAAGGAACGAGTATTTATCAAATCCAAATCTTTTTGTTCACTTGTGTGCTTTTTTCTGGCCCCTGCCCTTTCATTCAACTGCTTAACCTTGTAAGTGTTCCTACTTATCATATAGAGATTTCATGTCATACATTAGACATTGTTTGATTATCTTCTTCTAATGCCACAATCAGTTGGAAACTTCTCTCTTTATCGGCTTTCCATATCAGAATAACATAAACTTCTAGATTATAAATTAAGAAAACACTCATTATAACGGAAAATGGTCGTTTAATATATATAGCAATTTCTGATTACCTTCTTCTTATTGACATATTAGCTCGGGGCTAACTTAGACCCTTATATCTAACTAACATTGACCATTAGTCATGTATTATCTTTGAAATTCTTGCACATATGTTGGCCGAAAGCCCTTGAATCATCCCTTTAAATGAGGAAAAAATACTCAGTGCATAACAAACATTTCAAAATGCTTAAGTTTCTTGCCAACCATAATGGTTATTACTATTTGAAAAAGTTTACGGCTAATTTCTAACAAAAAGAAATGTTATGACTAAATAAAAACATCCAAACTTAATATTTTCACATTCTCATTCTTTAATAGTATTCTTCCAAATTGAGGAAATATGGATATTTTTTAAGATAAAACCCGGGATTTTACTAACCAGATCAATATATGACCCAAGTCAAAATTTCATTTAAGTATTTCAAGTCCTCGCGGCATGGATTAATGTGGTTTTTCAATAAGACTCTCGTAACATGCACGCAAAGCCTTAGCCCATTTCAAATTTGAACGTTAGGTCTGAAAGCCCTTTTGAAGCCCGGCCCCTCTCTCCTTCCAACCGTAATGCCATGGAATGGGCATGATTCCTTGCCACCTGAGGACTGGGTCACCTCAAGCAAAAGTTCGAATGAAAGGCATTTGTGGAAGGTGGGGATGCCCAAACTTGACAGAGAAAAGGGATAAGGTTCATGCAATTGTAAAAGGGAAAGAATGAATCAAGCCACAACTAGACAGAGCTCGATTAATGACTGGGACGGCCTGCTGCATGATCGAGACGTGCCCTGGTTCGTTGTCGTTGTGCAGGCAACCTTGTTTGCGATCGGGCCTAACTTGATCCATGACTGAAACTTTCTTTACTCACCATTTGTTTTAATTGATTGTGACCACGATTTTCTATTCCTCATATTTCGATTACCTTTTTTGGCATGCAACTATGCGAGGGAGCGTAATTGAATGATGGGGAACCTTAATTTTGCAACTACATGTCAATATAGGCTACTCTCATGTAGTAAAACGCAGGCACCATGCAGATGTTCAATTGAACTCATGCATATATTGAGTGGCCTTCAGAATCTACACAATTTTACTGAATTGCATGCTTAGATTTGATTTGGGGCTTTTCCTGTTGACAAAAGCCCTAAATTCTAACCGTACGGGCACTGCATTGTCAATTCCGTCGACCTTAGACCTCAGAATGATACCGGTCTTATCTTCTGATGGCAACGGTTGAAAATGTCGATTTTGGGGGAAGCTTCAACTGATAGTTCAGCTTCGCAAGCAACCGACAAGTTCTGTCGATTTGAAAAATTTCACTTCCATTAGTTTATGGGCTCATAAGATTACCAATTAGAGGTGATCGTCTTTTTGATTCTTTTAAAAAGATGTATCGAAAGAAGACATAGATGATTTATAAACCGGGAGGATGTGATAGAGACGATCAGTGTTAGCAATCCTTTAAGCGTTACTATAGGAGTTCGAAATATTAATGGCATTTTGGCTTCAAATTGCCAGGTTGGGATCGAGAACTTCAAATTTTTATGCTAGAAAAGGCTAGCAAAAATGGACACTTTGTTTGTCATCTTTCTTTAGTGTTTGCTTTAATTTATTCTGGTGATTGCCCCACGTTCGAGAGAGAATCTTGCCTAAATAAGATGCATGTGACATGGGCCGGGAGTTTCGTGTCCCTTGTACGATGCGAGGGATCAAACGCCCGGTGTCGTCAGGCCTTCCACACTCGTAAATCTTGAAGTGATGCTTGTTGGTGTCAAGCATAGTGAGTGAGCCATGCAGAGGGTAAAAGTCAACAATGTCTGTAGGAGTGGTGTCAAGACGGTTTGTGCTAGAAGTTCTAGGAGTAGATAGAATACATTTCTTAGGAGCTTTGAAGGCGGGGATGGCCTTCCGTATACAAACCGGTTAGGAGCCGATGCTACTCTCCCGATGACACCATGGCAGGCCGAAACCGGTTGTAGTGCCTAATATTATGTTATCGCTCGACACAAAGGATGCTCAAGCTAAGTTGGGCGTGGTATGACTCGATATGAGAAAGACATTCGCCCGAGCTTTCCATAAATAACTAAAGAAAAAGGGCTGGCCTGGTCTTGCATGACTCCCTAGGCACCCCACAGGTTGTTCCGCAACCAAGGAATCTTTGAGCCCGCGACAAATGGTATCGAGCAAGAATCCCTCCAAAGAGGTGTGTGAATCGGAAGAAACTTTTGGTCTTCCCAATCCTACGAGTGTGGAGAGTAAATCGCCGGAGCCAAAACAAAAGAAAAAAGAGAAGGCGCGGACAATGTGCGGCTCTCCACTTCCTTCTAGGATGCCAATGGGGACACAAGGAGAAATTGGTTCCTCACTGAAAAGGGAAACATTCCTGGATCAATTCGATGAATCTCAAGATGGATCCTCTACCATGTTATAAACAAGGAAAAACCCTTCGTTGGTCGGTGATCGGTCCATATTTATGCCTAAAAAGTGTATCTAATTTATGGGTTTCAAATAAATATTAATAATTAAATTAGTTCATTTGGCTAATATTTTGATTATAGGAGGAATTTTATGAAAGACAGAATTTGAAATATTCTCTAGCTGTAGAGATTTGGTTAAACTTGATATTTCCAAAAATTTAAGATCCTTAATGAATTTTGCAAAATCTTATCTTTAGCAGTTTTGGATTTTCATGAGTTCTTGATTGATAGCATATTCTAGAAATCAAAGAGGATCATGGAGATCCTGATGAAAAGGAAAAGGAAGAGACAACCAAACGGACGACGAACGAGAGAAAAGAGAGGAGGTAGGAAGAAAAGGAGGGGACATGCAGAAAATTCACTTTGGCCAAGGCTTCTTCTCCAAGTTCTTCTTCAATTTCTTCTCCGTCATTCATCTCCATGAGTAGCTAAATTTATTCTATCATCTTTGGGTTTAGATGAAATGATACTTCTCATTTGAATTCTAAACTTTCTATTTAGTGTTTAGTATTCCACTTGATTGTTTGGGAGAGACTACATTTTCATCTATTCTATTCAAGAATTTTATTGTTGAATCAAGTTTATGATTTTAGTTTTTGTGATTCAAATTTCATACCCAATCAATAGTTTTAATTGCAATTTACGATCAAGGCCGTTGATAATCTATATCCGATCGAACTAAGTGTGCTAAGCTTGGAAAGCAAAAGACAATAGTGATCAACAAGATAGGTTATAACTAGGATAGGTCATAGATTATTTTCGCAACTATAGCAAGCTTGTAGCTTCTTAGATTTGATAGTGCAAATAAAGAGGCTAATCAGATAAGAAGGTATTGCAGATTCGAGACTTAAAGGCGATAATTTTCTCCATAAATTTTCCTGTTAAATTAATTTTATCTTACTTTTAATTGGGAATTCAATTTATAATATTTAGTCCTTAGAAAATAGAAATTCATCATCTTTTTCAACCTAATCTTTAAATTTGTTTTAGTTTCTTTGTGGATTCAATTCCTACTTATTGCTATCTTCTAAGTAGTAATTAGGGTTTATTTTTTGTTGTATAGTAACACAGCCAGTTAGCTAAATATAAAAGAGACAAAAGGAAAAACAAAGTGCTTATTAGGGAGAAAGAAAGGTACTGCCGGTTTAGTGCGGTTGGCTAAAGCGCCACACTTTGAAAGCGACGGTGACTATAAAACGGTGCTGCCAGGAGAAAGGCAGTTGGCCAAAGTGCCACACCGAATCGCTTAAGTGACCAAAGAAAACCCTAATAGCCATAAAAAGAAGAAGAAGAAGAAGAAGAGGAAGAAGAAGAAGAAGAAGAAGAAGCTACCGATGTTAAGGAAAAATAGTTCCGTTGGGCGAGTGTGCGCCTCCACCGGAGTTGATGGTAGGAAAAAGCGCAAGGAAGCGATAGAACTTGCAATGAGGGCGTTATGAAAGTGAATGGGAAGAATGACACGGGCCGGGAGCTTCGTGTCCCTCGTACGATGCGAGGGATATGACTGGTGTCGTTGGGTCTTTCCACACTTGTAAACCTTGAAGTGATGCTTGTTGGTATCAAACATAGTGAGTGAGTGATGTAGAAGGTAAGAGTCAATTGGGTCTTTAGGAGTGGTGTCGGGACGGTTTGTGCTAGGAGTTATAGAATTAGATAGAATACATCCCTTGGGATCTCTGAAGGCAAGGTTGGCCTCCCATGTACAATTTGGCCGGGAGCCGATCTTGCTCTTCCGATGAGACTACGGTAGGTCGAAACTAGCTATAGTGCCTAATGTAATTTGTTATCGCTCGATACAAAGGATGCCCAAGCTAAGCTAAGTTAAGTGTAGTATGACTCAATATGAGAAATACATTCGTCCGAGTGTTCCATGAATAACTAAAGAAAAAGGGCTGGCCTGGTCTTACACGACTTGCCGGGCGCCCCACGGGCTGTTCATGAGCCAAGGAATTTTGAGCTCATGACATATGCATGCTTGAGCTCATTGGTAGTGACAATCTTGTAATCGGATTCTCCATCTTTAGCAATGCTAGTAGCTATAAGAAACTCATATAAGTCGACCGAGATGAATAGTGGAAGATTCAGTTGAGGCTGCATAATAGTATACCAAGACGTGTCTTCCGTATACTCGGTTGTGATGAGCCAATTGAAAGTCGACCAAATTCTCTAAACAATGCTCAAATATATGTGTAGTATGAATTTTACCCCAAACTTTTTTTTCATCTAAAAAAAAAAACCTCAAACTTTAGGTCCAGTATCAAATTTGTCCCGTACTTTTCTTTGTCTCGGAAAAAACCCCAAATTTTAGTTACAGTCTCAAAATTGCCCCGAATTTTGTTATGTTTAAAAAAAATCACAAACGTTCAATCTATTCTCAAATCTACCGCGTGTTGCAGTCCCAACTTGACGTGACATTTTCACATCGATAGAAAATTAACATTAGCAAAGTAATGGGGCTAGTCACGGCCGGTTCGGTGGAACCGCTGGTTCCGGTTCAGGAACCGGCCGTGTAAAATGGCGGTTCCGGTTCCGAACCGGAACCTCATTCCGATTCCTTTTTAATATTAATTTTTAAAATAATAAATAATAAAATAAATGTAATAAATTATAAATTATAAAATACAATTAAATTGTACATTGTAATAAAATATGGGAAAAAAAAAAGAAGGAATGGGCTTGAACTTAATGAATTATCATTAAGCGCCTACATATCTTCTTGGGGATAGAAGAATCAAAGCCCATGTAGTTCTTTTACCTTTGAGAACCCCAACTTGCCTCATCGTCAATCGTCGCTACCCGTTGTGGTACCCGTGGCGGTGGTATCTCCAACATCATCGCTAAAAAATTCGTGTTCACGATCTAACTCTTGGTGTCGATATTTCGCCCTCGTCCAATCGCCGACACAAGCTTGAGCTTCCACGTAGTCCGGGCTTAATCTTGAACGGCGAGAGTCCAAAATTAATCCTCCAGAACTAAATGCTTGTTCAACTGCAACCGTTGAAGAAGGGGTTGCTAATATTTGACAAGCGATGAGGGCGAGAACTGGATACTCGATTTGGTGACTCTTCCACCACTTCAGGATTTCGAAATCTGTACTATGTTCTGCATCACGAAACTCAAATTGAGTGGTTAAATATTTTTCTAATTCAGAAATACTACCTGTTGCCCCTTTTTTTTTTTTTTTGCCTACTCTTAAGCATATTATACCCTCTACTAAGTGAACTACCACCTTCGCTACGTGAGGCAGTAGATTGTAAAGATCCGTAATCACTTAAACCATATCTACTACAAAATTCTCCATATAATGCTACTATAGATTCTTTAACATGTTCTAATATATTTGAAATATCTATTGAATCATCCAAATGTAAACAATCATGATAATACACATTCAAATAATCTTGTAAACCTTCTAATTTAATACGTGGATAAAAAATAATACCAACTAAATAGACAAGAGGAATTTGCAAATAATAATGTAACCATTTTTCTCGCATTACTAAAATAGTTTGACCTAATTCGGTATCATTTTCATATTCACTAAAAACACTACTAATATTAACACACTCTATTAAAAATAAAGCGTTGTAGGATAATAAATACCAGATAAAGTCTTAGTAGCATCATTAAAAATTTTCAAAATATCTAAAATTTTCTTGCAAACGTCCCAATGTTGAGGAAGTAAAGTAATTTCGGGAATATTTTGTGAAATAAACATACATAATAATCCTTTATATTCAAAAGTTTGCCGAAGCAACTCGTACGTAGAATTCCAACGAGTCGGAATATCTTTTGGAAATCTTCTTGCCATTCTCCCATTTTGTTTACAAAATTTTCCCCATGATTTCATACATTGGGGACGACTCCATAAAAATTTAATTGCACTTTTTATTGGGGCGAGAGAAGTGTCAAGAGTTCGTAAACCATTTTGTACACATAAATTTAAAACATGACAATCACATCTAATGTGAAAAAATTGTCCGCCAAAAGTGGGTTTGCAAATATTTTCTAATTCGGGAATAGAAGCGGTATTTGCGGCGGCATTATCAAAACCAATTGAAAATACTTTATTTATTAAATTATATTCTTCTAAAACTTGCCTAATTATTCTATAAATATTATGAGCCGAATGGCTTTCATCAAAAACTCGGAATGCAATAAGTCTTTTTTGAATCATCCAATTGTCATCTATCCAATGACACGTGACACCCATATAAGAATGAATTTGCCAAGGATCACTCCAAATATCGCTACCTATATGCACACGTCCATTGCATTTCGCAAAAAATTTTGCTAAAGATTTTTTTCCTTTTTTATAAAGATGAAAAACTTCGCGTTTAAGAGTATTTTTGGAATAGTTGGCGCTTGCGGAACCAACGCAGTATTTATCAAATATTTCATATTAAAATTTTCACCAGTATTAAACGGAGCATGATCAAGGGCAACATATTCACCTAATGTTTGTTTATAAAGTGCTTCAGTGAAACGAAATATAGGATGAGGATTAGAAGTGGCGTACCCGGAAATTTGTTGTTGCGTATTGTCGATCCCCGCTTGCGTTGGATGTTTTTTCGTCAAATGTTGACGAAATGTTCCGTAGCCGTCTCCTTTCGTAAATTTATATGTTTGCGAACAATATTTACATTTTACATTATACTTACCTTCGACTTCATCACTTACCTTGTCGAAGTGTAGCCACAAGTCCGATGAATTATCTCCGCCCTTCCGTTCCGGCTCATTTGCCGTTGACGTTTCTTTGACACCAGTGGGAGGATGAAGACTTTCTTGTGTTGGGATATGCTCGACGTTCGGAATCGGGACATAGTTGATATTATCGTCGTCGTCTTCCCAACTTGCATACTCACGAGGATCATATTCGAGAATGGGATACTCGGAATCTCCCATAGCCATCTTGCCCTTGTCAGCATTTCTGCTTCCACTTGCCATTTTTGAGAGAATTGATCGGAAATCCGATTGAGAGAATTGAGTCGGGATTGAGAGAATTGGGAGAATTTGAGCGATTTGAGAGGATTTCAGAGAGAATTCGAGAGATTGTTCAGAGAATTTGTGACAAAAATGAAAGGGGAAGCATATGTATTTATAGGCAAGAATCATTTTTAATTCTTTTTTTTTTATTATGTTTGTGCAACGGTCCAAAGGGAGGGGGAGAGGGGGGGGCCGGGGGCGCAGAGCCCAACGGCTCTCGCCCCCGGGCCCACTTAATTTTTATTTATTTTTTATTTTTTTTATTTTGGTTTTGTGGACGGTTCCGAACCGGCCCGGAACCGCCGGTTCCCACGTTTTCGGAACCGTGGGCCCGGTCAACGGGCCGGTTCCGGGCCCACGGGCCCAAATGGCCCCCTCTAGCACCAACCCGACATTTCCACATGGATCACAAATGGACCACAATAAAAATTATTGAAATTATCCAAAATGAAATTGCTCCATGATATGAAATTAGGGACATCTAATAGTGATTTTTGGACAAACGGCTAATGGGGGTAGATTTGAGATTAGAGTAAAAATTGGTGATTTTTCTCCTAGATAAAATAAAAAGTTCGGGGTTAATTTGGGAATTGACCTAAAGTTTGGAGTATTTCCGAGGAAAAAAAAAGGAATAGAACTGGACTTGGACCTAAAGCTTGGGGATTTTTTAGACAAATAAAAAAAGTTTGAGGTAAAATTATGACTGGACCTAAAGTTTGATGTTTTTAGGAATTTGATCATCATTTACTTTTGGCTTTTATTTTCTTTTCTGAACTAGTTACAATCTCATCAGTATTCTCCTGTTTTCCTTTGTACAGTTGGATCAAATGGTCTAGGGTGCATTTGGTTTAGTTTTGGGAAGGGACCATCGGCCTCCAAAGACCCTTGAGGAAAATTTGGATTACTTGACAAATGATTTTGAAACCTATTTAAATAAATGCTAGACTTGACTAAGCTGAAAACTCAAGGTAGATCCCCATTTGCCTCAAACTTTTGGCATTTTTGGAATGCTACAACCTTTGACTAATGAATTTTGGCTAGTTGCATTTTTTGTCGCCAAAATATTATTGAAAATCCAAATTTTCCCTATTAGAATCAAAACCCTATTTTCTAGGAATTCTTACCTTGATTTATCGCCTTTCTCGTTCTCAACTGCTCATTCGCTTCGCTTAGGTTCGCACTGCTCGCTCGACTGCAAGTTCCTCCCCCCCTCCCCGGATGGATCTACTTTCAATTGCTTAGATTTGTGTATTTCATGGTTTGTAATATGCGGCATGTGTGTTTGGTTCTGATAACGTACTTTCTTAGAGACATATGTGACCATTTTTATTGTAATGAAGTGACTCTCTTGTTTAAATTTGTTGCTATGTCTCTTTTACATTACTTCAACACTAAATATAAAAGTTTGCAGTCATTTTTTTTCAATCTTAAACAAATTAATATTAATAAACTAAAATTTGTTACATCAAAGGGCTTTCCAATTGTAATTTTTTACCAAACAACATTTAGTCTGACGTTGATTTTCAATGCACTTTACAATTATAGCTTATCAAACAATCATGCATTTCTCCAAAGCCTTTTAGATTAAAGGCATTTACATTTTTCCAAAGGCTTTTCTTAAATGCTGAATGAAGAGCTAAATGTCCAGTGAGCTCTCGAGCATCTTTTCCATGGTTCTTAATGCCCCAGCCTCCCATTGCCCTTGAGAAAAGCTAGAAAACTCAAATCAGAGTATCCCCTTATTGGAATGGGAATGTGGCCATCTTTTCTTGAGAAGGTAATGGTGCTAAGGCCCCGATCTCCATTCATAACTAGCATATCTCCATTATGAATGTCACCATTCTACATTTGCGCCCCACTGTCCAAACATTTTTCCCAAGTTAATTTGCTTCTGTAGAAACCACAGGACATGTTATCTTCGTTCAACGGAAAAATTGTCAAAAAATTCCTAAACTTATTGTATTTTAATCAATACAATTATAAACCTTTCAATTTTACTAATTGAGTCATAAACATTTTTATGTTTTACCAATTGAGTCCATCCGGCCAATTTAGGCTGGAAATTGATGACTTGATCACGGGTCGTCCTACATGGCACAACAAGCGATGGCCGGCGTTGACGTGGACATTTTAAACTATTTTTTAAAATATTTTGAATATTTTTTTGAATTTTTGATAATTTTTTTGGTTATTTCTATTTTTTTTTCCAATTCTTTCTTTTCTTTTTGGCTTGAGGGCCGGCATGACCACCCTCGCAAGCACTAGGCGAGGGTGTCATATAGCCCTCATGGCCTCTGGGTGTGGGCCACAACACCTTCGTCGGATCTGGCCGTCACGGTCCTCACCCGCAGTCGGTGAGGCACAGGACAAAAAGTAAAAAAAAATTAAATTTAAAAAAAATTGTTTCAAATGTCGACATTAGCGTCGCCCATGCTATGTAAGACCGATCGGTGATCACACAATAAATTTCCAGCCAAAAAGGGTCGGATATACTCAATTAGTAAAACTTGAAAATGTCTATGATTCAATTGGAAAAATTGAAAGATTTAGAACTAAATTAGCCACAATATAATAGGTTTAGGACTTTTTGGACAATTTTTCCTTTCTTGAAGTGCTCCTGGCTTTATGCGTAAATTAGGATACAAGGTCAAAGGGTTGAAAAAAAGGCAATAACCACCTTGAATCAGGAATCTATTAATTTCTAGTTTAAGAATAAACGCCTCTAAAAAATGCTTGATTGTTAGTTTCTCTAGACATAATGTTCTACATATTGACATACTAGACTTGAGCTAGAGTAGACTCTTATAGAGCTGAGCATAATAGACTGCCCAAATTGGGATCCGCCCGAACCAAACCGGCCGGATTGGTCCGATTCCTAAAGGCTTCAATTTGATTTCCGGTTCCATAAATTGAAATCGGTTACGATCGGTCCGGTTCCAAGAAGGAACCGGACCGCCCAAAACATATATATTTTTTTATTTCTTAAATTTAGACATAAACTTAATTTAACCTCCTTCGTTTATGCTTCCTACATCACATCTATGTGGACGAGAAGACGGATCACCATGGCTCAACTTGACAAAAAGGATGGGTGGGCCAAATACCTATAGCAAGTCATTCACCCATTATGCAAGTCATTCTCTCTTTGGTGTCCCACATCGACTAGGAGACACAATGAGAGAGAATGACTTGCTAAAAAGATAGAATGCATAATTCACTTATTTTAGTCTTTGACCGGTTCCACTAGACTGCTCAAACTGAATCAAGATCGGATTGCCTGTTTAGTTCTCGGTTTCCTAAAATTGGGAATCGAGACCACCGGTCAGAACCCCGGCTCCTCAGGGAGCTAAATCGACCCGAACCATGCTTATCGCTAGACCTGTTGTAAAAATAATGAATGGAGTAACAATGTAGTCGGACTTTGAGGCGTGTAATCACTCTCTTTTAGGATTAATTTGCCCCACAAAGTTGCTATACGTTTCCGGCAAATTCCCTTCAGGATACAATAAAGTCACAATGAAAATACTAGATAGCAATTCCAGTAAATCTCCTAACACTTTCTACGAAACAATGAAGATTGGTTGTATCTCTTTTGAAGGAAAATGAAAGAATAAAAGTTAACCACAGAAATTGAACAGAATTGTCCTTTATATAATACTAATAGAACACACCTCTTGGTGTCCAAACTACCCATGTACGAACGCCCCTATTCATGTTTGAAACATCGCACTTATTCATGACTGAAACATCACACCAATTCATGTTCGAAACATCGCACCAATTCATGTCCGAAACATTACAACTCGGACATGACCGTTCGTGAGTGATAACAATCATTCGGACACAACCGTTCGTAAGTGACAACTGCAGTTCGGACGCAATCGTTCACGTCCGAATAGTCATAATTAATAATATAGAATATAATTATAAAAAGAATTGATTTCGAAATATAAATAAATAAATAAATAATAATTAAGGTTTATTTCCGTCCGCGGCGCGCAATCTTGCAAAGTGCTAAGTGCGTCAAAATCAAGCAATCACACGCGCACCCGTACGCGGGTATAGTGGAGTCTAGTCCACTTACCCATTTTTTTATTCTGAAAAACTATTGTGGCATTCTAACTAATAAAGAGACTTGCACTCTTCTTTCTATCCTATGTAGGATTTAAAAGATAGCTTTTGTTTTACAAACAAACTTCAACAAGACCCTTATATCTAATTAACATTGATCATCGGTTGAGTCTTAACTTTTCATGTATTAGGGGTGAGCATGGTTCTAAGCTAGAATTTGAGCCTTGACTTTTCATGTGTTAGGGGCGAGCATAGTTCTAAGGTAGAACCCGGAACCTAACCCCGCATTCGGGTCCACGTTCCAACTTCTAGGTTCCAAAGTGTGCACGATAAGTTCCAAGTTCTAAAAATTGGGGAACATGTTCCAGTGGGTAAATTCTAAGTTCTAGGAAGATGGAACCTTAATAAGTTTTTGTGTTATTATTGGTATTCTTTGCGCAATCTTACGGTATTCCATATCGTCCGATAATGAATGTATACCTGGAACTACTAGTCTAAGATTTCACTTTCAGTGATATTTATTAATGAGATTAACGTTTCATATTTATTTGTATCATTAAATATGAGTTGTGTTCAATGGATTGTAGTAGTAAATTATGGTCATTAATCATGATGATTCACTGCAATCATTCAATTAAAAGTACTGGAGGAACCCGAGTATATCCTAAAACCTGTGATAGAGTGAATTTCAGATTCTAGGATATGCATGGTAAGTTTCAGAATTCAAAGTATGCAAAGTAGGTCCCAGAGTATATATGTAGATTTCGGGTTTCAAAAAATGAGGAACCTGTTCCTATGAAGTAGGTTTCGATTCCAAGTGAAACCTATATGGAACCTGGAACCACTTATCCCTAATACATCAAAAGTCAAGGCTCCTTCTCAATTGAATATTCTCACGTTCTCATTATATAAAAGCATTCTTTCAAATTTAGAAATTATGGATATTCTTTTGGCTAAAACCGCTGAAGTTTGTTAACAACTTAATCGGAAAAAAAAAAGGGGGATCGATATGCGACTCAACTCAAAATTTCAAGCAAGTATTTCAAGATCTCGCGTTACTGATTAATGTGGTTTTTCAATAAGACCCTCTGCCATGCACGCAAAGCGCTGATCCATTTCGATTTTGAAGGTCAGGTCTGTAAGCCCTTTTGGATTGCCCGGCCCCTCCCTCCTTCCAATCGTAATGGCATGGAATCATACAATACTTGGGCATGATTCCTTGCCACCTATGGATCACCTCAAGCAGAAGTTCGAATCAAGGCATTTGTGGAAGGTATTAACGCCAAAATTCACAAAGGAAAGGGATAAGTTTCATGTAATTGAAAAAGAGAGAGAATGAATCAAGCCACAACTAGACAAAGCTTGATTTGTGACGGGATGGGGCCTCCTACGTGATTGAGACGTGCGGTGGTCCGCTGCTGGCATGTATGTGACCTTGTTCACGATCCATGACCGGAACTTTCTTTACTCGCAACTCCTCCCGATGGATTGTTACCAGACTTTTATGTTCGTCATATTTTGATTACTTTTTTTTTTCATATTGCTATTCCATATTGCTATTCATTTATATACTAAAATGTCCTTGCAGGAGATTGAAATTAAATGATGGGGTGCCGTAATTTTGCAGCTACATGTCAATTAAGGCGGATCTAAGAAAACGCTAGCGCCATGTCGGTGTCCAATTGAATTCATGCACATATTGAGTGGCCTTTGGGATGTACACCATTTAACTGAATTGCATGCTTAGTTTGAATTAGTGATTGCGTTTTTGGACAATGATAATTGATAACCCGTCATAATATCTTCGAAGCATTCTAGTTGAATAATATTGGGCGATAAGGGAATCCTCTGTTTATTCAAAAACTATGAGGTGAACATAAACAATGGAGCAAGGCTCCGTGAATTCCTGCCACCGTTTCAACGACGAAATGATATTATTATTGTTAGGAAAAATCCCTTATAATATTTTGAAGATGATAAAATAATCAAAGGCTGCCGATGCATTTATTGATTGAATAGAACTAGGTGAAAGATGCACAAGCTGTTATGCTTATGTTGTCTTAGTGGAACGTCCGAAGGTTGTGAGTTCTTTATCAATGGTGAACAAGGCATTAGGCGTAGAGGTGTCTACAAACTAGAGGTACCTAATTATAATGTGAACAAGCCTAGAAAAGAAAGTTCAATAAAGTTTGGAAGGGCCTAGGATAGGTGAACAATGAGGTAGAGCCATGATTGCCAATACGCTGGGAGGGACCAAAAAATGGAAACTCAAGTGAAGCACTGCATATTGCATCTAAAGTTTGTATGAGCTCGGACGTCGATGCAAGACGAGCTCAGACGTTGTCACAAATGTCAAGCTCCGAGGGAGTATTTCATATGCAATGATCAGACTATTATGAGATACATTGAGATGATGTAATTAAGATGTTATATTATCACAATAGCTAGCAAATCAAGCTGGATTCGTTCTTGAATATTATCAATCATGAAGATCATTCAAGGGCTTGGACTACGGAAGACGAGGATGGCTTACCATATGAATAACTCCATCTTGGGAAACCCTAATCATGATTATATGGGCGATCTAATCAAATGGGATATTCTTTCTTTTGATATTCTCTACGGCTACGAAATCCTTTGTATACAATCTCGTCTAAACGGAAAGTTTGGAGAGTTATCCTTTGGAGACTTTGCAACGGCTAGTTTGAAGGTGAAAGAGTATAAAGGGATATCTCAAGATTGAAGAGAGCACGAGAGTCCAGAACCTTAAATTTCAAAGTTCAAGAGAGCTTTACATCCTTCATATATTCTTGATCCAAACACTATAATACTTGCATGATTTCATTCAAGTGTGTGAGTGATAGACGAAAAGTCTATTGACTTAAGAATCATCACCGAGTTGTAACCTCCGAGCTATTTACTAGTGGAATTCAGCCGATTGGCTGTCAACGTGACAAAGTGGATGTAGGCTTGAATAAAGCCGAATCACTATAAACTCTATGCGTACATTCTCTATCCCTTTAACTGCTTGTCATTTCATTTGATAGTTAAATTGTGCACACCATTGTTTCTGAGGATATCTCGGATCTTGCTCTCGCTCAAACTCTAAACTAAACTCTGAGCTTATTTGTTTAAAATTTTGCATTAAATTTTAAAGCTCTTTGAAATCACCTATTCACCCCCCTCTAGGTGATACGCTAGCCCCAACAATTATTACACATTGCTAGTTCTATAGCAAGATCACCTCGAACCCTCTAGGTGATACCGCTAGCCCCAACAATTTTTGTTTCCAAAATTGCCTTGAATGAGAAGCATCAAGTTTGAGAGATACTTTCCACGTTTTCTCAATAGACTTTTTGGAATTAATTTCTATCATAGAGAAATTAAAGCTACAAGTCCGAGACAATAACTTGTCTCAAACCGAACCGCCGAATAGTGCTATTCAAAGGATGTTGTGGTTACGAGATGGACGTCGTCCATCTACCTGGTGTGACCGGCACTGAAGTGGGTATTTTTTAATAAGTTTTTTAACAATATAATTTGTTTAATTATCGTTAACGGCCGGCAAGGGCTTGTTGGTCCTCGCCAGACAGTCAATGAGGGCATTTGGGCCCTCAACCAGAAAAAAAAAAAAAAATAATTCAAAAACATTAACAAAAGGTATTCATGTCAACTCCGGTCACGCCATGTAGGACGGAAGACGTCCATATCTCCGACCAAAATTAGTCGAATAGACTAAATAGGCACAGATGTAAAAGATTTATGATTAAATTGGCACAATTGAAAAGTTTCGGACAATTGACATCCAATGCAAAAGGTTTAAGACCTTTTGTACACTTTTTCCAAATTAACTCGTGTGAGGATGAACTAAATTATATTGTGATCAAAATTTAATGTGGTCTTTCCAATTTTATTTGACGACCGTGGAGACTTTTCTTTTTTGTCGAAAGAAAAATTCCATTCATTAATCGGGATAATACTCGAGAGGTATATAAAATGCTTTCAAACTCACAAATAACTACGGTAAAAGGCAAATACCGGAAAGCAAATACCAAAACATATTCTGCAACTAGAAGCACACTTTCATCCTTCAAAAACAGATCTACCACCATAAAATTTCGACGGCCGATTACCAGATTCGAGATCACACACCGAGAACTCCCATACCAATTCATTAATCATGGTTGAGATTGATAAAGCACCAAGCAAGTGTACATATGTGGCACCCATAATAAGTCATAGTTTGGAATCCGGTGGTGGTGGTGGTCCCATTGCCACCCTTATTTCGTTACTGTGCACAAACAATGTTAAGTGGTTTTTGCTGCATCTACGTTATCAAACTCTTTTAGCATTAGGCCGATTATTTTCGATTTGCAAGTGTAGTATCTCCAAGTTTATGTTGAGTTAGCGCTTGTTTCGTGGATGAGTTCCGGCGATTAGGTCTATTTGTTCCGGCCAGATCATATCCAGACTTCGAAATGGACTAAACTAAGGACATAACAAGTAAAGTAGGGATGGCAGATGGGCCGGTTTAGTTTGGGCCCAGTACGGCCCGGACCAGTGCCTAAACAGTACAAAATCAACATAAAAAACATTCCTTAAGAAACCACATACCCCGATAGTGATTCGAACAATTAAAAAAAAAATCAGGAACCCGTCATATCCAAACTTTTGACTTGTCAACCTGCTTGATAGCCCCTGGGTTGGAAATTAAAGATTTAAAGGTTGATGATATTAAGCTCGTTAGATAACTTTAATTAGAGTTAGGACCGAGCATAATGGATCGATTGAATTGAAAACCGTCGAGATTGGATCGGATTAGTCCGTTTGGTTTGGTTCCCGGATACCTCGATCCAATTCCCGGTTTCATAAAATTGGGTCCGGTTCCCGATTTCAAGGGGAATCGGACCGATCTGAATAATATTTTTTCTTTAAATTTTTTTCCTAAACAAAAATCCAAACCTAATCTAAGATTACTAGTATAACTTTCAAGCGTAACGACAATGCAATATAATTAACGAAAGGTTGTTCAGTGAATATGAAGTTAGCAAGAAAAATTTAACAACGAATTACAAAATAAGAAAAAAGAAGAGAAAAAGAAAAGGCAACAGGTCCAATCATTAGACCATCCGAAATCGGATCGGATTGGACTTGATTGGGAACCAATAACCCCTAATTAGAGTTGTCTTGAAACAACCAATTAACATACAAAAAGGTCGCCTAATTCATTCGGTAAGCGAAATAATTTATAGCAATTAGAGATCTTGCCAACTATATGGTTAGGACTCACCCATTGTGGTCGCGATCCTATGTTTGTATAGAGATAAAGAGTGTTTAACACCTAACAATCAGCTCTTAAGTTCACAGCATTGATTTCTCAATCGGTTCATTCATGTATAACCTGAATTGGAACACTGTACAATCTAGCCTTACCCATGCAAATTTCTATAAATGCTCTTTTAATTTTGTTTTCATTTGGCCATAAAACAATATAAACAAAACATAATGTTGATAGGCCAAAAGGCGAGGAATGCAAAAACCAAACGAATGGACTGCTTTCTGTGTACTGTCTTATTCTTACAAAAAGCTTTGGCACTTAAGACATAACAATGAGATGTTAGGAGAATCCATATGAACACTTCAGGTGAGTCGAGCAACCAGAACCCTTAAAGACGCGCCAAATCTGAGAAACTCTTGCCAAAATGGAAGTATAGAATCGAAGCTAGCACGAAATCATGAACAGAAAAGAGTTATCTTTTCATTGATTCGCCACTGCTGAATAAAGGAGGCATTATTAGGAATCCTGGATTCACATCAATGCTGCGAACACCGCCTAGAGTAACACAGACCCACGATCGCCTCAATCGAGGTGAATCTCGTGCTCGTCACCATTATTTAAGATGGAGACTTTGAACATAACATCATCCCTGTCAATAAGCTCAAAAACGCAGGCATTTCCTACACGCAAATGAGCTTCTCTTGCAAACGCAGGCCACCCAGCAGAGAACAACAAGCGGGCGTCCCGCTTATATCTTGAGAGATTCACTGCCCATGATCTGTCTGAATACGTAAGAGTTGCTGTTTTCTTGTTTTCTTCAATATGTTGCCAGACGAATTTGCCGGGAACACGCTGCACATGAGTAAACGTTTGAATAACCAGCGTATGCTATGTATACTGAACGAAGGACAATAATTTAAGCATGCACTCTTGGAAAAAAAAGCACACAAGGCCATATTAGCGAGTTTCAGGAGCTTTAGCCAACAGTCTTAAGAGGCTCATGAAAGCCATCGATCTTAACCCGCAATGTAAAGCATTTTCAAACAAATTACAGAACATTAATTGCCATTTTAGGTTAGTACTCAATTCAAGTGACTGTCCATCCTTTCATGCGGAAAGTGATGGAGCAGCTTGTCGAGGATATCCAAGTGAATGGATAGTCCCGACATTATTACAGCCTTTTACTTCTGTTTTTTCTTCCGTTTTTCCTGATTCCGCATTACTCCACCACTGGAATGCCCTGCGCTTACTCCAAGGAAACTAACTATTGTCATATGATTCCCAATACAAACCAAATCAACCAGGGAAAACACGGAGGAAAGATTAGATAGAGATCGCAATCAAACTTGAGATATGGCAGTGATGGATTAGGCTCAAGATTATACCAATGTCCTAAAATGAGACCGTCGTATCACCATTTTGAAGAAGGGATGCTCGAAATCAAATTCGCTGGCTAACTCAGTAGTCCTGAGAGGCCTCGGAAGAGTAGGACCACGAAATACTGGCTCAGAATGGTTCATTCTGCATCTAGACCATTTGTTCCTGTCTGGCGATAAAATGAGAACTTTAAGAGACATTATTGCCGTGAATATTTCTTTAACCGACTATGAAGATCTTTAGCATAGAATTTGTGTCATGCCATAACCAGCCTAAAGTTCCACTTCGCACAATGTAAATCAAGTTTCTACCTGCACTGCTGATAACGTAGACTCTGAATACAATGTCATCTCTATCAATTAGCTCGAACACGCAGACATTTCCTACACGCAAGCGAGTTCCTCTCACAAATGCCATCCAACCAGAAGAGAATGCCGCTGCATTTGGATAGCTCCTAAGCTTCACCGGCCATGTTCTGTCTGAATGCGTAAGCGTTGCGAGTTCCTTCATTTTCCGGATGTGCTGTCTGATGAAACCACGAGGAACATTCTGCCCACACACATTTGAATAACCCGTGCTTTATAAGGACTGGGGAAGCATTCCCTTATTCAAGAAAGCAAGCAAAATGTAGGCCGATATGGTAGTTTTAGCGACTCCATGAACAGTCTTTAACAGGAAAATAGTCAAAATGTCGAAGTCTCTGATCTTAGCATTAGCATGAGCGGTAGAGGATCTTTGCCTTTTTTAAACAAATGGGATATAACAGACCCAAGGAAAACGCTAAGTAGTTTCCTACAGAAATCCAATCAGTTTAGGAAAAAAGCCAAAATAGTAGTGAATTAAGCTCTCGATCTTACCAGTGTACCATGTCCAATATAAGATGGCCGGATCACCACCTTGAAAAAGGGATACTCTGAGTCAAATTCGCTGGCAAATTCAAAACTAGGAAGAGGACGCGAACTTGTCAGGCCACCATAATTCCGCTCAGGATGGCTCACTCTACATCTAGACTGTCCGATCCCTTCTGTTCTTTGAAAAAAAGAAATATTTCTATGATGCCAGTTCGAACTTTTCATTGATTGATTTACTACCATGAACATATTTAAGGCAGAATGGAGAAAATATCGCCATGGAAATCAAGATCTAGATAAGTTGACCAAACGAAAAATTTGCTTCTCTTCACCTTAGAAGTTGTAACTACTTAACCACAATAAGCATGATGGAAATCATAAAGTTGTCAGTCAACATAAACAAGCTTACCGAAAAGTTGTCAAGTACTTGAAAAATAACCAACAGAGGAGAGAGCTCTGTAAGAAGAAACAAGACTCATATAATGACAAGACACACCTTCGAGATCTTGTGATGAGCAGCTTGGACTCGACTGCGAACATGGTGAATGAGGTTCGACCCTCATTTTTTTACGAGGATTGCAATCCTCCAAATCTTCAGGTTCTACCACATCCTCCCTCTTCGGCGAGATAAATCCACTCCTAAGGTTCAATATGCCGCTCGACGAATAATCAATCTCCGAAGCACTCTTATCGAATATCATCACGTGAAAACTGGAGTTTCCTTCATATTTGAAAACTATTAGGTGACCATGACCAACAGAGTAATGCTGCATAAATTCTCGCCACCCTTTCCACAACCAAGCCGTGCTGTCGTTAGGCTTTTCTACTCCAATTCTCCAAGTCGAGCTGCCCGGAACCTTGAGTAGCACCAAGCTTGAGAGATCCTTTCCATATCTTCCTAAGAATTTTTTCGGAATTCCCTATTAAGGAAAACTCAAAAGTTATAGGTCCGGGACTTTTGTTCTTATCTCTCAGTTCTAAATTGTATCATTATTCTATTCACCCTCCTCAGTTACTTATCTCTCAGTTCTAAATTGTCCCCTAAGTTGGCGCATCTTTTTCCGAGTACTCTTTCCCCGGCGATTATGTGTTTTCAGATATGCTAGAAGGGAAGGCCGTCGTCGGCGAGACCGACATGCTCCAGGCGATGCAACAGGAGGCTCTCAATCTGGTATCCAAGGCGCTCGACTCCTTCGACATCACTGAGCCCACCGACATCGCTCGCTTCATAAAAACGGTATCGTCGAAAGGGTTTAACTCTTGCAAACAACCCCTTAATGGAAAATCGAAGTTCTCTTGATGTTTCAGGCTTTAGCTTGTGATAGGTAATTGTTTGAGGTTCTCTTCTTGCGTGCTGCTCAGGAATTTGACAGGACATATGGGGGGGGATGGCAATGCATAGTGGGGACAGATTTTGGTTCATTCGTCACGCACTGCTCTGGCTGCTTCATTTACTTCTGCGTCGGAAGCCTCGCAATCTTGCTCTTCAGGGGTTCAAAATTGAACACTTTTTTCTTCAGGGTTTTTGTTCTTTCTTTCTTTTCGCAAGAATCAAGATGTTGATACAAAGCCAAATGCATAGCAAGATCTCCAGATTGTATGTACACAGCACGAGGGCGAAGGTTCTAAACCAAGACAGAAACTCTCGAGACATTGGAGCTGAATCATAAGAAACAGACTGTTTGGAAACGTGGGACTTACGAGCTTCCCAGATTGAAGGGTGTCGGAGAGAATGATCTTGAAGAAGTGAGGACTATCAAGACGAGGTCCAGTCGCGACATCTAGCTTGGCACCCCCATTTTCCCTCGGCTGCCGGCTACCGCAAGCCATGTACGGTAGTGTCACGGGGCTCACTGAAGGAGGAGGAGGAGGAGGTGGTTGGTGGTGGTTTGTGCGATTTGCCTTTGTTCTTGAGGCGACCTTTCTCACAAAAGAACCTTACCGAGATTGATAATGTTATTGTCGCCAAATGATAAAACCATATAATATTAATTCCCTGAAAAGGCACAAATTGGTTACTCCAAACAGAAAATTTCAAACATCAATCCAGTCCGCGGTAAGGAGGCACATGAAGTTATTGTTTAGTCAAATATAGCCTCCATTACTCTATTTCCATAAATCGGAAATTCTCTACAGAAAATCATTACTTGCCCAAGTGTCGTGTAGAGTTATCTTATCGGATTAAACGCCACATCCTCGATCCGGCTTCATTCCCTAAGAAATTCAAAACTTTAGTTATAATCTCAAATCTATCTCTAATTTTTTTTTTTATCTCGAAATATATCCTCAAGTTTCACTTGATTCTCAAATCTATAATGGTCGTCCAATCACCATTACTTATTCAAGGTGATGGTATTGCCACGTCAGACAACATAAATTATAAGGGAAAGAAAAACTAAGAGACAAAAAGAGAAAAATAATTTTTTTGGGTCAAACAAAGAGAAAAAGAATTGAAAAAACAAAAAACTAGGTCCGTTTATGTAACAAAAAAAACAACTTTTAGGAAAATCATTTTTGAACTTTTGGCGTTTAATTCACAAAAATAAAGTAGTCAAGAAAAACATTTTCAATCAATAAAAAAACACATTCAAAGAGGAAAATATTCCCACTCCCCTTCTCTTCCCCATGTTACTCTCCCCCAGCCCCTACGGCTGCGTCCGATTGCTGCCTCTTCGAAGAAGACTCCGCAACCCCGCCTTGTCCCATCAATCTCCAACTCAAATTTTACAATCTGATTGCAAAAGCCAAAATCACGTCCCCGTACTCAAATCCGCCTCGACGACCCACCAATTCCGCTCAAATTAGGACGAATTTAGAAGCTTTTAGCTCGAAGTTTGTAAAGCGGGAGGAAAAAACCTCTAAGAATTCAAATTTGGAAGCCGTGAGCTCGTGACGCAGCTCGAGATTCACAACCGAGCTGTGATGAGAGAGAACGACACTAAAAATGGTATGATTGAATATGAAGAGCGACCGCAGCTTACGAGCCAACAGATGAGGGATGAGGCCACCGGACTTGGGCATGCTTGTCCCTCACTTGCGGCCAATTACCGCCATGGCCGCCGACCAACCGAGGAAGAGGGAAAAAAGAAAATAGAGAAGAAAATAATAAATAATTCAAAATTTTTGAGAAATTTTCCCTACAAAATTAAATAAGATTTTCAATATCAAAGGGAGAAAAATATTTTACTATTCATTTAGAAGTTTTAGTCAAACAATGAAAAATTTGTCATTTTCCATTCTCTCGTAAATATCGTTAGAAAATGTCTCACTTTCAGCAAAACAAACAAGCATAAGAGAGCGAGAGAGGCGGCCACGGCCGCTCAAGCTCTAAGCCTCGGCCGGGCTGCGCACACTACAAAAAAACAAGGTTTTAGCCACAAAATTTGCCACGAAAATTTTGGCGAAATTCGTCGCTAATGGATTTTGCGACGAATTTTGCCACGAAAAAAAAATTGTGGCTAATACGGCGTCGCAAAAATTAGCAACGAAAAAATGAAATTTCGTCGCTAATTTGCGACTAAATCTTATCGTCATCGATTTGCGACCACATTTGCGACGAATTTAGTCCGTCACAAATTTGCCACGAAATGAGTTCGTCGCAAAATTCGTTGCAAAATTAGTGACGAACTTTAATTGTTCGTCGCCAAATTGTGACAATGAATTGACGATGAATTATTTATTCGTCGCAAAGTTCGTCGCAAATTTGCGATGGAAAACTAAATTTCATCGCAAATTAGAGACGAAAAAAATTCGTAGCAAAAATTAGCGACGGAAATTAGTTTGTTGCAAATGTGCCGTGAAAGTTGTCATGGAAAAAGTCGTTGCCGATTGGCAACAAATAATTTCGATGCCAATTTCGTCGCTAATTAGCGACGAATTTTGGTTTAGCGACGACATTTGCCTCGGAATTTTTCGTCGCTAAATCTGGTTGCCACGAAAATAGCGACAAAAGTATTTTCGTGGAAAAAATCATCTCCAATTATTTGGAATAATTTAGCGACGAAATTAGCGATGACTTTTTTTTTTCGATGTACTCGATAATATGTCTTTGACAACGAATTTTGCCACAAACATTGTTATTTAGCGACGAATTTTTATTAATTCTTTAGCGGCGAACTCTGCGACAAATATTGTTTAGGGATGAATTTAGCGACGAAATTTTATTTTTGCAACGCACTTTAATAATTTGTGATCATACAATAAAACCATTTCCTTTATTTTTCAATCTAATTAAAAGCAAAATTAAATTGTAGAATTTATATTTAACATTGATTAAACATCAAAATATTATAATAATATGAAAATGAAATATATTCATCTAAATTAAGAATGAGACGTCATCATCGTATTGTTTCCCAGACGGTATATGCAATGCCAAAGTCTAAGAGCATAATGAACAAAATGTACAAGGCCGACAAGAAAAGCCTAGTAAAGCATTAACCAAAGCTAGAACTTGGAACTTTCAGCAGGCAGTCATTAGGGCGTGCTGAAATCACCCTACAAAACTCCAACCAGTAACCAAGGGAGCCGGAGTATACTTAAGGAACAATTTACCCCTGACTGACCTTGAATATCCCATGTGTTTTACACAACAAGGAATTGTTGAAAAAGTGGAAAAAATATCTACACACTATACGGTTAACTAAAATGTTCAAGAGCAACCATAGCAGCCAAGGTTTTGGATGCCTCGTCAAGGATATCAACAGCCATAACAATCACAATGATAAATCACACTCCAATTTCATTGATGACCCTGTCCACTGTAATCAACATCTCTGTTGAAAACATAAGAAAACTCTATAGATTAGTATCATCAAAGTTTTAATGCAAGAAGCACATGCAATTTCTCTATAGTCTCCAGTGCAGGCTATCAGCAGCTATTTGAAAGGAGAAAATGAATATATATGAAAAAAATACTGAAATGAGGAACCAATGTCCTCTTGGATAACATCTTTTTATTATTTTAACTTAACTTCAATCTTATCTTATACTTTTTCCGATTGTATTTGGAAAGAAGTAAAAAGAGCTACGCATGGCAGGCTATATAAGCAAGCAACTAGCAGTGCATGAGACATAATTTATCAACTGTAGCAAAGACAGACATAAAGTATGTCAGGAACTAGGACCCTTTCCACCTGTAAGGAGAATAGGATGTGAACTTAGAATGAGCGGCTAATTGAGATGCCACGTGAGTAGTTTGCAATTCTATTTCAGTGGCATCTTTCAAGATTTCCTGCATGTATAACAATTGAATGCAGTCAATCTAATACAATGGGTGATGCAATAAGAAATTGTTAACTATACAACAAATATTTCAACTCCCACAATGAGAATATTACCTTTAAAGAATTAGTGAATGATCAGTTTCATGAGTAGTTTGCAGTTCTATTTCAGTGGCATCTTTCAAGATCTACTGCATGTATAGAAAATGAATGTAGTCAATCTAGTATAGTGGGTGATGCAATAAGAAATTGTTAATCGTACAACAAATATTTCAACTCCCTCAATGAGAATAACCTTTAAAGAATTTGTGAATGAATCAGTTTCAATGGCCAAAACAGGATTAAGAGAAGCAAGAGAGGGGAACCTGAACGACAACCATTGCTATAGTCCGGAGACTACCAGAGAAGCCTACCAAAAGTAAAAAATCAGAGAATAAACAAATACATTTCTTGCTTTTTGCATTCCAAATCAAACATAACTTTACAAAACAAATCTAGATGTACCAGCTGATGTGAATATGAAACTAGCATAAAAAGCAATTCCATTCACCCCTCCAAATTGCTGCAGTACCAACAACCCAACTCCAACGTACACATCAAAGTTATCAATTTTCACACTTGTCCCTCCAAAATAAAGTCAAGTTGCAAGACAAACTAATGTAGAATACCGACGATAAGTGAGTAGGCATATTTCCTCTGAAACAAGTCTGATATCCTGGCTTCTGAAAGCTGTCGAAGGGTTTTTGTGTATTCCTGTAAAATATTTCAACCCCCATCAGGATCTATTACCTCCAAGAAAAAATGTATAACGATTCCAAATTTCAACTATCATTACCACGTATGAGAGGAGCCTTCACAAAAATAGAACAGACGAACCCAGAGGCAAGACTACTTGCAAATTCTACCTTCACAAAAATTAATAAATGGCTAAAAACAATCCAACCAAGCTCTAGACACAGGAAGTAGGAGCAGGGAAGAGACGAACACGATGGTTTGGTGGTTCGGGTGGGCGTCTGTTTCACGAGCAGAGAGCTCAGATCTGTGGGTCTCGGCCTCAGATCTGGTGGCCGGAGGTGGCTGGTAGCGGTGCTTGGTGGTGGCGGAGCCCAAGTGGAAGGCTGGTAGCGGGGCTCGGCCTCAGATCTGTGGGTCTCGGCCTTAGATCTAGTGGCCGGAGGTGGCTGGTAGCGGTGCTTGGTGGCGGCGGAGCCCAAGTGGAAGGCAGGTAGCGGGGCTCGGCCTCAAATCTGTGGGTCTCGGCCTCAGATTGCGAGGCCGGCTGGCGGTGAAGCGTGGCCGGCGACGGGAGTGGACGGAGGGTAGTGGTGGAGGCTGTAGTGGTCGGTGGATGTGGGTCGCTCGGCTGGACCAAAAAAAGAAAGCCAGAAGAAGCAAGGGGGAAATGAAGGAGAAACAGAAGCGACGAAGATGGTCAAAGAGTGAGAAATAACATAGGATGAGGCAATAAGTTACTCTGGAGCTCAATTTTGCGACGACAGATTTTTCGTCACTAATTAGCGACGAAAATGTCTGTTCGTCGCTAACTTTAAGAAGAGCATTGGCGACGAAAAACATGGTTTGTCGCTAAATGCTTAACATCAAATTTGCGACGACATATTTTTTGTCGCTAATTAGCGACGAAAATGTATGTTCGTCGCTAATTTTAGGAAGAGCATTGGCGACGAAAAACATGGTTCGTCGCTAAATGCTTAACATCAAATTTGCGACGAAACTTGGTTTTCGTCGCTAAATGCTCAATTTTGCGACCACATATTTTTTGTCGCTAATTAGCGACGAAAATGTATGTTCGTCGCTAATTTTAAGAAGAGCATTGGCGATGAAAAACATGGTTCGTCGCTAAATACTTAACAACAAATTTGCGACGAAATTTAGTTTTCGTCGCTAAATGCTCAATTTTGCGACGACATATTTTTTGTCGCTAATTAGCGACGAAAATGTTTGTTCGTCGCTAACTTTAAGGAGAGCATTTGCCACAAAAAACATGGTTCGTCTCTAAATGGTTAACAACAAATTTGCGATAAAATTTGGTTTTCGTCGCTAATTAGCTACGAAAATGTCTGTTCGTCGCTAACTTTAAGGAGAGAATTTGCCACGAAAAACACTCTTCGTCGCTAATTATTTTTTTATTTCTATATTTATTTTTATTTAAATCGCATTAGCGATGAATAATATATTTCGTCGCTAAATTAGCGACAAAAATAGTAATTCGTCACTAAATTGAACATTTTCTTTGTTATTTTTATTTCTATCATATTAGTGACGAATAATAGATTTCATTACTAAATTAGCGACGAAAACAAAGATTCGTCGATGATTTTAATATTTTCTTTTTTATTTTTATTCATAGTACTAATTTTCCGACGAAAATAACAGTTGGTCGCTAAATTAAATATTTTATTTTTTATATTTCTATCATATTAGCGACGAAAACCATGATTTGTCGCTACATAGTGCTAATTTTGCGACTAAATAAGTTTTCGTCGCTAAAAGTTTAGCATGAAATTTGCGACGAAGGTTTCTTTTCATCGCTAAATGCTCAAAAACATTGTTCGTCTCTAATTTTTTTATTTATATCGTATTAGCGATGAAAATAGTGATTCGTCACTAAATTTAACATTGTCTTTGTTATTTTTACTCATAGTTCTAATTTTGCGACAAAAATAAAAGTTCGTCGCTAAATCGAATATTTTCTTTTTTATTTATTTTTCTATCATATTAGCGACGAAAACCATGATTCGTTACTACATAGTGCTAATTTTGAAACAAAATTAACATTCGTCGGTAACTTTTAAGAAGAGAATTTGCGATGCAAAACGTGGTTCGTCGTAAATGCTTAGCAACAAATTTATGACAAAATTTGGTTTTCGTCGCTAGTTGCTCAATAGGCAATTAGCGTCCAAAACACTGTTCGTCGCTAATTATTTTTTCATTTTTATTTTTATTTTTATTTATATTGTATTAGAACAAAAATATGTATTCGTCCCTAATTTTAATTTTTTCTTTGTTATTTTTATTCATAGTGTTAATTTTGCGACGAAAATAACAGTTCGTCATTAACTTTTAAGAGAAGAATTTGCAACGAAAAAAGACGTTTGTCGCTAATTAGCGACGAAACGTGGCCTTTCATCGCTAATTGGCAACGAATCCTATTTTTGTCGCAAAGGATATAGCGATGAAAAATATTTTCATGGCCATTTTCGTTGCTAATGTGCGACGAAATTTTTTTTGTGGCCATTTTCATCGCAAATTAGTGACGAAATAATTTTCGTGGCTATTTTTGTTGCAAATTAGCCACAAAAACTCTTTCGTGGCTATTTTAGTCGCAAATTAGCCACGAAAAGTATTTCGTCGCTAATTTCGTCACAAATTAGTGACGAAATTTTTTTCCGTCGCGATATTCGTCGCTAATTAGCGACGAAAAAAGTCGTTACTAATTTCATCACAAATAGCGACAAATCTTACTTTTGTCGCTATTTTCGTTGGAAATTAGCAACGAATTTTTTTCGTCGCAAATTGTTCATGGCTAAATCCATGTTTTTTTGTAGTGCATGCTCCAAGCTCGCGATCGTAGCGAGCACGAAACTGAGCTCTGTCTGCTTGCTCGCGATCGCCATGGTCACCCTGATCACATGATGACGGAGCAGAGCACAGAGATGGGGACAAGCAAGGGAGGAGAGAGAGGGACGACGACGGCCAGGCCATATGGCACTATTCACCTAAAAGCTCACAAGCTTGATTGACGCTCTGGCCATCCCACTAGAGAATAGTGAACAAAAACAGAGCTCTGTCTGCTTGCTTTCTCTGCTCAGTCATCATGCTGTGTGGCCACAGCCTCGGCGAGCTTCGTGGCTTGGAACTCCATCAGCCATAGCAGCCGTGAGCTTCGTAGCTCGAAATTCCAGCAGTCATGGCCGCTGCGAGCCCGCAAATAGTCCCTGTCACAAAAATAAAAGATAAAAAATTAAAGCATCAAATTGTTATCGATAATGAAAATATTTCTTATCGACTAATTATTTTAAGTGATATATACGATCATTTTCAAAAAAATATTTTTTCAAATGACGCATTTTTCGCGAAATAAATGGAGTTCAAAATCCAATGTGGCCATTTCAAATTTATTTTATGACGGACAGATTGATAAAGCACCAAGTACGTGCTCAGGTGGCGCCCGTAATCAGAAAATTCTTGCTGTTTTAGCATTTAAGAGTGTTGACACTCAAAAATCAGTTCTTAATTTCTCAGCATTGATTTCTCAATTTCTGAATCGGTACGTTCATGTAGATTTGAATATGGCTCAGCAAACAGAGTAAAAATATTGCTTATATCGCTTATAAAAATAAACAAACAAAAAGCATTTTCATTATCCGTTAAAATGTTAAGACAAAAACTGTTGTCGTCAAATGAAATCATTTTTTATTGACTAATTATGCCAAGTGATTAATTTTAAGAAAATAATTTACAAATCATCCATTTTTCGTGAAACAAATGAAACGCGGACGTCGGGGAAAGAGTCTTCGGTACAGAATCGAAACTAGCACCGGAAAACAACAAAACATGAACAGACAAGAGTCTTCCTTCGATTGATTCACCGCTGCTGAATAAAGAAGACATGGTTAAGAATCCTGAACTCATATCAATGCTGGGAACTTCCTAGAGTAACACATTTCATGATCACCTCAATCAATGTGAATCTGGTCCTCACCACCATTTTCGAAGATGGAAACTCTGAACACAACAACATCCCTATCAATGAGCTCAAACACACGCAGGCATTTCCTACAAGCAAATGAGTTTCTCTGGCAAATGCAGCCCAACCAGCAGAAAAGTACACTCGGGTTTGGTGCGTAAATCTTAAGAGCTTCACCGGCCACGATCTATCTGAATACCTAAGAGTTACCATTCCCTCGAATTCTTCAAAATGTTGCTCGGCGAATCGACGAGGAACATGCTGCACATGAGTCAACATTTGAACGATCAATGTATGCTGAAAGAAGGACAATAACGTATGCATGCACTCTTGGTTAAAAAAAACACACACACATAAGGCCATTTTTGTGAGTTTCGGGAGCTTTAGGCATTTAGGATTAAGAATAGGCATAATCAGACCTGCTTTTAGTCTTGAGAGGCTCATGAAAGCCATCGGTCTTAACCCGCGATGCAAAGCATTTTGAACAAATTACTGCCATATATTGCCACTTTAGGTTAGTACTCGATTCAAGTGACCATCCATCCTTTCACGCGAAAGTGATGAAGCAGCTTGTCTAGGATATCCAAGTGAATGGATAGTCCCGACCTCCTAATTACAGCCTTTACTTCTGTTTTTCCTGAATCCGCGTCACTCCACCACTGGGATGCCCCACGATCACTCCAAAGTAAATAGCATGTTATATGGTTCCCAATACAAACCAAATCAGCACAAAACCGAGGCAAGATTAGATAAGAGATCGTAATCAAACTTCAGATATGACAGTGATGGATTAGGCTCAAGATTGTACCGCTCTCTTAAAATGACCCTGGTGTATCACCAGTTTGAAGAAAGGATGCTCCGAATCAAATTCACTGGCTAATTCAGGAGTAGTGAGAGGCCTCGGAGTAGGATCAAGAAATACCGGCTCAGAATGGTTCATTCTGCATCTAGACTGTTTGTTCCTGCCTGGAGTTAAAAAGGAGAACTTCAAGAGACATTATTGGTGTGAATATTTCTTTAATTGACTATGAAGATCATTAGCATAGAACTTATGCCATGCCATAAACAGACTAAAGTTTCACTTCAAACAATGGAAATCAAGTTTCTACCTGCACTGCTGAAAATGTAGACTCTGAACACAATATCATCTTTATCAATTAGCTCGAACACGCAGACATTTCCTACATGCAAATGAGTTTCTCTGGCAAATGCAGCCCAACCAGCAGAAAAGTACACTCGGGTTTCGTGCGTAAATCTTAAGAGCTTCACTGGCCACGATCTATCTGAATACCTAAGAGTTGCCGTTCCCTCGAATTCTTCAAAATGTTGCTTGGCGAATCGATGGGGAACATGCTGCACGAGTCAACATGTGAACGATCGATGAATGCTGAAAGAAGGACAATAATGTATGCATGCCCTCTTGGTCTAAAAAAAAAAAAAGCACACAAGGCCATATTTGTGAGTTTCAGGAGCTTTAGGCATTTAGGATTAAGAATAGGCGTAATCAGACCCACCGTTAGTCTTAAGGGGCTCATGAAAGCCATTGATCTTAACCCGCGATGCAAAGCATTTTGAACAAATTACTGCCATATATTGCCACTTTAGGTTGGTACTTGATTCAAGTAACCGTCCATCCTTTCACGCGGAAAGTGATGGAGCAACTTGTTGAGGATATCCAAGTGAATGGACAGTCCCGACCTCCTAATTACAGCCTGTACTTCTGTTTTTCCTGAATCCGCGTCACTCCACCACTGGGATGCCCCACGATCATTCCAAAGAAAATAGCATGTTATATGGTTCCCAATACAAACCAAATCAGCACAAAACCGAGGCAAGATTAGATAGAGATCGTAATCAAACTTCAGATATGACAGTGATGGATTAGGCTCAAGATTGTACCACTCTCTTAAAATGACCCCGGTGTATCACCAGTTTGAAGAAGGGATGCTCCGAATCAAATTCACTGGCTAATTCAGGAGTAGTGAGAGGCCTCAGAGGAGTAGGATCACAAAATACCGGCTCAGAATGGTTCACTCTGCATTTAGACCGATTGTTCCTGCCTGGAGTTAAAACGAGAATTTTAAGAGACATTATTGGTGTGAATAGTTCTTTAATTGACGATGAAGATCTTTAGCATAGAACGAGTTTCACTTCAAACAATGTAAATCAAGTTTCTACCTGCGCCGCTGAAAATGTAGATTCTGAACACAATATCATCTCTATCAGTTAGCTCGAACACGCAGACATTTCCTACATGCAAGCGAGTTCCTCTCACAAATGCCATCCAACAAGAAGAGAACATCGCCCACTAGGATAGCTTCTAAGCTTCACCGGCCATGTTCTGTCTGAATGCCTGAGAGTCGCGATTTTCTTAATTTTTCGAATGTGCTGCATGATGAAACTACGAGGAACATTCTGCCCAGACACATGTTTGAACAACCCATGCTTTAAAAAGAAAGACTGAGGAAGCATTCCCTTATTCAAGCAAGCAAGCAAAATGTAGATAGATATGGTAATTTTAGTAACTCTCATCAATAGTCTTAACAGGACAAAAGACAGAACGTCAAAGTCTGTGCTCTTAGAATTAGCATGAGGGGTAGAGGATCTATGCCTTTTTAAACAAATGGGAACGAACAGATCCAAGGAAAACGCTACGAAGTTCCCTGCAGAAATCCAATCAGCTTAAGAAAAAAGCCAAAATAGTAATGAATTAAACTCTCAATCTTACCACTATATCATGTTTAATGTGAAATGGCCGGATCACCACCTTGAAAAAAGGATACTCTGAGTCAAATTTGCTAGCCAATTCAAAACTAGAGAGAGGCCACGAACTTGTAGAACCACCAAAAACTGGCTTAGAATGGCTAGCTCTGCTTCTAGACTCTCCGACCCTGTCTATTCTTAAAAAACAATGAAATACTTAGATTATGCCAATTTGAAATTTTCATTGGTTGATTTACTTACCATGAACATATTTAACGCAGAATGGAAGAAACAACCGTCATGGAAATCAGATTTAGATAAGTTGACCAAATGAAAAATTCGCTTCTCTTCACCAAAGAAGTTGTAACTACTTAACCACTATAAGCATGACGAAAATCATAATGTTATCAGTCAACATAAACAAGCTTATCAAAAAGTTCTCAAGTACTAAAAAAAGAACTAGCAAAGGAGAGAACTCTGCAAGAAGAAACAAGACTCACAAAATGACAAGACACACCTTCGAGATCTTGTGATGAGCAGCATGGACTCAACTGAGAACATGGTGAATGAGGTTCGACCCTCATTTTTTGACGAGGAGCGCAATCCTCCGAAACTTCAAGTTCTACCACATCCTCTCTCTTTGGCGATATAAATCCACTCCCGAGGTTCGATATGCCGCTCGACGAATAATCGATCTCTGAAGCACTCTTATCGAATATCATCATGTGAAAAGTGGAGTTCCCTTCATATTTGAAAACTACGAGGTGACCATGACCAATGGAGTAATGCTGCATAAATTCTCGCCACCCTTTCCACAACCAAATAATGCCATTGTTTCGCTTTTCTACTCCTATAGTCCAGGTCAAACTGCCCGGAACCTTGAGTGGCACCAAGCTTGAGAGATCCTTTCCATATCTTCCTAAGAATTTTTTTGGAATCCCCTATTAAGGAAAACTCAAGTTATAGCTTATAGGTCCAGGACTCAAATTCATCAAAATCGAAAGTGCAGGGAAAAAAGGAAGAGCACTGGGCAAATTTTAGGTTCTGCAACAGGGCGATGAAAGATCGGTTTGAACACAAGCAGGGTGTCACCGGGCAAGTAAGGGTGACTTCCAGTTATAGTTGCTTCATTTGACAAGAGACAAGCTGGAGACCCAACATCTTTCTCCACTCCACACTATCCTTAGCCAACCAATCCTCAATTCCAAGTTAAAGCGCTGATTTTTATCTAGAATAATTCAAAATTGAACACTTTTTTCTTCGGGGTTGTGGTTCTTTCTTTCTTTTCGCAAGAATCAAAATGTTGATACAAAGCCAAACGCATAGAAAGATCTCCAGATTGTTTTGTACACAGCACGAGGGCGACAGTTCTAAACCAAGACAGAAACTGTCGAGACACTGGAGCTGAATCATAAGAAACAGACTGCGAAAATGTTGAACTTACGAGCTTCCCAGATTGAAGGGTGTCAGAGAGAATGATCTTGAAGAAGTGAGGACTCTCAAGACGTGGTCCAGTCGCGATATCTAGCCCGGCACTTCCATCTTCTGTCCGCCGACGCCGACCGCAAGCCATGTACGGTAGTGTCACGGGGGGTCACTGAAGGAGGAGGAGGAGGAGGAGGTGGTGGTGGTTTGTGCGATTTGCCCTTGCGTTCTTGAGCAACCTTGTCATAAAAGAACGGAAAATGTCCCCCTAGGGGTCTGCCTGAACCTTAAGTGCCGAGCAACATTTTTTTTTAAATTTTATTATTATTTTATTTTAATCATTTTTTAATTTCTTTTTTTTGTTTTCTTTTAATATTTTGTTATTATTCAATTTGTTTTCATTTAATCATTTTTAATTTCTTTTTCTCATCGCTCTGCGGCCCCGTCACTTCGTTCGTGCGTTCACTCGCTCGTGCACCATGATGATGCGCCTCGACTCCATGACCCCGTTGTCTCGCTCGCTTGTTTGTTCGTTCGCTCGCTCGTTCTTCTTTTTCTTGTTTTCTCTTAATCATTTTTTTATTATTCAATTTGTTTTCTTTTAATCATTTTTTTAATTTTTTTTTCTCATCGCCTTGCTCGTGCACCATGATGATGCGCCTCAACTCCACAGTCCCGTCGCCTCGCTCGTTCGTTAGTTCGTTCACTCGCTCGTTCTTCTTTTTCTTGTTTTCTCTTAATCATTTTTTTATTATTCAATTTGTTTTCTTTTAATCATTTTTTTAATTTCTTTTTCTCATCGCCTTGCTCGTGCACCATGATGATGCGCCTCAACTCCACAGTCCCGTCGTCTCGCTCGTTCGTTAGTTCGTTCGCTAGCTCGTTCTTCTTTTTCTTGTTTTCTCTTAATCATTTTTTTATTATTCAATTTGTTTTCTTTTAATCATTTTTAAAATTTCTTCTTCTCATCGCTTTGCGGCCCTATCGCCTTGCTCATTTGTTCACTCGATGACATGCCTCGACTCCACGGTCCCGTCGCCTCGCTCGTTCGTTAGTTCGTTCATTCGCTCGCTCGTTTTTCTTTTTTCTTGTTCTCTTTTAATCATTTTTTATCATCCAATTTGTTTTCTTTTAATCAATTTTTAATTTCTTTTTCTCATTGCTCCGCAGCCCCGTCGCCTCACTCGTTCGTTTGCTCGTTTGTTCATTCATTAGCTCGTTCATTTTTATTTTTATTTTTTTCTTTTAATCATTTTTTCATTATTCAATTTGTTTTCTTTTAATCATTTTTTAAAAGAAATTAAAAATGAGCAAGGCGATGGGGCCGCGGAGTCGAGGTGCGTCATCGTGTTGCACGAGCGAGCGAGGCGATGGGGCCACGGAGCAACGAGAAAAAGAAATTAAGAAAATGATTAAATCAAAACAAATTGAATAAAAAATGATTAAAAGAAAACAAGAAAAAGAAATTAAAAAATGAGTAAAATAAAATAATAAAAAAATTACAAAAATCAAAATGTTGATACAAAAAGATGTACGGTTGCTCGGCACTTTGAATGCCGAGCGACACGCAAAACACTAAATAATTTTTTTTTCGGATATGACATTCTTTGGAGCCTACGTAGTTCCTTTTTTTTTTTTTTTTTTTTGGGGCCATGTTTTGGTTTGAACGCTGGGAAGGGGGAACGTCGATGACCCCCTATAGAAGCCAACGCCAACTCGAACAGCTCGCAGCCGGAGTGTTGAGGCCGCTCTTATCGGGAACCTCTACCTCTAGTTCTCTCCTGCTTCGTCTGGAGTATCTACACTTATTTTGTTTGTGCAATTGGATCCTTTATTTCTTTATGGAATCAACTCCTGTAACTCTACCCTATTCTCAACCAAGAGTGGGAGACCGAGAAAGACGCGAGGAGAGGTGAAGGACTTGGTGGTGCCCGCCACCACCAGCGGTCGGTGATGGTCGGAAAATGTAAGTTACCGGTTCTTATGGGAGTCTACCTACTCACATTCTCGAGCTAATTATTCAATTAACCTAGTTTGGACCCAATCAAGTCCATAACAAATCGCAACTTATGGTTTATGCTTTAACATGCAAAAAATTTTACTTTGGAGTCAGTCACTAATCTCTTTACGATATGTCAATTAGACACCTCCATAAATTTTACTTTGGAGTCGCCACTAATCTACAAAAAAATGTTACTTTGAATGGTGCAACGCATTGTCCTCTTCGGTGCAAAAACTTCGAGTCTTGAGCATGTCTATTCATAATTTGTCATTCCTTCAACTCAACGGCAACAACCTGTCAACCACAGTTCCTGAGTTCTTCGCTAGATTCCCCAATCTAACTACTCTTCGTCCGATTTATTGTGGGTTGCATGGAGAGTTTCCTTTTAAAATCTTTCAAATGCGGACACTTCAGACCCTTGACCTTTCTTGCAACCAACTTCTTCGGGGGTCCTTTGCCCAATTTTCCGGAGGACGGTTCTCTTGATACTTGTGGTCCTCGGTAAAATCTCAGAAGTTCGTCTAGTTTAGAATTGTTAATTGCGGTTTGAGTCGATTGATCCCGACCTCCATTTCGACATGTCTTTGAGCAATCTTATGGGTTCGGTTTCTTCATTTAGTATGTCCAAGCATCTGACACGGATTATGCTATCCTGCAATGCTCTAACTGGAGAGCTTCTGAGCCTTGTAAAAGTAGATTTGCGGTACAACTCATTAGACGGAACCATTCCCTTGTCCCTCTTTACACTTGCTTCAATTAAGGCGATAGAAATTTCCAACAGTCAGTTTTCTGGTGAGCTGAGTGGTTCTCTAAATGTCACTTGCTGTCAACTAAACGCGCTCGATTTGAGCAGCAACAACTTAAAGGAACCCATACCAGTGTTTATTTTCGAACTTCAAGGACTTTAAACTAACTCTCACTTTCTCCTAACAATTTCAGTGGCTCATTGCACATTGATGTGTTTCAGCCGTTCAAGAACCTCACTTATCTCGATATTTCCCACAATTGTTTGTCAATTGATGCTACTGCATCCACTTCTGCTTTGTTCGGTTCCACTACTCTTTACACTATAAACCCGTCTTCCAGTCAACTGAGTTCGGTTCCTGAATTTTCTTCTCTCTCTCAAAGAATCATTTCCATGGCCCTGTGCCGGGGTCTGGGTAGCACCGACACGCCTAGAAGGCCGTCGCGTCGGTATCGGACACGTGTCGAACACCGACACCCGTCCGACACGCTCAGAGACCCGTCCGACACGCGGTCAACGCGTGTCGGACATCCGACACCTGGTCAACACAGGCGACTCGCCGGCCACACGCGCGTCGTTGAGGAAGGAGAGCAGGCAAAGAACGGAACTGGAGGGCAGAGATCGGCGGAAGAGGGGGAGTCGACTTCGAGGATCAAGAGACAACCAGAAAAGTGAATCGGCGAGAAATAGAAGCAGCCACCGCCGTTGAGGCTGCGGTGGAAGCTGAAAGGGAAGGAGATAGGTGTCTGGAAGGGACCTGCCTCCATTTAGGTCTTCGGTAGAGGTGGCACTCAAAGGAGGCGAGGTAGGCATTGCGAGAAGGCTGATGGAGGAGCGGGGCCAGATCCAAATCTCGATCGAACCCGTCCTCTGCTTAGGAAGAAGTCTCTGCCTGGATGGAGGGAGGGAGAGAGATGATGGAGAAAATGGAGAGAGAAAGTGAAGGAGACGATAAGATACGTGGCTGTGCAAACAGAAAAGGACGTGTCCCATCACATGAGCTGGAACGCAAGAGGCAATAGCCAAGCTGCAGTACACAAAAATATCTATTTACTCCATTTTGATTTTTTTTTCCTTGATTTTTTATATTTTTTGGCCAAGAGGACTCTATCTTGGTTAACGAGATTACAATTTATCCCAATTTTAATGTAAATTCATTTAAGTTTTTTTTTAATTTATATATTTATGTATTTGAATAAATCAATTACAAAATATTAATTTTAAATATATATTTAATATATAACATGTCCCCGACGTATCGAAATTTCTTATTTTTGAAAAATTACGTGTCGGAGTGTCGAGCCGTGTCGTGTCCCGTGTCGCGTATCACTGTCGGTGCTATTTAGGCCAGGATCAGTTTGCCAAGCGTAGTCTGTACTTGACCTTTGCAACAACAATTTCATGGGAACCATCCTCAGTGCTTAATGTTGCGGAGACTCAAGATGTTGAGTTTTGATCGGTAGTTTTAAGATTATTGCATGAATATTTACAAACGATTCTAGCGCGATAAATCACCGTATTGATCGTCGATTTTATTAGAAATTTTGTTCATGAAAATTATTTTTTTATCGCACAGTGAGATAAATCCCGTTGAGACGAGAAAAACGATTGGTGATAGTCCTATGGGAACGACGTACGCGCTGGATGCGTATAGAAAGAAAATTGTCGCGCCGGATGAACAGTGAAGAAATTGGTCCACTGGTTCGGCGTGCAGTGAAAAAAAAAAAAGGAAAGGGAATAGTTGCGTCAGTAGGCGCAAAAGAAGAATGGAGCAGCGCGTGCATGAGGAGCGTGCATTGCACGCACCACTCCAACTGCAGGAGCGTGCAAGCCATGCGCCAAAGATTCTGTGCAGGGTCAGCAGTGTGGGCGCGTGCGAGCTGCTGTAGCAGAATTTTTTGTTTTCCCAGATTGCATAGTGTTTGGTTCTACCCTCCCTCACGCAAGAATATTCCTGTTTTGCAACTGGGTGACAATTTTGCGATTTTTTTTTTAGCACGTAAATTTCCTGTTTTTCCTTAAATTAAAAATACATATGAAAAATACGGATATAATTTGGGATATTATTGCAATTTTTTGGCTATATTTCCCTATATATATTTTTTGAAAATACAGAATATTGCTTTCATGTAAATGACCACTCATGGTTCACGGATAGCATGTATAAAAATGCTTGTAAGTTTAGTTCGAAGCAAACTTGAACAATGGTAGGAGATTATGTTATCTTATATTTTGCATTTGATTATGATCGATGCATGAATTGCATGCATCATGCTATGCCTATATGATTAAGAGATAAATGATCAATGGATCATGTGTCTTGATTATTTTTTCTAGTGGGAGTTCGTAGGTTGGTAGAATTCGATGGAATTCTCACCTACAACTTGAATTTTGTGCGAATTGAACTAAATGCCCGATAGTGATACAATCATAACACAGAAGTTGATTGGGAACATGGTGAACTTTCGTTTCGGTGTCTTTTGTCAAATTATCATTTATTTAACTTGCTCTTTGCTGCAAAATTAATTATATGTGTTAATGTGAAAGATGTGCTAGTATTAATTATGCGCTTATTCTGTCAATATAGAATTACCATTGACTATGGCTTCTGCATCTAAGACCATTATGGCTGACCTCAATAAGGGTGAAAAATTGAACGGTGACAATTATGATATTTGGCACCGAAAGGTTCGAGACATCCTTGAAGAACAAGAGGTTTTGGAAACCCTCAACCACACCATGGATCAACCTAAGTAAGGAAATTCTGCTCAACACGTAAGAGATCTAGAAGCTTATCTAGCTTGGAAAAAGGAAAATAGCATTGCTCGCATCATATTGCTCTGTATGTAGGATGATCTCATGTGCGAGTTTGAAGGACTTGAGAATGCTCAAGATATTTGGACTACTCTGAAAGAAAAGTTTGGGAGCACGTCTGCTACTAAATTAAGGAGGCTCACTATCAAGTTTGACACCTTTCGAAAGCATCAAAATCAAAATATGAGGCAACACCTTCGGGAGATGTCAAACATGATACGAGAGCTCAAGACAGCAGGCCATATTCTAAGCGATGAGCAACAAGTTCAGGCCATTATTAGGTTTCTTCCCGAAAGTTGGGAGCATATGAAAATCAACATGATGCATAATGAGAATATCACAACTTTTGATGATATAGCGCGTCATTTGGAGTTAGAAGATGAGCGCCTAGAGGCTGCTAAATCTTCTATGCATGCTTATGTTGCTAAAACCGGTTCGCGTAAAGCTTTAAGCTTTAAGCGTAAAAGGAACTATAAGTTCAACAACAAAGGGAAGGAGACCGATCGGGCATCCAAAAGAGCCAAAACCCTTGAGGCAAGAAGCGTCCTAGAAAGAAGGCCAAGGCCAAAATGATCTGTTACAATTGTGGCAAAATGGGTCATTTCGCTCGTGAATGCACCGAGCCAAGGAAGGTAAATGATTACTCCATTATTTTAAGTAATGCTTTTGTTTATAGCATCGTAATGCATGCTGAATCACATCCTACGTGGACTATAGACTCGGGAGCCACGCACCATGTAGCTAGAGACCGAGGAGCATTTATGAAGTATCATCGGATACCGCTAGGAAAAAGATGGATATATGTTGGAAATAACTCCAAAATTAAAGCAAAGGGTGTTGGCCCATGTAAATTAAATTTACATGGTGGTTGAACTCTGTTCCTACATGATGTCCTCTATGCTCCCGATATTCGGCGAAATTTGGTCTTTGTAGTTGTTCTTCTATGCTTAGGTTATGTTTTAAATTTTCATGGTGATTGTGTTGACATTAAGTTTGGAACGACTTATTATGGTTCTGATTATGTCTTGAATGGTTTTATGATTTTAGACATTGACAATAATATGTACAATGTTAACGTAAATGATTGTTTTTCTTTAATTGCATCTTCTCAAAATGTAAATATTGATGCAAATGTTTGGCATGCTAGACTAGGTCACATTGGGTTAGATAGAATGAAAAGATAGTTAGAGAAGGCCTTTTAGGGTCACTCGCTAAGATCGATTTACCCACATGTAAACGCTGTCTAGCAAGAAAGACAACTAGAAAACTATTTGGTAAAGGAACTAGGGCTAAATTTCCATTGTAATTAGTACATTCCGATATTTGTGGTCCATTAAATGTGAAGGCGAGGCATGGAGCCCCATATTTCATCACATTTATAGATGACTTCATATGCTTCGATTATGTTTTTTCGATCTCCCATAAGTCAGAAGCATTAGATTGCTTTAGACGATATATGAGTTTAGTAGAGAACCAGTTAGATAAAACAATAAAAACATTAAGAACTGATCACGGGCGTAAGTATCTATCTAAGCAATTTAAGGCTCTTTGTAATGAAAAGGGTATTAAAAGGCAATTGACTATTCCTTATACCCCACAACAAAATGGGATAGTTGAGAGAAGGAATAGAACCCTATTAGAAATGGTTAGGTTTATGATAGCACAAACAAATTTACTGATCTCATTCTAGGGAGATGCATTATTAACTACTGCATATATACTTAACCGTGTACCTTCTAAGTCGGTCACTTCCACTCTTTATGAATTATGGACCAGTAGAAAATTAGATTTAACCAAACTGCGACCTTGGGGGTGCGGAGGATATGTTCATGACTCTTCCCATAAATATGAAAAATTAAGTCATAGAGGGAAGAAATATATTTTTATTAGATATTACGAGCACTCCAAAGGGTATGTGTTCATAGGTGAACAGGCTGATGGAAGTGTGACCGAAATGGAATCACGAGATGTCACGTTCTTAGAGAACGATTTTCCTAGTAGAGGTGAAATCGATAAGAATTTAAGATTATATGAGATGGAAAATTCTAATAACGCACCCACTAATGTTGATGAAGAAAATAATGATTTACCTCAACATACTAGACCTAGTAGGAGTGTTGCATTGTCTAGTGAACCGAACTCGCAAGGACTTCGATTACGTAAAAGTAATCATATAAGCATTCCTTGTCGTCGTTTTGAGATTGAAGGGGAAGCATTTATGGTTGCTTCACAATGCGATGCAGACCCTAATACAATTGAAGAGGCTTTGTCATCTCCCGACAAGGAAGAATGGAAAAATGCTTTGGAAGATGAAATGGAGTCTATGAGAGCAAACCATGTTTGGGACTTGGTTGATCTACCACCCGGACGCAAAGCAATTGGAAATAAATGGATTTTCAAGATCAAACGTAGGGTGGATGGATCCATTGAAAAGTATAAGGCTTGCCTTGTGGTGAAAGACTATACTCAATAAGAAGGTATAGATTATGAGGAAACTTTTTCACCGGTTGTAAGGTTTGCCTCCATACGCCTTATCCTAGCTATAGTCACAAATTTAGACTTAGAATTACATCAAATGGATCTGAAGACAACATTTCTCAATGGAGAACTAGATGAAGAAATCTATATGAAGCAACTAATATGTTTTATAGCTAAAGGCCAAGAGTGAAAAGTTTGCAAGCTTCATCGTTCAATATATGGCCTTAAACAATCATCTAGATAGTGGTACCTTCGTTTTCATCAAGCCATAACTTCTTTTGGGTTTGTGATGATTGAAGAAGATCACAGTGTGTATGTCAAACGATCTGAAAATAAATTTGTGATTTTATCACTCTATGTGGATGATATTCTATTAGTTGGGAATATAAGGGTCTAGTTATCATCATAAAAGAATGGTTGTCCTCCACTTTTGAAATGAAGGACATGGGAGAAGCTGCTCATATTTTGGGAGTGAAGATAGAAAGAGATCATTCACGACACCTTCTTGCTCTATCTCAAGAGTCTTATATAAAAAAGATTCTTGAACGATTCAATATGCAGCATTATAATCCCAATGATACCCCTATCATGCAAGGCGAACGCCCGAGTTCTGATATGTATCCTAAGACTCTAAGAGAAAAGAAAGAAATGGAAATTATTCCTTACTCTAGTGCTATCGAGAGTTTAATGTATGCTATGATATGTACTCGACCCGACATATGTCATGCCGTGGGGATAGTGAGTCGCTACCGGTCAAATCCTGGCCAAGAACATTAGAAAGCAATCAAGAGGATCCTAAGATACTTGAAAGGCACAACGGACTATCGACTTTGTTATCAAGGAATTGATTTACACTTAATTGGTTACTCCGATGCTGATTGGGGAGGAGATTTTGATGAGCGCAAGTCGACATCCGGATATGTGTTCTTGCTTAATAAAGGTGCGATTTCTTGGAATAACAAGAAACAGACATGCACAGCTCTATCTACAATGGAGGCTAAATTTATTGCATGTTGTCACAACTCCTCTCTAGTCCTACATTGCCTAGGAGGAGGTCTTGGGAAGGCTTTATAAGCCTTGGGGCGCCCTTAGACTTGCAAGACGCGTTTTCTGGGAGTTGTATGGGCGACGCTTGGAGGAACAAAACCATGAGAACTGTGTGTTCAAAGCAGACAATATCTTATAAAGTGGCGCAGCGGAAGCGCAGTGGGCCTAGGCCGTTACGGTTGGTATCAAAGTCAACCTTCGACAGCGTGTGGGGCCACAGCGGGCTCTTATTAGTGCTAGAGGGCACAGCGAGGACGCTATGCCTTTGAGGGGGGAGTTTGTCACAACTCCTCTCTAGTCCCACATTGCCTAGGAGGAGGTCTTGGGAAGGCTTTATAAGCCTTGGGGTGCCCTTAGACTTGCAAGACTCGTTTTCCGAGCGTTGTATGGGCGACGTTCGGAGGAACAAAACCGTGAGAACCGTGTGTCCAAAGCGGACAATATCTTGCAAAGTGGTGCAGCAGAAGCACGGTGGGCTCAAGCCGTTACACATGCTCTGCTACGGTATAAGAAGCAGTATGGCTCAAACGTTTCTTTGAAAATTTAGTCATAATCACCGATGTTCAAAAATTAGTGACAGTTTATTGTGATAGTCAAGCAGCCATTGCCTATGTGAAAGATCCCAAGTATCATGGTAGGACAAAGCATATTGACATAAAGAATAACTTCATCGGAGATGTAATACGCGAGAATGAAGTAATCCCTACAATATATTTCTATGAACAAGATGGTTGCTGATCCATTCACTAAAGTTGTTCCTAAAGACGTGTTCTTGATGCATAGAATGTCTTTAGGGTTGCGTAGAATATAATATGTAATATTGTCGAGGATTGTTATATTATGTATATGTACTATATACGATCTGTACTTATTATTGAATGAATTGATGTTTTATTCTCAAGTACAACTCATTATAAGACTCGCATAAGCACACATATTCTTGAAAAGTATGTCACTATGCAATGATTGGCTCACTCACACGAGCAATCACCTCAAGCGCTGTAATAAGTGAGTTGAGACGAGACAGTATCTACGAAAGACCTTGGAAGAGCAAATTCAGTACATAATATATTTATGTCACCTTTATTGGAATCAAGATGAGGTCTATGATTTATATATGATGAGACCGAACATGGTACTCCCACAATCATGAATGCCTGATGGAAGCCGGATGCGAGTGCTTAATTGAGCTTTGTAGAGAGCGAGCCGATATAGCACTCGGGCTAAACATACGTACATGAAAAGCATGTGACTATGTTTAGGCTAAGATCCGTGTAGTGGATATATTTGATAAATGACATATGCTCTTGTGAAAAGAGAAATCCACTATAGCATGTAATTCATACTACATGTGCTTTATTCGACCAATAAAGAAAATGGGTATAATTATCTCTACTTACTCATCGTGTGAGTCCTTGAGGTAATTCATGAATTGATTACCTCAATTTGTACCCTATGTTACTTCTGACTATGTGCTCAAAGTAACGGATTAATGTTCTACTTTAACATGTTATCGGCGGTCATGAAAATTAATATGGTTTTATGGGACGTGTCTAGGAAAGCAGCTTGTTTTGAAATGGAGAGAGATATGACGTGAAGGAAGAGTATTGTTGTTTTTCATCTATCACATGTATTTACTGGTCGACTAATTATATCGCTTATTGTGTGTGCGGATATAATTGCAAATACATAGTGGATTAAAGAATGTCAAGTATAGCTTTTAAGGGTTAGGTATACTTAGACCGATGTAACAAAATATGCCTGGGCTCTTGTGAGACATCATATTTTTTTTTTTTTTGAGGTTGTAGCTGTTATGTATTCCTAATAGGTGCGTAGGAATCGAGCTCCCAAGTGCGGTGTACTCATTGGTCGCATGACGTATTTGCAAGTATGAATTGATTCCAAAGTAGACGATGTTAATTGCCTTATATTCTTAATAGAGTATTATCATGCCCTTCATGTCCGAGTGGGAGATGTAATAATACGTACATGAAGAGATATATTTGATACGTCCATCAAAGGGTGCATTTGAGAGGACCCCACGAACATGTGCTTTTTCAAAATGTTGCCTTCTTATCTTCTTATAGGTAAGATGTGAAGGGGCACGAAGATAGAAGATGAGAAAAACGTTAGATTAGAAAACCAAAAGAGACGAACGTACGTTTTTCTCTCGTTCCCTCTCTCCCTCTCTCAAGAACCATAAAACAAACGAAAGGCAATTCACCGTTACTTTGAGAATCGATTTGCATTGATATTGTGAAACAAGAATACTTTCCGCATGTGATTGTATTCGACTTGTCGTGAGTTTGAAGATTCGTGGAGGACGCTCGGAGATTCAACGAAGTTTTTGGGTAAATTCCGTAATGGAACATCGATAGAGGTTAGTAGAATTTCTCAATGTTAAAATTTCAACACCTCTATATAATCTCAATCTCAATTTCAATCTTAATATCCATCTCTTCACTCCACCGCTCACGCCTTTGACGAGTCCCCGCATCTCAAGACGATGTCGTTGAGATCGGAGAGCGGAATTACCTACATGAATGACACTCCCCTTCTTTGTTATCATCGTCGTCCGTAATTGTGGAATGGAAGAAGAAGAAGAAGAAGAAGAAGAAGAAGAAGAAGAAGAAGATAACTCTGATTAGTTTTGACTTAAAGAGATTGCTAGAAATTGACTTATCTAATACATAAAGAAAAGCCTGAAAAAAAAATACATAAATAAAAGGGCTACTTAATTCATTCTCTAGAAAAAAAAAAACAATTGATGGTAGTTGGAATCTTTTCAACTATACAGTTAGTACTTATCAATTATGGTGGCGATTCTATGTTTGGAAAGAAACTACAGATAGGCTCTGTTTATTTTGCGAAAGAATGCAAAAATTTTGAAAAATATTTTTCAAGAAATCATTTTGTAGAAAAATAACAATATTTTCTTGTGTTTGGTTGAAACCTAAAAATCAAACAGAAGGTAATGTCCAATGTTTGGAAAGGAAATAATTTTCCCTAATTTAAAAACACAGTTTCTATCGGCCGAAATTTTTTTTTTCTTTGATTGTTCATTTTTCATGCCCCAAACGCAGTACAATGAGGAAAATATTTTTTTGAAAGATGTTTTCTGCGAGACAAACGAAGCGTTAGTGATCGCCAAATCTATCATTGTCTCACATTGAAGTTCATACATGCCACTATGCTTGATTCCTTTCATTATCACCAGAGCACCTCGAACAACCTTCAGAACTCCACCTTGTGAAGAATACCCGCATCCAGCTGAATCTAGGGCACCCAAGGAAATTAAGTTCTTTTTCAATTTCGAAACGTGTCTTACTCCAATCAATATCCTCACAATACCATCATACATCCTAATTTTAACATCACCAACTCCCACAACATCGTATTCAACGTTGTTCCCCAATTGCACTTTATTACTATCCGTGCACCGATAAGTAGCAAACCAGTTCCTGTTTGGTGTAGCATGAAAAGAATAACGGGAATCCATAATCCATCTGTCAAATGATGAATTCTCAGTGACAGACAAGACCCTATCGACACCATCAGAATTGTCGACTATAGCTGCAATATCATCTGCAGATTCAACTATAATTTCCTTGCCTGTTTCATTTTTCAACTTAAAACAATTCCTTCTAAGATGCCATCTCTCGCCATAATTCCAACAGATAGCACCACTAGTCCTAGACCGACTACGTCTATTCGAGTTCATACTACTACTGCTACCACGAATATTAGTTCTTCTTCTATTTTCACATACTAAAGCAGTAGATACATATTCATCAGATTCTCTTCTACGGTTGTTCTTACTTAAAATCAAATCTCAAATACCATCAAACGTCAAACTTATTGACCCGGAGGAATTACTAACAGCAATAACAGTAGTATTCTAACTATCGGGTAATGAAGATAACAGAATCAAAGCACATACCTCATCTTCAAGGTCAATATCAACCGAACTCAATTGACTAACAATCACATTGAATTCATTGATATGGTTAGCAATGAACACACCTTTGCTCATCTTCAAATTAAATAAACGTCGCATCAAATAGACTTTGTTGATCATAGAGGGCTTCTCGTACATATCCGACATGGCTTTCATCAAACCCGTAGTGGTCTTCTCTTTGACGATATTAAACGCAACGTTACGAGCCAACGTCGGTCGAATAACACCCAGCGCTCGTTTATCCAACAATTCCTAATCAGCTTGCTTCCTCGTCTCTGGTTTCTCCCCAAACGGGGACAAGTGCAGCTTCATCTAGTATAAATAGTCTTCAATCTGCATCTTCCGAAAACCAAAGTTCTTCCCCTCAAATTTGTCGATTTTCACTTTTAATTATTCTGTCGCCATCGATTTGCTTCAACTCGATAAGCCTAGCTTTGATACCAATTATTGCGCGGAACAAGTGATCGAATGATAAAATAGACAGAACAAGAAAATAAATCGGACACCAGATGTATATGGTTCAATCGTACGGACCTACATCCACGAGAAGAGCAGCAACGAATTTCACTATAGATCAAGTGATATACGGAGATTACAGACCAAATTTGAGTAACTTAAACACTCTCAATGTTTCCCAGCCCAATTACATCTAATAACGCACACAGTGTTTAGCCCCCAATTCCTAGTAAAATAATCTCTCAATCTCACAAATGAATTAAAATACAAATTCTTACCGCAAGAATTTCTCGACTAGGACACAAAGTTATTCAAGTAATTCCACGGACAGAATCCACGATGAAGTTAACCCACTGCCAGCACTTGTTGCCAGCACTTCTTGAAGACTTCACGTTTTTTTTTTCTCGTCTCTCCCTTCAAATCACAAGTACCTATTATAATATATATGTACCGAGACTGACTTTTGAAAGGATCCGTATCTTCCTTTTCTTCTTATCTTTTATTGACCAAGTCAAACTTCAAAGAAAACAAAGTCCGCTTGGACTTTCCAATTGAAAGCCAAGATCAAAACCGTATATCAAAGTGCATCCAATTTCAAATAGGAAGTATCCAATTCAAAATATTCAGATTTTGACTTCGGGTTCAAATTCGAGACATATTATAGCGGGATAACTCTTGTGAAGGAAGGAAACTGCAGCTCGTATTTGTTTGCTTCTTTGAGAGCCGTAGTTACCCGCGAACGTTTAGAAGTGAAGGTACAAGAAGCCCGCATGGCAGGGCACACCTTATGTTTGGAACTTTCCATCCGATCTGAATCAATCGGGCAGAGAACGTAAGAAAAAAACGAGGCAAAGCACATGCATTACTAATAGGCTAAGATTCACACACCTTTTAATCGTGTGCTAAAAGCTTTGGGTTCTTGATCGTTTGGAAGCCTTTCGATTTGGAACCCAGGTCAGAGATTACAGTCATCATTAACATCTCCCATTTTAGGCGGGACAAATTCGACAGTGTCGAGGTTCGATTTCTTGCCGTCATTAGCATTCATTAGCGGATAATCTATCTCCGTTGCCTTTTGTCAAATATGAGCACGTGAAAATCCAAGTCCCCCACGTACTTGAAGACTAAGGAGTGGCCCTCACAAATTGAGTAATGCTCCGCAAATTCCTTCCATCCCTTTGATAACCAATCCATATCATCCCATTTTTCCAATTCCACACTCCAACTTCCACCGTTCGGAACCCTCAAACGGACCGTTTCGGGAAGATACTTGCCATACTTTCTCATAAACATCTTCGGAATTCCCTAGTTTCTCATAAACAAGCAGTCTGGGATATGTTTTAACACGAACCGACTCGAAAGAAAAGGCTAGCGCGTAGAACGCGTCAGCCTTCCAAGCCTTGGTACATCCAAAAGAACGCTTAAAGAAAAGAACTTACAGTGCAAAGTGTGTGAGAGAGTGTTAGCTTACTCACCACTGAGATTCCGATAACTTGTTCAATTCCTTCTATTAGATCCTTCAAGAATATGGATGAATCAATATGAATCGACAAAGGTTATAAAGGGGGCAGGAACGTAAATGACAAGAAACTTAAATATACGGAGATTAGACGCAATCGTGGCTAGCCATGTAAATGCAAGGAAAGATAAATCATAGCAAAGTAAAGATAAATAAAATTATAAAAAGACGTTGAGTTTTGTAATTGATTGAGAGAAGTTTACAAGAAATGTATAGGTTTTTGTAACTATTTACAGATGGTTACAAATAATGGTTAAAGACATCGGTTAATGAATTCGCATGACTAAATAACTCGCTAATCCTATTTGGGGTTACAAGAAATCATTCTATAATTTCCGACTATTAAGCAACAAAATGCGTATAAACTTTTTTGTCATTGGTGTATTAAATGCTCATATCGAACCTCGATCTACCTATATTGACGGGGCTAAAAGCATTGTTGTGTCCCTGCCTTCTTAAGATGGGTTCGGCCCATTGAGAATATCAAGTCTAGCTCATGAGGAATTAGTAGGCTGATTATTCGAGATCACTTTTTTCGTCATGTTAGTAGAGCCATGCTCCGAATTGTCCATCAGATTCTAATATTTAGTAGAGTAATGTAGATAGGGAATTAGAAAAATTGCCTTATTTGTAAATGACTGTAGATCTAGATTTAAGTCAAGTAGTCATTTTTTTAAGAAGAATTTAGATTCAAACTTGAGCTCCGAAAATTGAGACTTTGAACACTACTACATTGTCTCCATCAACGGTAGCAAATGCTTGCCGACCGGCAGAGGAGAATGCCACATGCTCGTTTGGATAGCTCCTTATCTTCACCGGCCAAGATCTTTCTAAATCTCTAAGAGGTCGCAACTTGTTTGTTTTCCTGAATATGTATCTTGATGAACACGCAAACAAGATTTCTGCCCATGCATATTCTCGGGCAGCCAGAATGAATTTGAGTGATTGTTTTGGAGATTGTATAGAGTTTGTAGGACACCAGAGGCAGCTGAGGACTAGAGCAGAGCATGAAATTATCATCTTAAGGAGATGAGATCTAATTAGTATAAAGAATCACTCCATCATCGAACTTTTCTAGACAACAGAGTTGGTGCGGGACCATTTTTTCTTTCCTTTTACGAGACCACCTCAAGGGTAAAAGAAATTACTTCAAGAAATATTCTCAAATCTACGTTACATTCTTGATCAACTCTGCATATTGGCATGAGATAAGGATTGCAAACATGCCAATATGCAGAGAGATCGGAATTTTGGAAAATGCAATTTCCCCGCGTAATTTTTACTAGTCTCTAAAAAACCTCAGGAAATTTTATCACCATTCGATCCCTTGAAGCAGAAAGGTTTGCTTTCTTTGATCCGATTCACTAAACAAAACATGGCATACCAAAGTTTACGCCTAATTCTTAACATTCCTTCTGAAAAGGGAGACTTTGAGTTCAATAGCATCAATTCTAAAAGCTTGAACATGCGGACATCTCCTTTCTTTGGAGAAGTTCCCAAGCCATGTTGTGTGTAGTGCAGGAGCTTCGGTAGTCATGGCCCATCCGAACATTTAAGAGTTGCGGCTTGCATGCTTCCATTGATGCGCCCCTTAAGAAAACAGCCTGGCACAGTCTGCAGGGTTTGATTTTTTATCAGCAAATGATCCATGAGTAAGAACGCAAAAGGTATGATAATTGACACAAGTTAACCAGACCAAATTCTGCACGAGTACTAGTATCTCAGGATCTCTTCTTACCACATTTTGCTTCAATAGGTTATGTGATCAGTTGACTACTATGAATAAAGGATTCTGCAACTTGGACTTGTTGCCTACTTCGGGAGATGTAGTTGCCTGAGAACACTGACAAAGTAGAACTACGAGGAGACAGCATGCCAGGGCTCACCTCGTGTTTGGAATTTTCCATCCTACTTGAATTATTCAGGCAGAGAGCATAATCACTTATAGGATAAGATTGACAGACATTCCGAATCTTGTCGCTGAAGCTTTGCTCCTTCATAAGTTTGGGCAGTCTGTTAGTCGATCGAAAATGTATCAAGAATAGTGTTAGAGGTACTGAGATTGAAATCCATAGAATTAGTTCATGAAGTGATGGGGGCTGGGCAAACTATGGCGTGAGGCCAAACTCCACCTCTAGTAGGAAGCTGAAAAGGTGAGAGACCGTTCTTTTCATGAAACTTCCTCCTTCAATGTCAATACTGGCTTTTGAGATTCATCCTTGATTATTTCAGTAAGTGATCAATAGACTTTAATCTGAATCTACTTGCGTATTGATCATTAAATACCTATTAGAAAATTGAAGCATGTGACGTTAGCAAATCTCATTGAGTGGTCATCAGGAAGGATTTGACACATCCGATTCAAACTGTTTATGACTTAATCGCACTTTTTCAAATTTTAGAGCTTGATTGTACATTAAGCTAAATGTCAATATTTTTTTATGCAATTTCTCACAATACAAAAAGAAAAGAAACGAAAAGAAAACAATGGATATCAAACGTTAAGAGAGTTGAAGGAAAGGAAAAAGAAACCAAATGGGATGCTTCGATAGAGGATTTGCTTATTCGGCACACTAAATGTCAATCAATTAGAAATCGGTTATCATTTTAAGAGTCATTTATGCCTAATTTTATTTGTTTATTAGCTAATGTGAATTAGCATTTTACCATTTACGGCAATACTTTATGGGAGGGTTATGTAACTTGCTTTAGGTGAAGAGCCTATTCTACTCCCGATCTTCAGTTCTCATCGGCAGCTCCCTCTTCTTTTCAAAACTGTCAGTCAATGAGAAAGAGGGAAATTGGAAAAAGAATCACTTACTTGGATAAAAATCTTCCTCGTCTCAACCTGCGGCTCTGCATCAGTAGCTTCCATTTGTCGGTGATTAGACAGGGTTAAAAAGATAAAAGAGTTTAGAACTTATTGTGATTCACGCGTCAGGATACGAATGTCATTAATTGGAGCTCACCAATTTTATGCTGATAACCTTTGTATGGTTGCATTGAGATCACCCTCCCATTCCCCCCGGCCCCACTAGTATTTATACTCATTCATGTTTCTTTCTAAAATTTAGCCAATGCTAATGCCCAAGTGGACATTCTCATTGGACAAATTTTATACACGTCACAAAATCATTTCGACCTATTGCCCCACTGGTTGAATTTGGTGTTGAACGAATTTGATTAAAGAACTTGTAAAAGTACGAGGATTTTTTTTTTAGCAATTTCCATGCATTAGCCAGCATTTCGGGCACCTTGGGAGGCATTTCCATTTTGCTTTCATCTTAACCTTCAATATAGACTTTTCATAAGCTCATTTTCCTCATAGCGTCCCAACCCTCGCTCTCTTGTTTTAATAAGAACGTAACTATGCTATTCATTGGTTTCTCACGCAAGATTTGAGTAGGCATGATGATTGAGCTATAAATTCTGATTGAACTATCGTGTCCTTGGATTTCATGGAAACACGTTGATTGAACATGAACGACGATCAGATAATGTCAACCCTGAATGTACAGTGTTGTAAATCGAGAACTTAAGAGGACTTCTTATGCAGCAAGGGATCAGATACCGAGCGAGCATATCCGCATAGAGCTCGTATTGAGCAATCATCCCGAGCCCCCACTTGTCTTTCAGCTGCCTACAGAGGTTCAAATCCATGTCTTAGACCACCGATCCATCTCTGCAGGGGCGTGTGCACGGAGGATCTGGAGCTGAAAAGTGACTGGATCCATAAAAGTGCCCGAAATCAGCTTGCCATGGCTTCCCGTCACCTGATGTGAACAGACTGGAAAATGATTCTGTTCCTACCAGATCAATGAACTGTTGGCATCGGCAGCGATCCCTCTCAAGGATAGGATTGACAATGAACATGTTCTCATGTCGCCTCTTCTCTCCTGTGCAAAAGGCAAATGGCATCATCCACGCTTCCTAGATTGCAGATTAGTTCAGTAGTTGAATTTCAGTCTTTCAAGTGCAAAAGGAGAAACCGAAAAATGTACAGTTCAGGCTTCATGACGTGACTAACATGCAAGCATAGGATGTTCACTCCTGAAGCACCAGCAGCATCTTTCATTCTCTTGTGATCCAGAAAGGAAGCAGTTGTGGGAAGAACTATAGAGTTTTGAACAAGCCCAACTCTGACAACTCGTGGTTCTCTTAATTACTCCTTGTCTGCCGTAAAGCGAAATGCCTGAAAGAAAATCAGAATAAATTGATCAATTCCACAAAACTGGTCAAAATGAATAAAAATCAAAGGATCCTACCAAGAACTGCAGTAATGTTTTTCAATAAGAGGAAACAACTACCAAATAGCGACTGCCACAAAGAATATGTAAGAGTACTTCTTAGCTTCAACGATAGCAAGTTTAATCAACTAGAATGGTTCGACGACATCAAACTTTGGACGTTACTCTATCCGTTGGCTCGCTAACTCCACAGAATCCCAACATGGCACAAGACTATGCTAGTCAAACTTTCTCACACCTTCCATCTCATAGAAAAACTCAGAACCAAGAATCTATGCTTAAACAGATTTCAGAATAGCTCATTTCCAGGACTATGCTCTTCAAGACCTCCCTAGTGATAAGTTCTCAATATTGCCAAAGGACATCTGGACCAGATCTTTGCAATTCATTGCTTTTAAACAAATATTTCCCCAGTTAGGACTATATGTATGAATCTCAGTGACATAATAATAGTCGGTCCAGACTCTTCTATCTATCACAGGCATGAAAGATTACCGAGTTATAAATAGAAGCTCCCTATGCCCCTTTGCAGAGAGAACAAGGAGCACACATCGGAAGATCTTTGCTCATGTCCCTCAGAGAACTTCCAAACAATTGTTGGCCCGAACTTTCATTTGCAGGCCTGAGCAATGCTGGAGGAACTTGCTTCAGAGGCTATTGAGGTGACATTAGATTAAGGCAATCATAAATTGAGTGTTTGTTGGGTGGAGTTAAGCAACTTTGTCTGCCATGGTTGCCAAAACGAACACGAGGCATTGAAACTGATTGCCCTAGAGAGAAGTACGCCAAAAAGCTTGTTCAGTCCTTTCAGGATGTTCAGTCATCTCACCGATGACAAGCAAGTATTTCTTATGCACACACTCAGATTCGCCATAAGCTCCAAGCAGGAATGTGCTGAGAAGACAAGTTTCATACTATCAAGAAAACTACTTTACACGAGGAACCTATTTGATTTACAGTGAGTCTTTATCAAACTCCAACCAAATGGTATTGAAACACATGAAACAGTGCAGACTAGTGTGACCAGGACTCTTAGCAACAACCTTTAAATCTCCACATCCAGTAAGCACCACAAAAACAGAAACAGTAGGATCACCTGTATGTCAAAGTTACATTCAGATGAGAGAGCTTTTGCAGAATCCGCCAAAGGATCAACTTGAAGAGTCCTTACACAATTCAATCCAATATGTAAACGACTGACTTCCTGAAATCAATATCATAAAGATTTAACAACAAAGTAATATTGTATCACAACGGAATGACATGCTTTGAGTTTTTGACATTTTAGGAAGAAGGCACCGATTGCTCAGTCATTTCAGTTGTCTCAACAAATATTTTCATGGGTGGTTGATCCGTGTCAATTCAAAATTCATTCGGAATAGAAATTACTCGATCAGCTCCAACTTTCTACACTAAGACTTTTAAGCTGTCAATCCTTACTTCTTGTAATTCTTTTTGTGTTCAGTCGTACAATTCGGGAGGCCACAACCATTCCAATCATGAAACCTAACGGAATAATAGCACTAGAATTCCTAAGATCCACCGTTCTGACGGAAGTCCAGCTCTTATTTAACTCGGGTGGTAAATGGTATGTCTACATATGCAGACCCGCAAGATGCAGAGCAGATACAAACATTCTCCTAGATTGACTAATGACATCAATATTCATGTAAACAGCAAAGCCTAAGTTTAATTGGAAAATGCGAGCGGAGAGACGAGACAAATCGAGCAGAACAGAATCGTACAATCTGACTACATCATTTGCGTATTTCATCCCAAGATTTTACTACAGCAATCCTTCTCCATGAAGCCTTTCCTTTTCTGATTAGCAACAATTCGAAATCTGTAGATGCTAGCACCATCAAGCTTGCAGAAAAGCACCAGTGCCAGAACATCTTCCCCAAAACGAAACTATGTCGTTTCTAATCCTGTGGATTTCACGAAATCAACTTCATTTCCTTAATAAGCTCAGGTCAAAATCCAATTGAAGAATAACACTCGAGAAATACACGCCAAGTCAATCGGATCAACATCGACAAGGATTCAAATCGACTGGATACTGCTTCGCGAGCCAGTATCGATCGAGCGACACTGAGAAGAGAGATGCAATGGAGAAGGGAAAACCTGAAAGACTTGGGGGTTGAGATCGTAGCGGAGGAGGCGATGGAGCGACTCGTATCCGCAAACAGAGCCGTCTGGAGATTGTCCGTTCTGCGTCGTCTCCATGGGCGAGCTGGAGAGGCGTGCGTCGGTTGAATTTGAAGGGAGAGAGAGAGAGAGAGAGCATGTACTTTAAGAACATGAACATGAACATGAAGAATTTCATAATCTTATGATGCAGAAGCAAAGAGAAAAACCAAAGGATGAGAATGGCTGCATTAATTGGGCCTTACTTATTCCGTGCGCGTTTGGTTGTTTATGCCGATAACATTTGTATCGTTGCATTGAGATCACCCCCCTTCCATTCCCACGGGTACCTGAACAGTGACGCATGAAGTAGTTCTGGTGTGCTTAGCTTACCCTTAGAAAAGATGTTCATTTTGGGGCACTCTTCCACTTCAATCCACCCCAAGGATGGAAACCTCAAGACGCAACTTGTGGTGGAGGAGAAGCATTCTAGGCTTGGCAGATTTTGGAGTCTCAAAATTATGAGTTTCCCAAACGAAATCACTTTTCCTTCTCCATTTTCATCTTTTGCCACTACTTCTTTCATTCTTTCACATTCTATTATAGTCATCTGAGTGAGATGCACCAAACTTGCGATCGTTGAAGCTGTCCCTAAGTGTACCAATCCAGAGGAATTCATCACCACTAGCTCCGTCAAATTCTGAAAGGATATCTCGGCTGGAAATAATGTTGTCAAACTAGGACATTCCCGAACCTCAAGTTTGTCAATACTCCGAAGAATTTTGGACACTAAACAGTCTTTGCTCCATACATGCTTTATGTTGTGTAGCTTGCTCAACTTGAGTTCTTTTAAATGTTCAAGCACCAAACAATTTCCCTCGTCAACAAGCCCTTCATCAGGGAATAATTCTTCAAAAGCACTACGGAAGAACTCAAGGCTTTGTAGGTTCCGAAATCTCTGTAAGAGGGATATGGGAGGAAAGACGGCATTTTCATCATGAAAACATGCCAATGTTAGTGCTTTTGGCTTGCCAAAGATGTCCTCAGAAAATTTTCCATTCTGTATCATCCGAATATCCTTATCGACCAATGAAAGTCTCTCTAAGGTGAAAATGCCCTGCGAATTTGCCGATACAATGAGAGAAGTAAATTCAACAAGATTCAGCAGTAAATCATGTGCCGTAAAAGGCAAACCTGTCACGGGATGCACTCATAGTGTTACTAAAACATATGAGGTTCGTTACGTTGTCTAAAAACTATAAGTAAGGGGGTTTCGAGTTTTCGTTAGTATGCAGTGGACGTGGAACATAACGGGGTGAATTAAAGAACAAAGAAGAATGCGGTGAATTAGGGTTCCAATGCTTTAATTTTTGAAATGAAATTAGAGTATGTTTTTTAAAGATTGTACAAAATAAAAAAGAGAAGAAAAGTTCAATGGTGAGAAACGTGAGAACAATGGAGAGGACCATGTGTCAAGTTCTCATTGACCTTCCCAAGTACATTATATTTAATTAGATTAGTTAAGGAATATCTTATGTTACAAACTAATAGGCAAGGGATATCATGTTAGTATCATGATATGATTAATATGCAGCGAACATAAGATTAGTAAGTGCTTTAAAGAACAAAGTAGAACCGAGGGAGAATAGTTGAAGTCATACCTTCTCAAATGAAGAGCGTGTTTCTTGGTCTGAAATGTCCCGATGATCATTTTTTCGAGGCCACTTGTTCATGGTTGCCACCAAAGGAAACATGTTCGAGTTTGTCACAATGTGTCACTCGCAATTTCTTCAAGAATGGCCAGTTCAAAGTAGACAAGTTAGGGCAGAAACGCTTGAGTTGTGGCATAGCATGGAACACCAGAGAGGTTAATTGCGGGAAAAGTGCTTGAGCAGTAGTGGAGTGTGGAGTGTTATCCCCACTTGCGACTATTTCCTTGATTGCACAAAACTCCACTCGAAGTTTCTCCAATTGGTTTAGACTTGTAGCCACCCAATGCGGAAACAGATTTTCAAGGCTCTTACAATTATCAACTTTCACTTTCCGTAAATGTTCAAAAGTGAGAGTATCTTGAGGACTGTCTATCCATATTTTGCTCAAATTTTCCATGTGAGAGAGAAATATCGACTGAAGCTTAGGAAATTGTACCTGCCATATTTGAAAAAATGACACCATAAATTTGATGACATTGAATTATGAACTTACTGTCCTCCCACAAATCACAACATTCTAGAACTTGTTAGTGACACAATCAAGGAGAGGTTGCTTGATGCTTTCACTTTAATGAACTAATGACTAAGGCCGTGTGCGGTGCAACAAAATAAGCTACCTTGAAGCCTGTACCACCCGTTAAAACTCATGCACAAAAAAGATAGGAGAACATTTCACCGAATTACGATCCAAAGAACGAAATGACGACCCCAAATACCACATGAATACTTTTGCAATTTTCGTAGAAATTTCGCGTGAAAAGAAATTTTAAGGCATGTTTCTTACACTAACAAGGATCCCCGGGAAAATGCAAATAGTCTTCGTGAACAAATAAAACATGTTATGCAAAAATAGATTCTAATACCAAAAAAAATGAAACGATTGTATGAGCTGCTATGAATTGTTCACTTAAGAGCCCATATGGAATTTTCATTTGGTCGTGAATTACGCTATTACCACTTGTCCCTACCAAAAAATCAGGTGACTAGTTTCATGCTTCTTTATCTTTGATTTCGGTGATAGGGAAGATTTCAGTTTATCCAATTTGTGAATGGGTTTAAAATTATGAAGTTTTAGTTGGTGGTGATACCTATCTACAATTTAAGCTTAATCAATTTGTAATGGGTAACCAATTTCTTATCCTTGACTGATGACATTGTGTGGCGTGTTGAGGATTTCGGAGGCAAAAACAAATGAAAGAAAAAAAGCGGATGTCGCATTGCAACTTCCATTGGTGCTTCCATTTGACAAGATGTTTAATCTAAACATCAAAAGCATTGGATAAAGAAAGTGAAGACTGACCTGCGAAGTAAAAAGTGAAGGAGTGCGGTGGTCTATCTCCATCAAAGGTTGCCTAGTTAAACTTCTCATCTTGGGACAGTAGGCGATGCTCAGCTCTGCTAATTTGGGGCATTCCAGCCGATGATTCTTCCCCGAGAGAAAACTACTCATATTGGGCAAACATTCCAGCTTCATCCAATAAAGATTCGGGAACTTAATCTTCTCCACTGCGCTTCCCTGCCCTTCTTCCTCAGCGATCACTCCTTCCATTTGACCACACTCCTTTATTTCCATCCGCCATAGATTGGCAACACACCGAGCCATTGATGGAGTGAAAGCATGTCTCAAGTTGCTGCATTTATAAAGGGTGAGACCAAATATCATATCGAAGCGCAGCATCCCTTGAAGATGGTTGTTCCATAGTCGCTGCAACTTTGGTAGATTGACCAAGTCTAGATCTTGTAAGATAGGTAGCACCCGTGTGCTTCGCACACCCTCCAGCCCATCAAGATTGAATACTTCTTCTAGCGACTCGCAATCGCGCACTTGCAATCCTTGCACTTCATTTAAAACAGGTATCAATCTGGATGGAATAGCGTTAGTAAATGATGGACATTTATCCACCACCAGTGATTCTAATTGCCAAGAGGGCTTGATGGGAATAAGTTCGCCGTGCCATTTTCCAATTAGCTCGGGGAACTCAGACAGCCGCATCGACTTTACTCCAGCAAAAGTAGCCTGTTAGAAAAAGCATCATTAAATGTAAACTTCTAGCTAGCAAAACGCAACAAGTCCATATAATTGCACATAATTTGCTAACCGATGCATACCATTTCTTTAAACATATTTTGGATGGTGATGTTGAGGTTTTCCTTCCAAAACCACGCTTCTGTTGATGCTTGTACTCTCTCCAACTTTGGCGTATTTATTGGTCCCTCGGAGAAGAACTTCATGCTAGGACATCCACTCACAATGACATCTTCCAAGAGTGGGAACATCAAAGTGCATTTACTTGAGCTGAAACATCTCAGCCCCGTCAACCCATCAAGCTCCATATACTTCAATTGATTGAAAACCACCACAAGCCCCTCCTCACCTCCATCGTCACAAATGACTTCTGTCAACATTTTGCATTTACTTATCCTCAATTTCGTGAGTCCCACCAAATTTCCAGCTATTGTTGGTGTGAACATCTTTGATAACCCATCACAAAATGACACATCTAGAGTCTTGAGATGTTGAAAAAATCTGGAAAATGGTGGTATTACTTTTAACTCGTGCCTTGGGCCTTCTTTGGCTTCCACAATGTCGCTCAGCTCTTCTATATCAGAATTGCGTACAACCAGCTCTTGCAAGTTGGTTAAACTCCGAACAAGATGACATGTGGACATTGCAGATTCCTTTGAGAAATGACAAAGCTCGAGAACTCTAACCTTGCAAAAGGATTCTCCATCATGAGAATGCCCATGCCATATCTCCATCCCTCCATATAAATCCAATTTTAACTCTTGCAGATTTGAGAATGCGCCCTGAGAAATTAGTCAAATCAGAATCTAAAACCAGCTTAGTTAAAAGAGTGTTCGTGTATTGTGGTATAAGTCCTGCATTTTAAGATGTTGAGTCTCATGCAATTCGACTGAAGGAAATGCACCCCATGCAATAGACATTATCACGGATCTTTTACATTTGACTTCTTGTACCCACGTTTGCACTCAAGTAAATCCCTACATTCGCGTTTGCACTCAATTGTAATCACAATCGCAATTTACCGGCGAAGCAGCAAGAAATTAATTAATTAAAAAATCTTGGGTCGTACCTTTTCTATCAAGAAGAGAGGTTGTTTATGAGGTGGCATCTCATTCTCAAGTTGCGAAGCAAGTATCTCCACTTTGCTACAGCCATCCACCTTCAAGATCTTCAATGCCGGCCAACGTAAAGCATGTGTTCCTGTGTAGATGCATTTCAACTCTGGTAGATGGTTAAGCTCGAGGGAGGTTAACTTTGGGAACACATCCCTGGGAACTAGTCCTTCCTTCTCGATGAGTTCCACAATGCCACCACATCCATTGATCTTCAACTCCTCAAGTTGCATTAGATCCCTAGCTACTGAGGTTGGAAACAGAGAGGTGAGGCTGTCGCATCTGGAAACGGTAACAGAATGGAGACACTGGAATTTGACTTGACTGTGAAGTTCCTTATCCCATACACGCTTTAGCTTTGATAATCCCTCTAACTCCAACTTTTTTAACGGGAAACGAGCAATGGGATATCCATCTAGAGGACTCAACGGCTGCAGTTTGAAAACAACTTCAAGCGAATCACATGATTTTACCTCCAAACTTTCCAAGCTCTTGAGCCTTCCAAGAATGTAAGAAGGAACAATGTTCACAAGCTTGTTGCATCCATAAACCCTGAGCGACTTTAGTTTGCAGAAAGACTCCGCAGCAACTTGATTGTCCCATATTATCTCAATGCTATCCATCCACGTGATGCGTAATGTCTCCAAGCTAGGAAACGCAACCTGCGGTATCGCTCACGAAATTAGTGATTATGTTAATTTGAAAAGTTCATGAATATATATGGAAGAAGCGGTAGTCCTGACAATCTTGGTCTATATCATTTTAAACTTGAAAGAACTCAATATACTTAATTGATTGAATATTCCTTTTAAGATTCATTGCTTTGTTACCGTGTTGGATGATCCAATTGTTAGATAAAAATTGTAGGCGCGTGCAAGCCATGCGCCAAAGATTATGTGCAAGGTCAGCAGTGTGGGCGCGTGTGAGCGGCTGTAGCGAATTTTTTTATTTTTTTCCCCACATTGCATATTTTTTGGTTTTGCCCTCCCTCACGCGAGAATATTCCTGTTTTGCAACTGGTTAACAATTTCGAGATATTTTTTTTTTAGCACGTAAATTTCCTGTTTTGCCTTAAATTAAATATGCGTATGAGGTTCGATCGGCGCGTTCTTGGTACCGACGTGTTCATATTGAAATGCTCTATGTTGTGGTACATTTTTGTAAATGTTTGAAGCATTAAAGGTATAAAAATACGTGTGAAAAATACACGTATAATTTGGGATATTATTGTATTTTTAAGCTATATTTCCCTATGTTTTTTGAAAATATAGAATATTGATTTCTTGTAAATGACCACTCATGGTTCATAGATAGCATGTATGAGATGCTTGCAATAACAATGGTAGGAGATCTATTGCACGTGGGAAACCTTGGATATCAAGAGAGTAGCATGTTCTGTTTTGTCACTCGTTACTGCCCATGAAAAGGAAAGAAAGAAGAAGAGGAATGCTAGCCAAAGAAATCGAGTTGGAAAAAGCTTACAACACAAAGCATGGATTGGACAACAATACCGACCTGGACTAAAGGGTTACTAGATTGTATAAGGTATACCGTTGATCGAGTGCAGTGAGGGAAAGAAGAGAAGTAAACAAAGCATGAAGTAAGTAGAGCTTGAAGTAAGCACTCTGTGAATGTCCCACATCCCTTTACGGAAAGAAAGTCTCAACCAAAATGACATTTCTTTTGCGTGAGGATGTAGCTAAAAACATCAGAATTGAAAGGCTGGCAATTTACAATATGAATTAACTTGTTTGCAAATGATTATCCGAGAAATCCATAAATGACACGATTTGATACGAACTTCATATACATAAATTTTATAGCAAAATTAACAAAAATAAAGTGTTCTCCAATGAACATTGCTATATCACAAAATCTTTTACTACATAGTTACCAGGAGTGAATTTAACCACATAATTTGAGAGTTGACAATTGAGCTCATTGAAGATTAATTATCCAACTTTTGTATGTATAGTGACTCTACTATATATTCTTCATTTCAATTCAAAATCACAATTTGAAGAGTAACTCTACTTTGGCTTATCCAGCTTTTATGGTGCTGTGATTATGTGGAACGCAATCAATTTTAACCAAAGTGGGCTTTGGCGATCATGCTTCGTCTCCAATATAACTATTTGTTAGTTTTACTTATTTAGCTGGCCGGCATAACAATTATCTATATGAATATATCATCTTTTACAATGTCTTAATACTTTGATGTGATTGATCCAACTCTTATTGATGTGAATTTAAACTTCCCAATTATTTGTAACGCTATGTGGCAACTTGAAATGCACAGCATGTAAACTCGTGAAGTGCTATGCACATAAAATTGATGCAATCATTGGATTTTTGTTATATTTAAGATTTTGACGTAGCGTTTCTTACGTACCTCTTGACTGAAGAGAGTAGTGTAGCGTGATTTGAGACGATCCTCACTCCAAGCTTCACGTGAACCTGTCATCAATTTTTAATTAGATGAAAGGAATGCCATCTTTTGCATTGCAGGGATGAATTAATCTACGAAGATTTTTAATGATTAAACCAGAAAAAAAAAATCAATCTTACACTTTCCATGAGAGAAGCATGTCAAACTTTCCAAACCTGTAACCCATAAATTGTTTAACATCGAGAATACTAGAGTTTCTGATGTTTCTATTCTCGACCCTTCATCCTCTATAATGATCGCCTCCATCTTCTTGCAATCTTGTACCTCTAGTTCTCTCAATTGTGGGAGAGATTGAACCATGGATGGGAAAAACAGAAACCCGAGGTTGTTACAGTCAGACACCTTCAATTGCTTTAAATTATGGAACCTCACAATTCCACAAGGATTCTTGTTCCATATGCACCTCAAGCTTGGTAATCTCTTTATATAGATGGTGTTTAGCTCAGAAAGAGTCTCAATGTTTGCATCGGCGCCTAGTCCATCGAGGTCAAAAATTTCTTGTACCGCAACGCAATGTTCTACCTTTAAAGTGTGTAGCTTTTGTAGTTTTACTAGTGACCTGGAGTTGATGACCTTTGAGAGAGATTTGCATGAAGTGACCTCAAGAGATTGGAGACTGCTCAGCCCCAACGGAGATTCATCGGTCCATATATCTTCCAGATTGGGAAGTCCAACCATTGTCAAGGACTCCAAGGATGGGATTGAAACCTGACGGATAGACCCATCAGCATACGTGCTATAGCAGGTTATTACAAATGGTTGCGGAAGAAAATTTACAGACTTTAGGATGATTTTTACATTTACAAAAAGCTATGATAAACAAAGGCTAATTTAAAAATCAGAAAAGGTATTTTACGACCCCAAAAACAACTAATGAACTTCGTTTTTACAATAAATTCGTGGATGGTATTACAATTGGATATTGTTTGCAATGTATTAACAATAAGGGAAACTACAGTCATCAAGAAATAGCATTCATTCAGTTTGCTAATGACTACGAAGATTAGTGATCCTTAGAGCAAAAGGAAGTACATTCAAGATAAATTCCTTCCTATAAGGTAAACCACTCCCTATTAGGTTATGTTACTACTTTGATGTTACATTGCTCATTTTGTCGGATGATTGCCAAAAAGCACTGCACTATCTCACAATGCACATTACTACCATGAAAAAATTATATAGAAACTGTAGAATCACTGTGATTATGAAAGACATAGGCAACTTACACGCAAAGGACAACATCTCATGGAGTGATAAACAAGGCAAGTTTCAATCACGAGAAGTAAATTATTATGCTATAATTCCTTAATTACAGAAACGTATGTCTAATTTACTACCTACCTAAGGAAACTTAGCAATCTTGAAAAGTAATTTAGTACTTCATAAGGGAAATTACTCTCATAAAAGTTTAGTTACTACAAGTAACTTCCTTTTGACGCCTTCGCCATCCACCTAAGCCCGCTTGGGCTTTGCCGGACCCAATCAATTTATGCGTGAAATATTGTAATTTATATAATAAGAGTAAACCTACGACGGGGCTAATTTCTTTCATACTTGATAAATTTATAATGGCAACTTAAATTTCTCTCCATGTAAGCTCATGTTTAATAACTTGCGAAACTAATATATTGCACGAGCCTTGAACTCCACCATCAACTTCAATGACAATTGTCACTGTTTATCCTTAGTTTACTTACTTCTATCACTAACAATAACCAATTTAACAGCTTACCTACTACACTAAAAAATTGTTAAACAATTAACTACAATAATATGTAATTAACTACAATAACCAATTTGTCACATGTGATTTTTTACAATGAGTTGAAAATTTCCAATATAAATAAAGAAAAATGCGGAAAAAAAGGCAATGATCTTGAAAGAGATTGAGACAAAAAATAATAATAAGATGGTTGACTTCGTGAAAATGGCTTTGAAATATACCCCAAGCATATGAAACGATCAAAGAAAAGGCTAATTTTTTTTTTAATTTCATTGTACATATGGCCTTCCTAGTCAGCTATTTAATTTCAATACGCCCTAATTTATATAACCACATTTTCGATGTAAGTGTTTACCGATTTAAATCTTCATGGGGGATCTCGTGAACTTTTTCCTAAAAGTCACTCGGTGATGCCTTCGACTACGAGATATTGACACAAGTTGAAGATGTATGTCCTTTTTTTTTTCAATTAGAAGTTGAAGATTTATGTTTGTTATGCCCAAAGTGCTTACATATATCTATATCTTTTATATGCTTTGCAAGTATGAACATGCGTGTAATTGTGTGCGTTCATACTTGTAGGGCTTACGCAATGACTAAGTGCTTATTGAAACACACGACAGGGAAAAGACGTGCATCAATTAGATTCGCATCGTTGCTACTATTTGAAAACCCAATCCCCTTGCCCATTCTTCGTATTGATTTTTACCTAAACCATCTAGATATCATATTTTTTCTTGCCGCATGCAAGCTGCAAATAACTCCAGTCCTATCAGAATCTAAATTTACATGGATTTCATTTTATTTGCTGGAGTTCTACGCAATGAAGAGTAACAGAAGATTGCTTTACGCAATTACAGAGAAGGCATGATTAGGATAATGTAATTAGGCAGAAAATGAACCGAAAAAGAAGAAGAAGAAAGAATAATGACAATAATCTATGTCACATCCAATTAGCAAATGAACAAAAGATCATCAAATAACATATTGTTTTGATAGAAAGTTACTTGTTGCCCGTTGAAGAATGCAACTTGAGTGCCAACATGGTCGTTTGATGCACAACTTGAAGGAGCCATCCCGACGGTGCAAAAGTTCTTCATATTCGGCAGATCATGCAAGTTCAAGACATGCAAATTCCGCAACTCAAGTTTGCCGCAATCATCCACTTCTACAATCTCCCGCATTAAGTGACAGCTGACCACTTGGATCTCTTCAAGGTGTGGAAGTTCTCTCAATAATGAAAGAGGAAACAAAACTTCCATCTTGTCACAGTTTTCAACTCGTACTACCTTTAATGCACTGAAGGAATTGGAGGAGATGTGGTTGTTGCATATCTTTTCCAAGTTGATGAGGTTATCGAAAAGTAATGACTCCAACATCTTAAACTCTGTATGTGATGGTAATTGGAGGACATGATGGACGGAGGGACTATTCTTGACCTGTAGGTGCTTTAATTTCGGAAAGCCTTTCTGCGATAACGCGCAAATACTTTGCTCAATTCCATTTAATCCGTCTAAAATGAGACCGTCAGGTTTGCCTAATAAAGTCTCGTATGCATCCTTTCCGAAGAATATCGCTCATTGGATCCAATCGAAGCTCCAACGTGCTCGACGGCTCCAATGTCTTGGACACATTGCGACTTCGCCAGCGTGGCACATTACCTATCCGGATTTGGTACTTGGTTAGTTTCTCGACGTTTAGATCCTGCGGGAGCACACTCGGATCGAGAATGGACACATACAAAGTGCAGAAATTCTTCAAGTTATTCAACTCAATAAGACCGGCATTAGTGGGTGGAGTTTGCTCCACGTCATTCCAACGATCAAAACTATTCTCCATATACAACTCCTCCAATTTCATCAAGCTCCCAAGCACACCCGGTTCAATTATCTCAAGTTTTGAGCAATGGTTTAAGTCTAACAACCGCAGCTCCACCAATTGTCCAATTTCTTTTGGCAATCGTTGAATTTTGGAGTTTGCAAAGCTGAGAACACATAGCCGTTTTAGTTCGCTGATCATGGCTACATCCTCTAACGAACAATCATTTAGGCACAGAGTGTGTAAGTTCTCCAAGAACTGGAATGGCGAAGGTGAGCGAGTGAGCCGCACTTGAGAAAGATGTAAGACCATGAGTTTTCTCATAGAGTTGAAACATGAGCTTGGGACCTTAAGAGATTCATTGTTTGTGAACAACAAAAAGATCCGCATTTCAGGGCAATCTAAGTCTTCAGGAAGCTCCTCCATGTCAACGTAGGGAAAGCATACCGATGTGCAACTTTTGAGCTTGTCCTTCGGCAATTCTATCACCGACTTATCATGATTTTTCAACACCAGAAGAGGGTCATCTCTTGAAGCTACCGAGGCAATGAATCCACGAACCAAGTCGTGTATCTTGAAACCATCAACATCTTCATTGTCTTCTAACAAAAAGGATGAGGCTTTCAGGGTTCGGATCAGTGAGCTCAACCTGTCTCTCACTTCTTCCATGCTGCTATCTTCTCGAAATAACCTCGAACCCACGCCATACCTCACCAAGTTTTCAAGAGAGGGCTTAGAGACACCGTAAACGACACATAGCCGTAACAATGACTTCACCTCCTTGCCATATTCCCCTTTGAAACGATTATAGCTCAACTGCAGCATCTCGTTTATTTTTTCATCGATTCCTTTGTTGGTAGACATCTCAATTTGTCTCAAAACATCCTTCCATTCGCGAAAATCGGCATCTCTAAAAACATTCGCCATTGCAATAATTAGGAAAGGCAAACCTGCACATTTGTTGAGTGCTTCATCCACCAGGGATTTGAACGGATCGTGATGAACTTTGTCGCCCACCGTCCTCTCAAACAATCTTTTTGCCTCTTCCTCCTTCAGCGCATCGAGGAGGAAGTCCCTGTCGCAGCCCATTTCCCTTCGCAAAACATCTTGAAATCTTGACGTCAACAGCAACTTGCATCCTATGACTTTGTTGTTGTGTCCGCAAGGAATGCCTACTGACTTCAAGTCAAGCCCTTTCCACAGGTTGTCCAGTATTATGAGCACCTTCTTCTTCTCCCTCACCTCATTTTCCAACCTCGTGCGCAGACGCTCCGCTCGCGAATTGACGTACTCCACATCCTTTATGTCCAGGTCCAACGCGTGCGCAATCTCTCCTTGAATCCTCTTGATGTCTTGATTTTCCGACACGTCGGCCTTAGCGACCCAATCAAACGACTTCGCTTTCTTTATCCTCCTTTCGGCGTCGTCCAATAGGGTGGACTTGCCGACCCCGCCCATTCCGTAAATCCCGACCACGCTATTGTTGTTATCAGCAAGAGCAGCCATGATCTCCTGCATGATCAATTCTCTGGATTGGACCATGCCGTCGTCCTTAAGCTTAATTGACCTCGAGGCAAAAGAAGCTGAGGCCATCGAGATGGTCGACTGGACGACATCTTTGCCTTCTCTCTTGGCCGGAGTCGAAGCAGCCGCATTCCCTGGAGCAGTACCACTGAAGGAAATATACTTGAATTCACTAAATTCTTGAGCGAGTCGCTGAATGCCCTCGATCATGTGCTTGGCCTTCCTGCTGAACTGATAGCGACAACAGGGTTCGTGAAGACTCCCATAGCAACAAGTCTTGCTCGCCTTTTCGAAGTCGCCCAACAGGTCTCGCGCCTCCTTCAAGGCCTTCTCAGCCTTTGCCTGCCACTCCGCAACATGACTGTAGACCTCCCGGCTATTGTTTCTGGCCACTTCCACGTCATTGTGGACCATATCAGCCTCGTACGCCAGCTTCCCGACCTCCTTCTGAAGATCCTGGGCGTAGCTCTTGGAGGAGATCACGTATCCGAATTGGCGCTTGACGGGAACAACTACCCACTTCAAGACATCCCACCCAATAGAAACAGCAGAATCCATCGACATTTTGCTTTGATTTTTCCTTTTCGAGAAAGAAAGAGCGATCAAACGGGGAGACCGAGAGAGAGAGATAGAATGAAGAGAAAGAGCAGCAGGTAGTGAAGAAGAAGAAGGATGGTTTGGCCGAGGAGAAGAACGAGCGAAACAGAGCAAGAATGATTGAGAGGCGAAGAAGGGAAGGAGATTTGAGTGCGGAAAAGGATGACGAATCAATGGGTGAGCTTCAGTTCGGGAGATCCAACGGTTTAAAATAAAAGAAAGTCCGCTGTCGGTCCCATCTATCAAGCCACCAACGTGGACCAATGTCTCCTTCCTTTCCTCCACTGTTAAGTGGCGACGCACTAATATCTAATTCATGTTGACCGTTAGGTGACGACATGTCTCGAGTCTCTTACCTTTTCATGTATCATATTCCGAACTTTGACAGGTTTATTAACAAAATAAATAAAGTCATCAGGGGCGTTCTCTTTGTAATTAAGTTGATAAGGACCTTTTGCATAGTAACTACCTAATATATGGAGAATAAGTGCACATACTAGAAAAAAAAATTACCATATGAAGTTAGCATTCTCCGCAAGTAGGCAATTGTTTTGGCTACAATCTAGGGCCACGGGTGTGGAGGTTAAGCCAGTGAAACATCCTGCAAAATCAGTTAAGCTCAGGCCTTGGCATGTGAAAGTGGCTCTAACTCGAAACAGCTTTGCACGCAACTTGTGGGATTCAAACGGACGATTCCTCAATTCCGAGTTGAAAATTTCAACAATGCCCCAACTAACCACACCAATCCCGGAGTTAAGCAAGCATGACGTTTTTGCAATAACGAGCAAGTTTAGTTTGCATTCCGTAACACTTCTTAAGAAAATGATTATGTCAACGTAAAAATTACCATACTACGGATATTCAATAATTTCACGAGAGAGATGCTCAATAAGTATAATGTCAAAGTAATAGTAGTATATGATGGGTATTCATGATATTGGACTCGGATATAGTTGAATGTTTGCTGGCTAAATTTCTATGCATCTATTAGTCTCACATGACAAACACGCCCATCGAAATTGTCAATTTACCCCCAATTGTGTAGATGCATCATCGCAGTTTGAAAATATTTTGACTAAGTAAAAACAATAAAGTCATGAGAGACATAATTCTTGTAATTTTTTTTGGTCGAAATAATTCTTGTAATTAGGTGGATAAGATATTCTAGTTAGTAGTGCATAAAATTCAATTTTCTCATCGCATCCAGAAAAACCAAAAACCCCTTTGGGGTTGGTCAGTACATCCTTAAGTACTTTTTTTTTAAAATATATTTTAAGAGGGGTTTCCATAATGAATTAGTCTAACCATAAAATTAGATGTTTGCCGTTGAAAAGCAATCCATAGCGATCAATTTCTATTTTTGAATGGTAGCAGACTACTCCACGTCGTCACTGGGCCAAAATAAAATTTAAAGAAAGATAGGCTGTCACTCTCAGTCGCTCCATGATTATAGCTTGACCATTAGTTGAAAATAAGTCTTTGTTTTTTATTGTATTGTCTTCAAAGACTGCAATGAAGGGCGGGTGCTATAGTCGTGACTTTGGCGTGCTGTGACTTTAGTCTAGACCCCACATGTCCCCATATCACATATGCATCTGCCCTGTACTATGGTTTAAATTAGCAATATTTATTCACTCTTTCGAGCCCTGCATGAGGTCACTTCTTCGAAATTTGGATGTCGCGATTTTCGTTGACAACTGCCCTTTTTTGCGTGACAAAAAGTAGCCTCATTCTCTTAAAAAAACTCTTCATTTTAGATTAAGTCTTAAATTTATTCCAAACTTTTTTTTATCTAAAAAAAAATATCTAACTTTAGATTCAATCTCAAATCTATTCCGAACTTTTTTTTATCTCGGAAAATACCCTAAACTTTAGCATCGATCCCGAATCTCAGTTATATTCCATTGACGCTTTGTCCAAAAATCGCCGTTAGTCGTCTCTAATTTTCATATTCTAAAACGGCTTCATTTTCAAGGACTTCTTTATTGTGGTAGAATTATTATCCACATGAAAATGCAATGTCGGTCCGTACCTATCGTCTTATTATTTTGCTAATGCGAGTTCTTTTATTGATGTGAAAATATCACGTCAAGTTGGAATTCAAATTTGTGATTTTTTAGATAAAACAAAATTCAAGACGGATTTGAAACCGCACTTAAAATTTGGGCCTTTTTCCGAGAGAAAAATTAAGTTCGGGGCAATGGTAAGTGAAGATGGACGTACGCTTGGTGATACAAAAGTACAACGTGGCCCTTGGTGTTTTTCACAATCTGCCCCTGCGGTGCATAGCAATGGTGGGACAGAATCATGACTTTTCTCTAAACCCAAAGCCTTCACTGTAAGGGTCGCACCTATTTTTCCTGTTTGTGCCTTTGTACCAAGGCAAAAGCACATGTGGACCCTTCGAATTTCCAGAGTACTTAAGAAAAATACATAATTTTGATAAGTATAGATAAACGATTGCGATAAATAACATCTTTAATTTCTTTCGTACTATTAGTACTTCCGTCGATATTTGTATGTGGGCGCTTGTCTAAATCAAAACCGGGCGACGATTAAAGGTTGAAATGCATATACAACCTTCAATGACTGATTGCAATACCTTGTCGATAAGACAATGCTAACATTCAGCAAGAGCGTTGTGAATTAGGACTTCTCACGCTACTGAATGTTGCATATCAAAACACTAGTATTTTATTCGATCTCACGTGGTGCTCATAACATTCAAAATTTGCGATTAACCGAGATAAACTAAAATTTATCAGCTGAGCATGATCATTCATACTAGCAATCCGACGGTTCAGAACCTTAGCAAAGACCATAAATCACAAGAAAGAAAGAGGAGATGAGTATGAATTATCCAGCTCGATCATCTCACCTTAGTTAATTCCTTGGGAAGCTGAAAACTTGGCAGCACACCGCTCCAAGTCGTCACTAGGCAAGCGTGAAATTAAAAAATGACCGCTCTCGGTCTTCTCAATTAGGACAACAATTGCGGACTTAAACTGAATTCTTTGCTTGATTTCTTCCCATAATAATATTTCAATTGAAATCCCATCAACCGGGTCAGAGAATATAATAAAAAATGACTACCAGCTGTTAAAGTAATAAAATGATTCGACTTGGATTATCGCTTGTTTAATAAGTAATTTTTATTGTCTATCATTATTCATAAAACAAAATGTAATTAAGAGAACAAATGGAAAAGGACAGGCCACACCCACCCACGCACGTTATACAGTCTGTCATCATCGATACAACAAATGTAATCAATAAAGAGACCAAACGGGCAAGACCAGGCCCCATTGACGTGACATGTATATCACTAGAATTCTAAAAACCATTCGAAATGAATTTAAGACGTCAAAACTCAACTCTATGTGGGTCTTTATGGATTTGTATCATTTCCATATTCAACCCATTTTGAGTTTAATAAAACGAGCAAAAAAATACATTGCCACTATAATGGTGAAGATTCCTTTTGGTGCCTCCCAATACTGTCGAATTTAAAGTTGAAGATGGTAATGAGAATATGATTCGCTAGGTTATGCAGTAATTGTCTTATTGTTCATTTAATTGACAGTCACCATTCCCATTGTCCGAGTCTCCGGATCCTTTCCTTCATCCATAAAGGACAAACATTGGTAGGTACTAGTTCCAAACGCCCTCCTTGTGCAGGGAGATCATAATAAAACGATAGAAGTAACATTAGATTTAAGGTTATTGAACAGGAAAAAAAAAATTGAAGTTTAAGTTTCAAAATCGTATACAAATCGAAACAGCTCTAAAAGATAAAATGGCCGTATTTGTTTCTATATATTGGATAGCAACTTTTGTTAATATTCTCTTGAATGATACAAATAGTCCATGAATTTTGACTCAATGTACAATGTAGTCTCTAAACTTTTAATTTGATCAATATGGTCCCCGAACCTTAACCCAATGTGCAATGTAGTCCTTCAACTTTTAATTTGAATAAGATGGTCTTTGAACTTTTGAATATGTTCAACTTAGTCTTGGAGTTAAAGGAAGATGTTTAATGTAGTCGTTCCATTTATTCAAGTTCAAGGTCTACGTTGAAAATGTTTCAAAAGTTTAGAGACCATATTGGTCAAATTAAAAGTTCAAAAACCACATTGCATATTGGATTAAAGTTCGAGGACCATATTGGTCAAATAAAAAGTTTAGAGACTACATTGCATATTAGTTCAAAGTTCAGGGATTATTTGTGTCATTTTGCCTATTGACATATTAAGACTTGCATTGTATATCCTTTCTTCAGAAAATGACATCATTAACTTACGATTATCATTTTGTCTTTTATAGTAATTTCTTCCAATTTTTGTCACAAGAATGTTAAAGTATGAGACCGTCAATATTTCTCTATTTCGACATGAATGCCTATATAGTTTGTGCGTAGTAAAAAGAAGTGTTGACAAATAATCATGATATAACAAACTTAAGAACTTAAAAATTTAAGAATAACTTGAAGAGGGAACAAAGGCAAAATATATTAAACTAACATTTAGAATAATACATGAAAATATAGTCTTCGTGAAAGAAATGGACATCTTGGTATCCATGTGAACGAGTGCGTGGTATCCAATGACTTTGCTATTCACGTGATTTTTTTTTTTTTTTTTGTGTAGTATCTCATTGCAATTTTTTCAGACCGTGGAATGCGGATCTTCTTACTAGGTAGGTCATTTACTTTGCTTAAAATTTTTGTTGTTTGTCGAGCCAGCTTGGGTCTTTGTTTCTTTGTGCCTTTCAAGGCCCTTTTTTTTCCCCCTAACTCGGATTTGAGGTTCATAATAATTATAATCAAATGAAAGATTCCCTTTTGCATCTTAGTTTCCCCAATTCCAAAGATTAGTTTTTGGTGGGAACGCTACTGCCTAGTGCAAAATGCACGAATGCCAATACCTTTTCGTCTTGGGTGCATGCCTTGCACGAGATTTGATTCACTTATTGTTAGGTGACCATGTGCACCAAGCTGGATTATAATGTGAAAAAAAAGGGTTCTTCGTCCTTTGGTCCCCAATAAAATAAAGATAAATCAGGCATCAAGACGAAAGAGGACATACTTTTCCTCCGAAATCTAAGTAGGCAAGAAACATCAATAAAAGCAAAAGAGGTTGCATGAAAATACCTTAAAGCTAAAGTTGGACCATTATCTCAGTTAAGTTTCCATGATAAGCCCAATTTATTTTAAGACCTCTGAAATGTTCGTCAGCCCAATTCATTTTAGATCATCACTAGCACCATAAGGCGTCCCTAATTTGTTGTTATGGTTGATAACCAAACAAATGAACCATGGATGACTAATCTTTAGAGGAATTAGAATTTAACTCCAAATACTCACGCCACTGCCACTTGTCCAAGCATAATGAAATTCCCTAACCACATGAAATTTACTAGAAAAATTTACTACCGATATTGAAAACTATATATTGTTCAACTCAATCAATGGTGATCGGGTCTTTATCAGATTCTTCCATCACGGAGAATATGAACTCGATATCATCCCGATCAAAGAGCTCAAAAACACAAATGTCTCTCGCATGCAGATGTGTTTCTCTCACAAATGCGGACCAATCGACGGTGAAGAAAACCGTTAGGGCATGTGGATTGCTACTAGACAACACTAGCCATGATTTGTCCGAATACATGAGAGTCATAATTCTCTTTGTGACAAAGTGGAAGTGATTTCAGAAAAAGCTTTCCAAAGGAATATACTAAAATTGATAGAATAATTCGTGTCGATTACATAGAATGGACATCCTTCATATAGATAGGACTCCTTTGAGAACTAGGATAACATAAAACGAGATAATACTAATCAAATCTAATCAAATCAAAACGGAATTCAAATTAAATATTGCGATTATCTATATCGCAAGGTTTCCTAAAATAGAAAAATTGCCTGAAAACCTATCTAAACAATTTTGAAACGTGAAAATACAACGTACATCACAGCATAGCGGTGAGTATTGATCGGAAGGCCGTTTTGCTTCAACCAACCAAATTTGAACGAAATCCGAGCTCGTCATGACCGATCGGTGAATTAGCTGCGGAATCGCCCTGCCGATCACGCTTCTCCAAGAAATCACGCGCCGGATGTTCTACATCGCTTTGTTAGAATATGTGTCAAGTTTGAGCCCGACAAAAAAAAAAAAAAATCTGAAATTTAGGTAACTTGCGGATAAGAGTTATCCGCAAGATTGAAGTAGAATTTGGAATTTTTGCGGACGATCGAAATCGACTCAAACAGAATATGGTTACTACCTTCAAGAGTTCGAGTCCACGCAGAAAATAAACATAAAAGGACAGTGCAGTTGGATTCGGCAAAGGAATTTTATTGGACGCACTTTGATATACGGTTTTGATCTTGGCTTTCAATTGGAAAGTCCAAGTGGACTTTGTTTTCTTTGGAGTTTGACTTGATCAATAAAAGATGAGAAGAAAAGGAAGATACGGATTAATCCCTGCAGAAGTCGGTCTTGTTTTTCCTTTTGGGCAGAGTACATATATTCTATAATATGTACTTGTGGGTTTAAGTTAGACACGAAAAAAACGTGAGGTCTTGAAGAAGCGCCGGTGACGAGTGCTTTGCAGTGGGTTAACTTCGTCGTTGATTTTGTCCGTGGAATTATATCAAGAATTCAAGTATCGAAGCCGATTAAAATCTTGTGAGTTTAAGATTTGTGTAATTCTTTTGTGAGATTGAGAGATTATTTCGTGATGAATTGTGGGACTAAACATTGCGTGAGTTCTTGGATGTAATTGCTAATTGGGATTGGAAAACACTGAGAGTGTTTGAGCGACTCGAGTGTGGTTTGTAATCTCCGTGTATTGTTTATTCTGTAGTAGAATTCGTCATTACTCTCCCCGTGGACGTAGGTCTCTACGACCGAACCCGGATACATCAGGTGTTCGATTTATTTTCTTATTCTATCTATTTATTGTTCGATCGCTTGTTTCACGCAATACTCTTCTTGATAAATCCGTGAGGAACACCCTTGGAATACGCATGTTGAACCACCAATTTATGACATGAGCATAAACTGATGAGAGAAGCACAAACAATACAGATTGCTGACTCGAGTAGCTTCAAGGAACAACCTTTAACTAGCTAATGAAAGCCATCGATCTTAACCAAGTTACTTGCCGCAGGCTTTCTTACTGAAATTAGACGTTAAATATGCTTTCGGAAGAGACAGGAACGGGGCAGGCTTAATTCTGGGCGTAAGAAAGCTACCTGAAACAAGGCAAAGGTGCATCTTGGATTAAGCTGAATACTTTTAGGAAAATAACATGTCACAGGCTTCCCTGCGCAAACCAATTCAACTTAGCATCACTAATGGAATTGGAGATATGCCAGTGATATTTTAAGCTCGGGATCTTAGCACGCGTCTCTTCATATAAGTCGGCTACACCACTAACTTGAAAAGAGGGATGCTCCAATTGAAATTCGCTGGCTAATTCAAAAGCAGCAGGACCCTTCTGCAGAGCCATAGAAAACCAACTCAGGATGAATCCTTAACTTTCACCGTCCACGATGAAGCAATATGGCCATAACATCCTAACATGTTCAAAGGCTAAGAACAATGATGGTGAAAAGCCAGCTCAAAAGAAAACTACGAAATTGGTTGCAATTGAAGTGCATTAGTTGCTAATGGTTGGACCCAAGAGAGTTGATCAATCAGCTGAAGTTGTTGCGGGATCATCTGCTGTACATCTACATTTCGTTCTATTCTGCTTAAGTTACTGGTAAATAAGCAGCACTGTTCAGATTGATACTCGCTTGGTATAGGCAAAAAGGGACGAAGTGAATGGGTAGTGAGACTGGTACTGGGAGAGGTGGTGCAGGTGTTGAGAATAATTCGAGGAAGACAAAAGCTATAACGACGTGTAATCTTGGAGAGGCAACATTATTTCAAGCGAAGCGAAATTACGAAAATACCCCCGGCCAAAATGTGAAATTACGAAAATGCCCTAGGGTTTTATGAGCTAAGAGACAAGACATTAATTTTAGTGGGACCCACCTGGCCAGCTCAGCCCTTAGCCATTTTTCCAGATCTCTCTCGTTTTCTCTCTCACACGTACACCCCCCTCCCATTTAACCGACTTGCTGCAGACCCTTTTCTTCTGGGCATCTCTTCTTTGTCTGGCGACAACTCCCACCATCCTAAGCTACCACGACAAACTACGACACTTATAGAACCCCCTCGACACCGCCGGACCACCGCCACACCGCCGGAGCCGCTGGAAAGCCGGCTGTGAGAAGTCTTCCCAAGCTGCTCTGTTTTCCGCCGGGATTGGGGTTGAAGAGCTGGTGCAGCTGCTCCGAGCTGCCGCCGCCCCAACGACCACCACCTTGACCTCTACCCACCTCCTCTGATCCTCTGTGACGCCGTTCAACCACTTGCAGGTGCCGCGAGGTCGCCGGAAAGGCTGGAACAGCCCCGAACCACAATCTGCCCTGTTTTTATCCCTGTGATACCCGGTTCTGTTCTCAGCCCCTATCCGCAGCCACAGCGCCTTTCTCCGCCCACCTCCGACCACCAAACACTCCCCAAAACCCCCTCGGACTTTGGCCACCAACCCGGCGAAGCCCCGTCGCCGCCGGAGCCCCGGAACAGCCCCCGACCACCTCCCCTGTTTCTGCTTCCCAGTACCCGCGAAACTGCGCTGTACCGGTTTTGCTGCTGCCGGCCCTTGCTCCGGCCACCACGAGCCACCGCAGACCACCCCCAGCTACCTCACAGCCCCCTCAAGCCTCTTGCCACTCGCCACCGCCTCAACACTCACCGGAAAAGCCACCACCGCCACGAACAGCCGCCCTACCGCCTGCCCTGCCCTGTTTCTGCTGTGGGTGCCCTGTTTTGGGCTTGGGCCGAATCTGTTGGGCCCGATTCTGTGGGCCCACGAGCTGGGCTGAGGCCCAATTTGTTTGGGCACAAAGTTGGGCCTTATATTAGGCCCATGGACATATTAAATCAGAAGTTGGGTCCGTAGTTCGAGGATTTTGATTTGCGATCCGTTCGAGCCCAAAGTTCGTGTCAAGAATTTTCTGAGGATCGTCGTTGGCCTAATCTCGCTCAATTAACGGTGAGTTGACCTCTAATCCTTAGTTAGGTCATTAATTACGTTCGGATTAGTTTATTTAGATTATTAGGTGTTTAGGTATCTCGATTAGGGCCGAATTAAGTTAGAAACTTGGTTTAAGTTCAATGGCCCTAATTGTTTAAGTTAGTCTAATTAGCTAGGATTCTATGGCCAATTGGATGAGATTGGTTGATTGAATGATCATTACCGATTGATCGGAAGTGAGCGATGGATTAGAGATAGAGTGTACGATTGATTGACTAATCGAATCGGCTAACATTAAAGTGTCTTGAATTGAACATAAATGCACATAATTCGATCAATATTTATTGTTGAATTGAGTGGCTTGCTTGAATCGATCGCCTATATCGATTGTCCGATTGAACTCTTTGATTGACCATTGGTGGATTGGATATCTAGTTTGGGGGTAAATAGCCTCGTTATGCGTGTAAAGCTTGGTAGACAATTTCATACATTCGTATGATTATATTTTGGCATCAATTGCACGCATTGACGTGAAAACGGCCTTGGGTCGAGTCTTTGTGTACGATCGTGCGAGCATTCGCCTATAAGGAAAGTTGATAAATTGGCATGATCGATTGGCATACTTGTGTAGCCATGTGATATTTATCGTCGGCCCGGGGGTACCAGGGGACGATATCTAATATACATAATGTATTCGTCCCGGGGGTACCGGGGGGATTATTATCATTGGCCCGGGGGTACCAGGGAACGATATCCATTATACCTATTATATCCATCCCGGGGGTACCGGGGGCATTATGATCGTCGGCCCGGGGGTACCAGGGGACGATTTCGGATATGTCCGTCCCGGGGGTACCAAGGGGACTATCGGTTGCCATGGCCAAAAGAAATGAAATGATGCCTTGTCTTATCGGAAAAAGCATTGATTGACTAGAGCATTGGCACCCAGTAACTAGTGTGCCTAACTACATAGCCTTAGTTATGTCGATCGAATTGTGTGTAGTATCTTGTGGATTAACAACCGTATGATATTCTACTAGTGAATTAAATTGGAGTGACTAACGTATCTAGTGTCCTTATATGTTGTGTAGTTTCCTAGCGGGTAAAGTTCATGTGGTTGACTAATAGGATGTTTCGGACGAATCAACGCCCTAGCCGGACTTAGGCGTTGACTCACTGAGATTTATTTCTCACCCTATTGTGGTTAACCTTTTTCGTGTCCGAAATAATGGAATTTAGGGTTCTGATGGAATTGATGCTGAGAGCTATGTTGACATAGTCCTCTACCTGGAGTAGATGTGAGTTGACCCTACCCACTCCGAAGTATGGAGCTAAATGGTGTATTATCCCGATCGGATAAGACAAGTTTGTCAATAAAATGATGTTTTTGAATTAATGCGATTTCCTACTCGCCTATCCCTATTTTATATTTTTATCCAGGAATATTATACGTTTCTGCATGCGTAGTTAATCTCATGGGTTGATAGCGTGCCTGGGGCGCTATCCTTTTAACCCGAGGGACGAGATGACGGGGATGCCGCGCGCTCGAGGATTGGGGCGTGACACTATTGGTCGAATCTTCTCCTTCGAGTTCTCTTACTGAGCCATCGACTTCTAGATAACTTGTTGTGACCAGAACTTTCAGGATCATGCCGTTGGAGAACTCCACAATCATCTTCCTATAAAACATTAAGCATAAATTAGGGGCTCTGCATCAGGTCTTTGCTGCGAGCAATACACAAGCAAGCATCCAAAGCAATGACTAAATCCCACTGCAGGATTTAATATATGCTTTCGAGACAGAGCAGGATCTACTATGCAAGGAAACAGAACGTGAACATCAACAAAATATCAGATTATTTTAGGTGAATGACGAGAGCGTACGAGCAGTGGTTCGATCTTAATACCGGTATTGCCAAACCTCTTGGTTGCTTGCGAATCTGAACAATTACTCAAAGCTTCCCCCAAATCGAGTCGATGCCATCAGAAGAGAAGATTGATGATGTTGTCTGCCCTAAGAAATAAGTGCCTGATTTTGTCATGATTTTGCTCTCGCTCTTGCGCTCCGGTACTCCCTCCATTTCAAAGCCGTCTTCTTTCCTATTTAGGTTTCTCTGTTGTACTCTCACTTGTATATAGGGAATCTTCTTGTACTGTAGGATCGAGAAATGATTTCACTACTCATTGAAAATATAAATACATAGCAACTGGCGGAAAAGAAATGAATCAGTTGCGCATGCTGCTGCTGCTGCAAGATTACTGACAATGCATGGGCCGTTCATGGCCTATTGCTAGAGATTGATATCAGAAGGAATTGAGAACATTGCAAATGGTCAAGGTGAGATAAATTATGAGTTTACTGCTAAAAACCATTCGAATGAATTCAGAAACTAATATACAGAGAGTTTCATATGGATTAGTTGTGAACTCTGAGAATCTTGTTTGTGGCAGTGCATTTATGAAATTGTTATAGTTTATGAAAGGATTGAAAAGGGGCTTGCAAATGTCTGCAATTGATATTGGAATGCTGTAACTTTTATTTGGAATAATGTCCTTTAGTTTTCCTTATTTACTGTCCTCCCTTCAGACAGCAATATTTCCCATCATACTTCGTAGTTTAACGTCTGTGCAGGGTGATATTGGAGATGGCCAAGATATCGTTGTGAGGGTACACTCGGAATGCCTCACAGGAGACATATTTGGATCTGCTATATGCAACTGCGGCAACCAGCTTGCACAGGCGATGCAGCAGGTAGAAGCGGCTGGTAGGGGAGTGGTGGTGTACCTCGGAGGGCATAAAGGAAGAGGCATAGGTTTGGGGCACAAACTACGTGCCTGTAACCTGCAGGACAATGGGCGCGACACCGTGGAAGCAAATGTGGAGCTCGGGTTGCCCGTTGACTCTAGAGAGTATGGAATTGGTGCTCAGGTATTTCTTACTTAAGTCAAAAACTACAACGATGCGAGAGGTCCTAAATAATTTAGCTTCTGAATGAGGTTGGTTCATGGTCATTGTCATTATAGGCTTTGTGGAATAGAGAAGATCAATAAACTAACACCGTCATCCTAAATTTAAAGGTAGATGAATTTCAGTGACCGTTTCAGAAATTGTACATGATGTGTAGGACTATTAGAGGAAGCTGGTGACTAAAGCAGAGCTTCAAATTCTCATCTTAAAAAGACGAGATTTGATTAGTAGGAAGAATCACTCCATCATCAAACTTTTCATAGCATATGGTGCTTAACGTATTGACTAATACTGCAGATGTTGCATGACCTCGGAGTCAGGACGATGAAGCTGGTGACGAACAATCTGTCAAAGTATGTGGGGCTTAAAGGTTACGGCTTGGCTATTGCTGGGAGAGTCCCTCTAGTGACTCCAATGACAGAGGAGAACAAGAGATACTTGGAGACAAAACGCTCCAAGATGGGGCACATCTATGGTGCAGAAGTCAATGGCCGCTTCAGCAATCTCATAAGCAAAAACGGCAAGCCGAGTAGTACTGTTTCTTCTGATCTGGCCGTGTTCGACTCATAGGAGCTGCTGGATAGTTTGACTGCTGATGATTTCTTTGGGGGGATTCAAGCAAGTTAACTGACAGATGGTATTATTACTTTATTTTTTAAGCCCTAAGGTCAAGAACATTGGGATGCCTGCTGACCATGAGTTCTGAAAATTTTAGGGCGATTCAGGTTTATAATTGTTATAATATTCATAATTGTTCTCTTGATGTCATTCATCCATTTTGTAAGGCGAAACGGGGAAAGAGTAGCCTCTTATTGGAATTTCCTTTTGTGTTATTGATGGATGGCAGGATTCATGTTTATTCACCACCTTTCCTTGAATCTGGATGTATTGACCATTGAATATTTCATGAAAACAGAGTTGGTGCAGGATTTATCCCTAATTCACCTTTCCTTGAATCTATTTGTATCGATCTCCAGAGACCATTGCAATTTTCATGAAAACAGAGTTGGTGCAGGACATTATTACTTGTAGGAATATAGTAAAGTCTCTGTTAGATCAACTCTCCACGCTACGAACAAATTTGGTTCATACTTCGCGAATTAAGACACGTACTCGGAATTTTCGAAGATGCAACTTCCCTGTGTAATGTTCACTAGTCTCCCAAAAACATTAGGAAATACATCACCATTCAATTTCTTGCTTTCTTTGATCAGATTAACTAAACAAAACTTGGCGAAGCAGAGATTTTTCTGTAGGGATACCGAAGTTCACACCCGAGTCTCGACATTCCTTCTCAAAATGGAGACTTTGAGTTCAATATTATCAATCCTAACAAGCTCGAACACACAGGCATCTCCTTCCTTCAGGGAAGTTCCTTTCTGAAATGCGCGCCAACCGGAGGAGAGCTTTCCCGAGCCATGTTGTGGGTAGTACATGAGCTTCACTGGCCATGATCCGTCTGTACATTTAAGAGTTGCAGTTTGCATTCTTCCATTGATGCGTCCCTTAAAAAAACTGCCTGGGACGGTCTGCGAGTTGATTTTTGATCAACAAATGTTCTATAAGTAAGAACATAAAAGGCATGATGACAAACTCAAGAAATGTTATCCGGACTACATTTTTATAATCTCACAGGCAAACCGGAACCATGTAAGAAAATGATGGTCCATTACGAGAAGGTAATTGATTTCATTCCTGTCCAAATTTTGCACATAAGAACAACATTATCTTGGGATGTTTTCTTACCACACCATTCTTCAATTGATGATGTGCCCGGATAACTACTGTGAAGGAAGGATACTGCAGCTCGTACTTGCCGGCTGCTTCGAGAGCCGTAGTTACCCGTGAAGGTTCAGAAGCAGAGCTAAGAGAAGCCAGCATGACACGTACTCGGAATTTTCGAAGATGCAACTTCCCCGTGTAATGTTCACTAGTCTCCCAAAAACATTAGGAAATACATCACCATTCAATTTCTTGCTTTCTTTGATCGGATTAACTAAACAAAACTTGGCGAAGCGTAGATTTTTCTCGTAGGGATACCGAAGTTCACACCCGAGTCTCGACATTCCTTCTCAAAATGGAGACTTTGAGTTCAATATTATCAATCCTAACAAGCTCGAACACACAGGCATCTCCTTCCTTCGGGGAAGTTCCTTTCTGAAATGCGCGCCAACCGGAGGAGAGCTTTCCCGAGCCATGTTGTGGGTAGTACATGAGCTTCACTTTGGCCATGATCCGTCTCGTACATTTAAGAGTTGCGGTTTGCATTCTTCCATTGATGCGTCCCTTAAAAAAACTGCTGGGACGGTCATGCGAGTTGATTTTTGATCAACAAATGTTCTATAAGTAAGAACATAAAAGGCATGATGACAAACTCAAGAAATGTTATCCAGACTACATTTTTATAATCTCACAGGCAAACCGGAACCATGTAAGAAAATGATGGTCCATTACGAGAAGGTAATTGATTTCATTCCTGTCCAAATTTTGCACATAAGAACAACATTATCTTGGGATGTTTTCTTACCACACCATTCTTCAATTGATGATGTGCCCGGATAACTACTTGTGAAGGAAGGATACCGCAGCTCGTACTTGCCGGCCGCTTTCGAGAGCCGTAGTTACCCGTGAAGGTTCAGAAGCAGAGCTAAGAGAAGCCAGCATGACACGTACTCGGAATTTTCGAAGATGCAACTTCCCTGTGTAATGTTCACTAGTCTCCCAAAAACATTAGGAAATACATCACCATTCAATTTCTTGCTTTCTTTGATCGATTAACTAAACAAAACTTGGCGAAGCGAGATTTTTCTCGTAGGGATACCGAAGTTCACACCCGAGTCTCGACATTCCTTCTCAAAATGGAGACTTTGAGTTCAATATTATCAATCCTAACAAGCTCGAACACACAGGCATCTCCTTCCTTCGGGGAAGTTCCTTTCTGAAATGCGCGCCAACCGGAGGAGAGCTTTCCCGAGCCATGTTGTGGGTAGTACATGAGCTTCACTGGCCATGATCCGTCTGTACATTTAAGAGTTGCGGTTTGCATTCTTCCATTGATGCGTCCCTTAAAAAAACTGCCTGGGACGGTCTGCGAGTTGATTTTTGATCAACAAATGTTCTATAAGTAAGAACATAAAAGGCATGATGACAAACTCAAGAAATGTTATCCGGACTACATTTTTATAATCTCACAGGCAAACCGGAACCATGTAAGAAAATGATGGTCCATTACGAGAAGGTAATTGATTTCATTCCTGTCCAAATTTTGCACATAAGAACAACATTATCTTGGGATGTTTTCTTACCACACCATTCTTCAATTGATGATGTGCCCGGATAACTACCGTGAAGGAAGGATACTGCAGCTCGTACTTGCCGGGCGCTTCGAGAGCCGTAGTTACCCGTGAAGGTTCGAAGCGAGCTAAGAGAAGCCTGACATGACACGTACTCGGAATTTTCGAAGATGCAACTTCCCTGTGTAATGTTCACTAGTCTCCCAAAAACATTAGGAAATACATCACCATTCAATTTCTTGCTTTCTTTGATCGATTAACTAAACAAAACTTGGCGAAGCGAGATTTTTCCGTAGGGATACCGAAGTTCACACCCGAGTCTCGACATTCCTTCTCAAAATGGAGACTTTGAGTTCAATATTATCAATCCTAACAAGCTCGAACACACGGGCATCTCCTTCCTTCGGGGAAGTTCCTTTCGAAATGCGCGCCAACCGGAGGAGAGCTTTCCCGAGCCATGTTGTGGGTAGTACATGAGCTTCATTGGCCATGATCCGTCTGTACATTTAAGAGTTGCGGTTTGCATTCTTCCATTGATGCGTCCCTTAAAAAAACTGCCTGGGACGGTCTCATGAGTTGATTTTTGATCAACAAATGTTCTATAAGTAAGAACATAAAAGGCATGATGACAAACTCAAGAAATGTTATCCAGACTACATTTTTATAATCTCACAGGCAAACCGGAACCATGTAAGAAAATGATGGTCCATTACGAGAAGGTAATTGATTTCATTCCTGTCCAAATTTTGCACATAAGAACAACATTATCTTGGGATGTTTTCTTACCACACCATTCTTCAATTGATGATGTGCCCTGGATAACTACTCGTGAAGGAAGGATACTGCAGCTCGTACTTGCCGGCCGCTTCGAGAGCCGTAGTTACCCGTGAAGGTTCAGAAGCGTAGCTAAGAGAAGCCAGCATGACACGTACTCGGAATTTTCGAAGATGCAACTTCCCTGTGTAATGTTCACTAGTCTCCCAAAAACATTAGGAAATACATCACCATTCAATTTCTTGCTTTCTTTGATCAGATTAACTAAACAAAACTTGGCGAAGCAGAGATTTTTCTGTAGGGATACCGAAGTTCACACCCGAGTCTCGACATTCCTTCTCAAAATGGAGACTTTGAGTTCAATATTATCAATCCTAACAAGCTCGAACACACAGGCATCTCCTTCCTTCAGGGAAGTTCCTTTCTCGAAATGCGCGCCAACCGGAGGAGAGCTTTCCCGAGCCATGTTGTGGGTAGTACATGAGCTTCTATGGCCATGATCCGTCTGTACATTTAAGAGTTGCGGTTGCATTCTTCCATTGATGCGTCCCTTAAAAAACTGCCTGGGACGGCTGCGAGTTGATTTTTGATCAACAAATGTTCTATAAGTAAGAACATAAAAGGCATGATGACAAACTCAAGAAATGTTATCCAGACTACATTTTTATAATCTCACGGAGCAAACCGGAACCATGTAAGAAAATGATGGTCCATTACGAGAAGGTAATTGATTTCATTCCTGTCCAAATTTTGCACATAAGAACAACATTATCTTGGGATGTTTTCTTACCACACCATTCTTCAATTGATGATGTGCCCGGATAACTACTGTGAAGGAAGGATACTGCAGCTCGTACTTGCCGGCTGCTTCGAGAGCCGTAGTTACCCGTGAAGGTTCAGAAGCAGAGCTAAGAGAAGCCAGCATGACACGTACTCGGAATTTTCGAAGATGCAACTTCCCTGTGTAATGTTCACTAGTCTCCCAAAAACATTAGGAAATACATCACCATTCAATTTCTTGCTTTCTTTGATCGGATTAACTAAACAAAACTTGGCGAAGCAGAGATTTTTCTGTAGGGATACCGAAGTTCACACCCGAGTCTCGACATTCCTTCTCAAAATGGAGACTTTGAGTTCAATATTATCAATCCTAACAAGCTCGAACACACAGGCATCTCCTTCCTTCGGGGAAGTTCCTTTCTGAAATGCGCGCCAACCGGAGGAGAGCTTTCCCGAGCCATGTTGTGGGTAGTACATGAGCTTCACCGGCCATGATCCGTCTGTACATTTAAGAGTTGCAGTTTGCATTCTTCCATTGATGCGTCCCTTAAAAAAACTGCCTGGGACGGTCTGCGAGTTGATTTTTGATCAACAAATGTTCTATAAGTAAGAACATAAAAGGCATGATGACAAACTCAAGAAATGTTATCCAGACTACATTTTTATAATCTCACAGGCAAACCGGAACCATGTAAGAAAATGATGGTCCATTACGAGAAGGTAATTGATTTCATTCCTGTCCAAATTTTGCACATAAGAACAACATTATCTTGGGATGTTTTCTTACCACACCATTCTTCAATTGATGATGTGCCCGGATAACTACCGTGAAGGAAGGATACTGCAGCTCGTACTTGCCGGCTGCTTCGAGAGCCGTAGTTACCCGTGAAGGTTCAGAAGGCGAGCTAAGAGAAGCCAGCATGACACGTACTCGGAATTTTCGAAGATGCAACTTCCCTGTGTAATGTTCACTAGTCTCCCAAAAACATTAGGAAATACATCACCATTCAATTTCTTGCTTTCTTTGATCGATTAACTAAACAAAACTTGGCGAAGCGAGATTTTTCTCGTAGGGATACCGAAGTTCACACCCGAGTCTCGACATTCCTTCTCAAAATGGAGACTTTGAGTTCAATATTATCAATCCTAACAAGCTCGAACACACAGGCATCTCCTTCCTTCAGGGAAGTTCCTTTTCGAAATGCGCGCCAACCGGAGGAGAGCTTTCCCGAGCCATGTTGTGGGTAGTACATGAGCTTCACTGGCCATGATCCGTCTGTACATTTAAGAGTTGCAGTTTGCATTCTTCCATTGATGCGTCCCTTAAAAAAACTGCCTGGGACGGTCTGCGAGTTGATTTTTGATCAACAAATGTTCTATAAGTAAGAACATAAAAGGCATGATGACAAACTCAAGAAATGTTATCCAGACTACATTTTTATAATCTCACAGGCAAACCGGAACCATGTAAGAAAATGATGGTCCATTACGAGAAGGTAATTGATTTCATTCCTGTCCAAATTTTGCACATAAGAACAACATTATCTTGGGATGTTTTCTTACCACACCATTCTTCAATTGATGATGTGCCCGGATAACTACTGTGAAGGAAGGATACTGCAGCTCGTACTTGCCGGCTGCTTCGAGAGCCGTAGTTACCCGTGAAGGTTCAGAAGCAGAGCTAAGAGAAGCCAGCATGGCGGGGCTCACCTTGCCTTTGGAATTTTCCATCCTACCTGAATTAGTCAGGCGGGCAGCATAAGAAAAAATGACACAAAACATATGCATTACTAATAGTCTAAGATGCACACACCTTCCCAATCTTGTGGCAAAAGCGTCGCTCCTCGATCAGCTCGGAAGCCTTTTGTTTCGGAGCTCAATCCGAGCACAATTGCATGTGAAGTAGTAGCATCATCGACCAAATTCACGGAATCCGATTTCATCGCTTTGGAGGGCTTGTGATGATATGATTTTAGATGCAATTCATCCTTCTCTTTTCTCTTCAGTGAGAAACCATCTAGACTTCGAAGTACAACCGAGAGATTACAGTGATCATCAACATCTTCCGTTTTAGGCGAGACAAATTCGACTGTGTCGATTAGCGGATAATCTATTTCCGTTGCGCTTTTGTCAAATATGAGCACGTGAAAACCCAAGTCCCCTACGTATTTGAAGACTAAGAAGTGGCCCTCACAGATGGAGTAATGCTCCGCAAATTCCTTCCATCCCTTTGCCAACCAAACCATATCATCCCATTTTTCTAGTTCCACTCTCCAACTTCCACCGTCCGGAACCCTCAAACCCACCATTTCGGGAAGATTCTTACCATACTTTCTCACAAACCTCTTCGGAATTCCCTTGTTTTGTAACATGCTAAGTCATCATAAGTACGCAAACAAGCCATAAGAAAAGAATTCTTAAAGAAAAGAACTTACAAGCCTTCCAGTTTGGATTGTGTGAGAGAGTATGATCTTGAAGAAATGAGGTGTCTTCTGTGCAAAACTTCGCCCACCCTGTTCATCGTCTCTCCGGAGACGGGAAGTCATCCCTCGAGCACAAGTTGTGCAATTGGTAGAAACGTCTGAATCTAACCTAGTTCTGTGGCTTTACATGAGCCAACTTAATTCAATGTAGCATTTAATTGGAGAAGACATTCGTTTCTGGGATGACAACTACCTTTCCGGAAGCTGTTCGCCTTCTCTAATGACGTTAAGGATGGAGAAGAGCTAGCTTATCTCATCATTGCGATGAAGAAAAGTCAATAAACAACTGAACGCTTTTGGAAGCTCATTAAGGAGAACACATTGGGAATCAAACGCATTAAAAGTGGGACGATTTGGTCGTTGGTAGAAATTATATTACGAATAATGCCAAAGAAGCTAAGATTTGTATGTCGCATTAGAAAAACAAAGGCCGATTTTACTTCGATATAGCATTAAAAAGAGCAAAAAAAATTATGACAATCAAACGAGTGTTGTATGAAAGTTATAACATTCAAAAAAGTAATTGTTTTTCTTGACGAATCTGGGCAGACTATCCCATGAGGCCAAAGAAAAGGTAATTCACTCAAACTCGACTAGTATCCATCACGTTTAAGGTAGTCAACCTATCATATCCTCTGTGGACTAAATATTATTGCTGGGAGAGTCTTACTAGTAATTCCTATAACAAGAATTGGAAATTACAAATTGTATACCTGCTATCAACAGAAGAACTTTAGCCTCTGAAAATTCCTTAGCCATGATTTCGCATTTTCACGGCGATCATACTTAATTTTTTTTCCAGCTAATGTTTAGGTAACATTCACAGTAGGTAAGTTGAAAAGGTTGAAGGCTAGTCCTCTTATGGAACTTCCTCCTTCAATGCCAATGCTGGCTTTGAAAATTCATTATGATTATTTCAAATAGTGATTACTAGACTTCAATCTGAATCTACTTGTGTATTGATCACTAGAGAGCATCATTGCTTCACAAAGATTGATAAAATATCATTCGAGAATATAAATGAATCAATAGATGTTGTAAAGGATCTTTTATTAATTTTAGACAGGAAAGTAAATGTCAAGAAATTTGAAGGTATGCAGATTGGAAGTAATCGGGGCCACCCATGTAAATGCAGGTAAAGATAAATTGCAGAAAAGTAACGATAAATATAGAAAAAAAAGTTTGAGCTTCCTGATTAATTGTGGAGATTTTACAATGAATACACTTTTTGTATTTATAAACAATTTAGAGACGGTTACATACTACGGTCACATACAATGGCTATTGAGTTTGAAAGAACAAATAGCTTCCTAATCCTATCTGTGGCTACAGGAAATTATTCTGCGATCTCCCACTATTAAGCAACACTTATAATAAGAAGATGTGAAATAACCATCCAACAGTTATGTTCCAGTGTCAATTCATCATTACCGCCTTCGAGTTCCAACACTAAGTAAAATTTGCAATGGCTATCGACGACTTCGTCGACTGGTGAAGGTTCTCATAGATAAATGATGTTTAGTGTCAATGACTCCATAAGAACGTTGCCGATTTTTTTGACGAAATTATTTATCAACTCGATTTGTTACTTGTAGATAATAATCAAAAGTTGATCATTTTTTTTTTATGTTAACGTATGCCCCTTTTCAAAATTAACTGAATGATTCATCAATCATTCGATTCTTTTTAAATTAGACAATCAAGAGTCATTATATGCACCATTGTCTTCAGTGAGAAACCATCTAGACTTCGAAGTCTAACCGAGAGATTACAGCGATCATCAACATCTTCCGTTGTCGACAGTTGATTGCTCGTTTTTGCTTGTAAAAATGGCAAAGTCATGCTTTTGAAACCTTTTGAAAATAGCTTGCTATCAACCTATTCAAGATGCAATTTCCTGCAAACATGTATGACAACACTCATGTCTAGTCCAAATTATTGTCGTACTATTTTGACAAACCGTGCAGGGTTTAACTATGGATTTGGTTGGCCATTTTGGCCGCTAAGTAGTGATGCTGGTTTTGTAGGATTTTTTCTTATGTCAATTGGCGTGTTAGGCTGAATAGAAATTTTCACATTGGGTGATATATCAATGGCGCCCCTGCCGTTACATTTTCCAAAGCCACTCATTTTACATTTTTAGTATTCAATAATTGACCAACCTGTCGACTAGTTTGATTTACCAAATTGTTGTCACCAAGTTGGTTTCTTTGACCAACACTAGCCTGACTGTTTCAATTATTTTGAATTTGATTAGAAGATTCAGGCCTTTGCATAACTTTTATAGGGGTTGACTACTCAAACCAACATTATATATATCAATAATGTTGGTCTTGGCATCGAGAGGGCAGCGTTGATGATGGTCGACTTGATTACATCGGTGATATGACTCACAATGTAGTTGGCCATATCATTTTGTTGCTCTTCAAATATTCTTCTCATGGTTAATTCCATGTTGACATCAGGTGCAGCCTCTCTCAAGTACTCATCATTGAGATGCAATTGGAAGATCAACTTCCTCACATTGATTACCTTCTGCCGCTCTCCTAGCGATTGAAGTGTCGGAACGCGCAGTCGTCTCATTACGAGTTTGTGCTAATGGGTTGTTGTTGCCAGCAGCATTGTCGGACTCTTGTTGATTTATGATTCTTGCATTGTAGTCTCCTCGAATCAACAAAATGTGTCTCACCAAGCGTGTCAAAAAGATGTTTCGCCAAAAATGATGAAATATTCTTCAAGAATGTAGAAGAATCCATATGAATCAACAAAGGTTGCGAAGGGTCCTTTGTTGATTTGGGAGAAACTATACAATCTATAAGATCAAACCAGAGTTTGATTCAATGGAATTACTTAACAAGCACAACTCCTACCCAAAAATAGCAAACCAAACACACCCAAAACTATGCTGGAGTTTGACTCAATGACAGAGTTTGAATACTCCTTGGTGATACATCAGAGTTTGACTCGATGGTGCAAAATCTAAGATAAAGATCAACGCCGGATTTTGACTCGACTGCGAGAATCTGAAAGCTACAACTAAGGAAAGTAAAGTGCACTGCGATAAGTAAAGATATATTTTGTTGATTTGTTCGGGGGCTTTCTATAAATTCTTGATGGTACTTATAATGATTGAGTAGTTACTTGCTCTTCGACTAATGTAGCTTTTGGCATGTTGATAACTTCCACGTTCACCATATCCCATGAATCCATTTGACTAAGTCCTTATGTAACTGCTGACTTACTTTGTATCAGTTCGTTCCTTTTCTTTTACTAGTCGGATAAATCATGCCCACGTTCTTCCTTTTGAGCCGAGTCTCTGGGGAATTGTTCCAATGCCCAAGTAACTGCCATGCCTTAGGATTGCTTGTATCGGTTCAATCCTCTTCTTCCTTTGTTCATGTGGGCTATACTCACATTCTTCGTATCTTCAGAAAGCAGTTTTATCACTCAGATAATTGTCAATAACTGTTCTCCCACCATGTATTCTAAGGCAAATATCCTTGTCTAGTGCGCCCTTGGAAAACATTCAGATGCTTAGCGGGATCATTCCTTGTTGGCACCAGTTTTATAGTTATTTCGTCCATCTTCAATAAGTCTTGGTATGTGTGATTATCCTTCCCCGGTATTTATAGTCCATTTGATGTTTACTCACTGACGATTCTTATAGGAATCCTCACGTGTGTGAACATGGTTACGAGACGTTATTCTACAATCTCCTATTATTAAATAACACATATCAATAAGAAGTTGTAAAATAACCATCCAGCAGTTATGTTTCATCGTCGATTCATCATTATTGCCTTCGAGTTCCAACATTTCATAGAATCTACAGTGGCTGTCGATGGTGAAGGTTCTCATTGGTAACCGACGTTTTGTGTCAATAACTTTATTGGAGAGTTGTCGATTGTTCTGACCAAACTGTTTATCGACTCGGCTTGTCGGTTATCTCTAATAGCCAAAAGTTGACCATTTTTTAGTGTCCACAATGACAGATGAACACAAGACTGCTATTTGATGTTTGCAATATGCCATGGAGAGATCCCAGCAATGAGTAGCGATTTGTATGGAATCCATACATGGAGCATCCTAACGTGGTGTTCACATAGTCACATTAGTCCACCGAAGGACAAGGCATCAAGAAAGACGAGATTGTCCCATCTATCACTGCAAAAACTATGCTTAGTCTCAGAAAAAACTAAAGCTGTGACGCCCTAGGATTGATAAACTACAAGATAAAGGCATTGATGAACGTGGGACCCAATCTATCCCTAAGACCCCCAAGTCAACTATGTTGGCTCTCTCTCTCTCTCCCTCTCTCTCTCCTTTGCCGCCTCTTCTTTTTCTTCTTCCTTTTCTTCTTTTCTTGTTCTGCCTTCACTTCATGCGTGCACAGCCACCGCCATCACCTCCAGCCATCAGCTACCGTTCCATCCGCCGCTCAAGACCATCACCACCACCGCCGTCGTCACCGCAGTAGCCCAGAACAGCCGCGAGACAGCCCCACAGCCGGAGTCCCCTGTTTTGCGTCTGCTGCTGCTCTGCTCGGATTTCTGCTGCTGCAGTGGCTCCCGACCACTAACACCACCTCAGCCAGCACCTCAGCCCTCCATCGACCTCCAGCTACCACCCTCGATCGCTGATAGCCGCCGCGAAACCGATGGAGAACCTGAACAGCTCAAACCCGAGACACTGCTCTGTCTGCCCTGTTTCACGCCGGTTCTGCCCCTGCCGCTGTTGCTTGCTGCTCCGGCCCCTACCGGCCAGCTCAGCTGGTCTTCGATGACTCTCGGATCTCCAAAGACCTCCACCATCAACCCCACGAAGCCCCGACACTAGTGGAGTCCCGAGCAGCAGCCCAAAACCTCGACCGGTCTCTGCTCTGTTTTTTACTCTGCTTCTCTGCTCTAGCCGCTCCTATTTCGCCCTTGCCGCGATAACTCCGGCCACCATGAACCTTCGACCACCTCCCCCGACATCCTTTAAGATCCCCCAAGCCTCCCACCACTCGCCACCAGCTCGTAGGCCGCTGGAAGAGCCAAGAACAGCCCCTGTTTGCAGCCCCTGCCCTGTTCTCGGTTTAGCCCGTGCCCTGTTTCATGGGCCGCGTCCCGTTTTGATCCCTAGCCGTGCCCAGTTGAGCTCCGTGTGCCAAACAAATTGGGCGAGAGCCTGGGCCGTGTGCCAGGTCCGCAGGCCAATTGGACCGAAAAATTGTGCCCTTGTGTCCGGACAAGTGTGCCGATTGGCCGAGCCCGTGAGCCCAAGTGTCCTAGTCCATGGCCGAGGATTTGGGATGAGTATCCGAGGATCCGTGCCCAAGCCCGAGACTTCCGTGGACCGACACCGTACTCGCCTCGTGTATTTAATTGTGAGTCATCCTCTAATCCTTGGTTAGGTCATTAATTACGTTCGGATTAGTTTATTTAGATTATTAGGTGTTTAGGTAGCTCGATTAGGGCCGGTTTAGGTTAGAAACTTGGTTTAAGTTTAATAGCCATAATTGGTTAAGTTAGTCTAATTAGCTAGGATTCTATGGCTAAGTGGATGAGATTGATTGATTGAATGATTATTATTGCTTAATCGAGAGCGAGCAATAAACTCGAGACGAGCGTACGATCGATTATCTAATCGAATCGGCCGATATTAAATTGTCTCTTGAATTGAACTTAAGTGCACATAATTCGATCAAATATTCATTATTGAATTGATTGGCTTGCTTGAATTGATAGTCTAAATTGATTGTCTGATTGAATATTCTGATTGACCATTAGCGGATTGGATGTCTAGTTTAGGGGTAAATAGCCCCGTTATGCGTGTAGAGCTTAGTGGACAATTTCATACATTCGTATGACTATATTTGGCACCAATTACATGTATTGGCATGGAAACGGCCTTGGGCCGAGTGTTTGTACATGTTTGTGCGAGTATCCGCCTATAAGGAAATATGATAAACTGATCGGATTGGTTGACATCGATTGGCGTACTTGTGTGGTCATGTGATGGTTATCGTCGGCCCGGGGCTACCAGGGGACGATACCTAATACCCCTAATGTATTTGTCCTGGGGGTACTAGGGGGATCATTATCGTTGGTCCGGGGGTACCAGGGAACGATATTCAAGATACCTATTACATCCGTCCCGAGGGTACCAAGGGGATTATGATCGTTGGCCCGAGGGTACCGGAGGACGATATCGGATATGTCCGTCCCGAAAATACCAAGGGGACTATCGATTGTCATGACCTACGTAAATGGAACGATGCATCGTCTTTCCGTAAAGAGCACCGATTGACGAGAGCACCGGCACCCACCGACTAGTGTGCCCGATCGAATGACCTTAATCATGTCGATCGAAGCGTGTGGGGTTTTGTGGATTGATATCTATATGATATTCTGCTAGTGAGTTAAATTGGGGTGACGTTGACTGTCGTATCAAGTTGTCCTTATATTTTGTGTGACTTCCTAGCGGGTAAGTTGCATATGGTTGAGATATCTGTACTATGAGATATGATTGATTGATAGGATATTCTAGACGAATCAATGCCCTAGACGGCATAGACGTTGACTCACTGGGATTTATTTCTCACCCCATCGTTAAACCATTTCAAGTTCAAGATAAAGAAGCTAGCAATTCTTTGGAGTTGATGTTGAAAGGCAAGGGTGACGTCAACTCTTATTTGGAGTAGAGACGAGGTTGATCCTACCCTGGTCCAAAGTATGGGGCTGATTAGCATAGTATCTCTATTGGGTTAAGCCATGTCGGTAATTAAAATGATGTTTTTTTTTTAGTGATGTGTTTTTCCTGCTTTACTATTCCTGTCTTATGTTGTTGTCCGGGAGTATTATACGTTTCCGTATGCTTAATAAAGTATCGTGGGTCGGTAGCATGCCTGGGACGCTATCCTCTGTGACTTGAGGGATGAATTGGCATGGATGCCGCGTGCTCGAGAATCGGAGCGTGACAAAAAAAGAGATTTACATTGGAAATTCTAAGATTCTTTAGCACTAAAAATGTACTTGGGATGCTTTCTCTGCTGTTAGGAGAGTAAAATGATTCCGTGCAACGGTTCTTGAAGATGAAGACATTAAACACGATAGTGCTCAAACACACAGAGGTCTCCTGCCTTAGAGAAGCTTCCTTTGCAAAACTACGGGATAAGTACACCGTGAGTACCATAATTTGTGTACGGCATTCATTTGAGTGCCATAACTTTCAAAACGTTCACTTAGGTGCCATAACTTTTAAAAATCGTTCATTTGAGTGCCATATCGGAGCAAAATCGTTCACTTGAGTGCTACAACAATTTTTCCGGCGTGCCATGTCAGCTTTCCGGCGTGTCACGTTATCTTTCCAGCAAGCCACGTCAGTTTTCCGGCGTGCCACGTCAGTTTTTCCGATGTCCACATCAATATAGCACTCAAGTGAACGATTTTTAAAAGTTTTGGCACTTAAGTAAACGTTTTGAAAGTTATGGCACTCAAGTGAACGCCTTACAAAAGTTATGACACTTTTAGTGTATTTTTCCCCAAAACTACACTGGCAAAGGCGAGCATCTGGGGACAATTGCTTGGAAGAAGAGAAGTGGGTGAAAGCAATTAGATATATAGGTGGACTCAAACTTTTGTAGAGACCCTGCATTGTTCTCTTTCTTCGATTTATAGTTTGTCGAATAAATACACATGTAACCGGAGTTTCACTGGTCTCCAGAAAACGTCATAATGCATCACCATTCACTTGCTTGCAGCAGAAAGGTTTGCTTTCTTTGATCTGATAATCTAAACAGAACATAGTTTAAGCAGACATTTTTCTGATGGCATACCAAAGTTTACGCCTAAGTCTCGACATTCCTTCTAAAAATGGAGACTTTGAATTCAATATCATCATTTCTAACAAGCTCGAACACACAGACATCTCCTTCCTTTAGAGAAATTCCTTTCTGAAACGCGCCCCAACCGGCAGAGAGCTTTCCTGAGCCATGTTGTGGGTAGTACAGGAGCTTCACTGGCCATGATCCGTCCAAATGCTTAAGAGTTGCGGCTTGCATGCTTCCATTGATGCGTCCCTTAAAAAAAGCACCTTGGATATTCTGCTTAGTTCATTTTTTTATCAAGAAATGAACTATGAATAAGAACATAAAAGGTATGATGACTAACACAAGAAATGTCAATATGATGACACCTTACGAGAACCAATATCTCAGGTTCTTCTCTTACCACATTATGCCCCAATAGATTATGTGGCCGGATAACTACTTTGAAGGAAGGATACTGCGGCTTGTACTTGTTGGCTGCTTTGAGAGCCGACGATGCCTGAGATCGTTTAGAAGTAGAGGTACGAGAAGCCAGCATGGCGGGGCTCACCTTGCGTTTGGAATTTTCCATCCTACCTGAATGAGCGAGGCGGAGAGCATAAGAAAAAATGACACAAAGCCTATGCATTACTGATAGGCTAAGGTTCGCACACTTCCTGAATCTTGTGGCAAAATCTTGGCTCCTTGATCAGTTCGGAAGCCTTTCAATTTGGAACCGGATCCAAGATTACAGTGACCATCAGCATCTTCCATCTTAGGCGGGACAAATTCGACAGTGCCGGGGTTCAATTTCTTGCTGTCAGCGTACCTTAGCGAATAATCTATTTCCGTTGTGCTTTTGTCGAAAATGAGCACTTGAAAATCCAAGTCCCCTACGTGTTTGAAGACTAAAAAGTGGCCCTCACGGATAGAGTAATGCTCCGCAAATTCCTTCCATCCCTTTGATAACCAAACCATTTCATCCCATTTTTCCAATTCCACTCTCCAACTCCCACCATTCGGAACCCTCAAACGCACCGTTTCAGGAAGATTCTGGCCATACTTTCTCACAAACATCTTCGGAATACCCTAGTTTCATAACGTATAAAGTCATCATATGTACGTAAACAAGCGGTGACAGATTACATTTAATCACGAACTGACTCGAAAGAAAAGGCTAGTGCCTACAAGGCTTCGACCTTCCAAGCCTCGGTACGTCCAGAAGAATTCTTAAAGAAAAGGACTTACAAGCCTTCCAGTGTGAAGTGTGTGAGAGAGTATGATCTTGAAGAAATGAGGTGTCTCCGGTGTAAAACTTCGCCGGCACTGTTCATTGTCTCTCCGGAGACGGGAAGTCATCCCTCGAGCACAAGCTGTGTAACTGGTAGTAACATCTGAATCTGACCTAGCTCTGTGGCTTTACATGAGCCAACTTAATTGAATGGAGCAATTAATTGGACAAGACATTCGTGTCTGGGATGACAGCTACCTTTCGGGAAGCTGTTCATCTTCCCTAATGATGTTAAGGACGGAGAAGAGCTTTCGGAATGCTTCCGGAAGCTCATTAAGGAGAACACATTGGGAATCGAACACATTAAAAGTTGAACGATTTGGTAGTTGGTAGAAATTACATCAAGAATAATGCCAATGAAGCTAAGATTTGTATGTCGCATTAGAAATAAAAACATGGATTTTACTCCGATGTAGCACTAAAAAGAGAGAAAAAAAAAAGTTATAACAGTCAAATGAGTATTATATGAAAGTTATGTCACTCATATTATTTTTGGGATCTCGCTTTGCATTCCGAGCTAAAGTAAGGGAATTGTTTACTTGGCGGATCTCGACAGATTATCCTGTGATATATATGAATCGCCAAAGGTTGTAAATGCAGGAAAGTAAAGATAATAATAATAAAAAATATTGAGTTCTGTAATTAATTGAAGGGATTCTACAATCAATACACTGGTGATATTTGTTGTGTCCTTGCCTTCTTACGATGGGTTTGGCCCATCGAGAATATCAGGTCTGCCACTGGTACTCAACTCCAGCACCGAAAATTGAGACTTTTAACACAAGATCGTCTCCGTTGATGGTGGCAAATGCTCGCCGACAGGCAGAGCAGAGCGCCACATGCTCGTTCGGACAGCTCCTCAGCTTCACCGGTAGCAACTTTTCTGTATGCCTGAATATGTATCTTGATGAATCCACAAGGAGTACTCTGCTCCGCGCATATTTTCAAACAGCCAGGATGAATTTAATGATTGTTTTAGAGATTGTATAGAGTTCGTAGGACTACCAGAGGAAGCTGGTTACTAGAGCAGAGCATCAAATTATCATCTTAAAGCGATGAGATCTATATGGGTATAAAGAATCACTCCATCATCAAGCTTTTCATAGCGTTTGACCCCTTTTGTATTAGTATTTAACATCTTGACTTACACAGTTATACTGCAGATGATCAGAACAACGAAGCTGATGACGACAACCCCGCGAAGTATGTGGGGCTTAAAAGGTTATGGCTTGACTATTGCTGGGGAGAGTCCCTCTAGTAACTCCAGTAACAATGGATAACAGAAGATACTTGGAGACGAAACGTTCTAAGATGGGGCACATCTAACGTGCGGAAGTCAATGGCCGCTTGAGCAATCTCATCAGCGAACAGGGCAAACCAAGCAGTAATGTCTCTTCTGATCTGGCTGTGCCTGACTCATTGGAGTCGCCGCTGGACAGTTCCTTTAATTTGTGTTATTGATGGCTGTATCTCTAATTCGACTTTGCTTGGAATCTATGTGTATTGATCTCCATAGACCATTGCATGTTTCAAGATAACAGAGTTGGTGCAGGACAATCTTTCTTTCCTTTCCTGTGACCATCTCAATGGCGAAAGAAATTGCTTCCAGAAATATTTGGCGTCAGATAAGAATTTATACATTGTCGAACAAAGATGCAAATATGCAAAGAGATTGGAAATTAGGCACACATGTACCCGAAATTTTGGAAGATGCAATGTCCCTGTGTGATGTTCGCTGCTCTCCAAAGAACATCGGGAAACGCATCACCATTCAATTAGTTGCAGCAGTTGATCTGATTAACTAAACAAAACATACCAAACCATACATTTTTTTGTAGGCACACTAAAGTTTACGCCTAATTCTTAATATTCCTTCTTAAAAAGGAGACTTTGAGTTCAATATTACCAATTCTAAAAGCTCGAACGGACAGACATTTCCTTTCTTTAGAGAAGTTCCCGAGCCATGTTGTGCGTAGTGCAGGAGCTTCACTGGTCATGAACCGTCTGAACATTAAAGAGTTGCGGCTTGCATGCTTCCATTGATGCGCCCCTTAAGAAAACAGCCTGCGACAGTCTGCGGAGTTGATTTTTGATCAGCAAGTGATCTATGATTAAGAACCCAAAAGGTATGATTACTAACACAAGTAATGTTGACCGGACCAAATTTTGCACCAGTCCCATTATGTCATGATATTTTCTTACCACATTTTGCTTCAATAGGTTATGTGGTCGGTTGACTCCTGAGAAGAAAGGATTCTGCAGCTTGGACTTATTGGCTGGTTCGAGAGATGTAGTTGCCCGCAAACATTAAGAAGTAGAGCTACGAGGAGCCACCATGCCGGGGCTCACCTCGAGTTTGGAATTTTCCATACTACCTAAATTAGTCAGGCAGAGAGCATAAGAAAAAGCGATACGAAAGTGTATGCATTACTTACAGGATAAGATTCACAGACCTTCCCAATCTTGTCGCTGAAGCTTTGCTCCTACATCAGTTTGGACAGTCTGTTAGTTGATCGAAAATGTATCAAGAATAGTGTTAAGAGGTACTGAGATTGAAATCCATAGAACTAATTCACAAAGTGATGTGCAAGGTGGCCAATGAACTTTTCTTAACAAATTGATGGGTGTGGGCAGACTATGCCGTGAGGCCAAACGCCACCTCTAGTTGTTAGAGACAATTAGGGCAAAAGAAAAGATTATTCACTGAAATTCAACAGGTCCAATCCATCATGTTTAAGCTGGTCAATCTTTATTTCCTTTGCTGAGTCCAGATTAGCTTTAATTTATATCATTGCTGGGAGAGTTTCACTAGCAATTCTGTAACTGGGAATTGAAAGTTAAACACTGGGGACCGGCTACAAACTGAAGATATTTAGCCTTTAGAAATTCCTTGGCCACGACTCCTCCACGTTTATGGAGATTAAATATGAGTTTATTCATCCTTGATTATTCAGTAGGTCATCAATAGACTTTAATCTGAATCTACTTGTGTATTAATTGCTAGAGACCAATACCTATGAGAAATTTGAAGCATGCACCGTCGACGAATCTCATTGAGTGGTCATCGGGGAAGGACTTGACTACATTTGATTCAAATTGTTTATGACTTCATCGCACTTTTTCGAATATAAGAGCTTGACTGTACATTAAGCCAAACGTTAGGATTTTTTTATGCAATTTCCTACAATAAAAAGAAACGAAAAGAACGGATATCGAACGATAAGGGAGTTGAAGGAAAAAGAAACCAAATGGGATGCTTAGGTGACATATGAAATTGAGGATGGTGGGCTCTAAGTAGTTATGCTGACGAGGCAAATGAAAGAGGATTTGCTTATTTGGCACATTACTGTCATTCAATTAGAAATCAGTTATCATTTTAAAAGTCATCTATGCCTAACTTATTGGTTTATTTGCTAATGCGAATTACCTTTTTACCATCTACGGTAATACTTTATGGGAGGGCTAGGTAATTTTTTTTAGGTGAAGATACTATTCTACCCTTGATTTTCAGTTCTCATCGACAGCTCCCTCTTCTTTTTCAAACCCGTCGTCAATGAGAAAGAGGGAAATTGGAAATAGAATCGGTTACCTCGATATCATGATGTCCGCCTCTGACCGTGCCTTAGTAACTTCCAGATCTCTGTACCACTTGTAGCATCTGCCCATCCATTTGTCGGTGGCTAGATAAGTTTGAAAAGATAAAAAAGTTTAGAACTTATGATGCTTCAGGCGTCGGGCAATTTGAGAAGTGGAGTCAAGTGACCAAAAAAAAAAAAAGGAAAAAAAGGATCTCACCAATTTTATGTGCATTTTTTCATGCAGATAACTTTTGTATGGTTGTATTGAGATCATTCTCCAAGTTCCCATTCAAGCAGTATCTGAACAGTGTCCCCCATTTTAGCTTTGGCGTGCTTAGCGTACCCTTAGAAAAGATCTTCATTTTTGGGCACTCTTCCACTTCAATCCACCACAAGGATGGAAACCTGAAGCTACAACTTGCGGCGGAGGAGAAGCATTCAAGGCTGGCCAGATTTTGGAGAGTCAAACTTTCTAGCTTCTCAAGAGAAATCGCTTTTCTTTCTTCATTTTCATCGTTTGCCACTACTTCTTTCATTCTGTCACAACCTATTATAGTCATCTTCTCAAGATGCACCAAATTTGTGACCGCTCAAACTGTTCCTAGATGTACCAATCCATAGGAACTCTTCACCACTAACTCCGTCAAATTCCGAAAATATGCCATGGCCGGAAATAATGTTGTCAAATTAGGACAATCGCAAACGTCAAATTTGTTGATGCTTTGAAGAATTTTTGTGATTAAATAGTCTTCTCTACATACACGCTTTAGGTTGTGTAGCTTTCTCAACTTAAGTTCTCTTAAATTATCAAGCACTAGATGTTTTCCCTTGTCCACAAGTCCTTCATCAGGGAATATATCTTCAAAGGCACTACAAAAAACCTCAAGGCTTTTTAGATTAGGAAATCTCTGTAGGAGGAAGCTGGAAGGAAAGACGGCATTTTCATCATGAAAGCATGCCAATGTTAGTACTTTTGGCTTGCCAAAGATATCATCAGAAAATTTTCCATTCCGTATCATCTGAATATCCTCATTGACTAATGAAAGTCTCTCTAAGGTGAACATGCCCTGCAAAATTGCCAATACAATGAGAGAAGTAAATTCAACAAGGTTCGACAGTAAATCATGTGTTGTAAAAGGCAAGTCTAAGTCACGGGATGCACTCATAGTGTTACTAAAACATACGGGGTTCCTTACGTTGTCTAAAAACTATAAGTAAGGGGGTTTCGAGTTTTCCTTAGAATGCAGTGGACGTGGAACATAACGGGTGAATTAAAGAATAAAGAAGAATGTGGTGAATTAGGGTTCCAATGCTTTTATTTCTGAAATGAAATTAGAGTATGTTTTTTAAAGATTGCACAAAATAAAAAAGAGAAGAAAAGTTCAATGGTGAGAAACGTGAGAACAATGGAGAGGACCATGTGTCAAGTTCTCATTGACCTTCCCAAGTACATTATATTTAATTAGATTAGTTAACGAATATCTTATGTTCTAAAAAAACCTGCAATTATTTTGTAATTTTAGATAATGGAATATCGTCCCCAAATGAAAAGTATACTTATGAAATTAGAAATATCTTGTATTATCGACAAACCGATAGGCAAAGGATACCATGTTAGTATCATGATACGATTAATATACAGTGAACATAAGATTAGTAAGTGCCTTAAAGAACAAAGTAGAAACCGAGGGAGAAGAGTTGTAGTCATACCTTCTCAAATGAAGAGTGTGTTTCTTGGTTTGAAATGTCCCGATGATCATCTCTCTGAGGCCACTTGTTCATGGTTGCCACCAAAGGAAACATGTTCGGTTTGTCACAATGTGTCACTCACAATTCCTTCGGGAATGGCAAGTTCAAAGTAGGCAAATCAGGGCAGAAACTCTTGAGTTGTGGCATATCATGGAACACCGGAGAGGTTAATTGCGGGAAAAGTGGTTGAGCAGTAGTGGAGTGTGGAGTGTTATCCCCACTTGCGACTATTTCCTTGATTGCACAAAACTCCACTCGAAGTTTCTCCAATTGGTTTAGACTTGTAGCCACCCAATGCGGAAAAAGATTTTCAAGGCTCTTACAATTATCAACTTTCACTTCCCGTAAATGTTCAAAAGTAAGAGTACCTCGAGGACCATCCGTCCACATTTTGCTTAAATTTTCCATGTGAGAGAGAAATATCGACTTAAGCTTAGGAAATTGTACCTATCATATTTGGAAAAATGACACCATAAATTTGAGACACTGAATTATGAACTTACTTTCCTCCCACAAATCACAACATTCTAGAACTTGTTAGTGACACAATCAAGGAGAGGTTGCTTGATGCTTTCATTTTAATGGACTGATGACTAAGGCCGCGTGCGGTGCGACAAAATAAGCTACCTTACGTCCTGTACCACCCGTTAATACTCATGCACAAAAAAGATAGGAGAACCTTTCACTAAATTACGTTCCAAAGAACGAAATGACGACCTCAAATAACACATGAGTAATTTTGTAATTTTCTTAAAAAGTTCGCATGACAAGAAATTTGAAGGCGGGTTTCTCACACCGACGAGGATCCCCGGGAAAATGCAACTAGTCTTCGTGAACAAATAAAACATGTTATGCAAAGATAGATTCTAATACAAAAAAAAAAAAAAATGAAACGATTGTATGAGCTGCTATGAATTGTTCATTTAAGAGCCTGTATGGAATTTTCATTTTGTTGTGAATTACGTTATTGCAACTTGTCCCTACCGTGACTAGTTTCATACTTCTTTATCTATGATTTCAGTGATTGGGAAGATTTTAGTTTATCCAATTTGTGAATGGGTTTAAAATTATGAAGTTTTAGTTGGTGGTGACACCTATCTACAATTTAAGTTTAATCAATTTGCAATGGGTAACCAATTTCCTATCCTTGACTGATGACATTGTGTGGCATGTGGAGCATTTCGGAGGCAAAAACAAGTGAAAGAAAAAAAGCGGATGTCGCATTGCAACTTCCATTGGTGCTTCCATTTGACAAGATGTTTAATTTTAAACATCAAAAGCATTGGATAAAGAAAAAGAAGACTGACCTCCGGAGTAAAAAGTGAAGGAGTGCGTTGGTCAATCTCCATCAAAGGTTGCCAAGTTAAGCTTCTCATCTTGGGACAGTAGGCAATGGTCAACTCTTCTAATCCGGGGCATTCCAGCGGACGGTTCTTCCCCGAGAGAAAATTAGTCATATTGGGCAAGCATTCCAGCTTCATCCGATAAAGATACGGGAATGTAATCTTCTCCACTGCGCTTCCCTGCCGTTCTTCCTCTGCGATCACTCCTTCCATTTCACCACACTCCTTTATTTCCATCCGCCGTAGATTGGCAACACACCGAGCCATCGATGGAGTGAAAGCATGCCTCAAGTTGCTGCATTTATAAAGGGTAAGGCTAATTATCACATCGAAGCGCAGCGTCCCTTGAAGATGGTTGTTCCATAGTCGCCACAACTTTTGCAGATTGACCAAGTATAGATATCATAAACTAGGTAGCACCCGAGTGCTTTGTACACCCTCCAGCCCTTCAAGATTGAATACTTCTTCTAGCGATTCGCAATCGTGCACTTGCAATGTATTCATTTTGTTTAAAACAAGCATCAATCTGGATGGAATAGCGTTAGTAAATGATGGACATCTATCCACCACTAGTGATTCTAATTGCCAAGAGGGCTTGAGGGAAATAAGTTCGCCGTGCCATTTTTCAATTAGCTCAGGGAACTCAAACAGCCGCATTAACTTTACTCCGGCAACCGTAGCCTATTAGAAAAGGCATCATTAAATGTAAACTTCTAGTTAGCAAAATGCAACAATACCATCTAATTGAACAAAATTTGATAACCGATGCATACCATTTCTTTAAACATATTTTGGATGGTGATGTTGAGGTTTTCCTCCCAAAACCACGCTTCTGTTGAGACTTGTACTCTCTCCAACTTTGGCGCCTTTATTGGTCTCTCGGAGAAGAACTTCATGCTGGGACATCCATTCACAATGACATCTTCCAAGAGTGGGAACATCAAAGTGCATTTACTTGAGCTGAAACACCTCAGCCCCGTCAACCCATCAAGCTCCATATACTGCAATTGATTGAAAACCACCACAAGCCCCTCCTCACCTCCATCGTCACAAATGACTTCTGTCAACATTTTGCATTTACTTATCCTCAATTTCGTGAGTTCCACCAAATTTCCAGCTATTGTCGGTGTGAACATCTTTGATAACCCATCACAAAATGACACATCTAGAGTCTTGAGATGTTGAAAAAATCTGGAAAATGGTGGTATTACTTTTAGCTCGTGCCTTGGGCCTTCTTTGGCTTCCACAATGTCGCTCAGCTCTTCTATATCAGAATTGCGTACAACCAGCTCTTGCAAGTTGGTTAAACTCCGAACAAGATGACATGTGGACATTGCAGATTCCTTCGAGAAATGACAAAGCTCGAGAACTCTAACCTTGCAAAAGGATTCTCCATCATGAGAATGCCCATGCCATATCTCCATCCCTCCATATAAATCTAATTTTAACTCTTGCAGATTTGAGAATGCGCCCTGAGAAATTAGTCAAATCAGAATCCAAAACCAGCTTAGTTAAAAGAGTGTTCGTGTATTGTGGTATAAGTCCTGCATTTTAAGATGTTGAGTCTCATGCAATTCGACGGAAGGAAATGCACCCCATGCAATAGACATTATCACCGATCTTTTACATTTGACTTCTTGTACCCACGTTTGCACTCAAGCAAATCTCCACATTCCCCGTTTGCACTCAATTATAATCACAATCGCACAAATTGCAGAGTTTACTCACAACAAAAATGTCACACATCTTGGGTCGTACCTTTTCTATCAAGAAGAGAGGTTGTTTATGAAGTGGCATCTCATTCTCAGGTTGCGAAGCAAGTATCTCCACTTTGTTACAGCCATCCACCTCCAAGGTCTTCAATGCCGGCCAACGTAGAGCATGTGTTCATGTGTAGATGCACTTCAACTCTAGTAGATGGTTAAGCTCGAGGGAGGTTAACTTAGGGAACACATCCCTGGGAACTAGTCCTTCCTTCTCGATGAGTTCCACAATGCCACTACATCCATCGATCTTCAACTCCTCAAGTTGCATTAGATCCCTAGCTACTGAGGCTGGAAACAGAGAGGTGAGGCTCTTGCATCTGGAAACGGTAACAGAACGGAGACACTGGAATTTGACTTGACTGTGAAGTTCCTTATCCCATACACGCTTTAGCTTTGATAATCCCCATAACTTCAACTTTTTTAATGGAAAACGAGCAATGGGATGTCCATCTAGAGGACTCAATGGCTGCAGTTTGAAAACAACTTCAAGCGAATCACATGATCCTACCTCCAAACTTTCCAAGCTCTTGAGCCATCCAAGAATGTAAGAAGGAACAATGTTCACTAGCTTGTTGCATCTATAAACATTGAGCGACTTTAGTCTGTGGAAAGACTCCGCAACAACTTGATTGTCCCATATTGTCTCAATGCTATCCATACTCCAGATGTGTAATGTCTCCAAGCTAGGAAACGCAACCTGCGGTATCGCTCACGAAATTAGTGATTATGTTAGTTTAAAAAGTCCATGAATACATATGGAAGAAGCGGTGGTCCTAACAATCTTGGTCTATCCATTGTGGCCGCATCCTCATCTTGCAAAGGTCATGCCAAAGCTTTTCTGTTTATGTTTTGACATATTATTAGTCTCTCCATATTTTTTAAGGACAGTTCAAAAGACAACATGAAATATTTGAAAACAAAAAGGACGATATTCCTCAAATTTGTTTGATCGGTCCATATTAGCAAATTTCCTTTTTCATTTTACTAGAAGTAGTTTCAATGTTTCATTTTGGACAAGTTTAACTTCAAAACTAGTGTATTATTCCCCATACTACGTTAGTTAGCCTGTTAGGTTTCTATTAATTTACTCAAATTAACCATGTGCGATATAAATAATATTACAATTTATTAAGTAATTATCTTTAATTTCTCCAAAATATACATGAAATATGTCGGGGACATCATAACTTCCGGTTAAAGTCAATATCAATCATTTTTATTCAATATTATATCACTCTATAAAAATTGAAAAAGTCAAATTTCCTGTTTTGCCTTAAATTAAATATACTTAATTGATTGAATTTTCCTTTTAAGATTCATTGCTTTGTTACCGTGTTGGATGATCCAATTGTTAGATAAAAATTGTAGGCGCGTGCAAGCCATGCGCCAAAGATTATGTGCCGGGTCAGCAGTGTGGGCGCGTGCGAGCGGCTGTAGCGGATTTTTTTTTTTCCCTACATTGCATATTTTTTGGTTCTGCCCTCCCTCGCGCGAGAATATTTCTCTTTTGTAACTGGCTGACAATTTCGCGATTTTTTTTTAGCACGTAAATTTTCTGTTTTGCCTAAAATTAAATATGCGTATGAGGTCCGATCGGCGCGTTCTTGGTACCGACGTGTTCATATTGAAATGCTCTATGTTGTGGTACATTTTTTTACATGTTTGAAGCATTTAAAGGTATAAAAATACGTGTGAAAAATACACGTATAATTTGGGATATTATTGTATTTTTAAGCTATATTTCCCTATGTTTTTTGAAAATATAGAATATTGATTTCTTGTAAATGACCACTCATGGTTCATAGATAGCACGTATGAGATGCTTGCAATAACAATGGTAGGAGATCCATTACACGTGGGAAACCTCGGATATCAAGAGAGTAGCATGTTCTGTTTTGTCACTCGTTATCGCCCATGAAAAGGAAAAAAAGAAGAAGAGGAATGCTAGCCAAAGAAATCGAGTTGGAAAAAGCTTACAACACAAAGCGTGGATTGGACAACGATACCAACCTAGACTAAAGGGTTCTTGGATTGTATAAGGTATACCGTTGATCGAGTAAAGTGAGGGAAAGAAGAGAAGTAAACAAAGCATGAAGTAAGCACTCTGTGAACGTCTCACGTCCCTTTACGGAAAGAAAGTCTCAACCAGAACCACATTCCTTTTGCATGAGGATGTAGCTAAAAACATCAAAATTGAAAGGCTGGCAATTTACAATATGAATTAACTTGTTTACAAATGATTATCTGAGAAATCCATAAATGACACGATTTGATACGAACTTAATATACATAAATTTTATAGCAAAATTAACAAAAATAAAGTGTTCTCCAATGAACATTGCTATATCACAAAATCTTTTACTACATAGTTACCAGGAGTGAATTTAACCACATAATTTGAGAGTTGACAATTGAGCTCATTGAAGATTAATTATCCAACTTTTGTATGTATAGTGACTCTACTATATATTCTTCATTTCAATTCAAAATCACAATTTGAAGAGTAACTCTACTTTGGCTTATCCAGCTTTTATGGTGCTGTGATTATGTGGAACGCAATCAATTTTAACCAAAGTGGGCTTTGGCGATCATGCTTCGTCTCCAATATAACTATTTGTTAGTTTTACTTATTTAGCTGGCCGGCATAACAATTATCTATATGAATATATCATATTTTACAATGTCTTAATACCTTGATGTGATTGATCCAACTCTTATTGATGTGAATTTAAACTTCCCATTTATTTGTAACGCTATGTGGCAACTTGAAATGCACAGCATGTAAACTCGTGAAGTGCTGTGCACATAAAATTGATGCAATCATCGGATTTTTGTTATATTTAAGATTTTGCCGTAGCGTTTGTTACGTACCTCTTGATTGAAGAGAGTAGTGTAGCGTGATTTGAGACGATCCTCACTCCAAGCTTCTTGTGAACCTGTCATCGATATTTAATTAGATGAAAGGAATGCCATCTTTTGCATTGCAGTGATGAATTAATCTAAGAAGAACTTTAATGATTAAACCAGAAAAAAAAAAATCAATCTTACACTTTCTGCGAGAGAAGCACGTCAAACTTTCCAAACCTGCAACGTATAAATTGGTTAACATCGAGAATACTAGAGTTTTTGATGTTTCTATCCTCGACCCTTCATCCTCTATAATGATCGCCTCCATCTTCTTGCAATCTTGTACCCCTAGTTCTCTCAATTGTGGGAGAGATTGAACCATGGATGGGAAAAACAGAAACCCGAGGTTGTTACAGCCAAACACCTTCAATTGCTTTAATTTATGGAATCTCACAAGTCCACAAGGATTCTTGTTCCATATGCACCGCAAGCTTGGTAATCTCTTTATATAGATGGTGTTTAGCTCAGAGAGAGTCTCAATATTTGCATCGGCGCCTAGTCCGTCGAGGTCAAAAATTTCTTGCACCGAAACGCAATCTTCTACCTTTAAAGTGTGTAGCTCGTGTAGTTTTACCAGCGACCTGGAGTTGATAACCTTTGAGAGAGATGTGCATGAAGAGACCTCAAGAGATTGGAGACTGCTCAGGCCCAATGGAGATTCATCGGTCCATATGTTTTCCAGATTGGGAAGTCCAACCATTGTCAAGGACTCCAAGGATGGGATTGAAACCTGACGTATAGACCCATCAGCATACGTGCTATTGCAGGTTATTACAAATGGTTGCGGAAGAAAATTTACAGACTTTAGGATAATTTTTTTTTATCCTACGACCCCAAGAACCACTAATGAACTTCATTTTTTTTATTTACAAAAAATTCGCGGATCGTTAGATTTTGTTTGCAATTTATTAACAATAAGGGAAACTACAGTCATCAAGAAATAGCATTCATTCAGTTTGCTAATGACTACGAAGATTAGTGACCGTTAAAGCAAAAGGAAGTACATTCAAGATAAATTCCTTCCTATAAGGTATACCACTCCCTCTTGGGTTATGTTACTACTTTGATGTTACATTGCTCATTTTGTCGGATGATTGCCAAAAAGTACTGCACTATCTCACAATGAAAAAATTATATAGAAACTGTAGAATCACCGTGATTATGAAAGACATAGGCAACTTACAAACAAAGGACAACATCTCATGGAGTGATCAACAAGGCAAGTTTCAATCACGAGAAGTAAATTATAATGCTATAATTCCTTAATTACAGAAAGGTATGTCTAATTTACTACCTACCTAAGGAAAATTAGCAATCTTGAAAAGTAATTTAGTATATCATAAGGGAAATTACAATCATAAAAGTTTAGTTACTGCAAGTAACTTCCTTTTTACGCCTTCACCATCCACCTAAGCCCGCTTGGGCTTTTCCGGACCCAATCAATTTATGCGTGAAATATTGTAATTTATATAATAAGAATAAATCTATGACGGAGCTAATTTCCTTTCATACTCGAAAAATCTATAATGGCAACTTAAATTTCTCTCCATGTAAGCTCATGTTTAATAACTTGCGAAACTAATTTATTGCACGAGTCTCGAACTCCACCATCAACTTCAATGATAATTGTCACTGTTTATCCTTAGTTTACTTACTTCTCTTACTAACAATAACCAATTTAACAGCTTACCCACTACACTAAAAAATTGTTAAACAATTAATTAATTTCCACCTATTTTTTACATGTGATTTTTTTACAATGAGTTGAAAATTTCCAATGTAAATAAAGAAAAATGAGGGAAAAAACGCAATGAAAATGAGGGAAAAAACGCAATGAAGATTTATGTTTGTTATGCCGAAAGTGCTTACATATATCTATATCTGTTATATGCTTTGCATGTATGAACATGCATGTAATTGTGTACATTTATACTTGTAGGACTTATGCAATGACTAAGTGCTTATTGAAACACACGATAGGGAAAAGACGTGCATCAATTAGATTAGCATTGTTGCTACTATTTGAAAACCCAATCCCCTTGCCCATTCTTCGTATTGATTTTTACCTAAGCCATCTAGATATCATATTTTTTCTTGCCGCATGCAAGCTGCAAATAACTCTAGTCCTGTCACAATCTAAATTTACATGGATTTCATTCTATTAGCTGGACTTCTACGCAATGAAGAGTAACAGAACATTGCTTTATGCAACTACAGAGAAGGCATGACTGGGATAAGGTAATTAGGCAGAAAATGAATCGAAAAAAGAAAGAGTAAGGATAATAATCTATGTCACATCTAATTGGCAAATGAACAAAAGATCAACAAATACCAGATTGTTTTGATAGAAAGTTACCTGTTGCCCGTTGAAGAATGCAATTTGAGGGCCAACTTGGTCATTTGATGTACTACTTGAAGGAGCCGTCCCGTCGGTGACAAATTTTTTTATATTTGGCAAGTCACGCAATTCCAATACCCGCAAATTCCGCAACTCAACCTTGCCATAATCATCAACTTCTACAATCTCCCGCATTAAGTGGCACTTGCCAACTCGGATCTCTTCAAGCTGTGGAAGTTCTCTCAATAATGAAAGAGGAAACAAAACTTCCATCTTGTCCCAGTTTTCAACTTGTACTATCTTTAATGCACTGAAGGAATTGGAGGAGATGTGGTTGTTGCATATCTTTTCCAAGTTGATGAGGTTATCGAGAAGTAACGACTCCAACATCTTAAACTCCATATGTGATGGAGATTGGAGGACATAATGGACGGAGGAACTATTCTTGACTTGTAGGTGCTTTAATTTCGAAAAGCCTTCTTGGGATAACAAGCAAATAGTCTGTTCAATTCCATTTAATCTGTCTAAAAAAAGATCGTCAGGTTTGCCTAATAAAGTTTGTATGCATCCTTTCTGAAGAATATTGCTTATTGGATCCAACGTAAGCTCCAATATGCTCGATCCATTGCGAATTCGCCGCCATGGCACATCACCTATCCGGATTTGGTACTTGGTTAGTTTCTCAACATTTAGATCCTTTGGGAGCACACTCGGATCCACAATGGACACATGCAAAGTATAGAGATTCTTCAATTTGTTCAACTCAATGAGCCTGGCATTAGTTGGAGGAATTTGCTCTACGGCATTCCAACGATCAAAGCTATTCTTCATATACAACTCCTCCAAATTCATCAAGCTTTCGAGCACACCCGGTTCAATTATCTCAAGTCGTGAGCAATTGTCTAAGTCTAGCAACTTCAGCTGTACCAATTGTCCGATTTCTTTTGGCAATCGTTGAATATTGGAGTTGACAAAGCTAAGAATATGCAGCCTTTTTAGCTCGCCAATCATGGCTACATCATCTAACAAACAACCATCTAGACAGAGAGTGTGTAAGCCCTCCAAGGACTGAAACGGCGAAGGTGAACGACCGAGACGCACCCGAGAAAGATGCAAGACCATGAGTTTTCTCATGGAGTTGAAATAAGAATCTGGGACCTTAAGAGTTTCATTGTTTGTGAACAACAAAAAGATCCGCATTTCAGGGCAATCTAACCCTTTAGGAAGCTCCTTCATGTCGACGTAGGGAAAGCATATTGCCCTACAACTTTTGAGCTTGTCCTTTGACCATTCTACTAACAACTTATCTTTCTCTTTCAAAACGAGAAGAGGATGATCTCTTGAAGCGACCGAGGCAACAAACTCACTAACCAAGTCGTGTATCTTGAAACCATAAGCATTTTCATCCTCTAACAGAAGGGAGGAGTCTTGAAGAGCACGAATCCCTGATCTCAAACTCTCTCTAGCTTCTTCGATGTTGTCATCTTCTTGAAAGAGCCCCCAACCCACAGCGTACCTCACCAAGTTTTCGAAAGAGGGCTTAGAGGTGCCATAAGCAACACAGAGCGCTAACAATGACTTCTCCGAGTCTTTTAAGTTGTTATAACTCAATTGCAACATCCCATTTGTCACCTCACCGATTCCTTCGTTTTTAGACAACTTCATTTGCCTCAAAGCATTCTTACATTCAGATAAACCGGCACGTCTAAAAACTTTCGCCATAAGGACAATTAGGAAAGGCAAACCTGCACATTTGTGGAGTGCTTCCTCCACCAAGGATTTGAACTCTTCATCGCGAACTTTGTCTCCGACATAACTCTCAAACAATCTTCTTGCCTCTTCCTCCTCCAGCTCACCAAGGCGGAAGTCCTTGTCGCAGCCCATTTTAGTTCGCAAAACATCACGATATCTTGACGTCAACAACAACTTGCACCCGATGACCTTGTTGTCATGTCCGCAGGGAATGCCGACTGATTTCAAGTCCAACCCCTTCCACAGGTTATCCAGTATTATGAGCACCTTCTTGTTCTTCTTCTCCTCGGCTTTCAACCTGTCGCACAGAAAGTTCGCTCGCACACTGACAATATCTTCGTTCGTTATGTCACTAAGGCCCAACGCATGCGCGATCTCTCCTTGAATGGTCTTGATGTCTGGATTTTCCGACACGTTGGCCTTCGCGACCCAATCAAACGACTTCTCTTCCCTTAGTCTAATTACGGCATCCACCAAAAGGGTGGACTTGCCAACCCCGCCCGCCCCGTAAACCCCGACCGCACTGTTGTTGTTATCAGCAAGAGCGTCCATGATGTCCCTTATGACCTGAGCTCTGGATTCGAAGACACCATCGTCCTTAATAGCAGTAGAGGCTGAAGAAGCAGAGGCCGTCGCAGTGGTCGACTGCATGACTTCTTTGCCCTCTCTCCTGTCCGGAGTCCGAGCAGTGACATTCCCCGGAGCAGGAAGGCTGAAGGAGATGTCATTCAGTTCCCTGAATTCACTGCATTTTTGAGTTAGTTTCCGGAGGGCCTCCATCTTTTCCTTGGCCTTCCTGCTGAACTGATAGCGACAAACGGGGTCGGGAAGAGTCCCGCGGCAGCAACTCTTGCTCGCCCCTTCAAATTTGCCCGACACGTCTCTCGCCTCTTCCAAGGCCTTCTCAGTACTTACCTGCCACTGCGTGAAGTCACTGTAGAAACCCCGAAGATTGTTTCTGGCCCCTTCCGCAAGAATGTGGACCCTCTGAGACTCGTTTGCCAGCTTCTGGACTTCCTCCTGAAGACCGTTGGCGTAGCTCTTGGAGGAGATCACATATCCGAATTGACGCTTGATGGGAACAACTACCCACTTCAAGACATCCCACGCAATAGAAACAGCAGAATCGATCGACATGTCTCCTTTATTTTTCCTTTTTCTTTGTTCGAGAAAGAAGCAGGTAGAGAAGAAGAAGAAGAAGAAGAAGAAGAAGAGGAGGAGGAGGATAAAACAGGGCGAATGATGAAAAGAGCAGCAGGTAGAGAAGGAGAAGAAGAGGAGGAAGAAGAATGGTTGGGCCGAGGAGAAGAAAGAGCGAAACAGAGCAAGAATGATTGAGAGACGAAGAAGGCAACGAGATATTGAGTGCAAAGAAGGATGACGAATCATTGGGTGATCCAACTATTTAAATATAGAAAAAAGTCCGCAGTCAGTCTTCTCAATCAAGCCAGCAATGTGGACTTACAAACAGTTGAGTAACGGAAATGGATGAGTCATTTCCTTAGTCGTACGTACCTATATAACTTTAATATCGTTGAGTCCTTCTTTTTTCAATCATTTGCTTGTGTGTCATAATTTCCGGTCGATAAATGAAGTCTTAATTTTTTTTTACAAATATTTACTAAAGTGCAAGAATTTTGACGTGACATAGCGCTTGTAGTTTTAAAATGTTATGATCCAACCCAAAAACAAATGTTATCAAACTCAATTGAGCTTTGAAAAAGGTCTGTCACTCAAGCAATCGGAGAAAAAGTTACGACCTTCAACTGAGCACCATACATAAATTATGACACTTATAGTGATCGAAAAAAATTATTGCACTCATATCCAAATATAAATTGTTGCGGATAATAAAAATATTTGTAATTAGATAATTATTTTGAGGGATATAACTAATCGTATTTTGAAAAAATATTTTTCAATAATTCATTTTTCTCGAAACAAACGGAGTGTTAGAATGAAAAAAATATTTTGCTTTGAAGGTAGTAGGTTGGGTTTAGATTCCTGCTCGGAAAAAAAAATAAAAAAAATTAAAATTCATGAGAACAATACAAGTGAAATTCAAAAAGCTTTGGTGAAGTGTATGCCAGCTGGGGCGAGTCCAACAGTTATGACCTTTAACGTCAGCAATTCTGACTTTAACCATACATCCCAAGATCTATCTCTATCAATACTCTAAGGTCTAAGTTAGCAAAATCTACTTACTCTTTCGAGCTCCACACGACGTTATCATTTATTAATGTCAAATTAATGGGAAATTAGATCAGAAAATGTCAAATTACTCCCAAATTTGTACATTTGTTATGACTTTTTAAAGAGGTTGTCACTAATCTCTAACAAGTCCGACCCCCAAAAAAAAAAAAAAAAAATCTCTGGCAAGAAAATGGTGTGGCTCATTCATGTTACGAGGGGTGTTCTCTTTCTAATTAAGTTGACAATGATCTTTTGCATAACAACTACCTAGTATATGAAGAATAAGTGCATTTAAAAAGATTACCAGGTGAAGTTGTCATTCTCCTAAAGTAAGTACATTTCTTTTACACTCTGTATCATTTCTCAAGAAAGTAGCAATGTTCACATAATATCATCGTATTATTGATAATTCAATAGTCACATACGATCGTCATTCTCCTAAAATAAGTACATTTCTTTTACATTAATCTATAGGTCTATTTCCACGTTGTCTCCAAAAATATCTTGCGTGTGATGCTCCTCATGCTAAGCCATTTACCAATAATCAAACGCTTTCGTCTCTTTAGTTTAGTTTAGTTGAGTTTAGTTTTTTTTTTTTAATGAAAGCATCTTTATTGAGGATGGACTCAAGAGGGAGATAGACGAGACACCTCACTATCTTTTGTCTGTTCCAATTCTTTTTTAGTGACAAAAGAATACATGTGGACCATATTTTTGCATGAATGGTTCAATCATGGGATTCTGGTAAGAATGCATGGCTGCTTTCTTGGAAAGAATAACTTTAATAAGGATGTCATGGAAAACGAAAGTATAGAATAACTTTGTGCTTTGAGTTGCGTAAGGAACAAGTATTATCAAATCCAAATCTTTCTGATCACTTGTGTGCTTTTTTCCAGGCGCTGCCCTTTGGTTTCCACTTTATTTTACCACAATAATCATATTGGCTTATTATTAAATTTATTGGTTTATCTCCACATTGTAGCAAAAATATCTTATGTGTGATGCTCCACATGCTAAACCATTTACAAATAATAATCGTTTTCGATTCTTTACCTTTGTCATAAACCATCTTTACTAAAGGTGGAGTCGAGATGGAGATTGGACACCCCCTTTATTTTCTGTCCATTCCAATTATTGCATCTTCGTGGATAGCTCTTTTTTTAAGTGGCAGATCTCTATCAGACAAAAGAATACAAGTGGAGCATATTTTTGCATGAATTTTCTTCTTCTTCTTTTGTCAAAGAATGAATGGTTCAATCATGGGATTCTGGTAATAATGCATGGCTGCTTTCTTAGAAAGAATAACTTTAATAAGGATGTCATAGAAAATTAAAGTATAGAATAACTTTGTGCTTTGAGTTGCGTAAGGAACAAGTATTATCAAATCCAAATCTTTCTGATCACTTGTGTTCTTCTTTGCAAGCCATGCCCTTTGATTCAACTGCTTAGCCTGCTAATATTCCTATTTATCATATAAAGATTTCATTCATGTCGTAAATTAGACATTGTTTGATTTTCTTCTTCCGATGCCATAATTAATTTGAAACTTCTCCCTTTATAGACATAACAGTTATGATAACATCAACTTCTAAATTATGAATTAAGAAAAAACTCAATACAACGGAAAATGGTCATCTAACATATAACAATTTCTGACAATCTTCTAATTATTGACATATTAAACTTGGGCTAACTCAGACCCTTATATCTAATTAAAATTGACCAGTAGTTGAGAATAAGCCTTGACTTTTCATGTATTATCTTTAAAATTTTTGTAAATATGTTGACCAGAATCCCTCGAATCAACCTTTTCAATGTTTAATTTTCTTGCCAACCATAACGGTTAGATTAGAGTGCCTCCACAATCCGTATATTAGTTATGACTGTTTGAAAAAGGTTACTACTAATTTCTATCAAAAAGATATGTTTTGATTAGAGAAAAACATCCAAACTTAATATTCCCACGTTCTCATTCTTTAAAATCATTCTTCAAATTGGGGAAATATGGATACTTTTTAAGATAAAACCGCACAATTTTGTTAACTAGATCGATATGAGACCCGGCTAAAAATTCATCCATATATTTCAAGTCCTCGCGGCATGGATTAATGTGGCTTTTCAAGAAGCCTGACCCCTCCCTCCTTCCTACCGTAATGGCATGGAATCATGCCCACACTGCCATCTTTGGATCACCTTAAGCACAAGTTCAAGTGAAATGCATTTGTGGAAGGTGGAGATGCCCAAATTGACAGAGGAAAGGGACAAGATGTTGTTTCCAGCAATATCACCTAGATAGGTGAATAGGTGATTCTGAATAAATTTGACTTTAAATCGCGGACTTAAAAAAAGCAAGTCAAACAAAATACAGATTCAGAATCTAAATAATATTCAGTATGTGATTTTGAACGTAAATATGCAATTTTCTATCAAGTGCATGGTAAAGAGTTTAGAGATAGAGAAATTGCACATGATGATTATAGTGGCTCGGCTTTATTCAAGTGCACATCCACTCTCCTACGCTGACAGTTAATTGGCTAAATTTCACTAGATGAAACAATGAAAGGTTACAAGTAATTGTACTCTCACAAGACCTCTCAAGGAATACAGTGTTTTGCTCTCATGGACAAATAATGAATTTGAATCACTCAAGCACTATGAAATTGTTGGTACTGATCGCGCACAACAAGCAGCACCATGAATCTCCACTCCATCAACTTCAAACTAGCCGTTACAAAGGCCCTCCAAGGATCGCTCTTCAATCACCGATTGGACGTCATCAATCTTGATTAGAAGAGTCTATACCTAGAGAGATTTGGTAGCCATTGGTGCAGAATTCGGACCCCTCGGATTTAGTCACTTATACAACTAAATCTTCAATTTCCATAAATGGAGTTCTTCAAATATGAAAGTTGTATTTCCTTTTAGAAGGTAATATTTAACCGTAGATATTCTACTACTCATGTTGTGGAATAATCTAGTCAATCAAAGATTATAAACTTCCATAAATAACTTAGTCATATCGGAAATTGCCAAACGCGAGTATTCGGAATCTAAAAATAAAGTATCGCAGAATCATAACAATCTTTAGAAACATAAGCGGCCTCTTAAATCTGGATATATTAGTACACTGAATATGAACTTGATAATGTCGCACACAATTCTTCTTCAAAGACAATAGTGGAATCTTCAAAAGTGATATCCCGCTCAATCCGAATAATGCGATTCAACTTCTTCAGAAGCAAATATGCGGATGACTTTATCTTGAGTCTGAACATCAATTTGGATCAATATAAGCTTCTCCATTTATGTGTTACACTGTGATAAAACACTTAGAGCATTTACGAGATTCTATAAGATATATGACAGTTTTGTCAGAACCAAAATATTTAGAATGAGGTTTTCTCGACACAAGGTTCATGCAATTGAAAAAAGAAAAAAATGAATCAAACCACAATTAGACGGAGCCCGATTCACGACCGGGACGGGGCCTACTACGTGATCCAGACGTGCCCTGCCTTGGTTCGTTGCAGGCATGCAGGCTACCTTGTTTGCGACAGAACCTAACTTGATCCATGATTGAAACATTCTTTACTCGCTATTCCTCTCTATTGATTGTTACCACACTTTTCTGTTCCTCACTCTTCGATTACTTTTCTATCATGTCACTATGCGACTAGTCCATATCGCTAGATATATCATAATGCCCTTGCAGGGGAGTGAAATTGAACGATGGGGCGCTGTCATTTTGCAACTACATGTCAGTCTAGGCTAATCTCATTTAATAAAACGTGGGCGACATGCTGATGTTCAATTGAATTTGTGCACATATTGAGTGGCCTTCAGAATGTGCACAATTTAACTAAATTGCATGCTTAGTTTAAATTAGCGGTTGCAATTTTGTACAATGGTATGTCATCATAATATCTCTAAAGCATTCTGATTGAATAATATTAGACGAGAAGATGAGTCCCCTTTATATTAATAAACTATGAGGAGAATATGACCAATGGAGTAAAACTTCGCGAATTATCGCCACCCTTTCAAAAGCGAAACGATGGCATTGTTACGCATTTCTTACGCATTTCTAGTTCCATAGTGCAGGTTGAACGGCCTCAAACATTAAGAAGCACTAGAGTTTGAGAGATCCTGTGACATCCCTAGTCCCACATTGCCTAGGAGGAGGTCTTGCGAAGGCTTTATAAGCCTTGGGGTGCCCTTAGACTTGCAAGACGCGTTTTTCGAGCGTTGTATAGGCGACGCTCGGAGGAATAAAACCATGAGGACTGTGTGTCCAAAGCGGACAATATCTTGCAAAGTGGCACAGCGGAAGCGCGGTGGGCCAAGACCGTTACAATTGGTATCGGAGCCGACCTTCGACCGCATATCCGACCTTCGACCGCATGTGGGGCTATAACGGGCGCTCACCGGTGCCGCCGAGGGCACGGCGTTGGTATCAGAGCCGACCTTCGACCGCATATAGCCCCGCAACGGGCGCTCGCGGGTGCCGGCGAGGGCACAGCGGGGACGCCGTGCCGCTAAAGGGGGGATTATGTGACATCCCTAGTCCCACATTGCCTAGGAGGAGGTTTTGGGAAGGCTTTATAAGCCTTGGGGTGCCCTTAGACTTGCAAGACAAATTTTCCGGGCATTGTATGGGCGACATTTGGAGAAACAAAACCGTGAGTACTGTGTGTCCAAAGCGGACAATATCTTGCAAAGTGGCGCAGCGGAAGCGCGGTGGGCCCATGCCGTTACAGATCCTTTCCGCATTTTCTCGAATTAATTCTCTATCATAAAAAAATTAAAGCTACAACTCCAAGACAATAACTCATCATGAGTAATAGAAATGTTAAATTCAGACTTTTAATGATGGTTGCTTCCTTTGACCGGGTAAAGCTAAAGAATCCAAAATGTCCTTTACACTATGATTACTAAAGTGACGATGTACCACATTTTATTTCTTCTGGAGTTCGCTATAAGGCTTGGTAGGACAAAATTGTCATCCTAAATCCAACGGCTGACATCAATTTATCTTGATCTCACGATGGAGATGTTTCGACATTTTCTTTTATTTGACGGCTGAGATCATGCCCATAACTTTGCCACCCAATGAAGTATCGGCACGGTAGAGAAGCCCATTACTTTCATATTGACTTTTGTCAGTTAAATCTGTTTATCCGTGACATTACTCCTCTTATTTAGAATAGTAATGTCCAGAGGATATTGTGGAAACCTAAACCATACACTGTAAACTTTATCACGAATGGTTTAGGACATTCGATGTTGAGTTGTATGACGATATTCGAGAAAGTCCACGACTAGTCTTGTATTCCATCTTCTAATTTATGTCCTTATTTAGTGGATTAGCTATCAAATCATATTTTTGTGTCATTAGCTATCACATTCTGGTTGGTGAAAGAAAAAAGCGCTACCGAAGTTAGTTATATCACCACATAAATTTTTGAAGGAATGTGCAATTAAATCTTGTATTAGTATGTATTAATTCGAATGGTGTAGATATAATCAAATCCTTAAAAAAAGCAAGTCAAACCGTAATTTTTTTTTAAAAATATTATCAAATACTGCCCATCACGTTCTCCATTTTGAGTGACAAAAATTCAATGCAGCCATTTCAAATCTCTTAATAACTTGAGATTGATGAGGCACCAAGTAACTGCTTATGTAGCAGCCAAAATAGCTACTTGTTTTTCTGGGTGGGTTTCGACGTGAAGTAAAAACATGCCTTCTTGGGTCCACGACAAGGGCCTGCTTCCTCTAGCTTTCATGTGTTAACGGCACACCAGTCAGCACAAGGACGAAGGACCAAGCAACCCCTTGCTGGTGGTGACGAGCAGGGCGCCACCACCGCAGGATACAAGAGCATTGGGCTCTACCGATCGAGTTACGAGCTCAATTCAGACCTTGTTGATTAATCCAGTTGATAGTGCAGGAGCATCCGATTTTATGGAACTATCCACAAGTTTCAACATGGTTCTATCGATAAGTCAAGCAACATCAATGTTCATTTCAGCATGGTTCCATCCGATTGTATGGAACTTTTCTCAAGTTCTAGCAAGGACTCAAGAATTGTATATGTGCGTGTGTGTATATATGCACGCCAAACTTATGAGATGGACGTCCTGTTATTAAAAGATAAGTAGTCCAATTTACTTAGGCGATACTCCCTGGATGAGCTGAAGTTACCAAAAAAAAACTACGTAGCATGATCCTGTTGATTATACGAAACATGTGGTGTAACTGATATGTCTGGATATAAATTTTCTGCAAAGATGTTAGAGGAAGATTTGAAGTAGAAGTATGGGTCGGCTGTGCCAAGGATTAACTGATATCAAGCAAGGCGCATTGCCCTCGATATGATCAGGGCTACGTTCGAGGATCGTCACAAAAAGCTGAGGTTATTGCAGCACCATCTAGTGGATGTTTCAATTTCTTTTCACATTGCCTAAAAGCTTCCGGTGAATGAGCAGCTTAGTGTTCTCATGGATGCTTGTCATAGGGGAAAAAGGGATGGAGCGAATGGTAGCGAAGCCTGGTATTGTGAGAGGTGCTGCAAGTGTTGAGAACAATTCGAGGACAGAAGCTGTTATAAATTTATAACAATGCGTAATTTAAGATTCAAATAGAGCTTAATTTTTTAGGAAACTTGTTAGACCTGAATCTTTTCAACATGACTATGTCAAGCGAAGCAGATTACCATCATGTTAATATTCTCTTCAATGATCCGTTAATTCTCTCAAGATTGGGCCTTGTAATTGAAAGATTTGGTAGGCTCGGAGGGCCTTCCCGGGCCCAACAGGTCCACTCCCATTATCTTTTATTACTTCGTATTTTCTAATGACCCATAATTTACATGGGTGACTTTCTTTTAATACCCTTTTCGGACTTCAGTTCAAGTAATTGAACTAATGTTTGGACAAAAAAAAAAAAAAAACTAACGTTTTAATACTATATGCACCAAGCCCGTCCTTTGCGCGGTCAACCAATAAAAAGCTTAGTAATTTGAATTTTAATATGTTCTTCAATCTCTTTTAGGTGGTGGGCAGATTTAGGATTGAGCAAGATAGAGTTTTGTCGAGATAAACTGATGGAGCATTACTTTTTAAATGCTTTAATGGTCTATGAACCGCAATGTGGAGCTTTCGGAGAGATGAGCACCATGCATGATGGACGAAGTTGATGACGTTTTCGGCTAATGGGAAGAACTTTAGCTATTGACGATATTCATAGAGAGTTTAGTGCGCGATATTATCCAAATTTCCTCGAGATTTCTCGCTTACACTTACATAAAATCAACACTAATGTCATGCTCGTTATGGAAATGTTGTAGATTGGGGTGTCTCTGAAATCGACGAGCTTCCTCCAACGATAAGGACTTGTTACCTCGCCATGTACAACACCAGCAATGAAATTCCAACATCATTCCCTACTTGCCCAAATTTGTACATATCACCCCTCACTAAGTTAGTCCATTGCTGTTGAATTTGTAATTGCAATCTTCTGCTTCAAATTCTCCTTCTGGGTCATCAACCTCTATATAGCTATAATTTAGTTGCGAGATCACATCATGGCTAATTTTTCAGCTTTTACCGGCATTTCACGTGTCTTTGTCGCTGCGCGGATTGCTATCCAAAGCGCTGCAAGAAATGCGACCCCGAGTACCGCCGCTCATCTGATGGATCAGCACCATTGTCAAAACGAGAATCCAAAGTATGAAACACTTTGCCTATTTTGCAAGGCAACGGGTCGTACACATGGTGAAACTAGAGTTAACAGCTAATGAAAGTTCCATTCTATCCATAATTCCCAGAAGTACACTCTGTATGCTTTCGTCTGCGATGTTTGAGGAATGATGGACGAAGCAAGACAGTAATAACAACCGATAGCTCACTAGCTAGGAAGCCTCATCTCATGGAAATTTCCCCATATATTAAGGAAGCAGTGTCCGAAAGCTTCGGATTTCAGGGGCTTTGTCCACATACGAACCCCCCAAAGCGAAACTCTATCGATCTACCAATCTTCAATTTGGACTTGGTTCGCAGCCTCTCGTCCACTCAAAAGCAAAGCCCTATCTCCTGATTTTGCACATATCTTTACTTCATATTAGTAGCGAAGTGCTCTTGATCGTCCATCAAATTCTAATATATGCTGGAGAAAGATTATCCAAAAGCGATCTTGATCCACATTCGCATTTGAGTATACCGTCCATTCTTTCACTAGAATAGCGATCAGAGCCGCTTGAAGAGAATATTTTCTAGATGAACGTTGCCTGTTGTGATCCCTATGAAAATACCGTTCCTTTGCGGGAGTCAATTATGTCCCAGGAAAGTACCAAGTAGTCATTTTTGGAAGGCTATTTATACTTTAACTACAAAACATTAGGAACCTAATTTATACTTAATCTAGAGTCTTTTGCATATTTCATGGAAACAGAGTTGGCTTGGTGCAGGACATTCTCTCTTTCCCTTTCTGTGACCACCTCAATGGTGACAGATACTACTTGAAGGAATATACTAAAATCTCTGTTAGATCAACTCTCCACGCCATGTATGAGCTCGATTCACACATTGTTGGATCAAGACACGCGTAGCAGGAATTTCGGAAGACGCAACTTCACTAGTCTCCAGAAAAACATCAGGAAATACATCACCATTCCATTACTTGCAGCAGAAAGATTTGCTTTCTTTGATCTGATTAACTAGACAAAACATAGTGAAGCAGAGATTTTACTGCACGCATACCAAAGTTTACGCCTGAGTCTCGACATTCTTTCTGAAAATGGAGACTTTGAGTTCAATAGCATCATTTCTAACAAGCTCGAACACACAGATATCTCCTTTCTTTTACGGAAGTTCCTCTCTGAAATGTGGCCCAACCAGCAGAGAGCTTTTCCGAGCCATGCTGTGGGTAGTACAGGAGCTACACTGGCCATGATCTGTCTAAATGATTAAAAGTTGCCATTTGCATGCTCCCATTGATGCGCCCCTTCAAAAAAACCGCCTGGAACAGTCCGCAGAGTTGGTTTTTTATCAACAAATGTTCTTTAAGTAAGAACATAAAACGTATGATGATTGATGACTAACCCAAGAAATGTTAACCAGACCATATTTTTATAATCTCATAGGAAAACCCGAACCACATAGGAATACGATGGTCCCTAACAAGGAGGTAATAAATTTCATTCCAGTCCAAATTTTGCAAGTAACAACTATTATCTCGGGATCTTTTCTTACCGCGTCATGCTTTAGATTATTTGACCGGAAAACTACTGTGAAGGAAGGATACTGCAGCTTGTATTTGTTGGCTTCTTCGAGAGCCGTAGTTACCCGCGAACGTTTAGAAGTGAAGGTACGAGAAGCCCGCATGGCAGGGCACACCTTATGTTTGGAACTTTCCATCCGATCTGAATCAGCCAGGCAGAGAACGTAAAAAAAAAACGAGGCAAAGCACATGCATTACTAATAGGCTAAGATTCACACACCTTTTTAATCGTGTGCTAAAGCTTCGGTTCTTCATCAGTTTGGAAGCCTTTCAATTTGGAACCCAGTCCAAGATTACAGTCATCATTAACATCTCCCATTTTAGGCGGGACAAATTCGACAGTGTCGAGGTTCGATTTCTTGCCATCATTAGCATTCATTAGCGAATAATCTATCTCCATTGCGCTTTTGTCAAATATGAGCACGTGAAAATCCAAGTCCCCGATGTACTTGAAGACTAAGGAGTGGCCCTAACAAATTGAGTAATGCTCCGCAAATTCCTTCCATCCCTTGGATAACCAATCCATATCATCCCATTTTTCCAATTCCACACTCCAACTTCCACCGTTCGGAACCCTCAAACGCACCATTTCGGGAAGATACTTGCCATAGTTTCTCATAAACATCGTCGGAATACCCTAGTTTCTCATAAACAAGCGGTGCTGGATCTGTTTTAACACGAACCGACTCGAAAGAAAAGGCTAGTGCGTAGAATGCGTCAGCCTTCCAAGCCTTGGTACATCCAAAAGAACGCTTAAAGAAAAGAACTTACAGTGCAAAGTGTGTGAGAGAGTATGATCTTGAAGAAATGAGGTGTCTCCGGTGCAAAACTTTGCCGGTGCTGTTCATCGTCTCTTGGGAGACAAGAAGTCAGCCCTCGAGCACAAGTTGTGTAACAATCTAAATATAGCATAGTTCTGTGGGGGCTTTATGTGAACCAATTCAATAAGATGAAGCATTTATATGAAGAAGACATTCGTTCCTGTGATTGCAGGACAACTACCTCTGGGAAGCTGTTCATGTTCTGTAATACGAGTGGCAACAACCAGATTAGCTCATCGTTACGACGAAGAAAGTCAATGATATATAGAAAGCTCGTCAAGAAGAACGCATGGGGAATCGAAGGCATCAAAAGTGGGACGACGTGGGAGTTGATCGAAATTAGACCAAGAATAACTAATTGACTTCGATGGGGACTAAGTGGGCTAGCTTACTCACCATTGAGATTCCGACGACTTGTACAATTCCTTCTATTAGATCCTTCGAGAATATGGATGAATCAATATGAATCGACAAAGGTTATAAAGGGGGCAGGAACGTAAATGACAAGAAACTCAAAGGTATGGAGATTAGACGCAATCGTGGCTAGACATGTAAATGCAAGGAAAGATAAGTTATAGCAAAGTAAAGATAAATCTAATTATAAAAAGACGTTGAGTTCTATAATTGATTGAGAGAGGTTTACAAGAAATATATAGGTTTTTGTAACTGTTTACGGATGGTTACATATAATGGTTAAAGACAGCGGTTAATGAATTCTAAGGACTCAATAACTCGCTAATCCTATTGGGGGTTACAAGAAATCATTCCATAATCTCCTACTATTAAGCAACAAAATGCGTATAAACTTTTTTGTCATTGGTGTATTAAATGCTCATATTGAACCTCGATCTACCTATATTGACGGGCCTACAACCATTGTTGTGTCCCTGCCTTCTTAAGATGTGTTTGGCCCATCGAGAATATCAGGTCTAGCTCATGACGAATTAGTAGGCTGATTATTCGAGATCACTCTTTTCGTCATATTAGTAGAGCCATGCTCTGAATTGTCCATCAGATTCTAATATTTAGCAAAGTAATGTAGATAGGAATTAGAAAAATTGCCTTATTTGTAAATGACTGTAGATCTAGATTTAAGTCAAGTAGTCATTTTTTTTAAGAAGAATTTAGATTCAAACTTGAGCTCCGAAAATTGAGACTTTGGACACTACTACATTGTCTCCATCAACGGCGGCAAATGCTCGCCGACCGGCAGAGGAAAGCACCACATGCTCGTTTGGATAGCTCCTTATCTTTACCGGCCACGATCTTTCTAAATCTCTAAGAGGTCGCAACTTGTTTGTTTTCCTGAATATGCATCTTGATGAACCCGCGAAGAGTACTCTACCCCATGCATATTCTCAGGCAGCCAGAATGAATTTGAGTGATTGTTTCGGAGATTGTATAGAGTTTGTAGGACAACCGGAGGCAGCTGACGACTAGAGCAGAGCATGAAATTATCATCTTAAGGGGATGAGATCTAATTAGTATAAAGAATCACTCCATCATCGAACTTTTCTAGACAACAGAGTTGGTGCGGGACCATTCTTTCTTTCCGTTTCTGAGACCACCTCAAGGGTAAAAGAAATTACTTCAAGAAATATTCTCAAATCTCCGTTATGTTACTGATCAGCACTACATATTCGCGTGAGATGAGGATTGCTTATGACCTTTTATTTTATCGATCCCATGCTGTGGACGAGTTCGATTTATACTTTCGAATAAAGACAGCAAACATGCAGAGAGATTGGAATTTTGGAAAATGTAATTTCCCTGACTAATTTTCACTAGTCTCTAAAAAACCTCAGGAAATTTTATCGCCATTCGATCACTTGAAGCAGAAAGGTTTGCTTTCTTTGATCTGATTCACTAAACAAAACATAGCAGACCATAAATTTTTTTGTAGGCATACCAAAGTTTACGCCTAATTCTTAACATTCCTTCTGAAAAGGGAGACTTTGAGTTCAATAGCATCAATTCTAAAAAGCTTGAACATGCGGACATCTCCTTTCTTTAGAGAAGTTCCCGAGCCACATTGTGTGTAGTGCAGGAGCTTCAGTGGTCATGAGCCGTCCGAACATTTAAGAGTCGCGGCTTGCATGCTTCCATCGATGCGCCCCTTAAGAAAACAGCGTGGCACAGTCTGCGGGGTTCGATTTTTTATCAGCAAATGATCTATGAGTAAGAACACAAAAGGTATGATAATTAACACAAGTTAACCAGACCAAATTCTGCATGAGTACTATTATCTCAGGATCTCTTCTTACCACATTTTGCTTCATTTCTTTCTAACATTCATTTCCAAGAATACTTCAAAAATCAAGATCTCTACGGACTGCGGACAAGAAACAATTCGAAGTGTCTTGCTCTCCAGAGGGCCGTTTCTTAAGTACATGAAGCTCTGAGAAAGCAAAACAGAATAACAATAAATACACATTGATGAAAAACAAAAAGTTCAAATTATCCCCATCTGTTAATTTCCAATCAAAAACTCAACTCTAAGTTTTGAGAAAAACCTCATGTATTGAAAAAGGATATGGTGTAATAAAAGCACATACCACAGTCACAGTGAGTGCAGTCCGAAGCTTCTCTTCATTCTGCCTCTGATTCACCATCAAAGGAAGTTGCAAGCGCTCCAAATCTTCCTCTTTCATGATCACACAAACAATCCCAGCGCCATGCTTCACAATAAATGCCATAGCCTCAGGTGTTGCCATTTCTGCTGCCATTATAAGATCACCCTCATTCTCCCTGTCCTCATCGTCTACCGCCACTACAATCTGGAATTCAGTTCCAACCATGACATAGACATTTATGGATGAACAATTAAAATGCACTCGACGATGTGATACAAAAAGCATACCAACCTTTCCTTGGCAGATGTCCTCAACTGCTTCTGGAACAGATGCAAAGCCTGTCGTGGGTTGGTCCAAGTCAAATTCATCATCTTCAATGGGGAAAGAAGTGCTTATAGGTGCAGTATCAGCTGCAAGCGCTCCAAACACTACTGCACAGCGGTTATATCAGATGGAAAACCAATTTGCGAAGAATGGTTTGCCTGGAGCAGCAAATTGGATGATTTCGAGTTCCTGGAAACTCTGCATGAAAAATGGCCACTTAGATTTTAACCATGAGGATTAGCTTCGACAAAAACATCAATCTCGGCACATCCTCAAAGCTACTTAAACTCGGCGCAGCATCCACTCTCTAAAAGTCAGAACTCTAAATGAAGGAACCAAATGTCAATCATTTCAAACAACTAGTTAGGAGCATTCGATGCCTGGAGAAGCACCCAATATAGATGCCCACCAGAGATCTCCCAACTTCTTATATGAGTGCTGATGTACAAATCAGTCGTGGAATTAACAAGGAAAAAGGCAGGAAGATTTTGCAGAGTGAACACAGGCCATCAACTTCACCAATCACTTCAAAAAGCACATCATGCTTTGTTTACTTATGGACAAAGCCAAATCTCCAATTTCCAGACAATGTTCTTTTGAAAGACAAAGACCAACTCATCCCTTGTGTGACAAGGAAAAAAAAAGCCTTTTTATCAAGTCAAGCAGAGGAAGATGACAAAATTAAGTCAGCTTAGTGGTTTTGATTGTGCACTCACTTCTAAGCTCCCAAAGATGGCTAACCACAAAGCTAGTGACAAACAGAAAATCTCGTCCACCATTCCCGAGTTCACTTCGAATTCTAATGAATTGAGAAACTGATAAGAAAATATTGGATGTGCCCAATTTGAGAATCTACTGCAAACAGACAAATAGAACCTAGGAAAGCCACCAACCCATCACCCAACTCACAAAACCTTCAAAAGCAACAGACCAAACACAAGTTCGAAGCCAAAGTGAACACCAAAAGCACCAGAGACACTCCGCCACAATTAGCCACGACAACTACCATGAAAGGACAATAAGATGCTATTCAAGATGCTATTCATTGGTTTCTCACGCAAGATTTGAGTAGGCATGATGATTGAGCTATAAATTTTGATTGAACTATCGTGTCCTTGGATTTCATGGAAACACGTTGATTGAACATGAACGACGATCAGATAATGTCAACCCTGAGCGTACAGTGTTGTAAATCAAGAACTTAAGAGGACTTCTTATGCAGCAAGGGATCAGATACCGAGCGAGCATATCCGCATAGAGCTCGTACTCAGCAATCATCCCGAGCCCCCACTTGTCTTTCAGCTCCCTACAGAGGTTCAAATCCATGTCTTAGACCACCGATCCATCTCTGTAGAGGCGTGTGCACGAAGATTGGAGCTGAAAAGTGACTGGATCCATAAAAGTGTCTGAAATCGGCTTGCTGTGGCTTCCCATCGCCTGATGTGAACAGATTGGAAAATGATTCTGTTCCTACCCGATCAATGAACTGTTGGCAACGGCAGCAATCCCTCTCAAGGATAGGATTGACAATGAACATGTTCTCACGCCGCCTCTTCTCTCTTGTGCAAAAGGCAAGTGGCATCATCCACGCTTCCTAGATTGCAGATTAGTTCAGTAGTTGAATTTCAGTCTTTCAAGTCCAAAAGGAGAAGCCAAAAAATGTACAGCTCAAGCTTCATGGCGTTACTAACATGCAAGCATAAGATGTTCACTCCTGAAGCACCGGCAGCATCTTTCATTCTCTTGTGATCCAGAAAGGAAGCAGTAGTGGGAAGAACTATAGAGTCTTGAATAAGCCCAACTCTGACACTCGTGGTTCTCTTAATTACTCCTTGTCTGCTGTAAAGCGAAATGCCTGAAAGAAAATCAGAATAAATTGATCAATTCCACAAAACTCGTCAGAATGAATAAAAATCAAAGGATCCTGCCAAGAACTGCAGTAACGTTTTTCAATAAGAGCAAACAACTACCAAATAGCGACTGCCACAAAGAATATGTAAGAGCACTTCTTAGCTTCAACAATAGCAAGTTTAATAAACTAGAATGGTTCGACGACATCATACTTTGGACATTACTCTATCCGTTGGCTCACCAACTCCACAGAATCCCAACATGGCACAAGACTATGCTAGTCAGACTTTCTCACACCTTCCATCTCATAGAAAAACTCAGAACCAAGAATCTATGCTAAAACAGATTTCAGAATAGCTCATTTCCAGGACTATGCCCTTCAAGACCTCCCTAGTGATAAGTTCTCAATATTGCCAAAGGACATCTGGACCAGATCTTTGCAATTCATTGCTTTTAAACAAATATTTCCCCAGTTAGGACCATATGTATGAATCTCAGTGACATTATAGTAGTCGGTCCAGACTCTTTTATCTATCACAGGCATGAAAGATTACCGAGTTATAAATAGAAGCTCCCTATGCCCCTTTGCAGAGAGAACAAGGAGCACACATCGGAAGATCTTTGCTCATGTCCCTCAAAGAACTTCCAAACAATTGTTGGCCTGAACTTTCATTTGCAGGCCTGAGCAATGCTGGAGGAACTTGCTTCAGAGGCTATTGAGGTGACATTAGATTAAGGCAATCATAAATTGAGTGTTTGTTGGGTGAAGTTAAGCAACTTTGTCTGCCATGGTTGCCAAAACGAACGTGAGGCATTGAAACTGATTGCCCTAGAGATAAGTACGCCAAAAAGCTTTTTCAGTCCTTTCAGGATGTTCAGTCATCTCACCGATGACAAGCAAGTATTTCTTATGCACACGCTCAGATTCGCCATATGCTCCAAGCAGGAATGTGCTGAGAAGACAAGTTTCATACTATCAAGAAAACTATTTTACATGAGGAACCTATTTGATTTACAGTGAGTCTTTATCAAACTCCAACCAAATGGTATTGAAGCACGTGAAACAGTGCAGACTAGGGTGACCAGGACTCTTAGCAACAACCTTTAAATCGCTACATCCAGTAAGCACCACAAAAACAGAAACAGCAGGATCACCTGTATGTCAAAGTTACATTCAGATGAGAGAGCTTTTGCAGAATCCGCCAGAGGATCAACTTGAAGAGTCCTTACACAATTCAATCCAATATGTAAACGACTGACTTCCTGAAATCAATATCATAAAGATTTGACAAAAAAGTAAGATTGTATCACAATGGAATGACATGCTTTGAGTTTTTGACATTTTAGGAAGAAGGCACCGATTGCTCAGTCATTTCAGTTGTCTCAACAAATATTTTCATGGGCGGTTGATCCGTGTCAATTCAAAATTCATTCGGAATAGAAATTACTCGATCAACTCCAACTTTCTATACTAAGACCTTTAAGCTGTCTATCCTTACTTCTTGTAATTCTTTTTGTGTTCAGTCGTACGATTCGGGAGCCACAACCATTCCAATCGTGAAAACTAACGGAATAATACCACTAGAATTCCTAAGATCCACCTTTCTGATGGAAGTCCAGCTCCTATTTAACTCGACTATTAAATGGTATGTCTACATATGCAGACCCGAAAGATGCAGAGCAGATACAAACATTCTCCTAGATTGACTAATGACATCAATATTCATCTAAACAGCAAAGCCTAAGTTCAATTGGAAAAAGCGAGCAGAGAGACGAGATAAATCGAGCAGAACAGAATCGTACAATCTGACCACATCATTTGCGTATTTCATTCCAAGATTTTACTACAGCAATCCTTCTCCATGAAGCCTTTCCTTTCCTGATCAGCAACAATTCGAAATCTGTAGATGCTAGCACCATCAAGCTTACAGGAAAGCACCAGTGCCAGAACATCTTCCCCAAAACGAAACTATGTCGTTTCTAATTCCATGGATTTCACGAAATCAACTTCGTTTCCTTAATAAGCTCAGGTCAAAATCCAATCGAAGAATAACACTCGAGAAATACACGCCAAGTCAATCGGATCAATAGCGACAAGGATTCAAATCGACCGGATACTGCTCCGCGAGCCAGTATCGATCGAGCGACACTGAGGAGAGAGATGCAATTGAGAAGGGAAAACCTGAAAGACTTGGGGGTTGAGATCGTGGCGGAGGAGGCGATGGAGCGACTCGTATCCGCAAACCGAGCCGTTCCGAGCTGCCGCAGCCTCCTCTGTAGATTGTCCGTTCTGCATCGTCTCCATGGGCAAGCTGGAGAGGCGTGCGTTGGTTGAATTTGAAGAGAGAGAGAGAGATAGCGTGTGCTTTAAGAACATGAACATGAACATGAAGAAATTCAGAATCTTATGATGCAGAAGCAAAGAGAAAAACCAAAGGATGAGAATGGCTGCATTAATTGGGCCTTACTTATTCCCTGCGCGTTTGGTTGTTTATGCCGATAACCTTTGTATCGTTGCATTGAGATCACCCTCGCATTCCCCCCAGTCCCACTCGTATCTGAACAGTGACGCACGGCGTAGACTTGGTGTGCTTAGCTTACCCTTAGAAAAGATGTTCATTTTGGGGCACTCTTCCACTTTAATCCTCCACAGGGATGGAAACCTCAAGACGCAACTTGTGGTGGAGAAGAAGCATTCTAGGCTTGGCAAATTTTGGAGTATCAACTCTTCTAGCTTCCCAAACGAAATCACTTTTCCTTCTCCGTTTTCATCGTCTGCCACTACTTCTTTCATTCTTTCACATTCTATTACCGTTATCTTAATTAGATGCACCAAACTTGCAATCGCTGAAGCTATCCCTAGATGTACCAATCCAGAGGAATTCATCACCACTAGCTCCGTCAAATTCTGAAAGGATATCTCGGCTGGAAATAATGTTGTCAAACTAGGACATTCCCGAACCTCGAGTTTGTCAATACTCCGAAGAATTTTGGACACTAAACAGTCTTTGCTCCATACATGCTTTATGTTGTGTAGCTTGCTCAACTTGAGTTCTCTTAAATGTTCAAGTACCAAACATTTTCCCTCGTCAACGAGCCCTTCATCGTGGAATAATTCTTCAAAAGCACTACAAAAGAACTCAAGGCTTTGTAGGTTCCGAAATCTCAGTAAGAGGGATATGGGAGGAAAGACGGTATTTTCATCATGAAAACATGCCAATGTTAGTGCTTTTGGCTTGCCAAAGATGTCCTCAGAAAATTTTCCATTTTGTATCATCTGAATATCCTTATCGACCAATGAAAGTCTCTCTAAGGTGAAAATGCCCTGCGAAATTGCCGATACAATGAGAGAAGTAAATTCAACAAGATTCGGCAGTAAATCATGTGCCGTAAAAGGCAAACCTGTCACGGGATGCACTCATAGTGTTACTTAAACATATGAGGTTTGTTACGTTGTCTAAAAACTATAAGTAAGGGGGCTGCGAGTTTTCGTTAGTATGCGGTGGACGTGGAACATAATGGGGTGAATTAAAGAATAAAGAAGAATACGGTGAATTAGGGTTCCAATGCTTTAATTTTTGAAATGAAATTAGAGTATGTTTTTTAAAGATTGTACAAAATAAAAAAGAGAAGAAAAGTTCAATGGTGAGAAACGTGAGAACAATGGAGAGGACCATGTGTCAAGTTCTCATTGACCTTCCCAAGTACATTATATTTAATTAGATTAGTTAAGGAATATCTTATGTTACAAACTAATAGGCAAGGGATATCATGTTAGTATCATGATATGATTAATATGCAGTGAACATAAGATTAGTAAGTGCTTTAAAGAACAAAGTAGAAACTGAGGGAGAATAGTTGAAGTCATACCTTCTCAAATGAAGAGCGTGTTTCTTGGTCTGAAATGTCCTGATGATCATTTTTCTGAGGCCACTTGTTCATGGTTGCCACCAAAGGAAACATGTTCGGTTTGTCACAATGTGTCACTCGCAATTTCTTCAAGAATGGCCAGTTCAAAGTAGACAAGTTAGGGCAGAAACGCTTGAGTTGTGGCATAGCATGGAACACCAGAGAGGTTAATTGCGGGAAAAGTGCTTGAGCAGTAGTGGAGTGTGGAGTGTTATCCCCACTTGCGACTATTTCCTTGATTGCACAAAACTCCACTCGAAGTTTCTCCAATTGGTTTAGACTTGTAGCCACCCAATGCGGAAACAGATTTTCAAGGCTCTTACAATTATCAACTTTCACTTTCCGTAAATGTTCAAAAGTGAGAGTATCTTGAGGACTGTCTATCCATATTTTGCTCAAATTTTCCATGTGAGAGAGAAATATCGACTGAAGCTTAGGAAATTGTACCTGCCATATTTGAAAAAATGACACCATAAATTTGATGACATTGGAATTATGAACTTACTGTCCTCCCACAAATCACAACATTCTAGAACTTGTTAGTGACACAATCAAGGAGAGGTTGCTTGATGCTTTCACTTTAATGAACTAATGACTAAGGCCGTGTGCGGTGCAACAAAATAAGCTACCTTGAAGCCTGTACCACCGGTTAAAACTCATGCACAAAAAAGATAGGAGAACATTTCACTGAATTACGATCCAAAGAACGAAATGACGACCCCAAATACCACATGAATACTTTTGCAATTTTCCTAAAAATTTCGCGTGAAAAGAAATTTTAAGGCATGTTTCTTACACTAACAAGGATCCCTGGGAAAATGCAAATAGTCTTCGTGAACAAATAAAACATGTTATGCAAAAATAGATTCTAATACGAAAAAAAATGAAACGATTGTATGAGCTGCTATGAATTGTTCACTTAAGAGCCCATATGGAATTTTCATTTGGTCGTGAATTACGCTATTACCACTTGTCCCTACCAAAAAATCAGGTGACTAGTTTCATGCTTCTTTATCTTTGATTTCAGTGATAGGGAAGATTTCAGTTTATCCAATTTGTGAATGGGTTTAAAATTATGAAGTTTTAGTTGGTGGTGATACCTATCTACAATTTAAGCTTAATCAATTTGTAATGGGTAACCAATTTCTTATCCTTGACTGATGACATTGTGTGGCGTGTTGAGGATTTCGGAGGCAAAAACAAATGAAAGAAAAAAAGCGGATGTCGCATTGCAACTTCCATTGGTGCTTCCATTTGACAAGATGTTTAATTTTAAACATCAAAAGCATTGGATAAAGGAAAACAAGACTGACCTGCGGAGTAAAAAGTGAAGGAGCGCCGTGGTCGATCTCCATCAAAGGTTGCCAAGTTAAACTTCTCATCTTGGGACAGTAGGCGATGGTCAGCCCATCTAAACTAGGGCATTCCAGCCGATGATTCTTCCCCGAGAGAAAATTAGTCATATTGGGCAAGCATTCCAGCTTCATCCATTTAAGATTAGGAAATGTAATCTTCTCCACTGCGCTTTCCTGCCCTTCTTCCTTTGCGATCACTCCTTCCATTTGACCACACTCCTTTATTTCCATCCGCCATAGATTGGCAACACACCGAGCCATCGATGGAGTGAAAGCATGTCTCAAGTTGCTGCATTTATAAAGGGTGAGACCAAATATCATATCGAAGCGCAGCATCCCTTGAAGATGGTTGTTCCATAGTCGCCGCAACTTTGGTAGATTGACCAAGTCTAGATCTTGTAAGATAGGTAGCACTCGTGTGCTTCGCACACCCTCCAGCCCATCAAGATTGAATACTTCTTCTAGCGACTCGCAATCGCGCACTTGCAATCCTTGCACTTCATTTAAAACAGGTATCAATCTGGATGGAATAGCGTTAGTAAATGATGGACATTTATCCACCACCAGTGATTCTAATTGCCAAGAGGGCTTGATGGGAATAAGTTCGCCGTGCCATTTTCCAATTAGCTCAGGGAACTCAGACAGCCGCATCGACTTTACTCCAGAAAAAGTAGCCTGTTAGAAAAAGCATCATTAAATGTAAACTTCTAGCTAGCAAAACGCAACAAGTCCATATAATTGCACAGAATTTGCTAACCGATGCATACCATTTCTTTAAACATATTTTGGATGGTGATGTTGAGGTTTTCCTTCCAAAACCACGCTTCTGTTGATGCTTGTACTCTCTCCAACTTTGGCGTATTTATTGGTCCCTGAGAGAAGAACTTCATGCTAGGACATCCACTCACAATGACATCTTCCAAGAGTGGGAACATCAAAGTGCATTTACTTGAGCTGAAACATCTCAGCCCCGTCAACCCATCAAGCTCCATATACTTCAATTGATTGAAAACCACCACAAGCCCCTCCTCACCTCCATCGTCACAAATGACTTCTGTCAACATTTTGCATTTACTTATCCTCAATTTCGTGAGTCCCACCAAATTTCCAGCTATTGTTGGTGTGAACATCTTTGATAACCCATCACAAAATGACACATCTAGAGTCTTGAGATGTTGAAAAAATCTGGAAAATGGTGGTATTACTTTTAACTCGTGCCTTGGGCCTTCTTTGGCTTCCACAATGTCGCTCAGCTCTTCTATATCAGAATTGCGTACAACCAGCTCTTGCAAGTTGGTTAAACTCCGAACAAGATGACATGTGGACATTGCAGATTCCTTCGAGAAATGACAAAGCTCGAGAACTCTAACCTTGCAAAAGGATTCTCCATCATGAGAATGCCCATGCCATATCTCCATCCCTCCATATAAATCCAATTTTAACTCTTGCAGATTTGAGAATGCGCCCTGAGAAATTAGTCAAATCAGAATCTAAAACCAGCTTAGTTAAAAGAGTGTTCGTGTATTGTGGTATAAGTCCTGCATTTTAAGATGTTGAGTCTCATGCAATTCGACGGAAGGAAATGCACCCCATGCAATAGACATTATCACGGATCTTTTACATTTGACTTCTTGTACCCACGTTTGCACTCAAGTAAATCCCTACATTCCCGTTTGCACTCAATTATAATCACAATCGCAATTTACCGCCGAAGCAGCAAGAAATTAATTAATAAAAAAATCTTGGGTCGTACCTTTTCTATCAAGAAGAGAGGTTGTTTATGAAGTGGCATCTCATTCTCAAGTTGCGAAGCAAGTATCTCCACTTTGTTACAGCCATCCACCTTCAAGATCTTCAATGCCGGCCAACGTAAAGCATGTGTTCCTGTGTAGATGCACTTCAACTCTGGTAGACGCGCAAGATTGAGGGAGGCTAACTGAGGGAACACATCCCTGGGATCTAGTCCGTCCTTCTCAATGAGTTCCACAATGCCACCACATTCATTGATCTCCAACTCCTCAAGTTGCATTAGATCCCTAGCTACTGAGGTTGGAAACAGAGAGGTGAGGCTGTCGCATCTGGAAACGGTAACAGAATGGAGACACTGGAATTTGACTTGACTGTGAAGTTCCTTATCCCATACACGCTTTAGCTTTGATAATCCCTCTAACTCCAACTTTTTTAACGGGAAACGAGCAATGGGATATCCATCTAGAGGACTCAACGGCTGCAGTTTGAAAACAACTTCAAGTGAATCACATGATTCTACCTCCAAACTTTCCAAGCTCTTGAGCCTTCCAAGAATGTAAGAAGGAACAATGTTCACTAGCTTGTTGCATCTCCAAACATTGAGTGACTTTAGTTTGTGGAAAGACTCTGTAGCAACTTGATTGTCCCATATTGTCTCAATGCTATCCATACTCCAGATGCGTAATGTCTCCAAGCTAGGAAACGCAACCTGCAATATTCGCTCACGAAATTAGTGATTCTGTCAGTTCGAAAAGTTCATGAATACATGGGGAAGAAGCGGTGGTCCTAACAATCTTGGTCTGTCCATTGTGGCCGTATCCTCATCTTGCAAAGGACATACCAAAGCTTTTCTGTTTATGTTTCGACATATTATTAGTCTCTCCATATTTTTTAAGGATAGTTCAAAAGACAACATGAAATATTTGAAAACAAAAAGGACGATATTCCTCAAATTTGTTTGATTTGTCCATATTAGTAAATTTCCTTTTTCGTTTTACTAGAAGTAGTTTCAATGTTTCATTTTGGACAAGTTTAACTTCAAAATTAGTGTATTATTCCCCATACTCTATTAGTTAGCCTGTTAGGTTTCTATTAATTTACTCAAATTAAACATGTGCGATATAAATAATATTACAATTTATTAAGTAATAATCTTTAATTTCTCCAAAATATACGTGAAATATGTCGGGGACATCATAACTTCCGGTTAAAGTCAATATCAATCATTTTTATTCAATATTATATCACTCTAAAAAAAATTGAAAAAGTTAAAAAATAAAACAATGAAGAAGGGATTGCTTGGGTCAAAACGAACAAAACTTATTTATATCATTTTACACTTGAAAGAACTCAATATACTTAATTGATTGAATTTTCCTTTTAAGATTCATTTCTTTGTTACCGTGTTGGATGATCCAATTGTTAGATAAAAATTGTAGGCGCGTGCAAGCCATGCGCCAAAGATTATGTGCAGGGTCAGCAGTGTGGGCGCGTGTGGGCGGCTGTAGCGAATTTTTTTTTTTCGTGTTTTGCAACTGGCTGACAATTTCGCGATATTTTTTTTTTTTAGCACGTAAATTTCCCGTTTTTCCTTAAATTAAATATGCGTATGAGGTCCGATCGGCGCGTTCTTGGTACCGACGTGTTCATATTGAAATGCTCTATGTTGTGGTACATTTTTGTACATGTTTGAAGCATTTAAAGGTATAAAAATACGTGTGAAAAATACACGTATAATTTGGGATATTATTGTATTTTTAAGCTATGTTTCCCTATGTTTTTTGAAAATACAGAATATTGATTTCTTGTAAATGACCACTCATGGTTCATAGATAGCATGTATGAGATGCTTGCAATAACAATGGTAGGAGATCCATTGCACGTGGGAAACCTCGAATATCAAGAGAGTAGCATGTTCTGTTTTGTCACTCGTTCGTCGCCCATGAAAAGGAAAAAAGAAGAAGAGGAATGCTAGCCAAAGAAATCGAGTTGGAAAAAGCTTACAACACAAAGCATGGATTGAACAACGATACCGACCTGGACTAACAGGTTCTTGGATTGTATAAGGTATATCGTTGATCGAGTGCAGTGAGGGAAAGAAGAGAAGTAAACAAAGCAAGAAGTAAGTAGAGCTTGAAGTAAGCACATTGTGAACGTCCCACGTCCCTTTACGGAAAGAAAGTCTCAACCGGAATCACATTCCGTTTGCGTGAGGATGTAGCTAAAAACATAAGAATTGAAAGGCTGGCAATTTACAATATGAATTAACTTGTTTGCAAATGATTATCCGAGAAATCCATAAATGACACGATTTGATACAAACTTAATATAGATAAATTTTATAGCAAAATTAACAAAAATAAAGTGTTCTCCAATGAACATTGCTATATCACAAAATCTTTTACTACATAGTTACCAGGAGTGGATTTAACCACATAATTTGAGAGTTGACAATTGAGCTCATTGAAGATTAATTATCCAACTTTTGTATGTATAGTGACACTACTATATATTCTTCATTTCAATTCAAAATCACAATTTGAAGAGTAACTCTACTTTGGCTTATCCAGCTTTTATGGTGCTGTGATTTTGTGGAACGCAATCAATTTTAACCAAAGTGGGCTTTGGCGATCCTGCTTCGTCTTCAATATAACTATTTGTTAGTTTTACTTATTTAGCTGGCCGGCATAACAATAATCTATATGAATATATCATCTTTTACAATGTCTTAATACTTTGATGTGATTGATCCAACTCTTATTGATGTGAATTTAAACTTGCCAATTATTTGTAACGCTATGTGGCAACTTGAAATGCACATCATGTAAACTCGTGAATTGCTACGCACATAAAATTGATGCCAATCATTGGATTTTTTTTTTTATATTTAAGATTTTGACCCAGCGTTTGTTACGTACCTCTTGATTGAAGAGGGTAGTATAGCATGACTTGACACGATCCTCACTCCAAGCTTCTCGTGAACCTGTCATCGATTTTTAATCGGATCAAAGGAATGCCATCTTTTGCATTGCAGGGATGAATTAATCTAAGAAGACCTTTAATGATTAAACGAGAAAAAAATCAATCTTACACTTTCTGCGAGAGAAGCACGTCAAACTTTCCAAAAATTGGATGCTTAAATTGGTTAACTTCGGGAATACTAGAGTTCCTGATGTTTCTATTCTTGACCCTTCATCCTCTATAATGATCGCCTCCATCTTCTTGCAATTGGATACCTTTAGTTCTCTCAGTTGTACGAGAGATTGAACCATGGATGGGAAAAACAGAAACCCGAGGTTGTTACAGTTAGACACCTCTAAGCGCTTTAAATTATCGAATCTCACAATTCCACAAGGATTCTTGTTCCACATGCACTTCAAGCTTGGCAATCCGTCTATATAGATTGTGTTTAACTCAGAAAGAGTCTCAATATTTGCATTGGCGCCTAATCCGTCGAGGTCAAAAATTTCTTGCAACGAAGTGCAATCTTCTACCTTTAAAATGTGGAGCTTGGGTAGTTTTACCAGTGAGCTGGAGTTGATGACCTTTGAGAGAGATTTGCATGAAGAGACCTTAAGAGATTGGAGACTGCTCAGCCCCAATGGAGATTCATCGGTCCATATATCTTCCAGATTGGGAAGTCCAACCATTGTCAAGGACTCCAAGGATGGGATTGAAACCTGACGGATAGACCCGTCAGCATACGTGCTATAGCAGTTTATTACAAATGGTTGTGGAAGAAAATTTACAGACTTTAGGATAATTTTTGCATTTACAAAAATCTATGATAAACAAAGGCTAATTTACAATCAGAAAAGGTACTCTACGACCCCAAGAACAACTAATGAACTTCATTTTTTTTTTATTTACAAAAAATTCGTGGATCGTTTAGATTTTGTCTGCAATTTATTAACAATAAGGGAAACTACAGTCGTCAAGAAATAGCATTCATTCAGTTTGCTAATGACTATGAAGATTAGTGATCCTTAGAGCAAAAGGAAGTACATTCAAGATAAATTCCTTCCTATAAGGTAAATCACTCCCACTTAAGTTATGTTACTACTTTGATGTTACATTGCTCATTTTGTCGGATGATTGCCAAAAAGTACTGCACTATCTCACAATGCACATTACTACCATGAAAAAATTATATAGAAACTGTAGAATCGCCCTGATTGTGAAAGACATAGGCAACTTACAAGCAAAGGACAGCATCTCATGGAGTGATCAACAAGGCAAGTTTCAATCACGAGAAGTAAATTATTATGCTATAATTCCTTAACTACAGAAAGGTATGTCTAATTACTACCTTCCTAAGGAAACATAGCAATCTTGAAAAGTAATTTAGTACATCATAAGGGAAATTACTATCATAAAAGTTTAGTTACTGCAAGTAACTTCCTTTTTACGCCTCCACCATCCACCTAAGCCCGCTTGGCCTTTGCCAGACCCAATCAATTTATGTTTGAAATATTGTAATTTATATAATAAGAATAAACCTACGACGGGGCTAATTTCCTTTCATACTTGATAAATTTATAATGGCAACTTAAATTTCTCTCCATGTAAGCTCATGTTTAAAAACTTGCGAAACTAATATATTGCACGAACCTCGAACTCCACCATCAACTTCAATGATAATTGTCACTGTTTATCCTTAGTTTACTTACTTCTTTTACTAACAATAACCAAATTAACAGCTTACCTACTACACTAAAAAATTGTTAAACAATTAACTACAATTTCCACCTGTTAGTCACATGTGATTTTTTACAATGACTTGAAAATTTCCAATATAAATAAAGAAAAATGAGGAAAAAAAGGCAATGATCTTGAAAGAGATTAAGACAAAAAATAATAATAAGATGGTTGGCTTCGTGAAAAGGGCGTTGAAATATATCCCAAGCATACGAAACGATCAAAGAAAAGGCTAATTTTTTTTAATTTCAATATGCATATGGCCTCCCTAGTCAGCTATTTAATTTCAATATGCCCTAATTTATATAACCACATTTTCGATGTAAGTGTTTACCGATTTAAATCTTCATGGGGGATCTCGTGAACTTTTTCCTAAAAGTCACTCAGTAATGCCTTCAACTACGAGATAATGACACAAGTTGAAGATGCATGTTCTTTTTTTTTTTTTTTTTCAATTAGAAGTTGAAGATTTATGTTTGTTATGCCCAAAGTGCTTACATATATCTATATCTTTTATATGCTTTGCAAGTATGAATATGCGTGTAATTGTGTGCGTTTGTACTTGTAGGGCTTATGCAATGACTAAGTGCTTATTGAAACACACGATAGGAAAAAGACGTGCATCCATTAGATTAGCATCGTTGCTACTATTTGAAAACCCAATCCCCTTGCCCATTCTTCGTATTGATTTTTACCTAAGCCATCTAGATATCATTTTTTTTTACTTGCCGCATGTAAGCTGCAAATAACTCTAGTCCTATCACAATCTAAATTTACATGGATTTCATTCTATTTGGTGGAGTTCTACGCAATGAAGAGTAACGGAAGATTGCTTTACGCAATTACGGAGAAGGCATGATTAGGATAATGTAATTAGGCAGAAAATGAACCGAAAAAGAAGAAGAAGAAAGAATAAGGACAATAATCTATGTCACATCTAATTAGCAAATGAACAAAAGATCATCAAATAACATATTGTTTTGATAGAAAGTTACCTGTTGCCCGTTGAAGAATGCAACTTGAGTGCCAACATGGTCGTTTGATGTACAACTTGAAGGAGCCATCCCGGCGGTGCAAAAGTTCTTCATATTCGGCAGATCACGCAATTTCAAGACATGCAAATTCCGCAACTCAAGTTTGCCACAATCATCCACTTCTACAATCTCCCGCATTAAGTGACAGGTGACAACTCGGATCTCTTCAAGGTGTGGAAGTTCTCTCAATAATGAAAGAGGAAACAAAACTTCCATCTTGTCACAGTTTTCAACTCGTACTACCTTTAATGCACTAAAGGAATTGGAGGAGATGTGGTTGCTGCATATCTTTTCCAAGTTGATGAGGTTATCGAAAAGTAATGACTCCAACATCTTAAACCCCGTATGCGATGGTAATTGGAGGACGTGATGGACAGAGGGACTATTCTCGACCTGTAGGTGCTTTAATTTCGGAAAGCCTTTCTGCGATAACGCGCAAATACTTTGCTCAATTCCATTTAATCCGTTTAAAAAGAGACCGTCAGTTTTGCCTAATAAAGTCTGTATGCATCCTTTCCGAAGAATATGGCTCATTGGATCCAACTGAAGCTCCAACATGCTCGATAGCTCCAATGTGCTCGACACATTGCGACTTCGCCGGCGTGGCACATCACCTATCCGGATTTGGTACTTGGTTAGTTTCTCGACGTTTAGATCCTCTGGGAGCACACTCGGATCGAGAATGGACACATGCAAAGTGCAGAGATTCTTCAAGTTATTCAACTCAAAAAGACCGGCATTAGTGGGTGGAGTTTGCTCCACGGCATTCCAACAATCAAAACTATTCTCCATATACAACTCCTCCAATTTCATCAAGCTCCCAAGCACACCCGGTTCAATTATCTCAAGTTTTGAGCAATGGTTTAAGTCTAACAACCGCAGCTCCACCAATTGTCCAATTTCTTTTGGCAATCGTTGAATTTTGGAGTTCGCAAAGCTGAGAACACATAGCCGTTTTAGCTCGCTGATCATGGCTACATCCTCTAACGAACAATCATTTAGGCACAGAGTGTGTAAGTTCTCCAAGAACTGGAATGGCGAAGGTGAACGAGTGAGCCGCACTTGAGAAAGATGTAAGACCATGAGTTTTCTCATAGAGTTGAAACATGAGCCTGGGACCTTAAGAGATTCATTGTTTGTGAACAACAAAAAGATCCGCATTTCAGGGCAATCTAAGTCTTCAGGAAGCTCCTCCATGTCAACGTAGGGAAAGCATACCGATGTGCAACTTTTGAGCTTGTCCTTCGGCAATTCTATCACCGACTTATCATGATTTTTCAACACCAGAAGAGGGTCATCTCTTGAAGCTACCGAGGCAACGAATCCACGAACCAAGTCGTGTATCTTGAAACCATCAACATCTTCATTGTCTTCTAACAAAAAGGATGAGGCTTTCAGGGTTCGGATCAGTGAGCTCAACCTGTCTCTCACTTCTTCCATGCTGCTATCTTCTCGAAATAACCTCGAACCCACGCCATACCTCACCAAGTTTTCAAGAGAGGGCTTAGAGACACCGTAAACGACACATAGCCGTAACAATGACTTCACCTCCTTGCCATCTTCCCCTTTGAAACGATTATAGCTCAACTGCAGCATCTCGTTTATTCTTTCACTGATTCCTTTGTTGGTAGACATCTCAATTTGTCTCAAAACATCCTTCCATTCGCGAAAATCGGCATCTCTAAAAACATTCGCCATTGCAATAATTAGGAAAGGCAAACCTGCACATTTGTTGAGTGCTTCATCCACCAGGGATTTGAACGGATCGTGATGAACTTTGTCGCCCACCGTCCTCTCAAACAATCTTTTTGCCTCTTCCTCCTTCAGCGCATCGAGGAGGAAGTCCCTGTCGCAGCCCATTTCCCTTCGCAAAACATCTTGAAATCTTGACGTCAACAGCAACTTGCATCCTATGACTTTGTTGTTGTGTCCGCAAGGAATGCCTACTGACTTCAAGTCAAGCCCTTTCCACAGGTTGTCCAGTATTATGAGCACCTTCTTCTTCTCCCTCACCTCCTTTTCCAACCTCGTGCGCAGACGTTCCGCTCGCGAATTGACGTACTCCACATCCTTTATGTCCAGGTCCAACGCGTGCGCAATCTCTCCTTGAATCCTCTTGACGTCTTGATTTTCCGACACGTCGGCCTTAGCGACCCAATCAAACGACTTCGCTTTCTTTATCCTCCTTTCGGCGTCGTCCAATAGGGTGGACTTGCCGACGCCGCCCATTCCGTAAATCCCGACTACGCTATTGTTGTTATCAGCAAGAGCAGCCATGATCTCCTGCATGATCAATTCTCTGGATTGGACCATGCCGTCGTCCTTAAGCTTAATTGACATCGAGGCAAAAGAAGCTGAGGCCATCGAGATGGTCGACTGGACGACATCTTTGCCTTCTCTCTTGGCCGGAGTCGAAGCAGCCGCATTCCCTGGAGCAGTACCACTGAAGGAAATATACTTGAATTCACTAAATTCTTGAGCGAGTTGCTGAATGCCCTCGATCATGTGCTTGGCCTTCCTGCTGAACTGATAGCGACAACAGGGTTCGGGAAGACTCCCATAGCAACAAGTCTTGCTCGCCTTTTCGAAGTCGCCCAACAGGTCTCGCGCCTCCTTCAAGGCCTTCTCAGCCTTTGCCTGCCACTCCACGACATGACTGTAGACCTCCCGGCTATTGTTTCTGGCCACTTCCACGTCATTGTGGACCATATCAGCCTCGTACGCCAGCTTTCCGACCTCCTTCTGAAGATCCTGGGCGTAGCTTTTGGAGGAGATCATGTATCCGAATTGGCGCTTGACGGGAACAACTACCCACTTCAAGACATCCCACCCAATAGAAACAGCAGAATCCATCGACATTTTGCTTTGATTTTTCCTTTTCGAGAAAGAAAGAGCGATCAAACGGGGAGACCGAGAGAGAGAGAGAGAGAGAGAGATAGAATGAAGAGAAAGAGCAGCAGGTAGTGAAGGAGGAGGAGGATGGTTTGGCCGAGGAGAAGAAAGAGCGAAACAGAGCAAGAATGATTGTGAGGCGAAGAAGGGAAGGAGATTTGAGTGCGGAAAAGGATAACGAATCAATGGATGAGCTTCAGTTGGGGAGATCCAACGATTTAAAATAAAAGAAAGTCCGCTGTCGGTCCCATCTATCAAGCCACCAACGTGGACCAATGTCTCCTTCCTTTCCTCCACTGTTAAGTGGCGCACTAACATCTAATTCATGTTGACTGTTAGGTAATGACATGTCATGAGTCTCTCGCCTTTTCATGTATCATTTTCCGAACTTTGACAGGTTTATCGACAAAATAAATAAAGTCATCAGGGGCGTTCCCTTTGTAATTAAGTTGATAAGGACCTTTTGCATGGTAACTACCTAATATATGGAGAATAAGTGCACATACTAGAAAAAAATTTACCATCTGAAGTTAGCATTCTCCTCAAGTAGGCAATTGTTTTGGCTACAATCTAGGGCCATAGGTGTAGAGGTTAAGCCAGTGAAACATCCTGCAAAACCAGTCAAGCTCAGGCCTTGGCATGTGAAAGTGGCTCTAACCAAAACAAGCTTTGCACGCAACTTGTGGGATTCAAACGGACGATTCCTCTGTTTCGAGCTGAAAATTTCAGCAATACCCCAACTAACCATACCAATCTCGGAGTTAAGCAAGCATGACGTTTTTACGGTGACGAGCAAGTTTAGTTTGCATTCTGAACACTTCTTAAGAAAATGATTATGTCAACATAAAAATTACCATACTACGGATATTCGATAGTTTTACGAGAGAGATGCTCAATAAGTATAATGTCAAAGTAATAGTAGTATATGATGGGTATTCATCATATTGGACTCGGATATAGTTGAATGTTAGTTGGTTGAATCTCTATGCGTCTATTGGTCTCACATGACAAACATGCCCATCAAAATTGTTAGGTTGGAAAGGTCAATTTACCCCCAATTGTGTAGATGCATCATCGCCGTTTGAAAATATTTTGACTAAGTAAAAACAATAAAGTCATGAGGCACATAATTCTTGTAATTTTTTTTTTGGTCGAAATAATTCTTGTAATTAGGTCGATAAGATACTCTAGTTAGTAGTGCAAAAACATTCAATTAACCTTTTTTTTTTGGCTTTTCTTTTGGTTAATCTTTATTTGGTTGGATTGATTGATTTTTGTTGATATTGCTATGATAAAACAAAAATAGAACTAAAAATAAAATGTTTTTGCCATTAACGAATGTCTTTACATGTGAAAGTTTTACCATATATGAAAGTCATTCACCCCTATAATAGACACATTACCAAGTACAAGTAGCACATATTTAGAGTAATACGCAATCTTATCAACATACTAGAAATTGATCGGTACGGATTGCTTTTCAACGGCCAATATCTAATTTTATGGTTAGACCAGTTCATTATGGAAGCCCCTCTTAAAAGATGCAACAGGAATGGCAAGATCGATCGACATTTTGCTTTGATTTTTTCTTATCGAGAAAGAAAGAGCGATAAAACGGGGAGACAGTGAAGAAGAATAAGAAGGATGGTTTGGCCGAGGAGAAGAAAGAGCGAAACAGAGCAAGAATGATTGAGAGAAGAAGAGGGGAATAAGATTTGAGCGCAGAAAAGGACGACGAATCAACGGGTGAGCTTCAGTTCTGGAGATCCAACGATTTAAAATGAAAGAAAGACCGCAGTGGGTCCCATCTGTCAAGCCACCAACGTGGACTTGCAAACCATATGTTAAATGTCGCCGTGAGTGCGATAATTTTCAAACCACAGCTGAAGGGCCAAACTGTTTTAGGTACATTCATTCAAGAATCTCAGAAATTCAACATGGCATGGCACTTGTTATTTCAAAATCTTATGGCGCTCAAATGATCTTTGAAAAAGTTATATACCAATCATGATTCTCAAGTGAGCATCATACATAAATCATGACACTTAATGATCCAAAAAAGAATATAATGCTTAAGTGATCGCCGTATAAAAATTATGATATTTGTATCACGCATTTGATTATTTCTCTGCTTGACCGATCACGAGCACCAATATCTAAGTCTCTTTCCTTTCCTCCACTGTTAAGTGGTCACGTACTAATATCTAATTAATGTTGACCGTTAGGTGACAATATGTCTTGACTTTTCATTTATCATATTCCGAACTTTGAGAGGTTTATTGACAGAAAGCACCTCAAATCATTCCTTTAAGTGGAAAAAAAAAAAAAACTCAGTTCATAAGGAAATATTGAAGTTGTTTAATTATTTTGCCAACCAAAAGTGTTCGATTAGAATATTTGAAATTGCTCCTTAATCTGTATATCCATTATGACTATTCGAAAAGGTCACGCCTAATTTTTAAAAACAATGTTATGACTAATTAAAGTCATCACGGACGTTCACTTTGTAATTAAGTTGACAAGGACTTTTTGCATAGTAACTACCTAATATATGGAGAATAAGTGCACATCAATTTTGCATAGTAACTACGCTAAATTTCTATGCGTCGATTAGTCTCACATGACAAACATGCCCATCACCGTTGGAAAGTATTTTGACTGAGTCAAAACAATAAAAGTCATGAGGCACATATTTCTTGTAATTAGCTTGATAAGTATAAACTATAAGCTAGTTAGTAGTACATAAAATTCAATTTTCTCGTCGTATCTAGGAAAACCAAAAACCCCTTTGTGGTTGGTCGGTACATCCTCAAGTACTTTTTTATATTTTAAGAGGGGCTTCCATCATCAACTAATCTAACCATAAAATTAGATGTTTGTTGTTGAAAAGTAATCGATTCCGATCAATTTCTAATATGTTGATAAGATTGTGTATTACTCTAAATGTGTGCTACTTGTACTTGGTAAATGTATCTATTATAGGGGTAAGTGATTTTCATATATGGTAAAACTTTCATATGTTGTAAAGACATTCGTTAATGGCAAAAACATGTTATTTTTAGTGCTATTTTTGTTTTATCATGGCAATATCAACAAAAATCAATCAACCAAACCAAATAAAGATTAACCAAAAGAAAAGCCAAAAAAGATAATAAAATATATTATTTTAGATTATTTTCATTTCACGAAAAATGAATGATTTCTTATAAAAATGAATGAATGAATAATGCATTTTATCTTTCACGAAAATATCCATATATAAATTATTGTCGACAATAAGAATATTTGTAATTAGCTAATTATTTTAAGCTATGTAAGTAATCATATTTTAAAAAACATTTTTCAAATTTTTTATTTTCTGTGAAATAAAAAGAGCCCCTAGTTGAAAAACATATTTTGGCGTAGTTTTAATGGTCAAACCAATGAAGGCAGTAGGTTAGGCTCAAATTCCTGCCCGGACAAATAAAATTCAAGAGAGACCGAGAAAATATTGGGTACCCAGGGTGCCACCGCATTTTTACCCCCGTCCACTCACAGAAGGACACGTGTTTATGGGCCCACAATTCAAATTTTTCAGAAAACTCTTCCCCCACTCACTTTTCTTTTTCCGTAAACACCCCTTTCTCTTTCGTTCAAAAACACAGGCCGAGATCCTCGTGCTTTATGCAACTCGGTCATTTTGTTTCACATTCACGCCTGCGACGACGCCCTGCTCTCTCGTCGACGAACCACGCTGCCCTTTCGCCGTCGCCTCCGATGAATCACCAAGCGAACCAAGAAGAAGCCCTAAAAAAACTAGGAAAAAGCGTCTTCCCATATCATTGTCGCCGACACACCTTAGAGATAGAGAGAGACAGGGAAGAGACCCGTGTGCGGTTTTTTCTATTATTTTTTTCTAAATGGTTCGTGAAAGAAGAAAACGCAATAATTCAGAGATCTTTTCTTTAATTGTTGTTGCCTCTATTCATATTTCCGCTGCGATTCGATTCTGGGTTTATATGGGTGGTGGAAGTCGGTCTTTCCTTCACACCAAGATATCGGCCTCGGTGACCGGCCGGCGATGGATTAGTCGACGGACGCCGAGATCTTGGCGCGGGGGAGGAAAGCGGTGGCGTGCTGGAGATCGAGCATCTCGCCGTGGAGCTTGGCTGGTTCGGCATCGATGAGGACCAGCTCGTCGGCGGGATCGTGGGCAAGCAAGACCGACGAAGAAGAAAGGGGAGTCGGGGGGTCGTGGGTGAGGAAGAGGGGAAGAAGAAAGAGGGAGGGGTGTTTTTGAAAAAGAGAAAGTGAATTGAGAGGAGTCCTCAAAAAATTTGATTTGTGGGTCATCAGACACGTGTCCTTCTGTGAGTGGACGTGGGTAAAAATGCGGTGGCATCCCTGGGTACCCGATATTTTCTCAGAAGAATACAGTTGAAGTTCAAAAGGTTTACTGAACGGTAGCAAACTACTCCACGTCGTCACTGGGCCAAAATAGAATTTATAGAAATATGGCTGTCACTCCTGATTTCTTGGGATAAAGGGGCTCCAATAACGTGTGCTATTTTTAATAAAGGATGATAGAAAGACACATATGACGAGTCTTTATACCTAAACATTATTTTTTTCTTTTCCCAGTGAGTCAATTTTGTTTATTAAAATATCGATTTTCAGATTTTTTGGTGATAGAAACACAACTTTTTTTTTAATTGATGGCTAGTATCGGACATCCAACAATTTAGAGCCTTAGCAAAGAGTCGGATCACGAGAAAGAAAAAAGGAGATTGGTGCAGACTATGAAGCTTAGTTTAATGCTTAATTATACACCAGTCAATTTCTCGAGTATAGGAATGGATGATTTTCGGTATTATTGTCGATTTAATAGACCGGTCACCATCATCAATGTCTATGACACCGTCCTTTCTCCCATTACTAATGGACAGGCATTGATGAGATATACATCCTTTCATCCTTTCCCACCGCTAATGTATCAATCCTAATCCATCCTTTCTTCTACGGTTAATAGAAAAATATTGATTAGGTACCAATCCTAGACCCGCTTATTGTGCAGGTCAATGAGATCATATTAAAAATATAGAAGCAACATCATAATTAAGAAATTTGTTAGATTATAATGTCAATTGTAATTGTTACGTTAGGTGTAACTTCAATTAGAATTGATAGATCATAATTTTATCAAAGATTGCTACTCCGTACTTGATAAAGTTAATAAGGAAATCAATTGTGAACCATGACATTGCTTCGTGGTCCCTCATTCTAATTCTAGTTATCACAAATGCTTGGGTCCGTTTGGAGTCTTTACTTCTAACATTCATGTTCAAACGTTGCAGTTTTTTATGCTTTCAAAACCATACAATTATTCACAAGTAGATTTATATGTTTTTTCATAATCTATAAAACCTAATTATTGTATTTTTCAAGTTTTTTTAGGGAAAGCTATCACGACCTGAACTCGACGAGCTCGTAAACATCCTCTTTGGTCACATTTACGTATAGTTTTCCAGGATCCAAATGCCAACAAAAACAACACCTACGAAAGCAGAAACAATCCCCATACAGAAATCGACAACCAAACGATAACTTGGGATAGTAAAAGAGCATTCCATATAAGCATAAAAGAGCTCACCTAACCTTGGTTAGGTCCTTAACTGAACATCAGTTAACTCCTTAGTAATTGAAAATTGGATGACATATAGCTGATCGTTGTCGGTCGCCTCAATCAAGACAACAATGTGGACCAACGTCTAGGTCCCCATCTTTTCCTCCACTAATAATTGAAAAATATGGATTAGGTATCCATCCTTTTCTCCACCGCTATAGACAAAGAGTGATTAGACAAACATAAATTAAGTATCCACCCTTTCCTCCATGACTAACGGACAACCATTGATTAGGTGCTACAATTCCTAAATCCGCTCCTTTTGATGGTCCATGATATCACATTAAAAACAGAGACTAATATTATAAAAAAGTTAACTGCTACATTAGAATATCAGTTATGATTCTAAAGTTAGACGTAACTTCAATCACAATAGTCAGATTAGGACTTCTAGGAGGTTAATCTTTTGTCATCCTTCATTAATATTTTAAACTAGTTTACTTTCTACTACCCTTAACAAGACAAAATCAATATGGGAAACGATTGCAAACCACGACTAACAGTGGACATTTCACAAGTCACAAAATTTCAATGATTTGAGGCTTTTAAACACGGTATCGTCACCCACACCGGGCACTCCGTATTGCACTCAGCTCCTCTAATTAGTTATAGCCTATCTGAATAAAATCCCAAAGTCAAAATCACAAGCAAAACTTCTGCGGTAAAATCCGGCAAATGTGCCGAAATTAAAACTCCGAGATTGTCCTCATTTTGACACCAAAATGGGCAAATTCAAAACGAGACAAAAGGTGGAAAGAACCTATCTCTTGTTTTCTCACCCTAAGGAACAAATTCTTCAATTTTTCTTTTCATTTGTCCTGACACGTCACCTTTAACTATTCAACGGTAAAGATTATTACAAGCAATCTAATCATGATATACTGATGTGATATTACGAGTCGATTTTTTTTTTACGAGGGGCCCTTTAAGCTATTGATGTCCACTTGTTGGAGACTTGCATCCAGGAGATCACCGGAACAAAACTCATCAACGTCTTTGATCCTCGAACACTTACAAATCTAGGTTTTTTTTTCTTTTTGTTGTTGGTCAGATACAAATCTGGTTTTAGCAAGCATAATTTTTTTTTTTTTGTTGTGTGTGTAAAGATAGGTATTCGTTGCATCACTTATTATACTCTAAGAAAAAGACAATGTTAACAAAAAATTGTCATATTATTGATGTTCAATAATGGTAAGATAGGATGTTAAGTAAACACGATTATTTTATCATAAAGAACAAGTGTATGTCGCATTCAACAGAATTTCTTAAGATAATATAAACCCTAGTTAAATGGGATGGTTTTGCTTCTTTTGATGATTGATTTGCATATGGTTGATGTGGATGGGATGGGAACCCCATTGCAATATTCTTGAATAGAGCCAATCATGTATTGGCTATATCTTAATGATAGTGCGGTCCGGATAGACACTAACGTAATAAAAGCAATATAAAGGAAGGCGAATATTAGATTACTCGTTTCATTTGTAACAGGTTGGGGAAAGGAGAAAGAGATAAGGACAAAATTATCTGACGCAACAAGTGATAAGGTTACATTTTCTTCTCATGCTTTGGAATGATTCAAGTCAAAATGCCAGTGAATTCCTTAAATCTAACCTTAGTTAAGGCCTTACTAAAAACACACTGCTACAAGTCCAAAATGTCCAACATAAAGATAGAAAAAAGACAGCTGTCGGCCGCTTCAATCAAGACAAGAACGATGACTTCTAAACAATTGACTATTAGAAAAGAAAAGAGTCTGCCAACTTGCTTAGTTATATTGTCGTTTCTGTTGCTTTCTTGTTAACGTGGACGGGTGATATTTATATTGAAGGAAGCATCATGTTGGGAGTGAAGGTTAGTTAACTTCGTTAAATTAGAAAAACCGATAATGTTTACAAAGGCTATTTCAACCCTAAATTGATTATACAGATACTAAGTTATAAATAAATACTGATTCGATGACTTGGTGGCATGGTGTGGAGTCGCAGGAAATTTCTCCTTTGTATTTTAGAGAAACATGAAAGTATCAATGAAAGTCTTTGATGATCGAATGGTTAATCTCTAGCTTCAAACAGTGTGGATATGTGATTGAAGAAACGCTTGAAACAAGAAGTCTAAGCAAAAAAGATAAAATAGCGTTGCAATTGAGAGGAAGCTTCTTTGTTCTTGAGTAGTCGGACAAGACTTGAGCTCTTTTCCTTTGTCTTTTGCCCAACAACATAGGGATGAAAGTGCAGTTTAGATAATCTTTTCATTCATTTGCTGATTTTCTAGTTTTTCAAATCAAATTGCCTAAATAACCTCAATTGTAATTGTCGAATTTCTCCGCAATTTAACTCTTACGAATTTCCTTGGCATCTACTTTTCCATGTAACTCTGAACTTGGGTTTTGACTGTTCACCAATTCGAGCTAAAAACAAACTAAAACATGAGACAAGCAAATTTGAAGACATGGCGCTTATGAATTTAAGCTTGGGACATTACCACGCATATCTTCGTATAAGATGATCCCACATGCTTTCCCATCTTTGGAGAGTATGAATAACAGCCTAACATTCTCCCACTTGGTGAATACTTCACATGCTTCTTTAAATGCAACTCAGTTATACATCATTCATACTTTTTCGCACTTACTGTCTTAGTAAAAGAATTTGCACTATTCACCTATGTGCCAACTATTTCTAGCACTACAACTTTTTGCTCTAATTTTTCTTGTATGAAGTGATATTGTATGTCAATGTGTTTTGTTCTTGTATGAAAATCAGAATTTAAGCTAAGAATATAGCACTCCGGCTATCACACCCAATCTTCACTCCTCCTTATGTAAAACCAAACTCTTTACACAATCTGCTCATCTAGATCACTTCGCTAGCAGCATGAGTAAGAGCCATGTACTCTACCTCAATACTTGATAAAGCAATTATGCTCATCTCTTGCTCATGCAACTCACAACTCCGCCGAATAAGGAAATAACATAATCGTTGGTCGACCTCCTGCTATCAATGTCATCTCCCACATCAGCATAAAAAAAAAACACTTAGTTCTAATGCTCGTTGTCCCTTCGGGCTTTTCATGCCTTCATAGCAGTCCGACATACTGCAAAGATAATGAAGCACCCTCTTTGCAGCTATCCAACGCTCTTTTCCTAGATTGGACATATAACTGTTCAATACTCCTACTGCTTGAGTAATATCTAGATGAGTATGCACCATGGCATACATTAAGCAAATCGAACTACAAATCCAGACAGGGGATGTGGTAATATCGTGTGGATCTTTTTCACGAATACTCTTAATTCATGACCATAATCTTGAAGAAAGTTGTTCATCTTATGCGGAATGCCATTGTCCCCTCGTGAATCTCGTTAAAAGTGGGCATTTCACAAGTTACAAAATCGCAATGATTTGAGGCTTTTAAAACATGGTATGATAACCCACACCCTGCTGCACACAGCTCCTCTGATTAGTCATAGCCTTGATTAAATCCCAAAGTCAAAATCACAAGCGAAACTTCCGCGGTAAAATCCGGCAAATGTGCCGAAGTTAAAGCTCCGAAGTTATCCTTATTTGGACACCAACATGGACAAATTCAAAACGAGACAAAAGCAGGAAAGAACCCATCTCTTGTTTTCTCACTACAACGAAGAGATTTCTTCAATTTTTCTTTCCATTTGTCCTGACACGTCACCTTTAACTATCCAACGGTAAAGATTATGACAAGTAATCTAATCATAATATACCGATCTGATATTACGAATCGATTTTTCATTTTATTTTATTTATGAGGATTGCATCCAATAGATTACCGGAACAAAATTCATCAACAACATGTAATGATGTTAGCTAGCAATTTCTTTAAATCCTCGAGCACTTACAAATCTGGGGTTAAGTAAGCATAATTTTTTTTTGTAAAGATAATTATATTTTGCACCACTTATTATTCTTCAAGAAAGCGACGATCTTAACAAAAATTGTCATATTATTGATGTTCAATAATTTAAGGGGCGCATGGCAAAACTTATGCTTCAAAAGTCAACTTTTAGCAAGAAGTTGATTTTTCTACTTTTTCTTAGAAGTAGAAGTTGATTTTTCTATTTCTATTCCAAAAGTTGATTTCTAATAAGATAACCGCATTTTGAAATGATTGAAAATTTCTACTTCTGAAACATTATTAACACAAAATCTTTTTTGAAAATTTATTTTTGGTAGCTAAAAATTTCTACTTCATTTTCAAACTTTTTAAATTTATTTTAAAAAATTTTATTATTAAAAATATTATTTATTTTTTAAAAATAAAAATTATTATTTGCATTTTACTCCACCGGCCTCAAACGCAACGGGTGGCAGTGATTGGTGATGGTCAATAGGTGGCAATGGTTGTTGACGGCGGTCAAAGGGTAGTCGATGGTTGGCGGCGGGTGAAGGTCGCGGGCAGAGATGGGCGGCGGCAGTAGTGGTCGGCGGGTGGCGATGGTTGCGGGCAATGATGGGTGGTGGTTGGTAGCGGGTGGCGGTGGTCGCGGGTGTCGATGGGAGCAACTAGTTGAATCGCCGAGGACCGATCGGCCGGTGGGGGGGTTGCGAGCGGCAATGGACGGCGGCCGGTGGAGGTTTGCAATGGGGGGCGGCAACCAATGGTCGGCGGTGGTGGTTGGCGAAGGAGGACGGTGGGTGACGGCGGTTGCGGGCGGCAGTGGACGGTGGTTAGCGGTGTGCGGCGGTGGAGGTCGACAGTGGGCGAAGGTCGGGGTGGTCGAAAGGAGAGTGAGGAATTAATAAAAATAGGGTGGGGCGAGAAACACTTCTTCAATTAGGAAGCAATTTTTTTCATCTCTAATTGAGGGAAAATAATTTTAGAAGTGAAAATTCACTTCAAAAGTAGAAATTTCTTTCAGAAGTAAAAATTTTTACCAAACGAATTTCTTCTTAAGAAGTTAAATTACCAAATGGATTTACTTTTGGAGCATAAATTTACTTCTTGAAGTATTACCATGCACACCCTAAGTAAACACGCTTATATTATCATAATGAACAAGTGTATGTCGCATTCAACATAATTTCTTAAGAAAGTATGAACCCTAGTTAAATGGGATGATTTTGCTTCTTTTGATGATTGATTTGCATATGGTTGATGTGGATGGGATGGGAACCCCATTGCAATAATCTTGAATAGAGCCAATCACGTATTGGCTATATCTTAATGATAGTGCGGTCCAGATAGACACAAGCATAATAAAAGCGATATAAAGGAAGGCGAATATTAAATTTCTCATTTCATTTGTAATAGGTAAGGAAAAGGAGAAAGAGATAAGGACAAAATTATGTGATGCACGTGATGATCCAAGTGAAAATGCCAATAAATTCCTTGGGTATGGACTATGGATGTCGATCATCTAACCTTAGTTAAGGCCTTAACTAAACCCCCGTCAACTGCTTGGGAATCTGAAAACTTGAAAACACATTGCTACAAGTCCAAAATGTCCAATATAAAGATAGAAAAAGAGAGCTGTCGGCCGCCTCAATCAAGACAAGAACGGTGACTTCTATACAATCTACTATTAGAAAAGAAAAGAGTCCGCCAACTTGCTTAATTATATTGTCATTTCTGTTGCTTTCATCCTAACGTGGATGGGTGATATTTATATTGAAGGAAGCATCATGTTAGGAGTGAAGGTTAGTTAACTTCATTAAATTAGAAAAACCGATAATGTTTTCAAAGGCTATTTCAACCCTAAATCGATAATACATATATTGAGTTGTAAAAAAAAATATGATTCGATGACTTGGTGGCATGGTGCGGAGCCATAGGAAATTTCTCCTTCGTACTTTGGAGCAACACGAAAGTGTCAATCAAAGTCTCTGATGATCGAATTGGTCAATTTCTAGCTTCAATACAGTGTGGACTTGTAATTGAAGAAATCCTTGAAACAAGAATTCTAAGCAAGAAAGATAAAATAGCGTTGCAATTGAGAGGAAGCTTCTTTGTTCTTGAGTAGTTGGACAAGACTAGACCTATCAAACAGGTGGATCGGGTTGGGTTATAAATTGTCCGATCCAAATGGACTCATTAACCCGTTTTGGACCCATTTATGGGAAGTGTAAATTTTGCGACCCATATCCGACCCGACCCGATCCATATCTAACTCATACCCGACCCAATTCATATTTCTAAAACACTCCTATGTTTAATCCAGTGCAAGGAAAATTACTTCTTATAAATTTGTGAAGAAATTATTTTACTAAATCATTGTGAAATTTTTATTATTTATAATTTTGAAAAAAATATTATTTTTTATTTCTTTTAGAAATATGATTTTTTTTTTTTTTTTTTTATGACTTTGACCCGATTTAACCTGCTTTGCTCCCGTGGTTTATCGCGACATGTTATCTTCATGTGAAAATATTATTTTTGGTTGAAGAGAAAATAATATTTTTTTGTGTACAAAAGTGAAAACAACTGAGAAGCTGCACGTCCCTGTCTCCTCTTTTATCCTTTTCATTGCCAAGAATCTCTCTCTCTCTCTCTATTACGCTCCCTCCTTCATCCTTCATCTTCATCTGCAACTTTTCTTCATTCCCTTTTTCTGCTTCTTATTCCGCGATGATTCCTGACCGTTGTGGCAGAGCTCTCGCGTCCATGGCCACAAAAACTCAGCTCTACCATAGAGATCCCTTTGTCATAACCGCCATGGCCGATCTATGCTGTGGAGCTCACGCGGCTAGTCGTGTGCTTTCCTTTGGCTAGTTCACCTTCCATTAGGTGGTGAGCTGCTCGAGGGTGGCCCACCGGAGCGCCTCCTACTCGTCGCCACCACCGTCTCCGACAGAGGAGACGGGCGAAGACGGTCTCATCCGAGATCCAAGTTCAAGCGGAAAAAAAAAACAAATAAATAAAAGAAAAATAAAAAAAGGTAGAGGCATCAAGTGGGTTGCCTCGTTTTTTTTTTGTCCAAAAGTGAGTTGTCTTGAAGGGGTTATAATAGGTTCATAATGGACCTATTTACAACCAGCTTATTTCGGCTTTTTAAATGAGTTTTTTTAAATAGTGATCTGTTAAGTTTTTTATAACCCATTTAAATGCTTGTGAGTTTTTAAATTAGTTTTAGACCCATTTTGATAGGTCTAAACAAGACTTGAGCTCTTTTCCTTTGTCTTTTCTCCAACAGAATACGGATGAAAGTGCAGTTTAGATAATTGGTTTTCCAGTTTTTCAAATCAAATTGCCTAAATAACCTCAATTGCAATTGTCGAATTTCTCCGGGGTTTAACTCTTACGACTTGCCTTGGCATCAACTTTTCCATGTAACTCTGAACTTGGGTTTTTACTGTTCACCAATTTGAAGACATGCCACTTATGGATTTAAGCTTGGGGTATTACCACGCATCCCTTCGTAGATATACCCGGACCCATAAATCAATCCACCTTAACCGAGACAATTCCTAGATCAGAGGATACCAGGGAGTGAAAAATGCACAGATGTAGGAATAAAGCGAAGCGATGGGAATCACCCCCCAACCCCGTATGCAAACGCTCCACCCCCAAACACAAACACAAGCTTAAATTCATAAGTGGCATGTCTTCAAATTTGCTTGCCTTGTATCTTAGGCTTGAATTGGCAAAAGAAAAAGGTTTATAATTGAATTGGCTGGTTGCAACAGGTTGAGGACTTTTTGGGCAATTATCTCGAAGAAAAAGAAAAGAAGTAATTTGGAGGCTTTTATTTTTAGGGATTACAGTGTCTTATTCACATTTTTTTTTTCAACAAAAGTGCCATGTTCCGATTGCCGGAACATAACTTGCTTGCTGGCTGGCAAGTGAGCATTTCACCGGCCATGGAGCTTAAGCACTTATTCAAGATTTATTTGTTCACTTCAAATCCTTACTTGAAATAAGGTCCATTCTATCTTATGGACAATCTTTTCGGAAACTAGTCCTACTTTAAACTCTTATTTGAAAGTGAAGCCCACGAAATTATACTAAAAGTTAGAATTAGAATGTCAATAATGATTGATAGGTTAGATGTAACTACAATTGTAATTGTTAGGTTAGAACCTCCAAGATACTTCTGCCATTCTTTATTAACATTTTAAACTATGTTGCCTTGTCGCGACCTAAAAAAAAATAGACGAGTTAATTTTCGGGCTAATGGATTATCAGGTTAATTAATTAACTAACCTAACTCGGACTCTCCCAAGTCCATACCAAATCGCAACTTATGGTTCATGTGATTATCTTGCAAAAGATTTTTCATTTTTTGGAGCCGCCACTAATCATTTTTGGTAGGTTGATTAGAAACCTAAATAAAATAGCGGGAGAAAACTATCTTATTTCCGCGAACCAGAGATTTTGAATTCGGGGGATTTGGTTACGTCGATTTCTCTAACGCCCTTTCGGTACCATTTTCATGAAAAATATTTGATTTGGCTATTTTGATGGATTTTGCTTGAAATTCAAAGATGCAATTTTTTGGTTTTTTCTTCTTTTTTATGGGGATGTAAAACATTGAACTTTGTACGATATACACCATGGGTGATTTAGAAAGAAAGAAAATGCAGCCGATCACGAGTATTTATAAAAATAAATTAACATGTAATAATGCTAAAATTTGAAACACGTGGCATGTCTAAAATAAACAAACAAATATTCAAACCAAACGATTACATTTTTGTAGATCGAGATGGAAAGGATTACCTTCTATTACACAAAATCTTACTCACATACACGTTATAGTTCCCTTCAAGATCTCGGAGCTGGAAGAACGCGGCTGTCGTCGAAAATGGCAAGCAATGGCCTTGTTGGGTTGCGAGGGGCGAAATATGTGTCGGGACTCGTCGAAGATGATGCTCGACTAAAACACTTTTCTTCACTCTCGAATTTTCTCTTCTGATTTTTCTCAAGAACTCTCTTTTTCCTCTCTAAAAATTCCTCTCAAAAACTCTCTCAAAACTCTCTCAATTCTCTTCCACTCTTCCTAAAAAACTCTCTCAATTCTCTTCCACTTCCCCCCTTCTAAAACTCTTCTCAAGAGCTCTCTCTTTTATAGGCAAAGTTCTTCATCCTTCATTCTTCACCTTCATTTCTTCACCTTACATCTTCATCTTCTCTTCTTCATCTTCATTTCTTCACCTTCCATTTTCATCTTCCCTTCTTCATCTTCATTTCTTCACCTTCCATTTTCATCTTCCCTTCATTATCTTCCCTTCATCATCTTCCCTTCTTCATCTTCTTTTCATTATCTTCCCTTCATCATCTTCCCTTCTTCATCTTCTTTTGGTATTTGCAATACGAGTCCCTGAAGTTCCAAGTATTTGCAATACGGTCCCGAAATTTTAAGTATTTGCAATACAGTCCTTGAAGTTTCAAATCTTCTCGGTGCATTTTTCCATCCCGTGCCTAGTCTAGACGCATGCTAAATTAAGTGTTCCGCTTGCCCGATTATATGCCAATGCAATGTACGCTAAAAATAAATATGTGAGATGATTTTTTTATAATTTTTATGCAAAAAATAGATTAATCAAAATTTAGGCGTCAACAGCTGCCCCTCTTTGAGTGGAGGCTCGTAGAGGTTCCGCTCAAAGACAAAATTGCATCCTAAATTTTGACAGTGCAAATTATGGATGAACTTTTTGGCGGGAGTTTTAATCCCATTTTTTATGTAATGAAGTGATGCATGATATGCAAGACTGTAAATAACACGTGTCATAATTTCCCTTTTCCATGTTAGAGAAACATGCACATGGATCGCATACAAGAATACCTGTTTTACCAAATTTCTCGTAAGCTAATGGTTCTCTTAATTTCCAAGTTTCTTTTTGCAGATGCAAGGATTTTAAGGTATTTGGCCTTATCCGTTACCAGAGACTTCTCCCTAATGCAAGACAGCGCAAGATATGTGTGTCGTTTGAGATCACAAGAGCTACGTCGTTGTGAGTCGAAAGAAGTGGGATCAAGTTCACAAGAGCTACGTCGTTGTGAGTTGATTAAATGTCGAAATCGCCAGTGCATATGTCTTCACGATTCGATAAAGGGGAACCAAAATCATAAGAGCTACGTCGTTATGATTTGGTTTGGATCAAAAATATGGGTGCTTATGTCTTCATGATTTGATAAAGGAGCCGAAAATCATAAGAGCTATGTCATTATGAGCCGACTAAAGGTCAAGATCACCGGTGCATACGTATTCGTGATCCGATACCGAAATCATAAGAGCTACGTCGTTATGATTTGATAAGATGTCAAGATCGCCGGTGCATATGTCTTCACGTCCCGAGATTGAAACCATAAGAGCTACGTCGTTATGATTTGATAAGATGTCAAGATCGCCGTGCATATGTCTACACGACTTGACGGAAGAGGCATATTGCCCGAATTGAACAATATTTGATAGGAGCACCATCGAATGAAATCGATAAGTACAAAGGGGCATATTGCCTGAATTGAATCATAACAACTATCATGAGAAGAGTTGTTAATTTGAAAAGGGGTTCAGAAAACTTACCCGGGTTCTCCAAACGATTAATCAAGGAACGAAGCGGATTCTTTGTATCGTACCTGGTAGGCATTTGCCAAGCAAAACTTGCTCATTCAATAATCCTTGGATGAATTTCGAGACCTTGGGAGGGAACTCGAACATCGGGAATGTATTACCTATCATAGAATGTCGAGGTAACACACACAAACATATTCAACAATGAGTATAATGCAATCACTCATACTATGGTTCATGCATAACCATTCTGTCAAGTTTGCATTACCAATTTTGTCCAGGGAGGTTCTCACATTACGAATACCTCGAATGTGAGCTGAATGGGGGACTTCAGTCCGAAAGGGCTTTCTCTCACTCTCGAGAAAAGCTATTTATCCTGTCTGCATAGGATTCAAGAGAAATCACTCAATCTTTCCATCATCGCATTCGATAAGGACCCAAGTAATCTCGCAATTGATACGACCGAGTCGATCCGGAGGTCTTGATTAGGACCGTAATGAGAGCTAGGTCAAAGGTTTACAAATGGGACTCCAGTTGAGTCAAGGCTGCTGAAATGAATTTCTTCATCATTTGCTCCGGATTTACAAGTCAAGAATCCCGCAAAAAATGAGAGAGAAATAATCTTGCTCGAACTTCTTCGAGTGATGCTTAAAATCATTTAACTCTACGTTAACTCAAGTGCCCTAATCGAAGAGACTTTGGAGGGTTATAACGTAGGCTAGGATTGGGGACCGAGGAACGAAAAGGCTCGTTTTGGCTCAGAAATTAAATGAGAAGGGGCTTGACGTTGGTGATCATCGCCGACTAGTCACCGATCTTGGTCTTTGGAAATGTCTTCGAAAGAATACCATCATTGAATGAGGGATGGTAGTTTTCTACTGAAAATTGCACTTTACAAACCGATTTCTTGGGGAGTCTTCTTCACAACAAGTGTCTGTCAAGGATTTGCAAGAGACACAATGCAAACATGTACATGGAATTTACAACTTAACATGCAAAAATGTACATTCAAAATTCAGAAGTACTTTACAAATGAATGTGCATTGGCCTTACTTTTGGTAGGCACTTTGCTTTTCCTATGCTTGAAATTTTCATATGAGATCGGCCTTTGCTTTTCTTACTCCCGACTCTCATTTTTTTTTTTTTTTTTTTTCGAGAAAAGATTTCTTTTCCTTTTTCTTTGAGAGCCCTTCGACATCTCTTTATTTTGCTTTTTTTTTTTTTTTGTTTTTTTTTTTTGAGAGCGGGCCCTTCTCCTTTAAGCCGAGTTTGCCTCTCTTTTTTTTTTTTTAATCCCATGACTTTGAACCAGGAATTACAACAAGCATAATGATCATTCAGGAATTCTCGTTGACTCGACCATCTCCAATTCTAATCCTTGGGAAAATGCTATCTTCGCCTTTGGAATGAGTAAATGATCACCAACGGGGGTTTAAGAAATGAATTTGTAGGCTCAAGTGGGCTATGCAAAGAATGAAGTGTATAGGATAGAGAAGTGAATGCTCTTCATCATCCTAAGGCACTTGAATTAAAATTCGAGTATAAATGCAAAGAAACACCCGCAGATTAATGTTAGTCCGAGCAAGAAAATTTCTAACCATTTACCTCGTGTTGCTGTTAGAATTAACTCGTCTGGACCCCGATGTAGGGTGGTTCTTGACAGGGGTAAAGAAATGAAACCACCGCTCAAAAGGGGTAATCAATGGATCACCCGTAGTGTTTGGGATAGAGAACTGAATGCCTCTGTCATTTCGGCTATCGTACCTTTTGCGAGAAAACCTTTTACCTTGTGAAATGCGGAACTTAGCCACCGTTGAACTCTCCCGAAAAAATGGGACGTGTTTGGGAAAGGATTGCCTTTCATCATCCTGCCCTGCCCCATTCCATACATTCGATGTATCTTATGTAGTTCATGTTCCTTATTCAGAGTTGGTAAATTAAACATGAGGAACAATCATGCGCAAACTATGCAATGTATGAGTGTTTTTGAGCATATAAAATGCAGCAACTTTTATCTTGGTGGACGGAATTCGCAAGCACATAAGAAACTTCTTAGGGGCGTGGATTGGGAGTTGCCCCTGCTCATGCAAATGAGTTGCAAAACTTCATTATCCGGTTCGAGACATGAGATTGTCAAAGGCTCCAGGGAATTTCTTATTTCATTAATTTTTCGGGAGAATGGATACTTCCCTATTTAGACAAAGCGGTGACCCTGTAAAAATCAAAAGGGAAAGCGTCAATGTATGTCCTCGTGTTCTAAAAAATTTGAAACGATACCGCTTTACCCTTGTATGCATTTCTTGCGATCTTTGAATTGAAAAGATCGGCTCATCTCGGATCGGGTTGTATGTCCGGGATGTTATCTCTCCGGTTTTGTAACCATTTGGGCTGAGCTTCAATCGGCATTGAAGCGAAGCAAAAGGTTTTTATTAATCTTTGTACATTGATGCCAAATCCCGGGATTGAACCTGGGACGCCTCGGACCATTGTCATTCCCCCAACCACTAGGCTGTGGTGATGTTAGCGTCCATGGTTGGTTCGCTTTTTGCTATATTTTTCTCAAAACAGGTTGGCAATCCCCCGTCGAGAATGAAATAAGCTTAAATCGAGTTTGAAATAACCGAGAGCCAATTGGGACGATACGGAGTTACCCATCTTTGAGCCCGCTTGGTCTTTTACTCGTATTCTCCCAAGTAAGGCCATTCGAATCTCTCTTTACGGGCGTTCCGGGCGTCGTCCACAAATTGATTTGCTACGAGGCCTAGCTTAATAAGGAATTTACACATTTGATAAGAGAGAAGAAAATTCGCCCTTTAACTCTAGGCAAATTCTAGACATCTAAAAAGTAAAAAATATCCTCAGGGGAACTATACATGGAATTAAAGGAGTATTCATGCAAGATTGGTTCCACCTCTTTTTTTGGCCATTCCAATGATCGATCGATTTTGTCTTGGATCATACACCAACGATTGTTGTTTGAGGATCCATAATCACTTGCTTCGGATCACAACTCTGGAGGTCCTTTAGCTCCGAACCGGCTTATCAAGGTGGTGAGCTCATCATCAAAGTAATCTTCTGATTTTTCGAGCAATTGATACTCGAAGTGGGCGGTGTTACTTGCTAACACCGGCGACGCATTTCCCACTTTGTTTTCGCCGTGAGCGGTCTAACTCCTTGAGCTTGAGCTTCCGCCGTTGCTCGGAAACTTGTAGGGATGATCAACTGGTCTATTGCTAGAACCACCAGCGGAAGGTTGGTATGGCCTGTATTCTTGATTGGGAAGTGGCCGGGTACCTTTTGCTCGATAGGTTTTCCCGGTATTGATCTTCCAATCAACTTTGGTCCGGTCGCCTTGATTTTTGCACTACCGGCTTAGCCGAAGGATCGATTGGCAAACAATGTTCGACAATGGAACGGTCAAGACCGGGCATATTCGCATAGGACCAAGCGAAAATGTCCTGGTAATCCTTCGGGAGCTTAATCAAGCGCTCAGTCATCTCTTTGGAAAGGTTTGCCCCGATCTTAACTTCTTTAGGGTTTTCCGCATCGCCTAGGTTGACCGAGATAGTTTGTTCACCTGTCAATGGCTTGATCTCCTCATGTCGTTCGAAATCCCGACGAATTTCCTCATAATCAGTCTTGGACTCATCTAGGTCGTATACTTCTAAATCCACTAGGTTTCCCTCCTCATGTATCCCCCTGAAACATAAAGTAACAAAATCAGAAAAACAAACAGGGTTTAATTGCGGTGTGATTTTTTTTGAAGAACTTTATTTATTTTTGTTATTTTTTTTATTTTTATTTTTCAAAACCGTGGGACATGAATTCTTAAAGAAGCCCAACCCTCGGTTCTTACCATGATGACAAACTTGTTGGTCGTTGGTTATCGTCATCGGGTTGGTTTGGGATACTTCAACAAGATTCGAAAAATGGTGCAATTTTATTGATATGAAATTACATCTTCTAGGAAAGAAAATCCAAGAGTGCAAGACGGAATAGAAATCCAAATGCGATCCAAAACCTAAAGGAAACAGAAAATGTCACACGTAGGGGATTGCATAAACATAAAGATGTTACTCCGAATCTAAACCCTCCAGTGGATCATCACATATGGCATTAATGAATGATTTGGAAGGTTTAGGCGCCAGGTAAGGTTCCTCCTTATGCGCTCCGTCTTCGGATATAGCAGCAATGGTTACATCATCAAAACAACCGGCGATATCGAAGACTCCTTCATCCTTACTAGCACCAACCTGTCTGATTCCCAGCTCGAATACAGCATTAACTTTACCGGAATGATCCGGCAAAGGATTATTCTGGACATTTGGCTGTTTGTTGCCTTGGAATGAGAATGCTTTAGAATCCGGGAGATCTTGAATCCGATGCTTCAGTACAAAACAGCCATCGGTGTCATGTCCAAGCTCCCCGCAGTGGTAATCACATTTCTTCGATGGATCATATCTCGGCAAGCTCGTATTCTTGGGTCGTAGAGGCTCGGAAGTCGGTAAACCTCTCTTACGTTAACCGCAAGTACCTGCGACGGGGTTCCTAGTAGATGGGTAAACCGCCGAGGAGACCGTTGATTCCCTCTTTGTCGTTGCATGCCGAAATTAGCCTGCTGCCGATTAGGAATCTGTACGGCGGCGTCCGGGTCGTGGGTTTTTGGCTGTAGGTCATGTTGACTGTGGGGCCGACTCCTTGTCTTTCCTTACCACAAACCTCTTAGTCGTCATGGCAACATCACCGTACCAACCTTTCTTCATGCCGTTCTCGATTTCTTCAGCCATTGCGATGAGATGGCTGAATGACGTGGCAGCAGATCCCAAAATTCGAGTTCTCATAGCTGGCGGCGGTGGAAACAAACAATTTCATGAGTTCCCTTTCGGGAGGGACTGGTTTCAGTTGAGATGCCACGTTCCTCCACCTGGTGGCATATTGCTTGATTGTTTCTTCCTTTTTCATCTCAAGCTGCTCAAGGTCCTCTCTGGTGGTGAGCACGTCCAAGTTAAAGCTGAAATGTTTGATGAAAACATTAGCTGCCTTCTCCCAATCATCCATCCGGTAGATCTCGTAGTCCGTATACCATCTCATGGCAGCTTCTTTTAAACTAGCCTGGAAGGTCTGAACCATTAAGGGACCGTTGGTCGCATGCTTATTCATTCTTGCCTGGTACATCCGGACGTGCTGAACTGGGTTGGAAGTTCCATCATACTTCTCAAAGTCGGGCATCTTGAACTTCTTCCGCACCGTGACCTTTGAAAAGACAGACAGGTCAATCTGGGGTATGTTGTGAGTCCCCTCAACCTCTCGGATCCTCTGTTCCATTTGGGCCAACAGTTTGACCGTATCACCATTCAACCCAGGGGCCACAGGGTTGGCTTGAGGGATTGGGACTACGGGCGGCGTGCTCGAGTTCACGCCTGTGATGATCACATCCTCTAGCGGCATTGTCGGATATGGAGTAGCTTCTAGGGCTTTACCGACGTTGTCCGTAGGAGGAATTAGAGCAGGAATGGTTAGCGGCGGGCTGGAGGTGGATGATTGAAGTTTGGCGGCAAAGGCGGCCATCATTTCCTCCATCTTTCGGGACATCATCCCTTCAAAGCGCTCGGTCAAGGAGCCAAGTTTCTCATCCAGGGCAGCACTAACGGTGGCGTTGATGTCGGTCATCCTTTTTGCTAACGATCGGGTGATATGTGGAGGATCCACGATAAATTACCTGTACACAGTAACAAACCCAAAATGAGTACAGGGAGCAAGAATAGCGAGCCGGCCCATGGCATCCCTCTAGACTCAAACGAACAAAGTGATTATGACCAAAGGATTGAAACATGTAATTTTCAGTTTATCCGCTTTTACGAAAAAATTCATATTAATTCGCACGTTGATCAAAACATGTCCAAATTTTACGAGCTTGTAGTTGAGAAGATGATGAACAACTTTTATGTTGGCCAATCGGACTAGAAATGCACGGGTCAAATCAGTTTAATGTGTTTTTCCAAAAAATCACATTCAGAAAACTGTTATAACCGCAGGTAGTTGAAAAAACGAAAGGCCATCTTAAATTATGAATTTAATTCTGAAATTTTGTAGGATATTAGTTGAAACATAGGTCTACAACTTTCGTGTTTGGCACTTACTCAAAGCTCGATCGTAGAATTTAGTAAAAATCGCACAACAAGAACAAGCCAAATCAGAAATGAGGACAACTGATAAAATTGTAAAAGCTACGGAAGCAAAGTGCGAAATTGGAAATAAGACAACGATACTCCTAAACCATGGACCAGCTCAAAATAAAAATGAGATAACAGGGTACAAGAGACAAGAAATTACCTCTCATACGAAGAAAATGCCAATCACAAAGACATGCGCATGAATTGTGAATTTAAATCTTATTCTATCTATCCAAAAGGCTTTTGCAAAGTGAAATGATGAACGAAATGACATGTCGCAGCCTCGCGCGCAATCATCATGACTAGTCGCAACCTCGCGTACAATAGTCATGACTAGTCGGGTCCAATCACTTCGGCTTGGTTCGGTCGACAAGGGCAATTCTCATGCATCGTAGCCTCACGTGCATGAGAACGACCCTTGAGCCATTTTTTGAAAAAAATTTCGGGATCCGGATGGGATAACCTTTAGCGAAACCTTACCGCCAAGGTTAAAAAACCATCTAAATACCATCTTAAAACTATTAGTGTGACCCAGGTCCGGTCACGGGTTGTGTGCGATGTAGTGCAAATACGATAAATCATGCACAACAATTAAAGGCAAACACCGCTTCAATGATTCAAAATTTAAATCACAATTCCAATTCACCAAGCCTGCAAAACAAAGGGTTAGTCAATCTCTCCTCCCCTTATAACTCCCAATCTGCAAAAACATTTAACACCTAAGAATGAGAATTCAACCAAAGTTTACCAAATCAAGTGATTTCTTTTTCATGAAATTATCTGGCCTAAGTCCTCTTTGGATCCCCAGCTGAGTCGCCAAGTCGTCGCGACCTAAAAAAAATAGACGAGTTAATTTTCGGGCTAATGGATTATCAGGTTAATTAATTAACTAACCTAACTCGGACTCTCCCAAGTCCATACCAAATCGCAACTTATGGTTCATGTGATTATCTTGCAAAAGATTTTTCATTTTTTGGAGCCGCCACTAATCATTTTTGGTAGGTTGATTAGAAACCTAAATAAAATAGCGGGAGAAAACTATCTTATTTCCGCGAACCGGAGATTTTGAATTCGGGGATTTGGTTACGTCAGATTTCTCTAACGCCCTTTCGGTACCATTTTCATGAAAAATATTTGATTTGGCTATTTTGATGGATTTTGCTTGAAATTCAAAGATGCAATTTTTTTGGTTTTTTCTTCTTTTTTATGGGGATGTAAAACATTGAACTTTGTACGATATACACCATGGGTGATTTAGAAAGAAAGAAAATGCAGCCAGTCACGAGTATTTATAAAAATAAATTAACATGTAATAATGCTAAAATTTGAAACACGTGGCATGTCTAAAATAAACAAACAAATATTCAAACCAAACGATTACATTTTTGTAGATCGAGATGGAAAGGATTACCTTCTATTACACAAAATCTTACTCACATACACGTTATAGTTCCCTTCAAGATCTCGGAGTTTGGAAGAACGCGGCTGTCGTCGAAAATGGCAAGCAATGGCCTTGTTGGGTTGCGAGGGGCGAAATATGTGTCGGGACTCGTCGAAGATGATGCTCGACTAAAACACTTTTCTTCACTCTCGAATTTTCTCTTCTGATTTTTCTCAAGAACTCTCTTTTTCCTCTCTAAAAATTCCTCTCAAAAACTCTCTCAAAACTCTCTCAATTCTCTTCCACTCTTCCTAAAAAACTCTCTCAATTCTCTTCCACTTCCCCCCTTCTAAAACTCTTCTCAAGAGCTCTCTCTTTTATAGGCAAAGTTCTTCATCCTTCATTCTTCACCTTCATTTCTTCACCTTACATCTTCATCTTCTCTTCTTCATCTTCATTTCTTCACCTTCCATTTTCATCTTCCCTTCTTCATCTTCATTTCTTCACCTTCCATTTTCATCTTCCCTTCATTATCTTCCCTTCATCATCTTCCCTTCTTCATCTTCTTTTCATTATCTTCCCTTCATCATCTTCCCTTCTTCATCTTCTTTTGGTATTTGCAATACGGGTCCCCGAAGTTCCAAGTATTTGCAATACGGTCCCTGAAATTTTAAGTATTTGCAATACAGTCCTTGAAGTTTCAAATCTTCTCGGTGCATTTTTCCATCCCGTGCCTAGTCTAGACGCATGCTAAATTAAGTGTTCCGCTTGCCCGATTATATGCCAATGCAATGTACGCTAAAAATAAATATGTGAGATGATTTTTTTATAATTTTTATGCAAAAAATAGATTAATCAAAATTTAGGCGTCAACATGCCTTTATTGGATACAGCTGCTTTTTACGTAACAAAATTAATGTGGGAAATGATTACGAGCCATGACTAGCATTGTTTCGTGCTCTCTCAAAATTAACGTGGGAAATTAATGCGGGTGCAAACAAACATAATGTGAACGATATAAACGTAAGGGGATAGTAGATTACTCGTTTGATTTGTTATAGTCTTATAGGTTAGGGGAAAGGAGAAAGAGAAAGGATAAAAAATTACCTGACGCGGCAAGCGATAAGGTTGCATTATCTTCTAAGTTCCCATGCTTTGGAACGATTCAAATGAAAATGCCAGTGAATTCCTTGCGTGTGAACTATGGATCTCGGTCATCTAACCTTAGTTAAGGCCTTAACTAAATGCCAATCAATTTTTTGGGAATCTGAAAACTTGATAATACACCACTATAGGCTAAAGTACATTACAAGTGCCAAAACTTGCGTATTATGCTTACTTTAGTGCCAAAACTTTCAAAACGATCAATTTTTATTTGGAAAAGTTCAAAACGATTAATTAAGCACCAAATTTTTTGAGAAACGCTCATTTCAGTGCTAACTCCAATTTAAACTGACACGTCTTGCCGAAAATCCGACGTAATCTATTTTTTTTATTAGTATTTGAACTAACGTGGCTCGTCGAGTTGGTACTTGAAATAAACGTTTTTCAAAAAATTGGGCACTTGAGTGATCTTTTTAAAAGTTTTGCCATTGAAGTGATCGTCTTTTAAAAAAATTGATACTTAAGTGATCGTTTTGAAAGTTTTGATACTAAAATGAGCAACGTACACAAGTTTTAGCACATACACAAATTTTAGCACTTGTAGTGTACTTAAACCCTACTACAAGTCCAATATAAAGATAGAAAAAACCGTTGTTGGCCACCTCAATCAAGACAAGAATGGTGACTTATAAACAATCGAGTATTAGAAAAGAAACAGAGTCGCCCAACTTGCTTAGTTATATTGTCATTTGTTGCTTTCATGTCACCGTGGATGGATGATTTTTATATTTAAGGAGGAGCCATCAAGTTAGGAATGAAGGCTAGCTTACTTCATTAAGTTAGAAAATGATTATGTTTACAGAGGCTATCTCAAACCTAAGTCGATTATACGGATATTGAACCGGAAAGAAACACCGATTTACTTTGATGATCTGGTGGCACAGTTCAGAGTCCTACGAAGTTTCTCCTTGGTACTTCAGAGGGACATAGAAGTATTGCCGAAAGGGATAGATGATCGAATGGTTAATTTACAACTTTCCAGCAGTGTGGAAACACATTTCAAGAAGCTCTTGAAATGAGAAGGGGAAGCAAGAAAGGTGAAGTTAGTGACGCAATTGAGAGGAAGCTTTCTTTGGTGTTCTTGAAAAAAGCACCGGAGCTGAGGGGCCGGAGTGCTTGTGACAAGACTCGAGCTCTTTTCCTTCTGTCTTTTCGCGAATTCCCGTCGCGCTTCGACGATGAAACCGTTTTAGTGATCATACAAATCATTTGGCATAAATTTAGATGGGCCTCCTCCGTTTCAATTATTAATGGGGCAGCGGATATAAGCAGGCCTATTGCCTGTATTTCTTTCTTTCTTTTTTGAACTTTGACCTTTTTCAATTTTCTAAAAAGCAAAAAAATAAATAGATAAATAAAGTAACAAGCAGGCGTAGTTGGAACCTTTTTTTTTTTTATATAACGGGTACTTGTTGTTATTCTGTTTTGCTTTCTTAGAAGTTCATGTACTAAAGAAACGGCCCTTTGGAGAGTAAGACACTTCGAATTGTTTCTTGTCCCCAGTCCGTAGAGTTATTGATTTGTGAAGTATTCTTGGAAATGAATATTGAAAAAAAAATGACGGATGACTTGGACTTTCTATCTTAGTTTAGTAGAACAATATTAGTTTCTCCAGTTCTTGATGTCCAAAAAGCCTTCAATCAGCTTAGTTCTGTGCCACGACATCTGATTGGCTCCTCTTACCTCGTAATGGATGGCAACTAAGAGATGTTGTTATAGGATGCAAAGCATGGGACAACTACAGGCGTATAAGCGTGTGACAGGGGGGCGACAGTTTTGGCCCTTGCATCTAGAGATTCAAAATCCGAAGATTTCAATTGGCCGGGACACATTTTTCGGTTGAAGTACAGGGAGGGTGGTGTCCTGAAAAGAGCTGGGCATGCAGAGGCTTCTGTTGACCTTGCTATGTTAGCTGGATTGGAACCGGTGGCAGTTCTTTGTGAGGTAGTGGATGATAATGGCTCCATCACAAGGTTGCCTAAGCTTCGTGAGTTTGCACTGCGGGAGAACTTAAAAATTGAATCAATTGCTGATCTAATCAGGTAAGATTCTCTTCCCAGCAGTCCAATGCAAATATTTCTTAGGACAGGCAGTTCCCAATCAAATCCAAATTTCAATGAGCTGGTGCTGCAAGATTACCAACGATGACTAATCTACAGAGGAACTCAGTTACAAAATTTGCGATTAACCCTGATAAACTATAAGTTATTAGCTGGGCATCATCATTAGTACTAGCGATCCAAAGGTTCAGATTTCTTTGCTTGATTTCTTCCCCTCGGAAAATTTAAAAATGCAATCCCATCGAGCGGCTTAAAAAATAGAATGGAAAATGGCCACCAGTTGTCTATAATTATTCATATAGCAAAACCTAATTAGGAGAACAAATGGACAAGGACAGGCCACGACCACACACGCACGTGATAAGTAGCATCTTTAATCTTTTTCGTAATATTAATATTTCCATCGGTATTTGTATGAGGGGGCTTCTGGGAATCAACACAGGCTGGCGATTAGAATTTGAAATGTTTATGCCATCTTCAAGCAAGATGTCACTAGTAAAATGATTCGACTTTGAATCAGTGCTCGTATACTAAGTACTTTATGCGGTCTGTCGTCAATGATATACCAAATGTCATTAGTAAAATAAACAAAAGGGCAAGATCAGGCCACATTCACGTGACATGTGTATCTAGAGGTGGCAATATGCATAGAAACCCATTTTCCAAATTTTAGTGTGATCGGTCGTGTATGAGACACTTCACTTTAAAAACCTTTTGAAATGATGTTAAATCATCAAAATCGAACTCTACGTTAGCCATATTCAACCCATTTTGAGTTTAATAAAATGAGCAAATAATACATTACCTCTACAGCGGGGAAGATCTCCTTTCAGTGCCTCCCAGTAGTATCAAATTGAAAGTCGAAGATATTTATAGTAATACGAATCACTAGATTGTGTAGTAATTGTCTTATTAGGCCTTTACTTGACAGTCACCATCACCTGTTCGAGTCTCTAGATCCTTTCCTCCATGGGTAATGGATAAAACACTGGTAAGTACTAGTTCTAAACCCCCCGTCCTTTTGCAAGTCCATGAGATCATAATAAAAACGTAGAAGTAACACTATATTTAAGCTTATTGAACAGGAAAACATATTGAAGTAAGTTTTAAAATGTTATACATATCGAAACAGCTCCAAAAATTAAAATATCTGTGTTTTTTGTTGTATTTATTGGCTAACATTTTGTGTTAATGTTCTACTTACTGACATATTAAGACTTGGGCTAACTTACACCTTATATTGAATTAATGTTGTCCAATATTCGAAAATAAGTCTTAACCTTTCCTGTATTATCGTTCAAATCATCCCTTTAAGTTGAAAGAAAAACTCAATTTGCAAGTAAAAATGTCAAATTATTTCTAAACCTGTATATTTATTATGACTATTTCTAACAAAAAGAAGTTTTAACTAATTAAATACCCAAAGGGTGTTGTCTTTATAATTCAGTTGATAAACATCTTTTGCATAATAACTTCCTAGTTTATGAGGAATAGTTCATAATATCTATGTCCCATGGATAGGTTAAGTTCAGGTCTTTAGCTTGTATAGGTGCACGTATTTTGTGTGATTCGAACAAGCAACCCCTGACTCTTGAGTTGGAAATTTTGCAGCCCCGCAATCCTGGGATTAAGAGCATAATTTTGTTATCATAAAGAATAAGTTAATTTTGCACTGTGTATCCTTTGTTAAGATAATGACGAAGTGTATGATTATCATATCACCATTTATATTCAGTAATTGCAAGATAGAGATGCTAAGCAAGTATAATATCTTCATTGTGAAGAATAAGTGTATTTGCATTATGTACTATTTTTTATTATTTGGAATAGATGAGAATTTGATGGAATATTTGACAATTATTTCGAATTAGGAACTAGAAGGTAAGAGAGTTACTGATAACTTGAGAATCTTTTAAAATATCTGTGTACATTTCTCCCAGAGGTTTTTTTTTTTTTTTTAATGTGAGGTTGAAGTGGTCATTGGTTTTCTTAATCAATAGTATAGATTAATATTCCAACGCATATTTTTACACAAAAAAAAAATCAAACTTAAAGTACAGTCCGCATGGTTTTAAGTTATATTTCATCGAACCTTATTGTAATTTCTACACAATATCTCACACCCTAATTCATTTCATACCAATTTTTGTCATAGGTATGTTAAAGTATGAGATCGTCGATTTTTCTCCATTTCAACATGAATGCCTCTATAGTTTGTACATAATAAAAAGAAGGGTTGACAAATAATCATGATATAACAAACTTAAATAATTAAAAGAAGAAGAAGAATAACTAACTTGACGAGGGAACAAAGATAAAATACATTAAAACTAAAGTTCATAATAATACATGAAAGTATAGTGTTCATGCAACAAACGGACATCTTGGTGTCTAAATGCTTAAATTTTTTTGTTGTTTGTCGAGCCGGCTTCGGTCTTTGTTTCTTTGTGCCTTTTAAGGCCCGTTTTCTTTTTCTTATACTTTGATTTGGGGTTCAAATAATTATAATTAAATGAAAGATTCCCTTTTGCACCTTAGCTTCCCCGATTCCAAGGATTAGTTTTTGGTGGGAATGCTACTGCCTAGTGAAAACGCACGAATGCCAACACCTTTTCCTCTAGGGTACATGCTTCGCACGAGATCTGATTCACTTATTGTCGGGCGACCATGTGCACCAAGCTGGATTATGATGTAAAAAAAGGGTTCATCGTCTTTTGGTTCCCAATAAAATAAAGGTAAATCAGGCATGAAGACGAAAGAGGACATATTTTTCTCAGAAATCTAAGTGGGCCAGAAGCATCAATGAAAAGCAAAAGGGGTCGCATGAAATACCTTACAACTAAAGTTGGATCGTCATCTCAATTAAGCTTCCATGATAAAGCCCAATCCATTTTACGAACTTCAAAATGTTGGTCAGCCCAATTCATTTTAGGTCACCTCTCACCTGTAGCATCATATTAAGATGTTCCCAACTTTTTTCTGTTGATAACCAGACAATTGAACCATGGATGACTAATCTATAGAGGAAATCAGTTACGAAAATTAACTCCAAATACTCATGGCCACTGCCACTCATCCAAGCATAATGAAATTCACTAACCACATAAAATTTACTAGAAAATTTACTCAGGATATTGAAAAATTCTCATTTTTCAACTCAATCAATGGTGATCGGGGACTCTTCGAACACGACACGATATCATCCCGATCAATCAGCTCAAACACAAAGACGTTTTTCTCTCACAAATGCAGACCAATAGATGGAGAAGAAAGCTGTTGGGGCGCATGGATAGCTATTGAACTATGCTAGCCATGATCCGCCTGAATACACGTGTCGTGATTCTCTTGCTTTCCTGGATATGTTTCTTGATGAATCCGTAAGCAACAGCCTTGGAATAGACATGTTTTGAACCATATGACATTAGTATAAGCTGCTGAGAGAAGCACAAACAATATAGATTGCTAACTTGAGTAGTTTTAAGGAGCAAATTTAAACTAGCTAATGAAAGCCATCGATCTTAATCTAGTTACCGGTCACAAGCTTTCTTACCGAAATTGGACGTTAATATGTCTTCCGAAGAGGCGGGAATTGGGCAGGGCTTATTCTGGGCGTAGGAAAGCTACTGAAACAAGGCAAAGGTGCATCTTGGATTAAGCGCAACATATCGCATGCTTCCCTACACAGACCAAATCATCTCGGCATCAGTAATGGAACTGGAGATACGCCAGTGATACGTTAAGCTTGGGATCTTAGCACGCGTCTATTCATACAAGTCGGCTACATCACCAACTTGAAAAAAGGGATGTTCCAAGTCAAATTACGCTGGCTAACTCAAGAGCAGCAGGATGGCTTTACTGCAGAGCCATAGAAAACCAACTCAAGAAGAAAACTATGCTGGTGAAAACACGCTAGCACGTCCACAGGCTAAGAACGATGATTGTGAAAAGTTAACTCAAAAGAAAACTATGAAATTGGTTGCAGTTTAAGTGCATTAGTTGCTCTTTGATCATTCTGCCGAAGTTGTTGCAGGGTCATCTGCTGTACATCTACGTTTCTTTTCATTCTGCTTAAGTTACTGGTAGATGAGCAGCTCACTGTTCAGATTGATACTTGCTTGGCATAGGCAAAAAGGGATGAAGTGAATCGGTAGTGAGGCTGATACTGGGAGAGCCGGTGCAGGTGTCGAGAATAATTTTGAGAACAGCTATAACGACGTGTAATCTAAATCTACTCGAGTATCGGTCACTAGAGACCAACACCTATTAGAAAATTGAAGCTTGCGGTGTCAGCATATCTCGTTGAGTTGTCATCGATGAGGACTTGATTACTTCTGATTCAAATCGTTTATGACTTAATCGCACTTTTTCAAATTTTAGAGCTCGATTGTACATTAAGCTATCACTAAGAAATTTTTCCTAAAATAAAAAAGAAAAGAAAAGAAGAGAGTGGATATCGAACAATAAGAGAGTTCAAGGAAAAAGAAACCAAATGATATGCTCAGGGTGGGTTCTAAGTAGTTATGCTGACGTGGCAAATGATAGAGGATTTGCTTATTTGGCACATTAATGGTCAATCAACTATAAATCGGTTATCATTTTAGAAGTCATTTATTTCTAATTTCATTAAATTATTAGCTAATGCGAACTACCATTTTCCGGGAAGGTCTATCGTCAATGAGAAAGAGGGAAACTGGAAATAGAATCACTTACCTCTGATCGTGCCTCAGTAACTTTCAAATCTCTGTGCCACTTGTAGCATCTACCCTTCCCTTCATTAGTGACTAGACAAGTTTAAAAAGATTCAAAAAGAAAAAAAAAATTAGAAATGGTGATTTAGACATCGGGCAATTCGAAAGCAGAGGCAAGCGACCATAATAATAATAATAATAATAATAATAATAATAATAATAATATTGAGAATATCATTGATTCGATCTCACCAATTTTATGTGCATTTTTTTATGTTGATAACTTTTGTATGGCTGTATTGAGATCACCATCCCAGTTCTCATCCAATTTGTATCCGAACAGTCTCCCATATTGTAGTTGTAGCGTGCTCAGCATTCCATTGGAGAAGATCTTCATTTTGGGGCACTCTTCCACTACAATATATAACAAGAATGGAAACCTCAAGATGCAACTTGTGGTGGAGGAGAAGCATTATAGGCATTGCAGATCTTGGAGTATCAACGACTTTAGCATCCCAAAAGAAATCACTTTTCCTTCTCCGTTTTCATCGTCCGCCATTACTTCTCTCATTCTTTCACATCCTGTTATAGTCATGTCTGTGAGATGCACTAAATTTGCAACCGCTGAAACTGTCACTAGATGTACCAATCCGGAAGAACTCTCCACCACTAGCTCCGTCAAATTCCGAAAGAATGTCATAGTTGGAAATAATATTGTCAAATCGGGACAATCACGAACCTCAAATTTGTCAATATTTGGAAGAACTTTTGTGATTAAATAGTCTTCTTTCCAGACTCGCTTTAGGTTGTGTGGCTTGCTCAACTTAAGTTCTTTTAAGGTTTCAAGCACCGGATGTTTTCCCTCATCCACAAGTCCTCCATTAGGGAATATATCTTCAAAGGAGCTACAGAAAACCTCAAGGCTTTTTAAATTGGGAAATATCTGGAGGAGGAAATTGGAAGGAAAACCCGCCCTTTCATCATGAAAGCATGCCAATGTTAGTGCTTCTCGCTTGCCAATGTCATAAAAAAAAATTTCAATCTGTATCCTTTGAATATCTTTATTGACTAATAAATGTCTCTCTAAGGTGGGAATGTCCTGCAAATTGTAAATATAATGAGAGCAAGTAAGTTCAACAATGTCCGACAAAATAAATCATTGCACTGTAAGGTATATTAAGTCGGTTTATTCCCATGGAACGTGGCCTTTTCCTTACAATTCATTAATCTCTAGAGCCTGCATAAAAGCATGAAACACTTTGCCTATTTTGCAAGGCAACGTGTTGCACACATGGTGAAACTAGAGTTAACAGCTAATGAAAGTTCCATTCTATCCATAATTCCCAGAAGTACACTCTGTATGCTTTCGTCTGCGATGTTTGAGGAATGATGGACGAAGCAAGACAGTAATAACAACCGATAGCTCACTAGCTAGGAAGCCTCATCTCACGGGAATTTCCCCAGATATTAAGGAAGCAGTGTCCGAAAGCTTCAGATTTCAGGGGCTTTGTCCACGGAGGAAGCCCCAAAGCGAAACTGTATCGGTCTAGCAATCTTCAATTTGGACTTGGTTCGCAGCCTCTCGTCCCCTCAAAAGCGAAGCCCTGTCTCCTGATTTTGCACGTATCTTTACTTCATATTAGTAGCGAATTGCTCTTTATCGTCCATCAAATTCTTATATATGCTGGAGAAAGATTGTCCAAAAGCGATCTTGATCCACATTCGCATTTGAGTATACCGTCCATTCTTTCACTAGAATAGCAATCGGAGCCGCTTGAAGAGAATATTTTCTAGATGAACGTTGCTTGTTGTGATCCCTATGAAAATACCATTCCTTTGCAAGAGTCAATTATGTCCCGGGAAAGTACCGAGTAGTCATTTTTGGAGGGCTATTTATACTTTAACTAGAAAACATTAGGAACCTAATTTATACTTAATCTAGAGTCTTTTGCATATTTCATGGAAACAGAGTTGGCATGGTGCAGGACATTCTCTCTTTCCTTTTCTGTGACCACCTCAATGGTGACAGATACTACTTGAAGGAATATACTAAAATCTCTGTTAGAGTTGAGCTCGATTCACACTTTGTCGGATCAAAGACAAGTGTACCAGGAATTTCGGAAGACGCAACTTCACTAGTCTCCAGAAAAACATCAGGAAATACATCACCATTCCATTACTTGCAGCAGAAAGATTTGCTTTCTTTGATCTGATTAACTAGACAAAACATAGTGAAGCAGAGATTTTTCTGCAGACATACCAAAGTTTACGCCTGAGTCTCGACATTCTTTCTGAAAATGGAGACTTTGAGTTCAATATCATCATTTCTAACAAGCTCGAACACACAGATATCTCCTTTCTTTTACGGAAGTTCCTCTCTGAAATGTGGCCCAACCAGCAGAAAGGTTTCCCGAGCCATGCTGTGGGTAGTACAGGAGCTTCACTGGCCATGATCTGTCTAAATGCTTAAAAGTTGCCATTTGCATGCTCCCATTGATGCGTCCCTTCAAAAAACCGCCTGGAACAGTCCGCAGAGTTGGTTTTTTATCAACAAATGTTCTTTAAGTAAGAACATTAAACGTCTGATGATTGATGACTAACCCAAGAAATGTTAACCAGACCATAATTTTATAATCTCATAGGAAAACCCGAACCACATAGGAATACGATGGTCCCTTACAAGGAGGTAATAAATTTCATTCCTGTCCAAATTTTGCAAGTAAGAAATATTATCTCGGGATCTTTTCTTACCGCATCATGCTTTAGATTATTTGACCGGATAACTATTGTGAAGGAAGGATACTGCAGCTCGTACTTTTTTGACTTGTTTGAGAGCCGTAGTTACCCGTGAACGTTTAGAAGTGAAGGTACAAGAAGCCAGCATGGCAGGGCACACCTTATGTTTGGAACTTTCCATCCGATCTGAATCAGTCAGGCAGAGAACGTAAGAAAAAAAAGAGACAAAGCACATGCATTACTAATAGGCTAAGATTCACACACCTTTTGAATCGCGTGCTAAAAGCTTCGGTTCTTGATCAGTTTGGAAGCCTTTCGATTTGGAACCTAGTCCGAGATTACAGTGATCATTAACATCTCCCATTTTAGGCAAGACAAATTCGACAGTGTCGAGGTTCGATTTCTTGCCGTCATTAGCATTCATTAGCGAATAATCTATCTCCGTTGCGCTTTTGTCAAATATGAGCACGAGAAAATCCAAGTCCCCGACGTACTTGAAGTCTAGGAAGTGGCCCTCACAAATTGAGAAATGCTCCGCAAATTCCTTCCATCCCTTGGATAACCAATCCATATCATCCCATTTTTCCAATTCCACACTCCAACTTCCACCGTTCGGAACCCTCAAACGCACCGTTTCGGGAAGATACTTGCCATACTTTCTCATAAACATCTTCGGAATACCCTAGTTTCTCATAAACAAGCGGTGCCGAATCTTTAACACGAACTGACTCGAAAGAAAAGGCTAGCGCGTAGAACGCGTCAGCCTTCCAAGCCTTGGTACATCCAAAAGAACGCTTAAAGAAAACAACTTACAGTGCGAAATGTGTGAGAGAGTATGATCTTGAAGAAATGAGGTGTCTCCGGTGCAAAACTCCGCCGATGCTGTTCATCTTCTCTTTGGAGGCGAGAAGTCATCCCTCAAGCACAAGTCGTGTAACAATCTAAATATAGCATAGTTCTGTGGGGGCTTTATATCAGCCAACTTAATTAGATGAAGCATTTATTTGGAGAAGACATTTGTTCCTGGGATTACAGGACAGCTACCTCGGGAAGCTGTTCATGTTCTGTAATACGAGCGGCGACAGCCAGATTAGCTCGTCATTACGACGAAGAAAAGTCAATGATATGTAGAAAGCTCGTTAAGAAGAACGCATGGGGAATCGAAGGCATCAAAAGTGGGACGACGTGGGAGTTGATCGAAATTCGACCAAGAATAACTAATTGATTTCGATGGGGACTAAGTGGGCTAGCTTACTCACCATTGAGATCCCGACGACTTGTTCAACTCCTTCTATTAGATACTTCGAGAATATGGATGAATCAATAGGAATCGATAAAGGTCGTAAAGGGGGCAGGAACGTAAATGACAAGAAACTTAAAGGTGCGGAGATTAGACGCAATCGTGGCTACCCATGTAAATGCAAGGAAAGATAAACTATAGCAAAGTAAAGATAAATCTAATTAAAAAAGACATTGAGTTCTATAATTGATTGAGAGAGGTTTACAAGAAATATATAGGTTTTTGTAACTGTTTACATATAGTTACATATAATGGTTAAAGACAGCGGTTAATGAATTTGAAGGACTAAATAACTCTCTAATCCTATTTGGGGTTACAAGAAATCATTCCATAATCTCCTACTATTAAGCAAAAAAATGCGTATAAACTTTTTGTCATTGGAGTATTAAATGCTCATATGGAACCTCGATCTACCTATATTGACGGGTCTAAAAGCATTGTTGTGTCCCTACCTTTTTAAAATGGGTTTGGCCAATCGAGAATATCAGGTCTAGCTCATGATGAATTAGTAGGCTGATTATTCGAGATCACTCTTTTCGTCATATTAGTAGAGCCATACTCTGAATTGTCCATCAGATTCTAATATTTAGCAAAGTAATGTAGATAGGGAATTATAAAAATTGCCTTATTTGTAAATGACTGTAGATCTAGATTTAAGTCAAGTAGTCATTTTTTTAGAAGAATTTATATTTAAACTTGAGCGCCGGAAATTGAGACTTTGAACACTACTACATTGTCTCCATCAATGGCGGCAAATGCTCGCCAACCGGCAGAGGAGAGCGCCACATGCTCGTTTGGATGGCTCCTTATCTTCACCGACCAAGATCTTTCCAAATCTCTAAGAGGTCGCAACTTGTTTGTTTTCCTAAATATGTATCTTGATGATCCCGTGAAGAGTACTCTGCCCCATGCATATTCTCGGGCAGCCGGAATGAACTTGAGTGATTGTTTCGGAGATTGTATAGAGTTTGCGGGACAACCAGAGGCAGGCGAGGACTAGAGCAGAGCATGAAATTATCATCTTAAGGAGATGAGATCCAATTAATATAAAGAATCACTCCATCATCGAACTTTTCTAGACAACAGAGTTGGTGCGGGACCATTGTTTCTTTCCTTTTTCGAGACCACCTCAAGGGTGAAAGAAATTACTTCAAGAAATATTCTCAAATCTCCGTTACATTCTTGATCAACTCTGCATATTGGCGTGAGATAAGGATTGCTTATGACCTTTTGTTTTATCAATCCCATGCTGCGGACGAGTTCGATTTATACTTTGTCAAATAAAGACAGCAAACATGCAGAGAGATCAGAATTTTGGAAAATGCAATTTCCCTGCGTAATTTTCACTAGTCTCTAAAAAACCTCGGGAAATTTTGTCGCCATTAGATCACTTGAAGCAGAAAGGTTTGCTTTCTTTGATCTGATTTACTAAACAAAACATAGCAGACCACAAATTTTTTTGTAGGCATACCAAAGTTTACGCCTAATTCTTAACATTCCTTCTGAAAAGGGAGACTTTGAATTCAATAGCATCAATTCTAAAAGCTTTAACATGCAGATATCTCCTTTCTTTAGAGAAGTTCCCGAGCCATGTTGTGTGTAGTGCGGGAGCTTCAGTGGTCATGACCCGTCCGAACATTTAAGAGTTGCGGCTTGCATGCTTCCATTGATGCGCCCCTTAAGAAAACAGCATGGCACAGTCTGCCGGGTTTGATTTTTGATCAGCAAATGATTTATGTTTTGGAGTTGGCGAATACTTCGGGGACCCTTGTTTCTCATACCAGGTACGCCCACGTGAGCTTAGGGAAACCGAAGTGTTACCCAACGACATATGACCCCTACGTGCGGGATGCGGGGATTCGGGGGCAGCGCCCCCGACACGGGTGTCCCGCTGCCCGGTCAGCTGGGCGGGGTTCGGGGGCAGCGCCTCCCGACGGGGGTTCCGCTGCCCGGTCGGCGGACGATCGCCCCGCTCGCCGGTGAGCGGGCGGGGGTTCGGGGGCAGCGCCCCCAAAACCTCTACGGGTTTGGACTTTTATTCAAGCTGGCCCGTATGGTGGAATTAAGAGGTTTTAGGTTTTTTAGCCCGTTTTTAGGCATATATATTTTGTTCGGTTTTATCATTGTATTGAGTTGAATTGGTTGTAAACCGAAAAAAATATAGTGAAATCTCTTTGCAGGACGTAGCCCTAATTTTGAGGTGAACTTGGGTAATCTCGTGCGTCTTTCCAATTTTTCTCGATTCTCTGTGTGATCGTCTGATTCGATTCCGATAAATCCCTTTACTATGAGTAAGAAGGCAAAAGGTATGATAATTAACTCAAGTTAACCAGACCAAATTCTGCACGAGTACTATTATCTCAGGATCTCTTCTTACCACATTTTGCTTCAATAGGTTATGTGATCAGTTGACTACTGTGAATAAAGGATTCTGCAACTTGGACTTGTTGCTGGTTTTTGATATTCATCTTTGACTATTTCAGTAAGTGATCAATAGACTTTAATCTGAATCTACTTGCGTATTGATCATTAAATACCTATTAGAAAATTGAAGCATGTGACGTTAGCAAATCTCGTTGAGTGGTCATCGGGAAGGATTTGACACGCTTGATTCAAATTGTTTATGACTTAATCATACTTTTTCAAATTTTAGAGCTTGATTGTACATTAAGCTAAATGTAAAGATTTTCTTTTATGCTATTTCTCACAATAAAAAAAGAAAAGAAAAGAAAAGAAAAGAAAACAATGGATATCAAATGTTAAGAGAGTTGAAGGAATGGAAAAAGAAACCAAATGGGATGCTTCGATAGAGGATTTGCTTATTCGCCACACTAATGGTCAATCAATTACAAATCGATTATCATTTTAAGAGTCATTTATGCCTAATTTTATTTGTTTATCAGCTAATGCGAATGACCTTTTTACCATATACGGCAATACTTTATGGGAGGGTTATGTAACTTATTTTAGGTGAAGAGACTATTCTACCCCTGATCTTCAATTCTCATCGGCAGCTCCATCTTCTTTTTCAAAATTGTCAGTCAATGAGAAAGAGGGAAATTGGAAATAGAATCACTTACCTAGATAAAAATCTTCCTCGTCTCAACCTCTCGACTTTGCATCGTAGCTTCCATTTGTCGGTGACTAGACAAGGTTAAAAAGATTATAAAAGAGTTTAGAACTTATTTTGATTCACGCGTCGGGATACGAATGGCATTAATTGGAGCTCACCAATTTTATGCTGATAACCTTTGTATGGTTGCATTGAGATCACCCTCCCATTCCCCGCAGTCCCACTTGTATTCATACTCATTCATGTTTTTTCTAAAATTTAGCCAATGCTAATGCCCAAGTGGACGTTCTCATTGGACAAATTTTATTCACGTCACAAAATCGTTTCGACCTATTGCCCCACTAGTTCAATTTGGTGTTGAACAAATTTGATTAAAGAACTTGTAAAAGTACGAGGATTTTTCTTTTTAGCAATTTCCATGCATTAGCCAGCATTTCGGGCACCTTGGGAGGCATTTCCATTTTGCTTTCATCTTAACCTTCGATATAGACTTTTCATAAGCTCATTTTCCTCATAGCGTCCAACCCTCGCTCTCTTGTTTTAATAAGAACGTAATTATGCTGTTGAAATGACAAAAAGATGCTATTCAAGATGCTATTCATTGGTTTCTCACGCAAGATTTGAGAAGGCATGATGATTGAGCTATAAATTTTGATTGAACTATCGTGCAAAATCAGGATTTCATGGAAACACGTTTGATTGAACATGAACGACGATCAGATAATGTCAACCCTGAATGTACAGTGTTGTAAATCAAGAACTTAAGAGGACTTCTTATGCAGCAAGGGATCAGATACCGAGCGAGGATATCCACATAGAGCTCGTACTGAGCAATCATCCCGAGCCCCCACTTGTCTTTCAGCTGCCTACAGAGGTTCAAATCCATGTCTTAGACCACTAAGCCATCTCTGTAGGGGCGTGTGCACGGAGGATCTGGGGCTGAAAAGTGACTGGATCCATAAAAGTGCCCGAAATCAGCTTGCTGTCGCTTCCCATCGCCTGATGTCAACAGATTGGAAAATGATTCTGTTCGTACCCGATCAATGAACTGTTGGCAACGGTAGCGATCCCACTCAAGGATAGGATTGACAATGAACATGTTCTCATGCCGCCACTTCTCTCTTGTGCAAAAGGCAAATGGCATCATCCACGCTTCCTAGATTGCAGATTAGTTCAGTAGTTGAATTTCAGTCTTTCAAGTCCAAAAGGAGAAACCAAAAAATGTACAGCTCAAGCTTCATGACGTGACTAACATGCAAGCATAAGATGTTCACTCTTGAAACACCGGCAACATCTTTCATTCTCTTGTGATCCAGAAAGGAAGCAGTTGTGGGAAGAACCATAGAGTTTTGAATAAGCCCAACTCTGACAACTCGTGGTTCTCTTAATTACTCCTTGTCTGCCGTAAAGCGAAATGCCTGAAAGAAAATCAGAATAAATTGATCAATTCCACAAAAATGGTCAGAATGCATAAAAATCAAAGGATCCTGCCAAGAACTGCAGTAATGTTTTTCAATAAGAGCAAACAACTACAAAATAGCGACTGCCACAAAGAATATGTAAGAGTATTTCTTAGCTTCAACGATATCAAGTTTAATCAACTAGAATGGTTCGACGACATCAAACTTTGCACGTTACTCTATCAGTTGGCTCACCAACTCCACGGAATCCCAACATGGCACAAGACTATGCTAGTCAGACTTTCTCACACCTTCCATCTCATAGAAAAACTCAAAACCAAGAATCCATGCTAAAACAGATTTCAGAATAGCTCATTTCTTGGACTATGCTCTTCAAGACCTCCCTAGTGATAAGTTCTCAATATTGCCAAAGGATATTTGGACCAGATCTTTGAAATTCATTGCTTTTAAACAAATATTTCCATAGTTAGGACCATATGTATGAATCTCAGTGACATAATATTAGTTGGTCCACGCTCTTTTATCTATCACAGGCATGAAAGATTACCGAGTTATAAATAGAAGCTCCCTATGCCCCTTTGCAGAGAGAACAAGAAGCACACATCGGAAGGTCATTGCTCATGTCCCTCAGAGAACTTCCAAACAATTGTTGGCCTGAACTTTCATTTGCAGGCCTGAGCAATGCTGGAGGAACTTGCTTCAGAGGCTATTAAAGTGACATTACATTAAGGCAATCATAAATTGAGTGTTTGTTGGGTGGAGTTAAGCAACTTTGTGGTCCACGGTTGCCAAAAGGAACATAAGGCAGTGAAATTGATTGCCCTAGGGATAAGTACGCCAAAAAGCTTTTTTAGTCCTTTTAGGATGTTCAGTCATCTCACCGATGACAAGCAAGTATTTCTTATGCACACGCTCAGATTAGCCATATGCTCCAAGCAGGAATGTGCTGAGAAGACAAGTTTCATACTATCAAGAAAACGATTTTACATGAGGAACCTATTTGATTTATAGTGAGTCTTTATCAAACTCCCAACCAAATGGTATTGAAGCACATGAAACAGTGCAGACTAGTGTGACCAGGACTCTTAGCAACAACCTTTAAATCGACACATCCAGTAAGCACCACAAAAACAGAAATAGTAGGATCACCTGTATGTCAAAGTTACATTCAGATGAGAGCTTTGGCAGAATCCGCCAGAGGATCAACTTGAAGAGTCCTTACACAATTCAATCCAATATGTAAACGACTGACTTCCTGAAATCAATATCATAAAGATTTAACAACAAAGTAAGATTGTATCACAACGGAATGACATGCTTTGAGTTTTTGACATGTTAGGAAGAAGGCACCGATTGCTCAGTCATTTCAGTTGTCTTAACAAATATTTTCATGGGCGGTTGATCCGTGTCAATTCAAAATTCATTCGGAATAGAAATTACTCGATCAGCTCCAACTTTCTATACTAAAACTTTTAAGCTGTCTATCCTTACTTCTTGTAATTCTTTTTGTGTTCAGTCATACGATTCGGGGAGGCCACCACAACCATTCCAATCGTAAAAACTAACGGAATAATACCACTAGAATTCCTAAGATCCACCTTTCTAACGGAAGTCGAGCTCCTATTTAACTCGACTAGCAAATGGTATGTCTACATATGCAGACCGCAAGATGCAGAGCAGATACAAACATTCTCCTAGATTGACTAATGACATCAATATTCATGTAAACAGCAAAGCGTAAGTTTAATTGGAAAAAGCGAGCAGAGAGACGAGACAAATTGAGCAGAACAGAATCGTACAATCTGACCACATCATTTGCGTATTTCATCCCAAGATTTTACTACAGCAATCCTTCTCCATGAAGCCTTTCCTTTCCTGATCAGCACCAATTCGAAATCTGTAGATGCTAGCACCATCAAGCTTACAGAAAAGCACCAGTGCCAGAACATCTTCCCCAAAACGAAACTATGTCGTTTCTAATCCTGTGGATTTCACGAAATCAACTTCGTTTCCTTAATAAGCTCAGGTCAGAATCCAATCGAAGAATAACACTCAAGAAACACACGCCAAGTCAATCGGATCAACAGCTACAAGGATTCAAATCGATCGGACACTGCTCCGCGAGCCAGTATCGATCGAGCGACACTAAGGAGAGAGATGCAATGGAGAAAGGAAAACCTAAAAGACTTGGGGGTTGAGATCGTGGCGGAGGAGGCGATGGAGCAACTCGTATCCGCAAACAGAGCCGTCCCGAGTTGCCGCGGCCTCCTCTGTAGCTTGTCCGTTCTGCATCGTCTCCATGGGCGAGCTGGAGAGGCGTGCGTTGGTTGAATTTGAAGAGAGAGAGAGAGGGTGTGTGTGTGCTTTAAGAACATGAACATGAACATGAAGAAATTCAGAACTTATGATGCAGAAGCAAAGAGAAAAACCAAAGGATGAGAATGGTTGCATTAATTGGGCCTTACTTATTCCATGCTCGTTTGGTTGTTTATGCCGAAAACCTTTGTATGGCTGCATTGAGATCGCCCTCCGACTCCCATTCCCACCAGTTCCATGGGAACGGCCCGTACTGGTGTCTGAACAGTGACGCATAACGTAGTGTTGGTGTGCATAGCTTACCCTTAGAAAAGATATTCATTTTGGGGCACTCTTCCACTTCAATCCACGACAAGGATGGAAACCTCAAGACGCAACTTGTGGTGGAGGAGAAGCATTCTAGGCTTGGCAGATTTTGGAGTCTCAAAATTCCGAGTTTCCCAAACGAAATCACTTTTCCTTCTCCGTTTTCATCGTTTGCCACTACTTCTTTCATTCTTTCACATCCTATTACCGTCATCTCGGTTAGATGCACCAAACTTGCGATCGTTGAAGCTGTCCCTAGATGTACCAATCCGGAGGAATTCATCACCACTAGCTCCGTCAAATTCTGAGAGGATATCTTGGCTGGAAATAATGTTGTCAAACTAGGACATTCCCGAACCTCAAGTTTGTCAATACTCCGAAGAATTTTGGACACTAAACGGTCTTTCCTCCATACATGCTTTATGTTGTGTAGCTTGCTTAACTTGAGTTCTCTTAAATGTTCAAGCACCAAACTTTTTCCCTCATCAACAAGCCCTTCATCAGGGAATAATTCTTCAAAAGCACTACAAAAGAACTCAAGGCTTTGTAGGTTCCAAAATCTCTGTAAGAGGGATATGGGAGGAAAGGTGGCATTTTCATCATGAAAACATGCCAATGTTAGGGCTTTTGGCTTGCCAAAGATGTCCTCAGAAAATTTTCCATTCTGTATCATCTGCATATCCTTATCAACCAATGAAAGTCTCTCTAAAGTGAAAATGCCCTGCAAAATTGCCAATACAATGAGAGAAGTAAATTCAACACGGTTTAGCAATAAATCATGTGTTGTAAAATGCAATTCTAAGTCACGGGATGCACTCATAGTCTTACTAAAACAAACGGGATTCTTGCGTTGTCTAAAAACTATAAGTAAGGGAGCTGCGAGTTTTCCTTAGTATGCAGTGGACATGGAACATAACGGGGTGAATTAAAGAATAAAGAAGAATACGGTGAATTAGAGTTCCAATGCTTTTATTTCTGAAATGAAATTAGAGTATGCTTTTTAAAGATTGTACAAAATAAAATAAAAAAGAAGAAAAGTTCAATGGTGAGAAACGTGAGAACAATGGAGAGGACCATGTGTCAAGTTCTCATTGACCTTCCCAAGTACATTATATTTAATTAGATTAGTTAAGGAATATCTTATGTTCTAAAAAAAATCTGCAATTATTTTGTAATTTTAGATAATGGAATATCTCATAAGTGTCCCCAATCGAAAAGTATACTTATGATATTAGAAATATCTTGTATTATCAACAAACCGATAGGCAAGGGATACCATGTTAGCATCATGATACGATTAATATACAATGAACATAAGATTAGTAAGTGCTTTAAAGAACAAAGTAGAAATCAAGGGAGAAGAGTTGTAGTCATACCTTCTCAAATGAAGAGTGTGTTTCTTGGTTTGAAATGTCTTGATGATCATCGCTCTGAGGCCACTTGTTCATGGTTGCCACCGAAGGAAACATGTTCGGTTTGTCACAATGTGTCACTCGAAATTCCTTCATGAATGGCCAGTTCAAAGTAGGCAAATTGGGGCAGAAACTCTTGAGTTGTGGCATATCATGGAACATCGGAGAGGTTAATTGCGGGAAAAGTACTTGAGCAGTAGTGGAGTGTGGATTGTTATCCCCACTTGCAACTATTTCCTCGATTGCACAAAACTCCACTCGAAGTTTCTTCAATTGGTTTAGACTTGTAGCCACCCAATGCGGAAACAGATTTTCAAGGCTCTTACAATTCTCAACCTTCACTTCCCGTAAATGTTCAAAAGTGAGAGTATCTCGAGGACTATCCATCCATATTTTGCTTAAATTTTCCATATGAGTGAGAAACATCGACTTAAGCTTAGGAAATTGTACCTGCCATATTTGGAAAAATGACACCATAAATTTGATGACATTGAATTATGAACTTACTTTCCTCCCACAAATCACAACATTAGAACTTGTTAGTGACACGATCAAGGAGGGGTTGCTTGATGCTTTCATTTTACGGCCTGTACCACCCGTTAATACTCATGCACAAAAAAGATAGGAGAACATTTCACCGAATTATGATCCAAAGAACGAAATGACGACCTCAAATAACATATGAATACTTTTGCAATTTTCTTAAAAATTTCGCGTGACAAGAAATTTGAAGGCGGGTTTCTCACACTAACGAGGATCCCCGGGAAAACGCAACTAGTCTTTGTGAACAAACAAAACATGTTATGCAAAAATAGATTCAAAAAAAAAAAAAAATCAAACGATTGTATGAGCTGCTATGAATTGTTCACTTAAGAGCCCGTATGGAATTTTCATTTTGGTTGTGAATTACGTTATTGCAACTTGTCCCTACCAAAAAATCGGGTGACTAGTTCCATGCTTCTTTATCTTTGATTTCAGTGATTCGGAAGATTTCAGTTTGTCCAATTTGTGAATGGGTTTAAAATTATGAAGTTTTAGTTGGTGGTGACACCTATCTACAATTTAAGTTTAATCAATTTGTAATGGGTAACCAATTTTTTATCCTTGACTGATGACACCGTGTGGCGTGCTGAGAATTTCGGAGGCAAAAACAAATGAAAGAAAAAAAGCAGATGTCGCATTGCAAATTCCATTGGTGCTTCCATTTGACAAGATGTTTAATTTTAAACATCAAAAGCATTGGATAAAGAAAAACAAGACTGACCTCCGGAGTAAAAAGTGAAGGAGTGCGGTGGTCGATCTCCATCAAAGGTTGCCAAGTTAAACTTCTCATCTTGGGACAGTTTGCGATGGTCAACTCTTCTAAACTAGGGCATTCCAGCCGATGATTCTTCCCCGAGAGAAAACTAGTCATATTGGGCAAACATTCCAGCTTCATCCGATAAAGATACGGGAATGTAATCTTCTCTACTGCGCTTCCTTGCCCTTCTTCCTCTGCGATCACTCCTTCCATTTGACCACACTCCTTTATTTCCATCACCCATAGATTGGCAAAACACCGAGCCATCAATGGAGTGAAAGCATGTCTCAAGTTGCTGCATTTATAAAGGATGAGACTAAATATCATATTGAAGCGCAGCATCCCTTGAAGATGGTTGTTCCATAGTCGCCACAACTTTGGTAGATTGACCAAATCTAGAAATCGTAAACTAGGTAGCACCCGAGTGCTTCGCACGCCCTCCAGCCCTTCAAGATTGAATACTTCTTCTAGCAACTCGCAATCGCACACTTGCAATCTTTGCACTTCGTTTAAAACAGGTATCAATCTGAATGGAATAGCGTTAGTAAATGATGGACATTTATCCACTACGAGTGACTCTAATTGCCAAGAGGGCTTGATGGGAATAAGTTCGCCGTGCCATTTTTCAATTAGCTCAGGAAACTCAGACAGTTGCATAAACTTTACTCCGGCAACCGTAGCCTGTTAGAAAAAGCATCATTAAATGTAAACTTCTAGTTAGCAAAACGCAACAAGACCATCTAATTGAACAGAATTTGATAACCGATGCATACCATTTCTTTAAACATATTTTGGATGGTGATGTTGAGGTTTTCCTCCCAAAACCACGCTTCTGTTGAGACTTGTACTCTCTCCAACTTTGGCGTATTTATTGGTCCCTCGGAGAAGAACTTCATGCTAGGACATCCAGTCACAATGACATCTTCCACGAGTGGAAACATTAAAGCGTATTTACTTGAGCTGAAACATCTCAACCCCATCAACCCATCAAGCTCCATATACTTCAATTGATTGAAAACCACCACAAGCCCCTCCTCACCTCCATCGTCACAAATGACTTCTGTCAACATTTTGCATTTACTTATCCTCAATTTCGTGAGTTCCACCAAATTTCCAGCTATTGTTGGTGTGAACATCTTTGATAACCCATCACAAAATGACACATCTAGAGTCTTGAGATGTTGAAAAAATCTGGAAAATGGTGGTATTGCTTTTAGCTCGTGCCTTGGGCCTTCTTTGGCTTCCACAATGTCGCTTAGCTCTTCTATATCAGAATTGCGTACAACCAGCTCTTGCAAGTTGGTTAAACTCCGAACAAGACAACATGTGGATATGGCAGATTCCTTCGAGAAATGATGAAGCTCGAGAACTCTAACCTTGCAAAAGGACTCTCCATCATGAGAATGCCCATGCCATATCTCCATCCCTCCATATAAATCCAATTTTAACTCTTGCAGATTTGAGAATGCGCCCTGAGAAATTAGTCAAATCAGAATCTAAAACCAGCTTAGTTAAAAGAGTGTTCGTGTAAGTCCTGCATTTTAAGATGTTTGAGTCTCATGCAATTCAACGGAAGGAAATGCACCCCATGCAATAGACATTATCACTGATCTCTTATATTTGACTTGTTGTACTCACGTTTGCACTCAAGTAAATCCCTACATTCCCGTTTGCACTCAATCATAATCACAATGGCACAAATTGCAGAGATTTCTCTCAACAAAAATGTCACATCTTGGGTCGTACCTTTTCTATCAAGAAGAGAGGTTGTTCATGAAGTGGCATCTCATTCTCAGGTTGCGAAGCAAGTATCTCCACTTTGTTACAGCCATCCACCTTCAAGATCTTCAATGCTGGCCAACGTAAAGCATGTGTTCCTGTGTAGATGCACTTCAACTCTGGTAGACGCTTAAGCTTGAGGGAGGCTAACTTAGGGAACACATCCCTAGGATCTAGTCCGTCCTTCTCGATGAGTTCCACAATGCCACCACATTCATCGATCTTCAACTCCTCAAGTTGCGTTAGATCCCTAGCTACTGAGGCTGGAAACAGAGAGGTGAGGCTCTCGCATTCGGAAACGGTAACGGAACGGAGACACTGGAATTTGACTTGACTGTGAAGTTCCTTGTCCCATACACGCTTTAGCTTTGATAATCCCTCTAACTCCAACTTTTCTAACGGGAAACGAGCAATGGGATGTCCATCTAGAGGACTCAATGGCTGCAGTTTGAAAACAACTTCAAGCGAATCACATGATTCTACCTCCAAACTTTCCAAGCTCTTGAGCCGTCCAAGAATGTAAGAAGGAACAATGTTCACAAGCTTGTCGCATCCATAAATGCTGAGTGACTTTAGTTTGCGGAAAGACTCCGTAGCAACTTGATTGTCCCATATTATATCAATACTATTCATACACCAGATGCGTAGTGTCTCCAAGCTAGGAAACGCAACCTGCGGTATCGCTCAAGAAATTAGTGATTATGTTAGTTTGAAAAGTTCATGAATACAAATGGAAGAAGCGGTGGTCCTAACAATCTTGGTCTATCCATTGTGGCCGCATCCTCATCTTGCAAAGGACATACCAAAGCTTTTCTGTTTATGCTTTGACATATTATTTGTCTTTCCACATTTTTTAAGGACAGTTCAAAAGGCAACACGAAATATTTGGAAACAAAAAGGACGATATTCCTCAAATTTGTTTGATTTGTCCGTATTAGCAAATTTCCTTTTTCATTTTACTAAAAGCATTTTCAATGTCTCATTTTGGGCTAGTCTAACTTCAAAATTAGTGTATTATTCCCCATACCGTGTTTGTTAGCCCGTTAGGTTTCTATTAATTTTACTTATTCACTCAAATTAAACACGTGTGATATAAATAATATTACAATTTTTTCAGTATTAATCTTTAATTTCTCCAAAATATACGTGAGAAAGTCAAAGACTTCATTACTTCCGGTTAAAGTCAATATCTGTTATTTTTATTCAATATTATGTCACTCTAAAAAAATTGAAAAGTCATCCTAAAACGAAACAATGAAAAAAAGGATTGCTTGGGTCAAAACGAACAAATCTTATTTATATCATTTTACACTTGAAAATTGATTGAATTTTCCTTTTAAGATTCATTGCTTTGTCACCGTGTTGGATGATCCAATAGTTAGATAAAAATTGTAGTTCATACTGGAGATGTCTATAATCTACCTCATGAGGTGAAAGATTTCTATCATATTAACAAGAGGGTAGCATGTTCTGTTTTTCGTCACTCGAGTAATGCTATTTGCATTTACAACGAAATTCATCCATCCATCGAGTTTCAAAATACCCAAAAGTAATTGTGCACGCCGTCGGAACTAGTGGAATTCTATAATAACAACAAACATAAGAATTGAAAGGCTGGCAATTTATAATATGAATTAACATGTTTGCAAATGATTATCCGAGAAATCCGAAAATGACACGATTTGATACGAACTTAATATACATAAATTTTATAGCAAAATTAACAAAAACATAGTGTTCTCCAACGAACATCGCTATATCACAAAATCTTTTACTATATAGTCACCAAGAGTGACTTTAACCACATAATTTGAGAGTTGACAATTGTGCTCATTGAAGATTAATTATCCAACTTTTGTATGAATAGTGACTCTACTTTATATTCTTCATTTCAATTCAAAATCACAATTTGAAGAGTAACACTACTTTGGCTTATCCAGCTTTTATGGTGCGGTGATTATGTGGAACGCAATCAATTTTAACCAAAGTGGGCTTTAGCGATCATGCTTCGTCTCCAATATAACTATTTGTTAGTTTTATTTATTTAGCTGGCCGGCATAACAATTATCTATATTCATATATCATCTTTTACTATCTCTTAATAATTTGATGTGATTGATCCAACTCTTATTGATTTGAATTTAAACTTCCCAATTATTTGTAACGCTATATGGCAACTTGAAATGCACAGCATGTAAACTCGTGAAGTGCTATGCACAGAAAATTGACGCAATCATTGGATTTTTTGTTATATTTAAGATTTTGACGTAGCGTTTGTTATGTACCTCTTGATTGAAGAGAGTAGTGTAGCATGATTTGAGACGATCCTCACTCCAAGCTTCTCGTGAACCTGTCATCGATTTTTAATTAGATGAAAGGAATTAATGCCATCTTTTGCATTGCAGGGATGAATTAATCTAAGAAGATTTTTAATGATTAAACCAGGAAAAAAAAATCAATCTTACACTTTCTGCGAGAGAAGCACGTCAAACTTTCCAAACCTGCAACGCATAAATTGGTTAACATCGAGAATACTAGAGTTTCTGATGTTTCTATTCTCGACCCTTCATCCTCTATAACAATTGCCTCCATCTTGTTGCAATATAGTACGTTTAGTTCTCTCAATTGTGGGAGAGATTGAACCATAGATGGGAAAAACAGAAACCCGAGGTTGTTACAGTCAGACACCTCTAATTGCTTTAATTCATGGAATCTCACAATTCCACAAGGATTCTTGTTCCATATGCACCTTAAGCTTGGTAATCCTCTTATGTAGATGTAGTGTAGCTCAGAAAGAGTCTCAATATTTGCACCGTGACCTAGTCCGTCGAGGTCAAAAATTTCTTGCATCGCAACGCACTCTTGTACCGTTAAAGTGTGTAGCTTGCGTAGTTTTACTAGTGAGCTGGAGTTGATGACCTTTGAGAGAGATTTGCATGAAGAGACCTCAAGAGATTGGAGACTGCTCAGCCCCAATGGAGATTCATCGGTCCATATGTTTTCCAGATTGGGAAGTCCAACCATTGTCAAGGACTCCAAGGATGGGATTGAAACCTGACGGATAGACCCATCAGCATACGTGCTATAGCAGGTTATTACAAATTGTTGCGGAAGAAAATTTACGGACTTTAGGATGATTTTTACATTTACAAAAAGCTATGATAAAAAAAGGCTAATTTAAAAATCAGAAAAGGTATTTTACGACCCCAAAAACAACTAATGAACTTCATTTTTACAATAAATTCGTGGATGGTATTACAATTGGATATTGTTTGCAATTTATTAACAATAAGGGAAACTACAGTCATCAAGAAATAGTATTCATTCAGTTTGCTAATGACTACGAAGATTAGTGATCCTTAGAGCAAAAGGAAGTACATTCAAGGTAAATTCTTTCCCATAAGGTAAACCACTCCCTCTTAGGTTATGTTACTACTTTGATGTTACATTGCTCATTTTGTCGGATGATTGCCAAAAAGCACTGCACCATCTCACAATGCACATTACTACCACGAGAAAATTATATAGAAACTGTAGAATCACCGTGGTTATGAAAGACATAGGCAACTTACAAACAAAGGACAACATCTCATGGAGTGATCAACAAGGCAAGTTTCAATCACGAGAACTAAATTATTATGCTATAATTCCTTAATTACAGAAAGGTATGTCTAATTTACTACCTACCTAAGGAAACTTAGCAATCTTGAAAAGTAATTTAGTACTTCATAAGGGAAATTACTCTCATAAAAGTTTAGTTACTAGAAGTAACTTCCTTTTGACGCCTTCGCCATCCACCTAAGCCCGCTTGGGCTTTGCCGGACCCAATCAATTTATGCGTGAAATATTGTAATTTATATAATAAGAATAAACCTACGATGGGGCTAATTTTCTTTCATACTTGATAAATTTATAATGGCAACTTAAATTTCTCTCCATGTAAGCTCATGTTTAATAACTTTTGAAACTAATATATTGCACGAGCCTTGAACTCCACTATCAACTTCAATGATAATTGTCACTGTTTATCCTTAGTTTACTTACTTCTATTACTAACAATAACCAATTTAACAGCTTACCTACTACACTAAAAAATTGTTAAACAATTAACTACAATTTCCATCTATTTGTCACATGTGATTTTTTACAATGAGTTGAAAATTTCCAATATAAATAAAGAAAAATGAGGAAAAAAAGGCAATGATCTTGAAAGAGATTAAGACAAAAAATAATAATAAGATGGTTGACTTCGTAAAAAGGGCTTTGAAATATATCCCGAGCATATGAAACGATCAAAGAAATTTCATTGTGCATATGGCCTCCCTAGTCAGCTATTTACTTTCAATATGCCCTAATTTATATAACCACATTTTCGAAGTAAGTGTTTACCGATTTAAATCTTCATGGGGGATCTCGTGAACTTTTTTCCTTAAAGTCACTCAGTAATGCCTTCGACTACGAGATATTGGCACAAGTTGAAGATGTATGTTCTCTTTTTTTTTTTTCAATTAGAAGTTGAAGATTTATGTTTGTTATGCCCAAAGTGCTTACATATACTTATATCTGTTATATGCTTTGCAAGTATGAACATGCATGTAATTGTGTGTGTTTATACTTGTAGGGCTTATGTAATGACTAAGTGCTTATTGAAACACACGATAGGGAAAAGACGTGCATCATATCAATTAGATTAGCATCGTTGCTACTATTTGAAAACCCAATCCCCTTGCCCATTCTTCGTATTGATTTTTACCTAAGCCATCTAGATATCATATTTTTTCTTGCCGCATGCAATCCGCAAATGACTAGTCCTATCACAATCTAAATTTACATGGATTTCATTCTCTTTGCCACAGTTCTACGCAATGAAGAGTAACAGAAGATTGCTTTACGCAATTACAGAGAAGGCATGATTAGGATAATATAACTAGGCAGAAAATGAACCGAAAAAGAAGAAGAAGAAAGAATAAGGACAATAATCTATGTCACATTTAATTAGCAAATGAACAAAAGATCATCAAATAACATATTGTTTTGATAGAAAGTTACCTGTTGCCCATTGAAGAATGCAACTTGAGTGCCAACATGGTCGTTTGATGTACAACTTGAAGGGGCCATCCCTGCGGTGCAAAAGTTCTTCATATTTGGCAGATCACACAAGTTCAAGACATGCAAATTCCGCAACTCAAGTTTTCCACAATCATCCACTTCTACAATCTCTCGCATTAAGTGGCAGTTGACAACTTGGATCTCTTCAAGCTGTGGAAGTTCTCTCAATAATGAAAGAGGAAACAAAACTTCCATCTTGTCGCAGTTTTCAACTCGTACTACCTTTAATGCACTGAAGGAATTGGAGGAGATGTGGTTGTTGCATATCTTTTCCAAGTTGATGAGGTTATGGAAAAGTAATAACTCCAACATCCGAAACTCTGTATGTGATGGTAATTGGAGGACGTGATGGACGGAAGGACTATTCTCGACCTGTAGGTGCTTTAATTTCGGAAAGCCTTTCTGCGATAACGCGCAAATACTTTGCTCAATTCCATTTAATCCGTCTAAAAAGAGACCGTCAGTTTTGCCTAATAAAGTCTGTATGCATCCTTTCCGAAGAATATCGCTCATTGGATCCAATCGAAGCTCCAATGTGCTCGACAACTCCAATGTGCTCGACACATTGTGACTCTGCCAACGTGGCACATCACCTATCCGGATTTGGTACTTGGTTAGTTTCTCGACGTTTAGATCCTGCGGGAGCACACTCGGATCGAGAATGGACACATGCAAAGTGCAGAGATTCTTCAAGTTATTCAACTCAATAAGACCGGCATTAGTGGGTGGAGTTTGCTCCACGGCATTCCAACGATCAAAACTATTCTCCATATACAGCTCCTCCAATTTCATCAAGCTCCCAAGCACACCCGGTTCAATTATCTCAAGTTTTGAGCAATGGTTTAAGTCTAACAACCGCAGCTCCACCAATTGTCCAATTTCTTTTGGCAATTGTTGAATTTTCGAGTTGGCAAAGCTGAGAACACATAGCCGTTTTAGCTCGCTGATCATGGCTACATCCTCTAACGAACAATCATTTAGGCACAGAGTGTGTAAGTTCTCCAAGAATTGGAATGGCGAAGGTGAACGAGTGAGCCGCACCCGAGAAAGATGTAAGACCATGAGTTTTCTCATAGAGTTGAAACATGAGCTTGGGACCTTAAGAGATCCATTGTTTGTGAACAACAAAAAGATCCGCATTTCAGGGCAATCTAACTCTTCAGGAAGCTCCTCCATGTCGACGTAGGGAAAGCATAACGATGTGCAACTTTTGAGCTTGTCCTTCGGCAACTCTATCACTGACTTATCATGATTTTTCAACACCAGAAGAGGGTCATCTCTTGAAGCTACCGAGGCAACGAATCCACGAACCAAGTCGTGTATCTTGAAAACATCAGCATCTTTCTCGTCTGCTAACAAAAAGGAAGAGGCTTTCAGGGTTTGGATCAGTGAGCTCAACCTGTCTCTCACTTCTTCCATGCTGCTATCTTCTCGAAATAACCTCGAACCCACGCTATACCTCACCAAGTTTTCAAGAGAGGGCTTAGAGACACCATAAACAACACATAGGCGTAACAATGACTTCACCTCCTTGCCATCCTCCCCTTTGAAACGACTATAGCTCAACTGCAACATCTCGTTTATCCTCTCACTGAGTCCTCTGTTTGTAGACATCTCGATTTGTCTCAAAACATCCTTCCATTCGCGAAAATCCGCGTCTCTAAAAACATTCGCCATTGCAATAATTAGGAAAGGCAAACCTGCACATTTGTTGAGTGCTTCATCCACCAAGGATTTGAATGGATCGTGATGAACTTTGTCGCCCACCGTCCTCTCAAACAGTCTTTTTGCCTCTTCCTCCTTCAGCGCATCGAGGAGGAAGTCCCTGTCGCAGCCCATATCCCTACTCAAAACATCTTGGAATCTTGAAGTCAACAGCAACTTGCATCCTATGACTTTGTTGTCGTGTCCGCAAGGAATGCCCACTGATTTCAAGTCAAGCCTTTTCCACAGGTTGTCCAGTATTATGAGCACCTTCTTCTTCTTCTTCTTCCCCTCATCATTTTCTTGTTTCGTCCTCTCCTCATCTTCTAGCCTCTCACGCAGAAGCTTCGCTCGCAAGCTGACATTCTCTTCCTTCTTTATGTCACTAAGGCCCAACCCGTACGCGATCTCTTCTTGAATCCTCTTGATGTCTGGATTTTCCGACACGTCGGCCTTAGCGACCAGATCGAACGACCTCTCTTCCCTTATTCTTCTTTCAACCTCTTCCAAAAGGGTGGACTTGCCGGTCCCGCCCATCCCATGAACCCCAACCACGCTGTTGCGGTTATCAGCAAGAGCGGCCATGATTTCACGTTGGATCGAAGCTCTGGATTCGAAGACGCCATCGTCCTTGGCAGAAGGAGCGGAGGCCGCAGTGACATTCCCCGGAGCAGGATCAATGAAGGAGATGTCCCTGAATTCACTGCATTCTCGAGCGAGTCGCTGAAGGAGCTCGATCTTATCCTTGGCCTTCCTGCTGAACTGATAGCGACAATTGGGGTCGGGAAGAGTCCCGTAGCAGCAACTCTTACTCGCTTTTTCAAACTCTTCCAACAGCTCTCCCGCCTCCTTCAAGGCCTTCTCAACCTTTGCCTGCCACCCCGTGACATGACTGTAGACATTCCGGCAATTGTTTCTAGCCACTTCGACGGCATTGTGGACCATCTCAGCCTCGTACGCAAGCTTCCCAACTTCCTTCTGAAGGTCCTGGGCGTAGCTCTTGGAGGAGATCACGTATCCGAATTGGCGCTTGACAGGAACAACTACCCGCTTCAAGATATCCCATGCAAAAGATGCAACAGGAAGGGCAGGATCGATTGACATTTTGCTTTGATTTTTTCTTTTCGAGAAAGAAAGAGCGATAAAACGGGGAGACAGTGAAGAAGAATAAGAAGGATGGTTTGGCCGAGGAGAAGAAAGAGCGAAACAGAGCAAGAATGATTGAGAGAAGAAGAGGGGAATAAGATTTGAGCGCAGAAAAGGATGACGAATCAACGGGTGAGCTTCAGTTCTGGAGATCCAACGATTTAAAATGAAAGAAAGACCGCAGCGGGTCCCATCTGTCAAGCCACCAACGTGGACTTGCAAACCATATGTCAAACGTCGCCGTGAGTGCGATAATTTTCAAATCACAGCTGAAGGGCCAAACTGTTTTAGGAACATTCATTCAAGAATCTCAGAAATTCAACATGGCATGGCACTTGTTATTTCAAAATCTTATGGCGCTCAAATAATCTTTGAAAAAGTTATATACCAGTCATGATTCTCAAGTGAGCATCATATATAAATCATGACACTTAATGATCCAAAAAAGAATATAGTACTTAAGTGATTGCCGTATAAAAATTATGATATTTGTATCTCCCATTTGATTATTTCTCTCCTTGGCCGATCACCAGCATCAATGTCTAAGTCTCTTTCCTTTCCTCCACTGTTAAGTGGTCATGTACTAATATCTAATTAATGTTGACTGTTAGGTGACAATATGTCTTGACTTTTCATTTATCATATTCCGAACTTTTAGAGGTTTATTAACAGAAAGAACCTCAAATTAATCCTTTAAGTGGAAAAAAAAAACTCAGTTCATAAGGAAATATTGAAGTTGTTTAATTATTTTGCCAACCATAAGTGTTAGATTAGAATATGTGAAATTACTCCTTAACCTGTATATCCACTATGACCATTCGAAAAGGTTATGCCTAATTTTTAAAAACAATGTTATGACTAATTAAAGTCATCAGGGACGTTCACTTTGTAATTAAGTTGATAAGGACTTTTTGCATAGTAACTACCTAATATATGGAGAATAAGTGCACATACTAGAAAAAAAAAATTACCACATGAAGTTAGCATTCTCCTAAAGTACGCAATTGTTTTCGCTACAATCTAGGGCCATGGGTGTGGAGGTTAAGCCAATGAAATATCCTGCAAAATCGGTTAAGCTTCGGCCCCTGGGTAGGTGACTCTAACCCAAAACAGCTTGTACGCAATTTGTGGGATTCACATGAACGATTCCACAATTTCAAGCTAAAACTTTCGCAATGGGTCAACCAACTGCACCAATCCTGTAGTTAGGTAAGCATGACATTTTTTTAGTAACAAGCAATTTTACTTTACATTCTTTAACACTTCTTAAGAAAATGATTATGTCAACGTAAAAATTACCGTACTATAGATATTTAATAATTGTACAAGAGAGATGGTTAGTAAGTATAATGTTAAAGTAATAGTAGCATATGATGGGTATTCATCATATTGGCCTCGGATATAGTTGAATGTTATTTGGCTAAATTTCTATGCATCTATTAGTCTCACATGACAAAAATGCCCATCAAAATTGTTTTTTTTTTTTTGGTCCAAACAAGATTGTTAGGTTGGAAAGGTCAATTTAACCCCAATTGGGTAGATGCATTATCACCGTTCAAAAGTATTTTGACTAAGTCAAAACAATAAAAGTCATGAGGCACATGTTTCTTTGTAATTAGCTCGATAAGTTTAACCTAGTTAGTAGTGCATAAAATTCAATTTTCTCGTCATATCGAGGAAAACCAAAAACCCCTTTGTGGTTGGTCAGTACATCCTCAAGTACTTTTTTATATTTTAAGAGGGGCTTCCACCATCAACTATTCTAACCATAAAATTAGATGTTTGCCGTTGAAAAGCAATCCGTACTGATCAATTTCTAATATGTTGATAAGATTGTGTGTTACTATAAATGTGTGCTACTTGTACTTGGTAAATGTATCTATTATAGGGGTAAATGACTTTCATATATGGTAAAACTTTCATATGTTGTAGAGACATTCGTTAATGGCAAAAACATGTTATTTTTAGTGCTATTTTTGTTTTATCATAGCAATATCAACAAAAACCAATTAATGACTTGAAAAATATTTTCTTAAAAATGAACACTTATATCGCTTATAAAAATGAATGAATAAAGAATACATTTTATCTTTCACGAAAATATCCATATATAAATTATCGTCCACGATAAGAATATTTTTAATTAGCTAATTATTTCAAGCCATACAAACAATTATATTTAAAAAAAATATTTTTCGAATCTTTTATTTTCTATGAAATAAAAGGAGCCTTATGTCGAAAATCATATTTTGGGGCAGTTTTAATGGTCAAACGACTCAAATCAATGAAGGCAGTAGGTTGGGCTTAGATTCCTGCCTGAACAATTAAAATTCAAGAGAAGAATACAGTTGAAGTTCAAAAAGGTTTACTAAAGTGTGTCCAAGCTGGGGCGAGACACTCATTCATGTACAGTGCAAACGAGGCGGAACTTACATATGGTGATTTTCTTTGATAGCTATCATTTTTACAGGACAAAAAAGTAGATTTCATTTGAGAATTGATTATGTAATAATTTTTGAATGATTGTAAAATTAATAGTCTATTTTAGACCACAAAAAAAAAATAACGATTAATTAAGTGTTATTATGAGATCGCTCTTTTAAGAATTTGCATCTCGCGTGTACGGTTATTCTCACAAATACTCAAAAATTATTATGCCAGCACAACCCATTTCGTTTCTGTTGATAGCATATCTCGCAATACCAGAAGCACAGAGCGAGAAAACGGAGAGACGGAGAATGATGACCCTGGAGAAGAAGAGGAGGAGGAGGAAGAATGGTTGTGCCCAAGAAAGCACGAGGGATCAACGGCGAAGATTTAGTACCAGCAATCCAACGATCTAGAACCTTGAGAACGACCCAAACGCCACGCCGAGGAAGAAAGAGGAGAGATGGGCATGGAATGTAATGTTGAGGGAGGAGATAGACTAAAGAAGTTGAACGGTAGCAGACCACTCCACGTCGTTACTGGGCCAAAATAAAATTTAAAGAAAGATGGCTGTCACTATCAGTCGCTGCATGATTAGAGCTCGACCATTAGTTGAAAATAAGTCTTTGTTTTTTAGTGTATTGTCTTCAAAGACTGCAATGAAGGGCGAGTGCAATGGCCATGACCTTGATGCGATGTGACTTTAGTGGAGGCCCCACATGTCCCCATATCTATATCTGTATCTGCCCTGTACTATGGTTTAAATTAGCAATATTTATTCACTCTTTCGAGCCCTGCATGACGTATCTTCTTCGAAATTTAGATGTCGCGATTTTCTTTGACAATTGCCCTTTTTTGTGTGATAAAAATTTAGATGTGGAAATGTCATAGCGTAGAAACACGATGCTCACAGTAGGTATGCTATCCCTCACTAGATGGCTACCTCAAATCATAACTAGGGACTGCCTCAAGCATCATGAAACTATACTATAAAACTCGTAAGGCTTTAGAATTTCTATTCCACAAAATCCATCGAGTGGTGGGTGTAGAGCATACTTATAACCAGAACATCATTTCAAGCTAAAAATACCATTCTAACGAGACGACAACACCATTCCAAGGAGAAGAAGAGAAAGATTTTAGAAAGCCATGGCAGTATTAAAACACACTTTTTATTTCGGGGAGGGCTCGTCTGCCCCAAACCATTACAACACATTGGCCATTATAGGCAAAGAGCAAGGGAGTTCTCAGAACTCGTGAATTAGACAATATACACGACAGTAAATAGTAAAAGTATACAGTGAAAATACTATGCATGAAAGAACTTGATTGCATCAATTTGACAAGTTTTATTACTCAATTACCTTTTTTTTTGTAAATTTTGGAGCTCAATTGCATTTTCGCGACAAGTTTTATAATTCTAATACAATTTTCCCTTAAAAATAGACAAACGTGATTGATAAGGAAAAGTTGAAGCTGTTCAATTTTTTTGGCAACCATAATTTACTCATAAATCCCCAGATTTGTTATGACTCTTTGAAAAGATTATGACTAATTTCTAACCACAAATAGTTATGACTAATTAAACTCGAGAGGGATGTTCTCTTTGGACATGACAAATACGCAGATTTAGTTCAAAATAAAATGCATGTCCGTATTTTTGTATTTGCAACCTACCATGGAAGAAAACATGGCTTTATTAAGTCCATTTCATTTTCTTTTTTTTTCATTTTTTTTATTTTTATGATCCAGGTGGGAAAATTCTAAGGCCCGAGTCGCCCAGCTACCTAGAATCATAAGAAACATGACCTACAAGCTCCATGAACGTGTTAAGTTGTGGTAATTTTATTTACATTTTAAATTGTTCTCTAATTAGTATTAGAAATAAAGCATATGCCTTGCGTGTGAAGAGATATGGTGAGAAAAATCAAAATGTTACAGACTAAAAGAGTATGTAACCCACCACGAGCATGGCGTGTTTGGTGAGAATCAAACCCTTTAGCATCTGTGTAAGCCACAGTCGGGGTTCGAAACTCTCCCAACGCGTTTTTCGGACTTAAGTGGGGACCCTTGCTGATGGGCTACGGGGCCAGCCTCCCTCCAGGTATAGTCGCCGTCGGAAAGGGCGAAACTCGATTATGACTAGCGGATCCTAGATCAAAAAAAAAAAAAAAAAAGTATGTAAAGATTTTTGACCCATTTTTTAAAAGTAATTCCCATAGTTGGGAAAGGAAAAGTGAGAGATTATGGAATATTGGAAATTTTTTGAATCCAAATTTAGAAGGGAGGAGATTCACTAATTACTAGCGATCTTCCTAAATACATGCACAAGTCTTTCATGGATTTTGTCATGGATTATGCTTTGTAAAAATGAGGTTGAAGACGTCATTGATTTTCTTACTTGATTGAGTAATTTAATATTCTCAAGCGTATATTTACAGCAACATCAAGTTCAAAGTATAGGCAGCATTAATCTTCAAGTTATATTTTACCGGAACTTTATTTTAACTTCTGAAAAATACCTTATATAGTATTTTTAATTTCATGACAATGGAGATGTTAAAGTATGAGGCCGACAATATTTCTCTATCTCGAGAAGAATGTCCATATGATGTGTTGTATATAATAATTTCAGTAAAAAAAAAATTTTAACAAATAATCATGATAAGGACCCAATTAAAATTCAGAAGGTTAAGAAAAATAGTTAAATTGAAGTATGAATAAAAGCAAAATAGATTAAAACTAACACTTAGAAATGGAGGAATGATATATCATTGGAGCACTTTCACCAAATATTATTGTGTGAAAAATGGAAGCCCCTAATATTAGGGGTAAGCGATTCTAGGCTCCTTTCAAATTCCACTTAGAACCTAGAATCTAACCGTTGAAACCGATTCCCCTTTTTCTGAAGCCCGGAACCTACCTAATCACGGGTTCCGGGGTCGGTTGTAGAGGCTACCTAAGTTCTACTTGTATTTTCAATTAATGATTGTAGTGAATTACTATCTCTAATAATCGCAATTTGCCATTACAATCCACTGATCATACCTCATATTTAAACACAATAACAATATGAAATATCAATAAAGTAAAACTCTTAGTCGTAGATATCGCTTGAAATGGAAGCTCAAACAAATGATTTTTGATTACGCACTCATCATCGGATCTTTGTAGAATACTGTAGTATCGCTCTGAGACATAGAACATAAAAAGCACAATGACTTGTTCTAGGTTTCGGGTTCTGCTTTCTAGAACGTGGTACCTACCCGTCAAAGCCAATATCCCAATTCTTGAAACCCGAAACCTACCATTTTTCACTAGTTTGGTTATCTGATTCTCGATTCTACCATGAAACCATATTCATGCATATTATGATGATATGTTTTAAAACTATGCCATTGCCACAACCAATGGAAGCTTGAGAAACACCAAACTTAGGTCCTTCCCAAGAAAAAAGGTGAGATAACCACATCATGACACCAACACGGTTGGCTTGGATGTATTTTAGGGCTAGAAAATACTTGAACGTGAGCAACTAGAACTCTGTAATTCTCCGGTTAATAAGTATATGCTTTTCAATTGACCCTCCCATAGAATATAAACTAATATTTCAATCGAACTACATAAATCTCTCGTATTATTTATTATTCCTGATTAATTTCTCTAGTGATCTAGTTCTCTCGCTTAGGATTTAAATTGCAAGATCATTGGTTCCCACGTAATTTTACAATAATAGCCATGGCTAAACATTAATCTGTTGGTTTATTTCCACATCGTAGCAAACATATCTTGTGTGCGATGCGCCACATGCTAATCCATTTCCGAGTAATGGACGCTTTGGACTCTAGCTTTTTCATAAAGCATCCTTTCTAAAGGTTGACCCGGGATGTAGATGGGACGCCCCACTATCTTCTGTCTGTTCCAATTATTGCATCTTCTGGTCCTGAGCAGCGTGCGTAGCTCTTTTTTTTTTTTTTTTTAATTGACAGAGCTTTATCAGACAAAAGAGTGCATGTGGACCATATTTTTGCATGAATGGTTCAATTTTTGGACTTTTGTAATAATGCATGGCTGCTATTTTGGAAATAATGACTTTGATAAGGATGTCATAGAAAATGAAAGTATAGACTAAGAGCTCTGAATGTTAAGGTTCTTTGCATTTGTGCTTTGAGTTGCTTAAGGGACATGTATTTACCAAATCGAAATATTTTTGTTCACTTGCGTGCTTTTTTCCGGCCCCTGCCCTTTCATTCAACCGCTTAGCCTTGTGAGTGTTCCTACTTATCATATAGAGATTTCATTCATGTCATACATTAGACATTGTTTGATTATCTTCTTCTAATGCCATAATCAATTGGAAACTTCTCTCTTTATCGGCTTTACATATCAGAATAACATAAACTTCTAGATTATAAATTAAGAAAACACTCATTATAACCGAAAATGGTCGTTTAATATATATAGCAATTTCTGATAATCTTCTTCTTATTGACATATTAGCCCGAGGCTAACTTAGACCCTTATATCTAACTAACGGTGACCATTAGTCATGTATTATCTTTGAATTTTTCGCAGATATGTTGGCTAAAAGCCCTCGAATCATCCCTTTAAATGAGGAAAACAAACTCAGTGCATAACAAAAAAGAAATGTTATGGCTAAATAAAAACATCCAAACTTAATATTTTCACATTCTCATTCTTTAACTGGTTTAATATACATATTCATTAGAAAGATTTGAATTCCGGACCTCCTGCTCTGATACCATGAAAGATTTTATGGGACTACGACCAACCGCTCTAAACCTTAAACTGTTAGAAGAATGTGTGGTTTAATATTTATTTATTCCAACAAATATGGATATTTTTTAAGATAAAACCCATGATTTTGCTAACCAGGTCAATATGCGACCGAACTCAAAATTTCATGTCTTCGCAGCACGGATTAATGTGGTTTTTCAATAAGACCCTCGTAACATGGGCACGAAGCCTTAGCCCATTTCAAATTTGAACTTTAGGTCTGAAAGCCCCTTTGAAGCCCGGCCCCTCTCTCCTTCCAACCGCAATGCTCGATTAATGACCGGGACGGCCTGCTGCATGATCGAGACGTGCCCTGGTTCGTTGTCGTCATGCAGGCAACCTCGTTTGCAATCGGGCCTCACTTGATCCATGACCGAAACTTTCTTTACTCACCATTCGTTTTAATTGATTGGGACCACGATTTTCTATTCCTCATATATCGATTACCTTTTTTGGCATACTATGCGACTGGTTCATATCGCTTTTATATATAAATAACACCTTGCTAGGGAGCATAATTGCATGACGGGGTACCTTAATTTTGCAACTGCATGTCAGTATAGGCTACTCTCATGTAGTAAAACGCAGGCGCCATGCAGATGTTCAATTGAACTCATGCATATATTGAGTGGCCTTCAGAATCTACACAATTTTACTGAATTGCATGCTTAGATTTGATTTGGGGCTTTTCCTGTTGACAAAAGCCCTAAATTCTAAGCGTACGGGCACTGCATTGTCAATTCCGTCGACTTTAGACCTCAGCATGATACCGGTCTCCTCTTCTGATGGCAACGATTGAAAATGTCGATTTTGGGGGAAGCTTCAACTGATAGTTCAGCTTCGCAAGCAACCGACAAGTTCTGTCGGTTTGAAAAATTTCACTTCCTTTAGTTTGTGGGCTCATAAGATTACCAATTAGAGGTGATCGTCTTTTTGATTCTTTTAAAAAGGTATACCGAAAGAAGACATATGTGATTTATAAACCGAGAGAATGTGATAGAGACGATCACTGTTAGCAATCCTTTAAGCGTTACTATAGGAGTTCGAAATATTAATGGCATTTTGGCTTCAAATTGTCAGGTTGGGATTGAGGACTTCAAATTTTTATGCTAGAAAAGGCTAGCAAAAATGGACATTTTGTTTGTCATCTTTCTTTAGTGTTTGCTTGAATTTATTCTGGTGATTGCCCCACGTTCGAGAGAGAATCTTGCCTAAATAAGATGCATGTGACACGGGCCGGGAGTTTCGTGTCCCTTGTACAATGCGAGGGATCAAACGACCGGTGTCGTTGGGCCCTTCCACACTCGTAAATCTTGAAGTGATGCTTGTTGGTGTCAAGCATAGTGAGTGAGCAATGCAGAGGATAAAAGTCAACAGTGCCTGTAGGAGTGGTGTCAAGACAGTTTGTGCTAGGAGTTCTAGGAGTATATAGAATACATTTCTTAGGAGCTTTGAAGGCGGGGATGGCCTTTCGTATACAAACCGGTTAGAAGCCGATGCTACTCTCCCGATGACACCATGGCAGGGTGAAACCGGTTGTAGTGCCTAATATATTATGTTATCGCTTGACACAAAGGATGTCCGAGCTAAAGTGGGCGTGGTATGACTTGATATGGAAAGACATTCGCCTGAGCTTTCCATAAATAACTAAAGAAAAAGGGCTGGCCTGGTCTTGCATGACTCCCTAGGCGCCCCACGGGTTGTTCTGCAGCCAAGGAATCTCTGAGCCCGCGACAAATAGTATCAGAGCAAGAATCCCTCCGGTAGGTGTGTGAATCGGAAGAAACTTGTGGTCTTCCCGATCCTACGAGTGTGGAGAGTAAATTGTCGGAGCCAAAACAAAAGAAAAAAGAGAAGGCGCGGACAATGCGCTGCTCTCCACTTGCTTCTAGGATGTTAATGGGGACACAAGGAGAAATTGGTTCCTCATTGAAAAGGAAAACGTTCCTGGATCAATTCGGCGAATCTCAAGATGGATCCTCTACCATGTTATAAACAAGGAAAAACCCTTCGTTGTTCGGTGATCGGTCCATATTTATGCCTAAAAAGTGTATCTAATTTATGGATTTCAAATAAATATTAATAATTAAATTAGTTCATTTGGCTAATATTTTGATTATCGGAGGAATTTTATGAAAGACAAAATTTGAAATATTCTCTAGCTGTATAGATTTGGTTAAACATGATATTTCCTAAAATTTAAGATCCTTAATGAATTTTGCAAAATCTTATCTTTTGCAGTTTTGGATTTTTATGAGTTCTTGATTGATAGCATATTCTAGAAATCAAAGACAATCATGGAGATCCTGATGAAAAAGAAAAGGAAGAGACAACCAAACGGACGACGAATGAGAGAAAAGAGAGGAGGTAGGAAGAAAAGGAGGGGACATGCAGAAAATTCACTTTGGCCAAGGCTTCTTCTCCGAGTTCTTCTTCAATTTCTTCTCCGTCATTTATCTCCATGAGTAGTTAAATTTATTCTATCGTCTTTGGGTTTAGATGAAATGATACTTCTCATTTGAATTCTAAACTTTCTATTTAGTGTTTAGTATTCCACTTGATTGTTTGGGAGAGACTACGTTTTCATCTATTCTATTCAAGAATTTTATTGTGGAATCAAGTTTATGATTTTAATTTCTGTGATTCAAATTTCATACCCAATCAATAGTTTTAATTGCAATTTACGATCAAGGCCGTTGATAATCTATATCTGATCGAACTAAGTGTGCTAAGCTTGGAAAGCAAAAGACAATAGTGATCGACAATATAGGTTATAACTAGGATAGGTCATAGATTATTTTCACAACTAAAGCAAGCTTGTAGCTTGTCAGATAGTGCAAATAAAGAGGCAAATCAAATAAGAAGGTATCGCAGATTCGAGACTTAAAGGCGATAATTTTCTCCCTAAATTTTCATGTTAAATTAATTTTATCTTACTTTTAATTGGGAATTCAATTTATAATATTTAGTCCTTAGAAATAGAAATTTATCATCTTTTTCAACCTAATTTTCAAATTCGTTTTAGTTTCTTTGTGGATTCGATCCCTTCTTATCGCAATCTTCTAAGTAGTAATTAGGATTTATTTTTGGTTGCATAGCGACACAACCAGTTAGCTAAATATAAAATAGAGAAAAGGAAAAAAAAAGTGCTTATTAGGGAGAAAGAAAGGTACTGCCAGTTTAGTGCAATTGGCTAAAGCGCCACACTTTGAAAGTGACGGTGACTATAAACGGTGTTGCCAGGAGAAAGGCAGTTGGCCAAAGTGCCACACTGAATTGCTCAAGTGACCAAAGAAAACCTTAATAGCCATAAAAAAAAAAAGAAGAAGAAGAAGAAGAAGCTACCTATGTTAAGGAAAAATAGTTCTGTTGGGCGAGTGAGTGCCTCCACTGGAGTTGATGGTAAGAAAAGGCGCAAGGAAGTGATAGAACTCGCAATGAGGGTGTTATGAAAATGAATGGGAAAAATGAAACGGGCCGGGAGCTTCGTGTTCCTCGTACGATGCAAGGGATACGACTGGTGTTGTTGGGTCTTTCCACACTTGTAAACCTTGAAGTGATGCTTGTTGGTATCAAACATAGTGAGTGATGTAGAGGGTAAGAGTCAATTGGGTCTATAGGAGTGGTGTCGGGACAGTTTGTGCTAGGAGTTATAGAATTAGATAGAATATATCCCTTGGGATCTCCGAAGGCGGGGTTAGCCTCCCATGTACAATCCGGCCGGGAGCTGATGCTGCTCTTCTGATGAGACTATGGTAGGTCGAAACTAGCTATAGTGCCTAATGTAATTTGTTATCGCTGGATACAAAGGATGCCCAAGCTCAGTTAAACGTGGTGTGACTCAATATGAGAAATACATTCATCTGAGTGTTCCATGAATAACTAAAGAAAAAGGGCTGGCCTAGTCTTACACAACTTGCCAGGCGCCCCATGGGCTGTTCCACAGCCAAGGAATTTGAGCTCATGACATATGTATGCTTGAGCTCATTGGTAGGGACAATCTTGTAATCAGATTCTCCATCTTTAGCAATGCTAGTAGCTATAAGAAACTCATATAGGTTGATTGAGGTGAACAATGGAAGATTCAGTTGAGGTTGCATAATAGCATACCAATACGTGTCTTCTATATACTCAGTTGTGATGAGGCAATTGAAAGTCGACCAAATTCTCTAAACAATGCTCAAATATATGTCTAGTATGAATTTTACCCTGAACTTTTTTTTCATCTAAAAAAAAACCTCAAACTCTAGGTCCAGTATCAAATTTGTCCCGTACTTTTCTTTGTCTCGGAAAAAACCCCAAATTTTAGTTGTAGTCTCAAAATTGCCCTGAATTTTGTTATGTTTAAAAAAAAATCACAAACGTTCAATTTTTTATCAAATCTACCCCGTGCTCCAGTCCCAACTCGACGTGACATTTTCACATTGATAGAAAATTAACATTAGCAAAGTAATGGGGCGATAGGTACGCACCAACCTGACATTTCCACATGGATCACAAATGGACCACAATAAAAATTATTGAAATTATCCAAAATGAAATTGCTCCAGGATATGAAATTAGGGACGTCTAATAGTGATTTTTGGATAAACGGCTAATGGGGGCAAATTTGAGATTAGAGTAAAAAATGGTGATTTTTTTCCTAGACAAAATAAAAAGTTCGGGGTTAATTTGGGAATTGACCGAAAGGTTGGGGTATTTTCTGAGGAAAAAAAAAGGAATAGAACTGGGATTGGACCTAAAGCTTGGGATTTTTTAGACAAATAAAAAAAGTTTGAGGTAGAATTATGACTGGACCTAAAGTTTGATGTTTTTGGGAATTTGATCATCATTTACTTTTGGCTTTTATTTTCTTTTCTAAACTAGTTACAATCTCATCAGTATTCTCCTGTTTTCCTTTGTACAGTTAGATCAAATGGTCTAGGGTACATTTGGTTTAGTTTTGGGAAGGGGCCATGGGCCTCCAAAGACCCTTGAGGAAAATTTGGATTACTTGACAAATGATTTTGAAACCTATTTAGATAAATGCTGGACTTGACAAAGCTGAAAACTCAAGATAGATCCCCATCTGCCTCGAACTTTTGGCATTTTTGGAATGCTACAGCCTTTGACTAATGAATTTTGGCTAGTTGCATTTTTTGCCCCCAAAATATTATTGAAAATCCAAATTTTCCCTATTAGAATCAAAACCCTATTTTCTAGGAATTCTTACCTTGATTTATCGCCTTTCTCGCTCTCAACTGCTCATTTGCTTCGCTTAGCTTCGAACCACTCGCTCGACTGCAAGTTCACCCCCCCCGGGCAGATGGATCTACTTTCAATTGCTTAGATCTGTGTATTTCATGGTTTGTAATATGCGGCATGTGTGTTTGGTTCTGATAACATACTTTCTTAGATCTGTGTATTTCATGGTTGATTTTCAATGCACTTTGTAATTACAGCTTATCAAACAGTCATGCATTTCTCCAAAGCCCTTTAGAATAAAAGCATTTACATTTTCCAAAGGCTTTTCTTAAATGCCGAATGAAGAACTAAATGTCCAGTGAGCTCTCAAGCATCTTTTCCATGGTTCTTAATGCCCCACCCTCTCACTACCCTTGAGAAAAGCTAGAGAACTCAAATCAGAGTATCCCTTTATTGGAATGGGAATGTGGCCATCTTTTCTTGAGCAGGTAATGGTGCTAAGGCCCCGATCTCCATTCATAACTAGCATATCTCCATTATGAATGTCACCATTCTACATTTGTGGCCCACTGTCCAAACATTTTTCCCAAGTTAATTTGCTTCTGTTGAAACCACAGGACATGTTATCTTCATTCAAGGGAAAAATTGTCCAAAAAGTCCTAAACTTATTGTATTTTAATCAATACAATTATAAACATTTCAATTTTGCTAATTGAGTTCTAAACATTTTTACGTTTTACCAATTGAGTCCATCCGGCAAATTTTGGCTAGAAATTGATGACTTGATCACTGGTCCTCCTACATAGCACAACAAGCGATGGCCGGCGCCGATATGGATATTTTAAACTATTTTTAAAAATATTTTCAATATTTTTTTGAATTTTTGCTAATTTTTTTGGTTATTTCTTTTTTTTTTCCAATTCTTTCTTTTCTTTTCTTTTGGCTTGAGGGCTGGCATGACCACCCTCGCAAGCACTAGGAGAGGGTGTCATATAGCCCTCGTAGCCTGCGGGTGTGGGCCACAACACCCTCGTCGAATCTGGCCGTTGTGGTCCTCACCCCGAGTCGATGAGGCACATGACAAAAAGTACAAAAAAAAATTAAATTTTAAAAAAAAATTGTTTCAAATGTCGACATTAGCGCCGCCCATGCTATGGAAGACCGATCGGTGATCACACAATAAATTTCCAGCCAAAAAGGGTTGGATATACTCAATTAGCAAAGCTAAAAAGGTCTATGATTCAATTGGCAAAATTGAAAGATTTAGAGCTAAATTAGCCACAATATAATAGGTTTAGGGCTTTTTGGTCAATTTTTCCTTTCTTGAAGTGTTCATGGCTTTATGCGTAAATTAGGATACAAGGTCAAAGGGTTGAAAAAAGGGCAATAACCACCTTGAATTTTAGGAATCTATTAATTTCTAGTTTAAGAATGAACGTCTCTCAAAAATGCTTGATTGTTAGTTTCTCTAGACATAATGTTCTACATATTGACACACTAGACTTGAGCTAGCGTAGACTCTTATAGAGTTGAGCATAATAGACCGCTCAAATTGGGACCCGTTTGAACCGAACAGGCCAAATTGGTCCAGTTCCTAAAGGCTTCAATCTGATTTCCGGTTCCATAAATTGAAACCGGTTACGATCCGTCCGGTTCCAAGAAGGAACCGGATCGCCCAAAACATATAATTTTTTTATTTCTTAAATTTAAACATAAACTTAATTTAGCCTCCTTCATTTATGCTTCCTACATCACATCTATGTGGATGAGAAGACGGATCACAATGGCTCAACTTGACAAAAAGGATGGGTGGGCGAAATACCTATAGCAAGTCATGCACCCATTATGCAAGTCATGCTCTCTTTGGTGTCCCACACCGACTAGGAGACACAATGAGAGAGAACGACTTGCTAAAACGATAGAATGCATAATTCACTTATTTTAGTCTTCGATTGATTGCACTGGACTGCTTAAACCGAATCGGGATTGGATTGCCTGTTTAGTTCTCGGTTTCCTAAAATTGGGAATCGGGACCACCGGTCAGAACCACGGCTCCTCGGGGAGCTAGATCGACCCAAACAATGCTTATCGCTAGACCTGTTGGAAAAATAATGAATGGAGTAATAATGTAGTCGGACTTTGATGCGTGTAATCACTCTTTTTTAGAATCAATTTGCCCCACAAAGTTGCTATAGGTTTCTAGCAAATTCCCTTCAGGATACAACAAAGTCACAATGAGAATACTAGATAACAATTCCAGTAAATCTCCTAAACCTCTCTACGAAACAATGAAAATCGGCCGTATCTCTTTTGAATGAAAACGAAAGAATAAAAGTTAACCATAGAAATTGAACAGAATTGTCCTTTATATAATACTAATAGAACACACCTCTCGGTGTCCAAAGCGCCCATGTACGAACGCACCTATTCATGTCCGAAACATCGCACCAATTCATGTTCGAAACATCGCACCAATTCATGTCCGAAACATTACAATTCGGACATGACCGTTCATGAGTGATAACAATCATTCAGACACAATCATTCGTAAGTGACAACCGCCTTTTGGATGCAACTGTTCATGTCCGAACAATCATAATTAATAATATAGAATATAATTATAAAAAGAATTGATTTCGAAATATAAATAAATAAATAAATAATTAAGATTTATTTCCGTTCGCGGTGCGCAAGCTTGCAAAGTGCTAAGTGCATCTAATAATCGCGTCAAAATCGCCCAATCACACGCGGGTATAGTGGGGCCTAGCCCACTTACCCATTTCTTTATTACGAAAGACTATTGTGGCCTTCTAACTAATAAAGAGACTTGCACTCTTCTTTCTATCATATGTGGGATTGAAAAGGCAGCTTTTGTTTTACAAACAAACTTCAACAAGACCCTTATATCTAATTAACATTGATCATCAGTTGAGTCTTGACTTTTCATGTATTAGGGGTGAGCATGGTTCTAAGGTAAAATTTGAGCCTTGACTTTTCATGTGTTAGGGGCTAGCATAGTTCTAAGGTAGAACCCGGAACCTAACCCTTGATTCGGTTCCACGTTCCAACTTCCAGGTTCAAAAGTATGCACGATAAGTTCCAAGTTCCAAAAATTAGGGAACATGTTCCAATGGTTAAATTCCAAGTTCTAGGAAGATGTAACCTTAATAAGTTTTTGTGTTATTATTGGTATTCTTTACGCAACCTTACGGTATTCCATATCGTCGATGAATGTGTACCTGGAACTACTAGTCCGAGATTTCACTTCCAGCGATATTTATTAATGAGATTAACGTTTCATATTTATTCGTATCATTAAATATAAGTTGTGTTCAATGGATTGCAGTAATAAATTATGGTCATTAATCATGACGATTCACCGCAATCATTCAATTAAAAGTACCGGAGGAACCTGAGTATATCCTAAAACCCGTGATAGAGTAGATTTTAGGTTCTAGGATATGCATCGTAGGTTTCGGAATTCAAAGTATGCAAAGTAGGTCCCAGAGTATATAGGTAGATTTCGGGTTTCCAAAAATGAGAAACCTATTTCGATGAGTAGGTTTCAGATTCCAAGTGAAACTTTTATGGAGCCTGGAACCACTTATCCCTAATACATGAAAAGTCAAGGCTCCTTCTCAACTGAATATTCTCACATTCTCATTATATAAAAGCATTCTTTCAAATTTAGAAATTATGGATATTCTTTTGGCTAAAACCGCTGAAGTTTGTTAACAACTTAATCGAAAAAAAAGGGGATCAATATGCGACTCAACTCAAAATTTCATGCAAGTATTTCAAGATCTCGCGTTACCGATTAATGTGGTTTTTCAATAAAACCCTCTGACATGCATGCAAAGCGCTGATCCATTTCGATTTTGAAGGTCAGGTCTGTAAGCCCTTTTGGATTGCTCGGCCCCTCCCTCCTTCCAATCGTAATGGCATGGAATCGGCTTAAGTACACCCCAAGTGCCATAAGTTGTGTACGGCGCTCACTTTAGTGCCAAAACTTTCAAATCGATCACTTTAGTGCTAAGTTTTTGTAACTTCGATCACTTAAGTGCCAACTTTTTTTAAAAACAATCACTTTAGTGCCGGAGCTAACGTGGCTTGCCGAAAATTCGACACGTGGTATTTTTTATTAATATTTGAGATGATGTGACTTGGTGAATTTGATACTAAAGTGATCGTTTTTTAAAAACATTGGTACTTAAATGATCGTTTTAAAAAAAAGTTGGCACTTAAGTGATCGTTTTGAAAGTTTTGGCATTGAAGTGATCGAAGTTACAAAAACTTAGCACTAAAGTGATCGATTTGAAAGTTTTGGCACTAAAGTGAGTGCCGTACATAACTTATGGCACTTGGGGTGTACTTAAGCCGCATGGAATCATACCATACTTGGGCATGATTCCTTGCCACCTATGGATCACCTCAAGCAGAAGTTCGAATCAAGGCATTTGTGGAAGGTGGTAACGCCAAAATTGACAAAGGAAAGGGATAAGTTTCATGGAATTGAAAAAGGGAAAGAATGAATCAAGCCACAACTAGACAAAGCTTGATTTGTGACCGGATGGGGCCTCCTATGCGATCGAGACGTGTGGTGGTCCGCTGCTGGCATGTATGCGACCTTGCTCACGATCCATGACAGGAACTTTCTTTACTCGCAACTCCTCCCGGTGGATTGTTACCACACTTTTATGTTCGTCATATTTTGATTACTTTTTTTTTCATAGTGCTATTCCATATTGCTATTCATTGATATACTAAAATGTTCTTGCAGGAGACTGAAATTGAATGATGGGGTGCCGTAATTTTGCAACTACATGTCAATTAAGGCGGATCTAAGAAAACGCTAGCGCCATGCCGATGTACAATTGAATTCATGCACATGTTGAGTGACCTTTGAATGTGCACCAATTAACTGAATTGCATGCTTAGTTTGAATTAGTGATTGCGTTTTTGGACAATGATAATCGATACCCCGTCATAATATCTTCGAAGCATTCTAGTTGAATAATATTGGGCGAAAAGGGAATCCTCTGTATATTCAAAAACTATGAGGTGAATATAAACAATGGAACAAGGCTCCGTGAATTCTTGCCACCGTTTCAATGACGAAATGATTTTATTATTGTCAGGAAAAATCCCTTGTAATATTTTGAAGATGATAAAATAATCAAAGGTTCTTGATGCATTTATTGATTGAGTAGAACTAGGTGAAAGATGCACAAGTTGTTACGCATATGCTGTCTTAGCGGAACGTCTGAAGATTGTGAGTTCTCTATCAATGGTGAGCAAGGCATTGGGCGTAGAGGAGTCTACAAGCTGGAGGTACCTAAGTATAATGTGAACAAGCCTAGAAAAAGAAGTTCAGTAAAGTTTGGAAGGATCTTGGATAGGTGAACAGTGAGGTAGAGCCATGATTACCAATATGCTGGGAGAGACCGGAAGATGGAGACTCAAGTGAAGCACTGCATATTGCATCTGAAGTTTGTACAAGCTCAAGCATTGATGCAAGACGAGCTCGGACGTTGTCGCAAAGGTCAAGCTCTGAGGGAGTATTTCATATGCAACGATTAGACTATTATGAGATACATTCGAGATGATATAACTAAGATGTTATATTATCACAATAGCTAGCAAATCAAGCTAGATTCATTCTTGAAGATTATCAATCATGAAGATCATTCAAGGGCTTGGATTATGGAAGACGAGAATGGCTTACCATACGAATAACTCCATCTTGGGAAACCCTAATCATGATTATATGGGCGATCTAATCAAAATGGAGATTCTTTCTTTTGATATTCTCCACGGCTATGAAATCCTTTGTATACAATCTCGTCTAAACGAAAAGTTTGGAGAGTTATCCTTTGGAGACTTTGCAATGGCTAGTTTGAAGGTGAAAGAGTACAAAGGAATATCTCAAAGGTGAAGAGATCACGAGAGTCCAGAACCTTAATTCCAAAGTTCAAGAGAGCTTCACATCCTTCATATATTCTTGATCCAAACACTATAATACTTAGAGAATTTCATTCAAGTATGTGAGTGATAGACGGGAAGTCTATTGTCTTGAGAATCATCACCGGGTTGTAACCTATGAGCTATTCACTAGTGGAATCCGGCCGATTGGCTGTTAACGTGAAGAAATGGACGTAGGCTTGAATAAAGCTGAATCACTATAAACTCTTTATGTACATTCTCTATCCTTTGAACTGCTTGTTATTTTCATTTAATAGTTGAATTGTGCACGCTATTGCTTCTGAGGACATATCAGATTTTGCTTTAGCTCAAACTCTAAACTAAACTCCGAGCTTATTTGTTGAAAATTCTGCATTAATTTTTAAAGCACTTTGAAACACCTATTCATCCCCCTCCGGGTGATGCCGCTATCCCCAACAATTATTACACATTGCTTGTGGTTTTGATGTGGACGTCGTCCGTCTATGTGGCGTGACCGGCACTAATATGCAAATTTTTTAATAAGTTTTTTAACAAAGTAATTTGTTTAATTATTTTCCATTGGCATGGCGGCCTCGTTTACGGCCGGTGAGGGCTTGTTGGTCCTCGCCGGATAGTCGGCGAGGGCATTTGGGCCCTCAACTAGAAAAAAGAAAGAAAAAAATAATTCAAAAACATTACTAAATGGTATCCACATCAGCCCCGGTCACGCCGTGTAGGACGGAAGACGTCTATATCTCCGACCAAAATTGATCGAATAAACTAAATTGACACAAATATAAAAGATTTATGATTAAATTGGCACAATTGAAAGGTTTTGAATAATTGACATCCAATGCAAAAGGTTTAAGACCTTTTGTACACTTTTTCCGAATTTACTCATGTGTGAGGATGAACTAAATTTTATTGTGACCAAAATTTAATGTGGTCTTTCCAATTTTATTTAACAATGTTGAGGCATTTTTTTTTTTTGGTCGAAAGAAAGATTCTGTTCATTAATCGAGATAATACTCGAGAGGTATATAAAATGCTTTCAAGCTCCCAAATAACTATAGAAAAAGGCAAATACCAGAAATCAAATGACAAAACATATTCTGCAACTAGAAGCACACTCTCATCCTTCAAGAGCAGATCCGCCACCATAAAATTTCGACGGCCCATTACAGATTCAAGTATCACACATCAAGAACTCCTATACCAATTCATTAATCACGGCTGAGATTGATAAAGCACCAAGTAAGTGTACATATGTGGCACCCACAATAAGTCATAGTTTGGAATCCGGTGGTGGTCCCATTGCCACCCTTATTTCGTTACTGTGCACAAACAATGTTAAGTGGTTTTTGCTGCATCCACGTTATCAAATTCTTTTAGCATTAGGTCGATTATTTTCGATTTGCAAGTGTAGTGTCTCCAAATTTATGTTGAGTTAGCGCATGTTTCGTGGATGAGTGCCGGCGATTAGGTCTATTTGTTCCGGCCGGATCATATCCAGACTTCGAAATGGGCTAAACTAAAGGACATAACCAGTAAAGTAGGGATGGCAGATGGGCCGATTCGGTTTGGGCCCAGTACGGCCCGGACCAGTGCCTAAACAGCACATAATCAACATAAAAAAAAACATTCCTTAAGAAACCACATACCCCGATGGTGATTCAAACAATAAAAAAAAATAAAAATCAAGAACACGTCATATCCAAACTTTTGACTTGTCAACATGATAGCCCCGGGGTTGGAAATTAAAAATTTACGGGTTGATGATATTAAGCTTGTCGGATAACTTCAATTAGAGTTAGGACCGAGCATAATGGGTCGATCGAATCGAGAACCTCGGAAACTGGATCGGATTAGTTTGTTTGGTTTGATTCCCGGAGACCTCGATCCGATTCCTGGTTTCATAAAATTGGGTCCAGTTCTCGGTTTCAGGGGGGAATTGGAGTGATCTAAATAATATTTTTTCTTTAAAAAATTTTCCTAAATATAAACCCAAACCTAATCTAAGATGGTTAGTATAACTTTCAAGCTTAGCGACAATGCAATATAATTAACGAAAGGTTGTTCGGTGAATATAAAGTTAGAGAGAAAAATTTAACAACGAAATACGAAAAAAAAAAAATACGACCGGTCCAATGATTAGACCATCCGGAATCGGATCGGGTCGGACTTGATTGGGAACCAGTCACCCCTAATTAGAGTTGTCTTGAAACAATCAATTAACATACAAAAGGGTCGCCTAATTCATTTAGTAGATGACATAATTGATAGCAATTAGAGATCTTGCCAACTACATGGTTAGGACTCACCCATTGTGGTCGCGATCCTATGTTTGTATAGAGATAAAGAGTGTTAACACCTAAAAATCAGTTCTTAAGTTCACAGCATTGCTTTCTCTATCGGTTCATTCATGTATAACCTGAATTGGAACACTGTACAATCTAGCCTTACCCATGCAAATTTCTATAAATGCTCTTTTAATTTTGTTTTCATTTGGCCATAAAACAATATAAACAAAACATAATGTTGATAGGCCAAAAGGCGAGGAATGCAAAAACCAAACGAATGGACTGCTTTCTGTGTGCTGTCTTATTCTTACAAAAAGCTTTGGCACTTAAGACATAACAATGAGATGTTAGGAGAATCCATATGAACACTTCAGGTGAGTCGAGCAACCAGAACCCTTAAAGACGCGCCGAATCTCCAAAACTCTTGCCAAAATGGAAGTATAGAATCGAAGCTGGCACGAAATCATGAACAGAAAAGAGTTATCTTTTTATTGATTCGCCACTGCTGAATAAAGGAGGCATTATTAGGAATCCTGGATTCACATCGATGCTGCGAACACCGCCTAGAGTAACACAGACCCATGATCGCCTCAATCGAGGTGAATCTCGCGCTCATCACCATTATTTAAGATGGAGACTTTGAACACAACATCATCCCTGTCAAAAAGCTCAAAAAGGCAGGCATTTCCTACACGCAAATGAGCTTCTCTTGCAAATGCAGGCCACCCAGCAGAGAACAACAAGCGGGCGTCCCGCTTATATCTTGAGAGATTCACTGCCCATGATCTGTCTGAATACGTAAGAGTTGCTGTTTTCTTGTTTTCTTCAATATGTTGCCGGACGAATTTGCCGGGAACACGCTGCACATGAGTAAACGTTTGAATAACCAGCATATGCTATGTATACTGAACGAAGGACAATAATTTAAGCATGCACTCCTGGAAAAAAAAGCACACAAGGCCATATTAGCGAGTTTCAGGAGCTTTAGCCAACAGTCTTAAGAGGCTCATGAAAGCCATCGATCTTAACCCGCAATGTAAAGCATTTTCAAACAAATTACAGAACATTAATTGCCATTTTAGGTTAGTACTCAATTCAAGTGACTGTCCATCCTTTCATGCGGAAAGTGATGGAGCAGCTTGTCGAGGACATCCAAGTGAATGGATAGTCCCGACATTATTACAGCCTTTGCTTCTGTTTTTTCTTCCTTTTTTCCTGATTCCGCATTACTCCACCACTGGAATGCCTCGCGCTTACTCCAAGGAAACTAACTACTGTCATATGATTCCCAATACAAACCAAATCAACCAAGGAAAACACTGAGGAAAGATTAGATAGAGATAGTAATCAAACTTGAGATATGGCAGTGATGGATTAGGCTCGAGATTATACCAATGTCCTAAAATGAGACCGTCGTATCACCATTTTGAAGAAGGGATGCTCCAAATCAAATTCACTGGCTAACTCAGTAGTCCTAAGAGGCCTCGGAAGAGTAGGACCACGAAATACCGGCTCAGAATGGTTCATTCTGCATCTAGACCATTTGTTCCTGTCTGGCGTTAAAATGAGAACTTCAAGAGACATTATTGCCATGAATATTTCTTTAACTGACTATGAAGATCTTTAGCATAGAATTCGTGTCATGCCATAACCAGCCTAAAGTTCCACTTCGCACAATGTAAATCAAGTTTCTACCTGCACTGCTGATAACGTAGACTCTGAATACAATGTCATCTCTATCAATTAGCTCAAACACGCAGACATTTCCTACACGCAAGCGAGTTCCTCTCACAAATGCCATCCAACCAGAAGAGAATGCCACTGCATTTGGATAGCTCCTAAGCTTCAACGGCCATGTTCTGTCTGAATGCGTAAGAGTTGCGAGTTCCTTCATTTTCCGGATGTGCTGTCTGATGAAACCACGAGGAACATTCTGCCCACACACGTTTGAATAACCCGTGCTTTATAAGGACTGGGGAAGCATTCCCTTATTCAAGAAAGCAAGCAAAATGTAGGCCGATATGGTAGTTTTAGCGACTCCATGAACAGTCTTTAACAGGAAAATAGTCAAAATGTCGAAGTCTCTGATCTTAGCATTAGCATGAGCGGTAGAGGATCTTTGCCTTTTTTAAACAAATGGGATATAACAGACCCAAGGAAAACGCTAAGTAGTTTCCTACAGAAATCCAATCAGCTTAGGAAAAAAGCCAAAATAGTAGTGAATTAAGCTCTCGATCTTACCAGTGTACCATGTCCAATATAAGATGGCCGGATCACCACCTTGAAAAAAGGATACTCTGAGTCAAATTCGCTGGCAAATTCAAACTAGGAAGAGGACGCGAACTTGTCAGGCCACCATAATTCTGCTCAGGATGGCTCACTCTGCATCTAGAATGTCCAATCCCTTCTGTTCTTTGAAAAAAAGAAATATTTCTATGATGCCAGTTTGAACTTTTCATTGATTGATTTACTACCATGAACATATTTAACGCAGAATGGAGAAAATATCGTCATGGAAATCAAGATCTAGATAAGCTGACCAAACGAAAAATTCGCTTCTCTTCACCTTAGAAGTTGTAACTACTTAACCACAATAAGCATGATGGAAATCATAAAGTTATCAGCCAACATAAACAAGCTTATCAAAAAGATCTCAAGTACTTGAAAAAGAACTAACAAAGGAGAGAGCTCTGTAAGAAGAAACAAGACTCATAAAATGACAAGACACACCTTCGAGATCTTGTGATGAGCAGCTTGGACTCGACTGAGAACATGGTGAATGAGGTTCCACCCTCACTTTCCACAACCAAACCGTGCCGTCGTTAGGCTTTTCTACTCCAATTCTCCAAGTCAAGCTGCCCGGAACCTTGAGTAGCACCAAGCTTGAGAGATCCTTTCCATATCTTCCTAAGAATTTTTTCGGAATTCCCTATTAAGGAAAACTCAAAAGTTATAGGTCCAGGACTCGAATTCATCAAAATTAGATCGAAAGTGCAAGGGAGAAAAGGTAGAGCACTGAGCAAATTTTAAGTTCTGCAACACGGCGATGAAAGATCACTTTGCACACAAGCACGGTTTCACCGGGCAACTAAGGATTGAATTCTAGTTATAGTTGCTTCATTTAACGAGTGTAAAGCTAGAGAGACCCAACACCTTTCTCCACACTATCCTTAGTCAACCAATCCTCAATTCCAAGTTAAAGAACTCATTTTTCATCTAGAATAATTCAAAATTGAACACTTTTTTCTTCAGGGTTTTTGTTCTTTCTTTCTTTTCGCAAGAATCAAGAGGTTGATACAAAGCCAAATTCATAGAAAGATCTCCAGATTGTATGTACACAGCACGAGGGCGAAGGTTCTAAACCAAGACAGAAACTCTCGAGACATTGGAGCTGAATCATAAGAAACAGACTGTTTGGAAATGTGGGACTTACGAGCTTCCCAGATTGAAGGGTGTCGGAGAGAATGATCTTGAAGAAGTGAGGACTCTCAAGACGAGGTCCAGTCGCGACATCTAGCTCAGCACCTCCATTTTCTGTCGGCCGACGGCTACCGCAAGCCATGTACGGTAGTGTCACGGGGCTCACTGAAGGAGGAGGAGGAGGAGGAGGAGGAGGCGGAGGAGGTGGTTGGTGGTGGTGGTTTGTGCGATTTGCCTTTGTTCCTGAGGCGACGTCCTCATAAAAGAACCTTACCGAGATTGATAATGTTATTGTCGCCAAATGATAAAACTATGTAATATTTATTTCCTGAAAAGGCACAAATTAGTTGCTCCAAACAGAAAATTCCAAACACCAATCCAGTCCGCGGTAAGGAGGCATATGAAGTTATTGTTTAATCAAATATAGCCTCCATTACTCCATTTCCATAAATCAAGAATTTTCTACAGAAAATTGTTACTTGCTCAAGTGTCGTGTAGAGTCGTCTTATCGGATTACACGCCCCATCCTCGATCTGGCTTCATTTTTTAAGAAATTCAAAACTTTAATTCTAATCTCAAATCTATCTCTATTTTTTTTATCTCGAAATATATCCTAAACTTTCACTTGATTCTCAAATCCATCGCGGTTGTCCAAATCACCATTAGTTATTCAAGGTGATGGTATTGCCACATCAGACAACATAAATTATAAGGGAAATAAAAACTAAGAAAGAAAAAGAGAAAAAAGTTTTTGGGTCAAACAAAGAGAAAAGAATTGAAACAAATACAAAACTAGGTCCATTTATATAACAAAAAAACAACTTTTAGGAAAATCTTTTTTGAACTTTCGGCGTTTAATTCACAAAAATAAAGTAGTCAAGAAAAACATTTTCAATCAATTTCAAAGAGGAAAATATTCCCACTCCCCTTCTCTTCCCCATGTTACTCTCCCCCAGCCCCTACGGCTGCGTCCGATTGCTGCCTCTTCGAAGAAGACTCCGCAGCCCCACCTTGTCCCATCAATCTCCAACTCAAATTTTACAATCCAACTGCAAAAGCCAAAATCACGTCCCCGTACTCAAATCTGCCTTGACGACCCGCCGATTTCGCTCAAATTAGGACGAATTCAGAAGCTTTTAGCTCCAAGTTTGTAAAGCGAAAGGAAAAAACCTCCAAGAATTCAAATTTGGAAGCCTTGAGCTTGTGACGGAGCTCGAGATTCACAAGCGAGCTGTGATGAGAGAGAGTGACACCAAAAATAGTATGATCAAACACGAAGAGAGACTGCAGCTTGCAAGCCAACAGATGAGGGATGAGGTTGCCGACCTTGGACATGCTTGTCCCTCACTTGTGGCCAGCTACCGCCGTGGCCAAAGACCAATCGAGGAAGAAAGAAAAAAGAAAATAGAGAAGAAAATAATAAATAATTCAAAAAAATTGATAAATTTTCCCTAGAAAATTAAATTAGATTTTCAATACCAAAGGGCAAAAAATATTTTGCTAATTCATTTTTAAGTTTTAGTCAAACAATGAAAAATTTGTCATTTTCCATTCTCTCGAAAATATTGTCAGAAAATGTCTCACTTTCAGTGAAACAAACAAGCATAAGAGAGAGAGAGAGAGGGCGGCCATGGCCGCTCAAGCTCTAAGCTTCTAGCGGGCCACACATGCTCCAAGCTCCCGATCGTAGTGAGCACGAAACAGAGCTGCGTCCGCTTGCTTGCGATCGCCATCGTCACCACGATCACATGACGACGGAAGCAGAGCACGCGAGCAAACAGAGATGGGGACAAGCAAGGGAGGAGAGAGAGGGACGACGACGGCCAGGCCATATGGCACTACTCACCTAAAAGAGCTCTGCCCGCTTGCTTTCTCTGCTCGGTCATCATGTTGAGTGGCCACGGCCTCGGCGACCTTCGTGGCTCGGAACTCCATCAGCCATAGCGGCCGTGAGCTTCGTAGCTCGAAATTCCAGTAGTCATGGCCCCCGCGAACCCGCAGATAGTCCCTGTCACAAAAATAAATAAATAAAGCACCAAATTATTATCGATGATGAAAATATTTCTTATCGACTAATTATTTTAAGCGACACATACGATCATTTTCAGAAAAATATTTTTTCAAATGACGCATTTTTCACAAAATAAATGGAGTTCAAAATCCAATGTGGCCATTTCAAATTTATTTTATGACGGACAGAATGATAAAGCACCAAGTAAGTGCCCACGTGGCCCCCGTAATCAGAAAATTCTTGCTATTTTAGCATTTTGTTGTAAAAGTAAACGGCAATCTTTGGAATCAACTCGGAAACATAACACCAACTTGAAATATGAGAGAAGAGATAAGAGAGAAGTGGAGAGCAAATGTTAACTCTTTTCATTGCCTCAACAAGTTTACAAAAGCCTCTATTTATAGGCTAGAGGGTACATTACATTGGGAGAGAAAAACCGCTCATGGAATGTGAAAGGTGCAACATCAATCCATATCAATGTACATCAATCCATATCAATGTATTTGTAACATACATTGGAAGATGAAAGAGTGAAAGGTGAAGCATCCACCTATAATTAATATATTTATAACACTCCCCCTTGGATGTTCACCATTTTTATTATACACTGTTTAAACTGCCTCATTAAAAACCTTGCCAAGAAAAACCCAGTGGGACAAAAAACTCGGCGAAGGGGAAAAGAGTACAGTGTGTATAATACTCCCCCTCATTGTAATAGTCATTGCACGTAGGCTGCCTCATTAAAAACCTTTGGCAAGTAAAAACCCTATGGGAAAAAAAAACTTACAAAGGGAAAAAGAGTACTGACCATAAACCTTCCGGGTTCCATCCTTCGAGGATGGTTAATTCGCTCCCCCGATTGAAGTAGTCGCCTAAGTCGACGCATCCCTATTCCATATACAAGTTTTTCAAATGTGGAAGTAGGTAGGGATTTAGTGAACAAATGCGCAAGATTGTCACTAGAGCGAATTTGATGAATATCTATTTCACCTTTTTCTTGAAGCTCATGTGGATAAAATAACTTAGGTGAAATATGTTTAGTTCTATCACTTTTGACAAATCCATCACGCACTTGTGCAACACAAGCCGCATTATCCTCAAAAAGTATAGTGGGGGCATCATGAGCGAGGATAAGCCACATGAATCTTGAATGTGATGTATCAAAGTTCTTAACCAAACACATTCTTTGGCGAGTTTCAAATAATGCAATAATCTCGAATGATTTGAGGAAGTGGCAACTACACTTTGTTTTTACCGACTTCCATGAAACCGCCGTACCTCCACGAGAGGAACACATAACGGTCACGTGACTTGGCATTATGAGGATCGGACATATATCCAACATCCGAATATCCCACCAATGTTAAATCTTTGTTTCTTTGGTAAAATAAATCAAGATCAACAGTTCCTTGAAGGTAACGTAGGATATGTTTAACGCCATTCCAATGTCTTCGGTTGGATTGGCCTTTGTGTCTAGCTAGGACATTTCTTGCAAATGCAATATCGAGTGCGGTGCAATTTCCAAGATATAACGGTGCTCCTATAGCGCTAAGGTAAGGAACTTCGGGTCCTAACCTATCCTCGCTTTCCTCTTTTGGTCTAAATGGGTCTTTGTCCACTTCAAGTGAACGTACCACCATTGGTGTGCTAAGAGGATGAGATCTATCCATGTAAAATGTCTCCAATATCCTCTTTGTATAATTAGATTGGTGCAATAAAATTCCTTCTGGGAGGTGCTCGATCTGCAGGCCAAGACAATACTTGGTTTGACCTAAGTCTTTCATTTCAAATTCCTTCTTTAGGCGAGAACGAGCTTCTTCGAGCTCTTTTGAGGTTCCAATTATATTCGGGTCATCCACATATACGGATATGATGGCAAAGCCATTTGATGACCTTTTTATGAACACACAAGGATATATTACATTATTCACATATCCCCGCTTCAGGAGGTAATCGGTTAACCGATTGTACCACATACGACCCGATTGTTTAAGACCATATAATGATCTTTGCAATTTGATATTGTACATGTTACGATTTTCATTCTTTCCCATCTAGGGAATCGAAAATCCTTCAGGGACTTTCATATATATATCGATGTCAAGTGACCCATATAAATATGCAGTCACAACATCCATTAAGTGCATATCTAGATTCATACATACTGTCATACTGATCAAATAACGGAACGTAATATTATCCATTATGGGAGAATAAGTGACATCAAAGTCTATACCGGGTCTCTGCGAAAACCCTTGGGCAACTAGTCTCGCTTTATATCTTACCACCTCATTCTTTTCATTGTATTTTCTTACAAACACCCATTTATATCCAACGGGGATAACATCTTTGGGTGTTCGAACAACGAGTCCAAAAACACAACGTTTATTAAGCGAGTCTAGTTCCGCCTTAATTGCCTCCTTCCATGTATTCCAATCTGAACGCTTCTGGCATTCAAGAATGGATTTTGGTTCTAGATCCAGATTATCTTTTGAGACAGTTAGCGCTGCTGAGGAGGCAAAGCGATCGTCGACGACAGTTGTAATTCTATCATATCTCACTCCCGTGTTTATATAATTTACTGCAACCTCTATATTAACATCAACCAAATCCTCATCGTTTCCCAAATCAATAGGATTTGGCCATTCCGTATTCCCGGAATTGTTATTTGGGGCAGCTGCACTAATTTCACCGGGATTGCTTTCCTCTGCAAGAGGCGTATTGGGTGACTGAATATTTTTTCTTTTCCGCGGATTTATGTCTTTAGCCCTCGTGGGTCGTCCACGCTTCCAGCGTTGACTAGGCTCATCGGACATTTTTGGTCCCAAGGGGATCTCCACTCTAGGTGGTGCGTTTTCAGCGGGAATATGGGATTTAGTCACCCCTTTATGATCGGTAAATGCATCCGGCGGTTTACTTGCTAAATGTTGCAAGTTAATAATCTTCTGAACTTCAAGTTCAGTCATGCTTGTACGTGGATCAAGATAATTCAATTGATCTTCCTTCTAGGAAATTTCACGGCATTATTTAAGCTTCAGGCCTTCTCCCCCTAATGCCGGGAAATGCGCCTCATCAAATATACAATCAGCGAACCGGGCAGTAAACAAGTCGCCCGTCAGGGGCTCCAAGTATTTTATAATAGATAGAGATTCATATCCCACATAAATACCAAGTCGACGTTGAGGCCCCATTTTGGAACGTTGTGGAGGTGGTATAGGAACATATACGGCACAACCAAATATTCGCAGATGGGAAACATCAGGTTCACATCCACGCACAAGTTGAATCGGGGAGTATTCATTATATGCGGTAGGTCGAATTCTAATCAATGATGCAGCGTGCAATATCGCATGTCCCCATAAACTAAAGGGTAATTTAGCTCTCAACAACAACGGTCTAGCAATCATTCTCGGGCGTTTAATTAAAGATTCCGCTAAGCCGTTCTGTGTATGAGTATGTGGCACAGGATGCTCCACGTCTATCCCAATAGCCATGCAATAGTCATCAAAGGCTTTAGACGTAAATTCACCGACATTATCTAACCGGATCTTCCGGATCGGGTAATCGTGGAATTGTGCACGTAATTTAATTAGCTGAGTGAGTAATTTTGCGAATGCCATATTACGTGTTAACAACGGGTCAACGTATGTCCATCGCGTTGAAGCATCAATCGGGACTATGAAGTACCCGAAAGGTCCACATGCGGGGTGGATAGGCCCACAGATATCTCCTTGAATTCTATGCAAAAATATAGGAGATTCCACCCTTACTTTAGTAAGAGACGGCCGTACAATTAATTTACCCTCAGCGCACGCATCACATACATAATCGGTGGGTGAAGGGAGCCCACGATTTGGTAATGAATGTCCAACCGAATGTGTTAATATTCGGCGCATCATATTCGACCCTGGGTGACCCAAACGGTCATGCCATGATTGAAAACCTTCCGGGTTTGTGAACTTCGGGTTCATCGCAACATGTTTATTACTCACATTTATGTAAGTATAATATAACCCGGAGGAGAATGATGGTAACTTTTCCATAATTTGTTTTTTGTATCCACTCATTTGAGTTAGATACAAGTATTCTTTACCACCTTCGGTTTCGGTTTCAACGTGAAACCCATTGGAACGAATATCTTTAAAGCTAAGTAGGTTCCTTTTAGACCTTAGGCAAAATAAAGCATCATTAATAAAAATTTCTGTGCCCATTGGTAATATTACACGAGCTCTTCCTGAGCTCTGTAATTATATTACTATCGCACGAAATAGTGGTAATATTCCCTTCGCATTTTTTTAATGCCTCAAAGAACTTCCTCTCTTTGGAGGATAGTATGTGTAGTACCACTTGTCTACAAGACAAAGAATACCATTGTTCTCCTCGAGATAATTGCTCAGCATCATTGATGACTAACATAAAAGAGTAAGAAATGAAATTATAATATTAAACGTGAATATTATTCAAAAACTAAGAGAATACATGTGAATAAACATAAACTTATATATATTGCTTAATCTAAATCCAAAAAATGATCAATATCAAAAGATGTATTGTCAATAGATGATTCTTTATCCTCCATAAAAGGCTTGGTTGCAACATTGGCTTCCCTTTTTCTCTCATCTTTTTCCCTTTGATAGAGGTCAACCAGGTGCTTTAGGGTGCGACAAGTGCGAGACCAATGGCCTGTAGAACCACATCTATGACAAACATTGGCACCAACCTGGTTAGGTACTTCTGGACCTTCTTTTCTTTATGGACCACGTTTAGGTCCTTGTAAACCTCTATCTCGGCTCTTATAAGGCTGATTTTTCAAGTTACGCCCTTTGCCTTTCCAATGCCGGTGACTCTTGTTTTTATGACGTGCGACATGTGCTTCGGGCACGGGTGCGAATCCGATAAGACGGGAATTATGATTTTGCATCAACAACTGGTTGTGCTTTTCTCGCTACAAGTAGTGCAGAAATTAATTCGAATGCTTTGAATAATTCTTTGCCCTATCTACCGCTTGGAGTACAAGGTTATTGGCATGGAAGGTAGATAATGTTTTTTCCAACATTTCAATCTCTCGTGATCTGGCGGCCACGAGTCTTAATTGTGATACAATTCGGTGAATAGCAGAATTATATTCACTACGGACTTAAAGTCCCGAAAGCGTAAATTGATCCATTGAAACCTGGCATGAGGAAGGACCACTTCTTGTTGATGATCAAAGCGATCCTTCGGGGATTGCCATAGAATTGCAGGGTCCTCCTCAATCAGATACTCGGCCTTCAAATCTTCATGTAAATGGTGGCGAATGAAGATAAGAGCCTTAGCCTTCTGGGCCGGGGTATAATTAGATTGCGGGATAATAGATCGACTAAGATCTAATGATGTTAAGTGTATCTTGACATCAAAAACCCATGTTAGATAATTACTTCCGGTAATATCTAACGTTGCAAACTCTCTCTTGGTAATGTTTGACATACTTAAAAAGAAAATGTAGAGATGTTAGATAACAAAGAGGTAAAGATGTGTTACCTTGAGTGATATCCAAGATTCTAACCGGCTCGTGCCGATAACGTGTTGTAAAAGTAAACGGCGATCTTTGGAATCAACTCAGAAACATAACACCAACTTGAAATATGAGAGAAGAGATAAGAGAGAAGTGGAGAGCAAATGTTAACTCTTTTCATTGCCTCAACAAGTTTACAAAAGCCTCTATTTATAGGCTAGAGGGTACATTACATTGGGAGAGAAAAACTGCTCATGGAATGTGAAAGGTGCAACATCAATCCATATCAATGTACATCAATCTATATCAATGTATTTGTAACATACATTGGAAGATGAAAGAGTGAAAGGTGAAGCATCCACCTATAATTAATATATTTATAACACATTTAAGAATGTTAACACTCAAAAATCAGTTCTTAATTTCTCGGCTCCGATTTCTCAATTTCTGAACCGGTACATTTATGTAAATTTGAATATGGCTTAGCAAATAGAGTAAAATGATTGCTTATATCACTTATAAAAATGAATAAGCAAAAAATATTTTCATTATCCGTTAAAATGTTTAGACAAAAATTGTTGTCATCAAATGAAATCATTCTTAATTAACTAATTATGCCAAGTGATCAATTTTAAGAAAATAATTTGCAAATCATCCATTTTTCGTGAAACAAATAAAATGCGGATGTCGGGAAAAGAGTCTTCGGTACAGAATCGAAACTAGCACCGGAAAACAACAAAACATGAACAGACGAGAGTCTTCCTTCGATTGATTCGCCACTGCTGAATAAAGAAGACATGGTTAAGAATCCTGAACTCATATCAATGCAGGGAACTTCCTAGAGTAACACATTTCATGATCACCTCAATCAATGTGAATCTGGTCCTCACCACCATTTTCGAAGATGGAAACTCTGAACACAACAACATCCCTATCAATGAGCTCAAACACGCAGGCATTTCCTACATGCAAATGAGTTTCTCTGGCAAATGCAGCCCAACCAGCAGAAAACCACACTCGGGATTGGTGCGTAAATCTTAAGAGCTTCACCGGCCACGATCTATTTGAATACCTAAGAGTTACCGTTCCCTCGAATTCTTCAAAATGTCGCTCAGCGAATCGACAAGGAACATGCTGCACATGAGTCAACATTTGAACGATCAATGTATGCTGAAAGAAGGACAATAACGTATGCATGCTCTCTTGGTTAAAAAAACACACACATAAGGCCATTTTTGTGAGTTTCAGGAGCTTTAGCCATTTAGGATTAAGAATAGGCATAATCAGACCCGCTTTTAGTCTTAAGAGGCTCATGAAAGCCATCGGTCTTAACCCGCGATGCAAAGCATTTTGAACGAATTACTGCCATATATTGCCACTTTAGGTTAGTACTCGATTCAAGTGACCGTCCATCCTTTCACGCGAAAGTGATGGAGCAGCTTGTCTAGGATATCCAAGTGAATGGATAGTCCCGACCTCCTAATTACAGCCTTTACTTCTGTTTTTCCTGAATCCGCGTCACTCCACCACTGGGATGCCCCACAATCACTCCAAAGAAAATAGCATGTTATATGGTTCCCAATACAAACCAAATCAGCACAAAATCGAGGCAAGATTAGATAGAGATCGTAATCGAACTTCAGATATGACAGTGATGGATTAGGCTCAAGATTGTACCGCTCTCTTAAAATGACCCTGGTGTATCACCAGTTTGAAGAAAGGATGCTCCGAATCAAATTCACTGGCTAATTCAGGAGTAGTGAGAGGCCTCCGGAGGAGTAGGATCACAAAATACCAGCTCAGAATGGTTCACTCTGCATCTAGACTGTTTGTTCCTGCCTGGAGTTAAAACGAGAACTTCAAGAGACATTATTGGTGTGAATAGTTCTTCAATTGACGATGAAGATCTTTAGCATAGAACAAGTTTCACTTCAAACAAAGTAAATCAAGTTTCTACCTGCGCCGCTGAAAATGTAGATTCTGAACACAATATCATCTCTATCAGTTAGCTCGAACATGCAGACATTTCCTACATGCAAGCGAGTTCCTCTCACAAATGCCATCCAACCAGAAGAGAACATCGCCCCACTAGGATAGCTACTAAGCTTCACTGGCCATGTTCTGTCTGAATGCCTGAGGGTCGCGATTTTCTTGATTTGTCGAATGTGCTGCATGATGAAACTACGAGGAACATCCTGCCCTGACACATGTTTGAACAACCCATGCTTTAAAAAGAAAGACTGAGGAAGCATTCCCTTATCCAAGCAAGCAAGCAAAATGTAGATAGATATGGTAATTTTAGTAACTCTTAAATAGTCTTAACAGGACAAAAGACAGAACGTCAAAGTCTGTGCTCTTAGAATTAGCATGAGGGGTAAAGGATCTATGCCTTTTTAAACAAATGGGAACGGATAGATCCAAGGAAAACGCTATGTAGTTTCGTGCAGAAATCCAATCAGCTTAAGAAAAAAGCCAAAATAGTAATGAATTAAACTCTCGATCTTACCACTATATCATGTTTAATGTGAGATGGTCGGATCACCACCTTGAAAAAAGGATATTCTGAGTCAAATTTGCTAGCCAATTCAAAACTAGAGAGAGGCCACGAACTTGTAGAACCACCAAAAACTGGCTTAGAATGGCTAGCTCTGCTTCTAGACTCTCCGACCTTGTCTATTCTTAAAAAACAATGAAATACATAGATTACGCCAATTTGAAATTTTCATAAGTTGATTTACTTACCATGAACATATTTAACGCAGAATGGAAGAAACTACCGTCATAGAAATCAGATTTAGATAAGTTGACCAAATGAAAAATTCGCTTCTCTTCACCAAAGAAGTTGTAACTACTTAACCACGATAAGCATGACGGAAATCATAATGTTATCAGTCAACATAAACAAGCTTATCAAAAAGTTCTCAAGCACTAAAAAAAGAACTAGCAAAGGAGAGAGGTCTGTAAGAAGAAACAAGACTCACAAAATGACCAGACACACCTTCGAGATCTTGTGATGAGCAGCATGGACTCGACTGAGAACATGGTGAATGAGGTTCGACCCTCATTTTTTGACAAGGAGCGCAATCCTCCGAAACTTCAACTTCTACCACATACTCTCTCTTTGGCGAGATAAATCCACTCCCGAGGTTCAATATGCCACTCGACGAATAATCGATCTCCGAAGCACTCTTATCGAATATCATCACGTGAAAAGTGGAGTTCCCTTCATATTTGAAAACTACGAGGTGACCATGACCAATGGAGTAATGCTGCATAAATTCTCGCCACCCTTTCCACAACCAAACAATGCCATTGTTTCGCTTTTCTACTCCTATAGTCCAGGTCAAACTGCCCGGAACCTTGAGTAGCACCAAGCTTGACAGATCCTTTCCATATCTGCCTAAGAATTTTTTCGGAATCCCCTATTAAGGAAAACTCAAGTTATAGCTTATAGGTCCAGGACTCAAATTCATCAAAATCGAAAGTGCAGGGAAAAAAGGAAGAGCAATGGGCAAATTTTAGATTCTGCAACAGGGCGATGAAAGATCGGTTTGAACACAAGCAGGGTGTCACCGGGCAAGTAAGGGTGACTTCCAGTTATAGTTGCTTCATTTGACGAGAGACAAGCTGGAGACCCAACACCTTTCTCCACTCCACAGTATCCTTAGCCAACCAATCCTCAATTCCAAGTTAAAGCGCTGATTTTTATCTAGAATAATTCAAAATTGAACACTTTTTTCTTCGGGGTTGTGGTTCTTTCTTTCTTTTCGCAAGAATCAAAATGTTGATACAAAGCCAAACGCATAGAAAGATCTCCAGATTGTTTTGTACACAGCACGAGGGCGACAGTTCTAAACCAAGACAGAAACTGTCGAGACACTGGAGCTGAATCATAAGAAACAGACTGCGAAAATGTTGAACTTACGAGCTTCCCAGATTGAAGGGTGTCAGAGAGAATGATCTTGAACAAGTGAGGACTCTCAAGACGTGGTCCAGTCGCGATATCTAGCCCGGCACTTCCATCTTCTGTCCGCCGACGCCGACCGCAAGCCATGTACGGTAGCGTCACGGGTGGTCACTGAAGGAGGAGGAGGAGGAGGAGGAGGAGGTGGTGGTGGTGGTTTGTGCGATTTGCCCTTGCGTTCTTGAGCAACCTTGTCATAAAAGAACGGAAAATTTCCCCCTGGGGGTCTGCCTGAACCTTAAGTGCCGAGCAACATTTTTTTTAAAATTTTTTATTATTTTATTTTAATCATTTTTTAATTTCTTTTTTTTTGTTTTCTTTTAATATTTTGTTATTATTCAATTTGTTTTCATTTAATCATTTTTAAATTTCTTTTTCTCGTCGCTCTGCGGCCCCGTCGCTTCGTTCGTGCGTTCGCTCGCTCGTGCACCATGATGATGCGCCTCGACTCCACGGCCCCGTCGTCTCGCTCGCTTGTTTGTTCGTTCGCTCGCTCGTTCTTCTTTTTCTTGTTTTCTCTTAATCATTTTTTTATTATTCAATTTGTTTTCTTTTAATCATTTTTTTAATTTCTTTTTCTCATCGCCTTGCTCGTGCACCATGATGACGCACCTCGACTCCGCGACCCCGTCGGCTCGCTCGCTTGTTTGTTCGTTCGCTCGCTCATTCTTCTTTTTCTTGTTTTCTCTTAATTATTTTTTTATTATTCAATTTGTTTTCTTTTAATCATTTTTTAAATTTCTTCTTCTCATCGCTCCGCGGCCCTATCGCCTTGCTCGTTTGTTCACTCGATGACATGCCTCGACTCCACGGTCCCGTCGCCTCGCTCATTCGTTAGTTCGTTCATTCGCTCGCTCGTTTTTCTTTTTTCTTGTTCTCTTTTAATCATTTTTTATCATCCAATTTGTTTTCTTTTAATCAATTTTTAATTTCTTTTTCTCATTGCTCCGCAGCCCCGTCGCCTCGCTCGTTCGTTTGCTCGTTTGTTCATTCATTAGCTCGTTCATTTTTATTTTTATTTTTTTCTTTTAATCATTTTTTCATTATTCAATTTGTTTTCTTTTAATCATTTTTTAAAAGAAATTAAAAATGAGCAATGCGATGGGGCCGCGGAGTCGAGGTGCGTCATCGTGTTGCACGAGCGAGCGAGGCGATGGGGCCACGGAGCAACGAGAAAAAGAAATTAAGAAAATGATTAAATCAAAACAAATTGAATAAAAAATGATTAAAAGAAAACAAGAAAAAGAAATTAAAAAATGAGTAAAATAAAATAATAAAAAAATTACAAAAATCAAAATGTTGATACAAAAGGATATGACATTCTTTGGAGCCTACGTAGTTCCTTTTTTTTTTGGTTTTTTTTTTTTAGGGGCCATGTTTTGCTTTGAAGGCTGGGAAGGGTTCAACGACGATGACCCCCTATAGAAGCCAACGCCAACACGTACAGCTCGCATTAGGAGTGTTGAGGCTGCTCTTATCGGGAACCTCTACCTCTAGTTCTCTCCGCTTTCGTCCGGAGTATCTACACTTATTTTGTTTGTGCAATTGGATCCTTTATTTCTTTATGGAATCAACTCCTGTAACTCTACCCTATTCTCAACCAAGAGTGGGAGACCGAGAAAGACGCGAGGAGAGGTGAAGGACTTGGTGGTGCCCGCCACCACCGGCGGTCGGTGATGGTCGGAAAATGTAAGTTACCGGTTCTTATGGGAGTCTACCTACTCACATCACCGAGCTACTAATTATTCAATTAACCTAGTTTGGACTCAATCAAGTCCATAACAAATCGCAACTTATGGTTTAACATGCAAAAAATTTTACTTTGAAGTCGGTCACTAATCTCTTTACGATATGTCGATTAGACACCTCAATAAATTTTACTTTGGAGTCGCCACTAATCTACAAAAAATTTTACTTTGAATGGTGCAACGCACTGTCCTCTTCAGTGCAAAAACTTCAGTCTTTGAGCATGTCTATTCATAATTTGTCATTCCTTCAACTCAATGGCAACAACCTGTCAACCACGGTTCCCGAGTTCTTCGCTAGATTCCCCAATCTGACTACTCTTCGTCCGATTTATTGTGGGTTGCATGGAGAGAGTTTCCTTGTAAAATCTTTCAAATGCGGACACTTGGACCCTTGACCTTTGCTTGCAACCAACTTCTTCAGGATCCTTTGCCCAATTTTCCGGAGGATAGTTCTCTTGATCTTGTGGTCCTAAGTAAAATCTCGGAAGTTCGTCTAGTTTAGAATTGTTAATTGCGGCTTGAGTGGATATCCCGACCTCCATTTCGACATGTCTTTGAGCAATCTTATGGGTTCGGTTTCTTCATTTAGTATGTCCAAGCATCTGGCACAGATTATGCTATCCTGCAATGCTCTAACTGGAGAGCTTCTGAGCCTTGTAAAAGTAGATTTGCGGTACAACTCATTAGACGGAACCATTCCCTTGTCTCTCTTTACACTTGCTTCAATTAAGGCGATAGAAATTTCCAACAATCAGTTTTCTGGTGAGCTGAGTGATTCTCTAAATGTCACTTGCTGTCAACTAAACGCGCTCGATTTGAGCAGCAACAATTTAAAGGAACCCATACCAGTGTTTATTTTTGAACTTCAAGGACTTTAACTAACTCTCACTTTCTCCTAATAATTTCAGTGGCTCATTGCACATTGATGTGTTTCAGCCGTTCAAGAACCTCACTTATCTCGATATTTCCCACAATTGTTTAATTGATGCTACTGCATCCACTTCTGCTTCGTTCGGTTCCACTACTCTTTACACTATAAACCCGTCTTCCTGTCAGCTGAGTTCGGTCCCTGAATTCTTGGAAAACATACCGAAATTGGCCCATCTAGACCTCTCTGACAATCAAATTCAAGGAGAGATACCAAAATGGATATGGGAGATCGAATATCTTTCTTATGTCAATCTTTCCTTCAATTTCTTCAATAAACGGGGAGAACCTTTTCCTAATCTCCCTTTAAGTCTCTCTGTTATTGACCTCCACAGAAACGAGCTCAAGGGGAAAATGTCACCTCTGCCACAGAGAAGTGTCTACCTGGATTTCTCGAGTAACAATTTCAGTTCAATTCTTGAAAATGATATTGGCAGACACCTGGGTTCCACAATTTTCTTCTCTCTCTCTCAAAGAATCATTTCCATGGCCCTGTGCCAGGATCTGGGTAGCACCGACACGCCTAGAAGGCCGTCGCGTCGGTATCGGACACGTGTCGGACACCGACACCCGTCCGACACGCTCCGAGACCCGTCCGACACCTAGTCAACACAGGCGACTCGCCGGCGACACGCGCGTCGTTGAGGAAGGAGAGCAGGCAAAGAACGGAACTGGAGGGCAGAGATCGGCGGAAGAGGGGGAGTCGACTTCGAGGATCAAGAGACAACCAGAAAAGTGAATCGGCGAGAAATAGAAGCAGCCACCGCCGTTGAGGCTGCGGTGGAAGCTGAAAGGGAAGGAGATAGGTGTCCGGAAGTGACCTGCCTCCATTTAGGTCTTCGGTAGAGGTGGCACTCAAAGGAGGCGAGGTAGGCATTGCGAGAAGGCTGACGGAGGAGCGGGGCCAGATCCAAATCTCGATCGAACCCGTCCTCTGCTTAGGAAGAAGTCTCTGCCTGGATGGAGGGAGGGAGAGAGATGATGGAGAAAATGGAGAGAGAAAGTGAAGGAGACGATAAGATACGTGGCTGTGCAAACAGAAAAGGACGTGTCCCATCACATGAGCTGGAACGCAAGAGGCAATAGCCAAGCTGCAGTACACAAAAATATCTATTTACTCCATTTTGATTTTTTTTCCCTGATTTTTTCTTGATTTTTGATATTTTTTGGTGAAGAGGACTCTATCTTTTTTTTTTTTTTTTTTTGGTCAGGAACTGATGCTTTTATAACTGATCATGACGGGTAAGATGTACAAGGCAAAAAAGCCTCCGAAGAAAGCAAGACCCTAAGTACAAAAGGGGGAGAGGAGGCCCAGTCACAAGGCAAGTGGTGCCGTCTGTGGGCTTGACAAATCCAATGGGCTATTCGGTTTGCATCTCTAGAGCAGTGATGAAACACAACTGGGAGTCCAACTTGGTTTAGGACACGAAGACATTCCCGAAGGATTGGAGTCGTCTTCCACGAAGTTAGAGACGGCCGCTGCTCCGATTGAGGATTTCGCCGATCCATCGGAAGAGAATCCATGAAGGTAAGGTCGCCTACTACATTGGCACAATCGGATTCAATAACAAGAGGTAGCGAGGTAGGCTGCTGGTCAGTGCAAGATTGTTGACGATTTGCCCAGAATAGTGCCCCTTCCTTGCAGGCCAAAGCTTCAACTTGCTCCGAATTGATAGCGGGGACATCCTTGACAAAGCCATCAATGCGGGTTCCTTGTTCGTCGCGGAGAATACCGGCGACCACTCCCGACGTCGCACCTAAGAGGAAGGAGGCATCGACATTCAATTTCTGTGTCCCGGTCGAAGGAGGCCGCCATTGCTCGGGTAGATTTTCTGCTTGTAGTTGTGCGTGTGGTTGCCATCTAGAATAGCTAGTATCATTAGCGAGTGCAATGTAAACCGTATGTTACGGATCCGGAGATTGGTGGCGAAAGATGGCCGCATTTCTAGCTTTCCAAATCGCCACGAAGATGGGCGAACTGGATCTGAAGCCTGGTTTGATGGTGGTTTTCTGCAAAGCAAGGATATTAGCCACTCTTCAATTCTCGTTATACTACGAGGATTAATCGGCATATTGATTAGCGGATGTGACCAAACCTGTGTTGTCCAAGGACACAACAATAGCAAGTGTTCTACGGTTTCGGGTGCTTGGTGACATAGGTCAAATTTGGGATCGTGTATGATATCTCTTCGAAATAAATTTGTCATTGTCGATATTGCATTGTGACACACACACGCCATAGGAAGTGTCGAATCTTAGGAGGTACAGGTAGTTTCCATATTTGTCTCCATAGCCAATGGTGGGGTTGGTAAGAAGTAGATGGGTGCCTGTAGGCTTAGTAGGGACGGACGTCCGGAACGTTCGATAAGTCATTTTTAACAGATCATGCGACCGAAGTAGAAGGAGCCCATAGCAACCTATCTTGGGAGTTCGGGTCAGTAAGTGGTATTGTCACTATCTCTTCAACCTTTTGCAATGGAAAGAATTTGCGAAGGAGATGTTCATCCCATTGAAATGATGAGGTAATAAAACCAAAGAAGTAGCCGAGGTTCTCAAGATTCCGGTTCACCACCTATAGGTCCAGTTGGTAACCAATTATCATAGCGAACACGGATTCGATTTCCATTCCCGACTTGCCAGCGTACAAAAGGGGCGATAGAGTTGCGGCCAATTAACGAGACTTTGCCATCCCCAAGATGGCCTCGCTCCCTTTGTGGCTTCCCAAAATGAACTATGTGGGAAGTAGAGGCCTTTCATTTAAGGCAGCCCAAAGGCTAACCGAATCGAGTGAAGCCTCCATGCGGTTTTACCAAGCATCGCGTGGTTAAAAGAAATAAGATCGCGAAAACCAAGTCCGCCATCATGCTTACTAGTTTTAAGAAGCTCCCAAGCTGCGCCAATGCAAACCGGAACACGCATCTTTATTGGCCCACCAAAATGCTGCAATCCTCTTTTCAATAGCACGACAAACAGAGAGAGGCACCTTAAAAACTGTCATGGCATACCGAGGTATAGCTCGGACTATCGCCTTAATTAAGACTTCTTTCCCCGCAAACGAAAATAGTTTTTCTTTCCAACCCGCTAATTTATTGTGGACTCGTGCCACAATCCAGAAAATAATTCCTTTTTTGTCGACCCCGGTCGGAAGGAAGACCTAAGTACTTCCCTGTGTGAGCTAGCTCCGAAACCCACATCTCATTAGCCGAGCACTCCTCGGCCGTTACGGGCATCCACGGCTAAAATACATCCCGGACTTATTTAGATTTATGGCCCGTCCCGAGGCATAGCAATACCGGTTTAGAATCGATTTAAGTTCGGCATTCGATATCTTGGCGTCAAGAAAGAAAATAGAATCATCCGCAAAACGGAAGATGTGATAGAGTTGGACAATGACGATTCGGTTTAATGCCCGTAAAACGCCCTTCTTGGATTGCTTTGCGGCTAGCATATATGATAAAACATTTGATACTAGAATGAATAGATAGGGCGACAACGGATCACCTTGCCTCAAGCCCCTCGAGGGATAGAATCTCGGTAAGGGGGCACCATTTAAGAGGATGCTAAAGGAAACGATTGAACACAAGCCATGATCCAAGATACCCATTTGGCCGCAAATCCCATTCGAAATAAACGAGGCTTCCAAGAAATCCCATTCAATCCGATCATAGGCCTTCGCATGTCAAGTTTCAAAATAGCTTGAAATCTCTCGCTTTCTCTGTCTAACTCGAAGTTGGTGGAGAATTTCCCGGGACGATTAGGATGTTGTCCCGAATTTGTCTTCCCGCAACAAAGGCACTGTTCCGGCGTATAAGAGTTGGTAGTAGAGGTTTGAGCCGATTGGCTAGGACCTTCGAGCAAATCTTGTATGAAAAGTTGCATAAGGCGATCGGACGATACCGGTCTAAACTCTCCGGATGAGGCACTTTCGGTATAAGAGTAATATGTGTGTGATTGAGGGAACGAGGAAGCATACCGGTGAGCAAAAATCGATTGACCATGTCGAGAATGTCTTGCTGTATGGTATCCCAATGATGATGGTAAAACAAACCGCTTAGCCCATCAGGTCCCGGTGCCTTAGATCGTCCTAATTGAAATACCGCCGGCCGAACCTCATCTAAAGTTGCAGCTTGAGTTAAAGCGGCATTCATACCTGCAAGAACTACAGCAGGGCGGTGGGCAAGGATTGGCTCAAATTGCCTGTTACCTTGGGTGCAATATAGGTCACCAAAGTAGGTTAGGATATGATTTTGTAACCGTGTGTTTCTATCCCCGTATGTTAGCCATTGTATTCTTGATCGAAGCCCCCAATATTGTTCTTCTTGTTTCCACAAGGCATCAATTTGATTCCTAAGATGAGCAATGCATACCACGTTAGTTAGTAATCCCATTGGCTGATTTGTCAAAGTCTCCAGCTTCTGTTTAAGCAAGGAAATAGCAGTTGCAGCATTAGGAAAGCGCGAGCGACTCCATTGGACTAAGCGGCGCGAGACCCGACGTAACTTCACGGGGCAAGAGTCCGCTACATGAGCTGGAGATGTCCATACTTCTCTAACCACACGAAGACAATCATCGAATCATTCCAAGTATGCTTCATATTTAAATCGACGTCCGTAGGGTGGTGATGAATGAGTCAAAGAGACCAGGAGAGGGCTATGATCCGAACCTACCGGTGGCAACGCAAAAACTTCAGCCCGCAAACACAAAAGGCGCCAATCCAAAGAACAAAACGCTCGATCCAGCCTTTCCTTTACACGATCCCGGGCCCACACGATTATTGGACCACGTATATGTACACCCTTTAGAATCAATTTCCATGAGTGAACATACCGTTAAGAAATCTCGAACTAGTCACTCGATAAGTCTCAATCCCCCGACCTCCTGTTTTTTCCCATTCATAAAGCATCTCATTGAAGTCACCAAGACACAGCCATGGGTGGCGAAGATGCTGATGGATACCCTGGAGATCGTGCCACAGCTGTTGTCGCTCTTGAAAAGAGTTGGGAGCATGAACAAACGTAATTTCCATAGTAAGTTGGTTGTCACAATCCGTAAAAAGCAGGTGGATGTAAGAAACAGAGGCAGAGATAATATTTACGTAAGTCGCCTCATCCCAAAACAAAGCTAAACCGCTTGCCGTGCCAAGCGGTGGAACAAGTGAAGCCATACAAAAAATGGAGCCTCCGTTGGTGACGATGGACAACCTCATCCGGCTGCTTCGTCTCCATCGAAACACCAGAGTTGGGCCTATCTCGAGCTACCAGAGCCCGAAGCTCTCGAACCGTCAGAGGGTTGCCCGGCCCACGACGGTTCCAACACAAAAGCGTCATGGAGTACTTGGTAGCTTATTAGGGCTAGCTACCGGAGCCCGATGAGGGAGTTCCTCCTGCAAAACCGGAGTATCGATCATTCGAGACTCATCAAACAAACTAGGAAAGGTCGAAGCGACATAAGGGGAATATCGCCTAGTCTTTTTGGAGGATGAGCCGACTCGGTGTTTCCCCTTTCGCTTACGAGTTAACCTTGCCACAACCGAAGTAGTCCGGTGGAAAACCCGAGCCTGTTCAGTATATTGCCTTTGAGTGGAGGGCAATTGCATAGGAGAGGCAGCTTCGGGAAGGTGAGAAGTCCCTAAAACAGGTTCTTTTGAAGGTAAGATATAGTGGTCAAAGACAACCATCGCATCAGACGAGGGGGTTTCTGTATGTGTAGATGTTGGCGTGGTTGGGAAGCTAACATCTTGATGTGAAGTGCCACCAAGGGCTGGTAGAAGGGCTAGTGAGGGCTGAGGGCTTAGCGAGGAGGGGGGTGACGACACTGCCGAAAGGCCCGGTGAAGTAGTTCGTGGCTCATTGTAAAAAACCCGCCAAAACGGGCTATACTCAGCAGATTCTACCTTGAGCCAGCTTCCGTAGCTGCTGTTCATGTTGGAATCAAATCGACTCTCATCATAAGGGAAAGTGGGGCAGGCCCTAGCATAGTGTCCGATGAAGCCACATGAATAGCAATAAGTAGGAAGACGTTCATACTTAAAATCAAGCCAGAGTTCTAAACCTTGATAGTTGGCGAGTATTCCTACTTGAAGTTCACTTAGTAGAGATATTTCCACCCTAGCCTTCACTGCTAATGGCGCTGCAGGAGATCTTGAGTCAATTTTCACATGCTGAACATTCCCAACTTGCGCCAAGACTTTTTCAACAATACTAGTAGTGTGCCACCCAAGTGGCAACCCCAAAATATGAATCCGGAAGGCACATCTAGAGAAATCATAGCGCTGTAAGGGAATATGGGGCTCACTACTCTTTAGGATGAGCAAGTAGTTTGCAAACGACCGGGGTCCGGTCGCAAGGATTCTTTCCTTATCTTGCAAGGTAGGAAATGTAAAACTATAGAGATTCCGCCCCTGAGAAATGATTAAAACAGACTCCATGCGCCATGCCTTTTTAATAGCCGTTTGAAATGCCGTGAAATTTACACCGGGGCTATTGAACAGCATGCCCACCAGAGTGGCTTCACAGGTATCTATTGGCTCATTAGATATATTAGCTGTATCCTTACACGCTCATTAATTTACCCAGTTTTTTGCAGAGAGCAACCAAACGAAGAGTAGCATCCTTTGAGTCGTCCATGGAGGAGGGAAATTTTGGCGGAGGTCAAAAGTGTTGATGGAACGGTAAGTGAAGAAAGGAGCACCCAACGCCAGGTAATAAAAAGAGAGGTGTAGAATAAAGTTAAGCGGGGTTAGAGGACGATGACGGGTGGTGAGATGGGTGATTCGAAGAAAAGTCAGAAGCCATGGCTATTGATCGGAAGATGAGTAAGCGGGTGAAGAGAGGGGTGAAGCGGTGGAAAAGTGCAGAAGTTGCTACAACAACAGAGAGAATTCCCTCAGCACAGGGAAAGCGACGGACTTTTTTAAGAGGACTCTATCTTGGTTAACGAGATTACAATTTATCCCGATTTTAATGTAAATTCATTTAAGTTATTTTTTTATTTATATATTTATGTATTTGAATAAATCAATTGCAAAATATTAATTTTAAATATATATTTAATATATAACGTGTCCCCGACGAATCGAAATTTCTTATTTTTGAAAAATTACGTGTCGGAGTGTCGAGCCGTGTCGTGTCCCGTGTCGCGTATCGGTATCGGTACTATCTAGGCCGGGATCAGCTTGCCAAGCGCAGTCTGTACTTGACCTTTCCAACAACAATTTCATGGGAACCATCCCTCAGTGCTTAATGTTGCGGAGACTCAATATGTTGAGTTTTGACCGGTAGTTTTAAGATTATTGCATGAATATTTACAAACGATTCTAGCGCGATAAATCACCGTATTAATCGTCGATTTTCTTAGAAATTTTGTTCATGAAAATTATTTTTTTATCGCACAGTGAGATAGATCTCGTTGAGACGAGAAAAACGATTGGTGATAGTCCTATGGGGAACGACGTACGTGCTGGATGCGTATAGAAAGAAAATTGTTTCGCCGGATGAACAGTGAAGAAATTGGTCCACTGGCTCGGCGTGCAGTGAAAAAGAAAAAAGGAAAGGGGATAGTTGCGTCAGTAGGCGCAAAAGAAGAATGGAGCAGTGCGTGCATAAGGAGCGTGCGTTGCACGCACCAATCCAATTGCAGGCGCGTGCAAGCCATGCGCCATAGATTCTGTGCAGGGTCAGCAGTGTGGGCACGTGCGAGCTGCTGTAGCAGAATATTTTTTTTCCCCAGATTGCATAGTTTTTGGTTCTGCCCTCCCTCACGCAAGAATATTCCTGTTTTGCAACTTGGTGACAATTTTGCGATTTTTTTTTTAAGCACGTAAATTTCCTGTTTTGCATTAAATTAAAAATGCATATAAAAATACGGGTATAATTTGGGATATTATTGCATTTTTTTTAGCTATATTTCCCTACATATATATTTTTTGAAAATACAGAATATTGCTTTCATGTAAATGACCACTCATGATTCGCATATAGCATGTATAAAAATGCTTGTAATTTCAGTTCGAAGAAAACTTGAACAATGGTAGAAGATTATGTTATCTTACATTCTGCGTTTGATTATGATCGATGCATGAATTGCATGTATCATGCTATGCCTATATGATTAAGAGATAAATGATCAATGGATCATGTGTCTTGATTATTTTTTCTAGTGGAAGTTCGTAGGTTGATAGAATTCAATGGAATTCTCACCTAGAACTTGAATTTTGTGCGAATTGAACTAAATCCATGATAGTGAGACAATTATAACACATAAGTTAATTGGGAACGTGGTAAACTTTCGTTTCGGTGTCTTTTGTCCAATTATCATTTATTTAAGTTGCTCTTTGCTTCAAAATTAATTATATTTGTTAATGTGAAAGATGTGCTAGTATTAATTCTGTGCTTATTCTGTCAATATAGAATTGTCATTGACTATGGCTTCTGCATCTAAAACCTGGCTGACATCAATAAGGGTGAAAAAATGAATGGTGACGATTATAATATTTGGCATTGAAAGGTTCAATACATCCTTGAAGAACAAGAGGTTTTGGAAACCCTCAACCACACCATGGTTCAACCTAAGCAAGGAAATTCTGCTCAACACGGAAGAGATCTAGAAGCTTATCAAGCTTGACAAAAGAAAAATAGCATTGCTTGCATCACATTGCTGAGTTGTATGCGGGATGATCTCATGTGTGAGTTTGAAGGACTTGAGAATGCTCAAGATATATGGACTGCTCCGAAAGAAAAGTTTGGGGGCACGTCTGCTACTAAATTAAGGAGGCTCACTATCAAGTTTGACACTTTTCGAAAGCGTCAAAATCAAAATATGAGGCAACACCTTCAGGAGATGTCAAACATGATACGAGAGCTCAAAATAGCAGGTCATATCTTAACCGATGAGCAACAAGTTCAGGCTGTTATTAGGTCTCTTCCCGAAAGTTGGGAGAATATGAAAATCAACATGATGCATAATGAGAATATCACAACTTTTGATGATATAGCGCGTCATTTGGAGTTAGAAGATGAGCGCCTAGAGGTCGCTAAATCTTCTACGCATGCTTATGTTGTTGAAACCGGTTCGCGTAAAGCTTCAAGCTTTAAGCGTAAAAGGAACTATAAGTTCAACAACAAAGGGAAGGAGACCGATCGGACATCCAAAAGAGCCAAAACCGTTGAGGCAAGAAGCGTCGTGGAAAGAAGGACAAGGCCAAAATGATGCGTTACAATTGTGGCAAAATGGGTTATTTCACTCGTGAATGCACCGAGCCAAAGAAGGTAACGGATTACTCCATTACTTTAAGTAATGCTTTTCTTTATAGCACTGTAATGCATGCTGAATCACATCCTATGTGGACTATAGACTCGGGAGCCACAGACCATGTAGCTAGAGACCGAGGAGCATTTGTGAAGTATCGTCGGATAATGCCGGGAAAAAGATGGATATATGTTGGAAATAACTCCAAAATTAAAGCGAAGGGTGTTGGCCCATGTAAATTAAATTTACATGGTGGTTGAACTCTGTTCTCGCATGATGTCCTCTATGCTCCCGATATTCGGCGAAATTTGGTCTTTATAGTTGTTCTTCTAGGCTTAGGCTATGTTTTAAATTTTCATGGTGATTGTGTTGACATTAAGTTTGGAACAACTTATTATGGTTCTGGTTATGTCTTGAATGGTTTTATGATTTTAGACATTGACAATAATATGTATAATGTTAATGTAAATGATTGTTTTTCTTTAATTGCATCTTCTCAAAATGTAAATATTGATGCAAATGTTTGGCATGCTAGACTAGGTCACATTGGGTTAGATAGAATGTAAAGATTAGTTAGAGAAGGCCTTTTAGGGTCACTCGCTAAGATCGATTTACCCACATGTGAACGCTGTCTAGCAAGAAAAACAACTAGAAAATTATTTGGTAAAGGAACTAGTGTTGAATTTCCATTGTAATTAGTATATTCCGATATTTGTGGTCCATTAAATGTGAGGGCAAGGCATAGAGCCTCATATTTCATCACATTTATAGATGACTTCACATGCCTCAATTATGTTTTTTCGATCTCCCATAAGTCAAAAGTATTAGATTGCTTTAGATGATATACGAGTTTAGTAGAGAACCAGTTAGACAAAACAATAAAAACATTAAGAAGCGATCACGGGCGTAAGTATCTATCCGAGCAATTCAAAGCTCTTTGTAATGAAAAGGGTATCAAAAGGCAATTGACTATTCCTTATACCCCACAACAAAATGGAGTAGCTAAGAGAAGAAATAGAATCCTATTAGAAATGGTTAGGTCTATGATAGCACAAACAAATTTCTTGATCTCATTCTAGGGAGATGCATTATTAATCGCTGCATATATACTTAACCGTGTACCTTCTAAGTTGGTCACTTCCACTCTTTATGAATTATGGACTAGTAGAAAATTAGATTTAACCTGACTGCGACCTTAGGGGTGCGGAGGATATGTTCATGACTCTTCCCATAAATATGAAAAATTAAGTCATAGAGGGAAGAAATGTATCTTTATTAGATACTCCGAGCACTCCAAAGGGTATGTGTTCATAGGTGAACAGGCTGATGGAAGTGTGACTGAAATGGAATCACAAGATGTCACGTTCTTAGAGAACGATTTTCCTAGTAGAGGTGAAATCAATAAGAATTTAAGATTATATGAGATGGAAAATTCTAATAACGCACCCACTAATGTTGATGAAGAAAATAATGATTTACCTCAACATACTAGACCTAGTAGGAGTGTTGCATCATCTAGTGAACTGAACTCGCAAGGACTTTAGTTACGTAAAAGTAATCGTACAAGCGTTCCTTGTCGTCATTTTGAGATTGAAGGGGAAGCATTTATGGTTCCTTCACAATACGATGCAGACCCTAATACAATTGAAGAGGCTTTGTCATCTCCCAACAAGGAAGAATGGAAAAATGCTTTGGAAGATGAAATGGAGTCTATGAGAGCAAACCATGTTTGGGACTTGGTTGATCTACCACCCATACGCAAAGCAATTGGAAATAAATGGATTTTCAAGATCAAACGTAGGGTGGATGGATCCATTGAAAAGTATAAGGCTCACCTTGTGGCGAAAGACTATACTCAATAAGAAGGTATAGATTATGAGGAAACTTTTTCACCGGTTGTAAGGTTTGCCTCCATACGCCTTATCCTAGCTATAGTCACAAATTTAGACTTAGAATTACATCAAATGGATCTGAAGACAACATTTCTCAATGGAGAACTAGATGAAGAAATCTATATGAAGCAATTGATAGGTTTTATAGCTAAAGGCCAAGAGCAAAAAGTTTGCAAGCTTCATCGTTCGATATATGGCCTTAAGCAATCATCTAGATAGTGGTACCTTCGTTTTCATCAAGCCATAACTTCTTTTGGGTTTATGATGATTGAAGAAGATCACAGTGTGTATGTCAAACGATCTGAAAATAAAATTGTGATTTTATCACTCTATGTGGATGATATTACGTTAGCTAGGAATGATAAGGGTCTAGTTATTATCATAAAAGAATGGTCGTCCTCCACTTTTGAAATGAAGGACATGGGAGAAGCTGCTCATATTTTGGGAGTTAAGATAGAAAGAGATCATTCATGACACCTTCTTGCTCTATCTCAAGAGTTTTATATCAAAAAGATTCTTGAACGATTCAATATGTAGCATTGTAATCCCATTGATACCCCTATCATGCAAGGCGAACGCCCGAGTTCTGATATATATCCTAAGACTCTAAAAGAAAAGAAAAAATGGAAATTATTCGTTACTCTAGTGCTATCGAGAGTTTAATGTATGTTATGATGTGTACTCGACCCGACATATATCATGCCGTGGGGATAGTGAGTCGCTACCGGTCAAATCCTGGCCAAGAACACTAGAAAGCAATCAAGAGGATCCTAAGATACTTGAAAGGCACAACGGACTATCGACTTTGTTATCAAGGAGTTGATTTACACTTAATTGGTTACTCCGATGCTGATTGGGGAGGAGACTTTGATAAGCGCAAGTCGACATCCGGATATGCGTTCTTGCTTAATAAAGGTGTGATTTCTTGGAGTAGCAAGAAACAAACATGCACAGCTCTATCTACAATGGGGGCTGAATTTATTGCATGCTGTCACAACTCCTCCCTAGTCCTACATGCCTAGGAGGAGGTCTTGGGAAAGCTTTATAAGTCTTGGGGTGCCCTTAGACTTGCAAGACGCGTTTCCTAGGCATTGTATGGGCGACGCTCGGAGGAACAAAACTGTGAGGATCGTGTGTCCAAAGCGGACAATATCTTGCAAAGTGGCACGGTAGAAGCGCGGTGGGCCCAAGCCGTTATAGTTGGTATCTGAGCCGACCTTCAACAGCGTGTGGGGCCACAGCGGGCCCTTGCTGGTGCTAGAGGGCACAACGGGGACGCCGTGCCTTTGAGGGGGGAGTTTGTCACAACTCCTCCCTAGTCCCACATTGCCTAGGAGGAGGTCTTGGGAAGGCTTTATAAGCCTTGAGGTGTCCTTACACTTGCAAGATGCGTTTTTCGGGCGTTGTATGGGCGACGCTCGGAGGAACAAAACCGTGAGGATTGTGTGTCCAAAGTGGACAATATCTTGCAAAGTGACGCAGCGAAAGCACGGTGGGCTCAAGTCGTTACACATGCTCTGCTCCAAGACAAGAAGCAGTATGGCTAAAACGTTTCTTTGAAAATTTAGTCATAATCACCGATGTTCAAAAATTAGTGACAGTTTATTGTGATAGTCAAGCGGCCATTACCTATGTGAAAGATCCCAAGTATCATGGTAGGACAAAGGATATTGACATAAAGAATAACTTCATCGGAGATGTAATAGCACGTAATGAAGTAATCCTACAATATATTTCTATGAACAAGATGGTTGCTGATCCATTCACTAAGGTTGTTCCTAAAGATGTGTTCTTGACACATAAGATGTCTTTAGGGTTGTGTAGAATATAATATGTAATATTGTCGAGGATTGTTATATTATGTATATGTACTATGTATGTACTGTACTTATTATTAAATGAATTGATGTTTTATTCTCAAGTACAACTCATTATAAGACTAGCATAAGCACACATATATTGTTGAAAAGTATGTCACTATGCAATGATTGGCTCACTCCCACGAGCAATCACCTCAAGCGCTGTAATAAGCGAGTTGAGACGAGACAGTATCTACGAAAGATGCTGGAAGAGCAAATTCAGTACATAATATATTTATGTCGCCTTTATTGGAATCAAGATGAGGTCTATGATTTATATATGATGAGACCGAACATGATACTCCCACAATCATGAATGCCTCATGGAAGCCGGATGCGAGTGCTTAATTGAGCGCTATAGAGAGCGAGCCGATATAGCACTCGGGCTACACATACGTACATGAAAAGCATGTGACTATGTTTAGGCTAAGATCCGTGTAGTGGATATATTTGATAAATGACATATACTGTTGTGAAAAGAGAAATCCACTATAGCATGTAATTGATACTACATGTGCTTTATTCGACCAATAAAGAAGATGAGTATAATTATCCCTACTTACTCATCGTGTGAGTCCTTGAGGTAATTCATGAATTGATTACCTCAATTTGTACCCTATGTTACTTCTGATTATGTGCTCAAAGTAACGGATTAATGTTGCTACTTTAGCATGTTACCGGCAGTTATGAAAATTAATACGGTTTTATGGGATGTGTCTAGGAAAGCAGATTGTTCGAAATGGAGAGAGACATGAGTGTGAAGGAAGAGTATTGTTGTTTTTCAACTATCACATGTATTTATCGGTCGACTAATTATATCGCTTATTGTGTGTGCGGATATAATTGCAAATACATGGTGGATTAAAGAATGTCAAGTATAGCCTTTAAGGGTTAGGTATACTTAGACCGATGTAACAAAAATATGCCCGGGCTATTGTGAGACGTCATTTTTTTTTTTTTTGAGGTTGTAGCTGTTACGTATTCCTAACGGGTGCGTAATCGAGCTCCCAAGTGCAGTGTACTCATTGGTCACATGACGTATTTGCAAGTATGAATTGATTCCAAAGTAGACGATGTTAATTGCCTTATATTCTTAATAGAGTATTATCAAGCCCTTCATGTCCGAGTGGGAGATGTAATAATACGTCCATGAAGATATATATTTGATACGTCCATTAAAGGGTGCATTTGAGAGGACCCCACGAACATGTGCTTTTTCAAAATGTTGCCTTCTTATCTTCCTATAGGTAAGATGTGAAGGAGCACGAAGATAGAAGATGAGAAAACTAACGTTAGATTAGAAAACCAAAAGAGACGAACGTACATTTTTCTCTCCTTCCCTCTCTCTCTCTCTCAAGAACCATAAAACAAACGAAAGGCAATTCATCGTTACTTTGAAAATCGACCTGCATTGATATTGTGAAACATCGATAGAGGTTAGTAGAATTTCTCGATATTAAAATTTCAACACCTCTATATAATCTCAATCTCAATTTCAATCTTAATATCCATCTCTTCACTCCACCGCTCGCGCCTTTTACGAGTCCCCGCATCTCAAGACGATGCCGTTGAGATCGGAGAGCGGAATTACCTACATGAACGACACTCCCCTTGCTTTGTTATCATCGTCGTCCATAATTGTGGAATGGAAAAAGAAGAATAAGAATAAGAAGAAGAAGTTAACTCTGATTAGTTTTGACTTAAAGAGATTGCTGGAAATTGACTTATCTAATACATAAAGAAAAGCCTGAAAAAAAATACATAAATAAAAGGGCTACTTAATTCATTCTCTAGAAAAAAAAACAATTGATGGTAGTCGGAATCTTTTCAACTATACAGTTAGTACTTATCAATTATGGAGGCGATTCTATGTTTGGAAAGAAACTACATATAGGCTCTGTTTATTTCACGAAGAATGCAAAAATTTTGAAAAATATTTTTCGGGAAATCATTTTGTAGAAAAATAACCATATTTTCTTGTGTTTGGTTGAAACCTAAAAATCAAACAGAAGATAATGTCCAATGTTTGGAAAGGAAATAATTTTCCCTAATTTAAAAACACATTTTCTATCAGCCGAATTTTTTTTTTCTTTGATTGTTCATTTCTCATGCCCCAAACGCAGGACAATGAGGAAAATATTTTTCTGAAAGATGTTTTTTGCAAGACAAACGAAGCGTTAGTGATCGCCAAACCTATCAATGTCTCACATTGAAGTTCATACATGCCACCATGCTTGATTGCTTTCATTATTACCAGAGCACCTCGAACAACCTTCAGAACTCCACCTTGTGAAGAATATCTGCATCCAACTGAATCTAGGGCACCCAAGGAAATTAAGTTCTTTTTCAATTCTGGAACGTGTCTTACTCCGGTCAATATCCTCACAATACCATCATACATCCTAATTTTAACATCACCAACTCCCACAACATCGTATTCAACGTTGTACCCCAATTGTACTTTATTGCTATCCGTGCACTAATAAGTAGCAAACCAGTTCCTGTTTGGTGTAGCATAAAAAAGAATAACCTGAATCCATAATCCATCTGTCAAATGATGAATTCTCATTGACAGACAAGACCCTATCGACACCATCAGAATTATCAGCTATAGCTGCAATATCATCTGCAGATTCAACTCTAATTCCCTTGCCTGTTTCATTTTTCAACTTAAAACAATTCCTTCTAAGATGCCATCTCTTGCCATAATTCCAACAAACAGCATCACTAGTCCTAGATCGACTACGTCTATTCGAGTTCATACTACTTTTGTTACCACGAATATCGGTTCTTCTTCTATTTTCACATACTAAAGCAGTAGATACATATTCGTCAGATTCTCTTCTACGGTTGTCCTCACTTAAAATCAAATCTCAAATACCATCAAACGTCAAACTTGTTGACCCGGAGGAATTACTAACAGTAGTAACGGTAGTATTCCAACTATTAGGTAATGAGGATAATAGAATCAAAGCACATACCTCATCTTCATAGTCAATATCAACTAAACTCAATTGACTAACAATCACATTTAATTCATTCATGTGGTTAGCAACAGACACACCTTCGCTCATCTTCAAATTAAATAAACGTCGCATCAAATAGACTTTGTTGATCATAGAGGGCTTCTCGTACATATCCGACATGGCTTTCATCAAACCCGTAGTGGTCTTCTCTTTGACGATATTAAACGCAACGTTACGAGCCAGCGTCGGCCGAATAACACCCGGCGCTCGTTTATCCAGCAATTCCCAATCGCCTTGCTTCCTCGTCTCTGGTTTCTCCCCAAACAAGGACAAGTGCAACTTCATCCGGTATAAATAGTCTTCAATCCGTATCTTCCAGAAACTAAAGTTCTTCCCCTCAAATTTGTCGATTTTCACTTTTACTTATTCTATCGCCATCGATTTGCGTCAACTCGATAAGCCTAGCTCTGATACCAATTATTGCGCAGAACGGGTGATTGAATGATAAAATAGACAGAACAAGAAAATAAATCGGACACCGGATATATATGGTTCAATCGTAGAGACCTACATCTACGGGAAGAGCAGCAACGAATTCCACTATAGATCAAGTGATATACGGAGATTACAGACCAAACTCGAGTAACTCAAACACTCTCGGTGTTTCCCAGCCCAATTACATCCAATAACGTATACAGTGTTTAGCCTCCAATTCCTAGTAAAATAATTTCTCAATCTCGCAAATGAATTAAAATATAAATTCTTACCGCAAGAATTTCTCGACTAGGACACAAAGTTATTCAAATAATTCCACGGACAGAATCCACGACGAAGTTAACCCACTGCCAGCACTCGTCGCCAGCGCTTCTTGAAGACTTCACGTTTTTTTTCTCGTGTCTCCCTTCAAATCACAAGTACATATTATAATATATATGTACCGAGATTGACTTCTGCAAGGATCCGTATCTTCCTTTTCTTCTTATCTTTTATTGACCATGTCAAACTTCAAAGAAAACAAAGTCCGCTTGGACTTTCCAATTGAAAGCCAAGATCAAAACCGTATATCAAAGTGCATCCAATAAAAAATTCCTTAGCTGAATCCAATTACACTTTCCTTTTATGTTTATTTTCTGCGTGGACTCCAATTTCAAATAGGAATTATCCAATTCAAAATATTCAGATTTTGACTCCCGGTTCAAATTCGAGATATATTATAACAGGATAACTACCGTAAAGGAAGGATACTGCAGCTCGTATTTGTTGGCTTCTTCGAGAGCCGTAGTTATCCGCGAACGTTTAGAAGTGAAGGTACAAGAAGCCAGCATGGCAGGGCACACCTTATGTTTGGAACTTTCCATCCGCTCCGAATCGATCAGGCAGAGAATGCAAGAAAAAAACGAGACAAAGCACATGCATTACTAATAGGCTGAGATTCACACACCATTTTCATCATGTGCTAAAAGCTTCGGTTCTTGATCGGTTTGGAAGCCTTTCGATTTGGAACCTAGTCCGAGATTACAGTGATCATTAACATCTCCCATTTTAGGCGGGACAAATTTGACGGTGTTGAGGTTCGATTTCTTGCCGTCATTAGCATTCATTAGCGAATAATCTATCTCCATTGTGGTTTTGTCAAATATGAGCACATGAAAATCCAAGTCCCCGACGTACTTGAAGACTAAGAAGTGGCCCTCACAAATTGAGTAATGCTCCGCAAATTCCTTCCATCCCTTTGATAACCAATCCATGTCATCCCATTTTTCCAATTCCACACTCCAACTTCCACCGTTCGGAACCCTCAAACGCACCGTTTCGGGAAGATACTTGCCATACTTTCTCATAAACATCTTCGGAATACCCTAGTTTCTCATAAACAAGCGGTGCCGGATCTGTTTTAACACGAATTGACTCGAAAGAAAAGGCTAGCGCGTAGAACGCGTCGGCCTTCCAAGCCTTGGTAAATGCAAAAGAATGTTTAAACAAAAGAACTTACAAGCCTTCTAGTGTGAAGTGCGTGAGAGGGTATGATCTTGAAGAAATTAGGTGTCTCTGGTGCAAAACTTCGCCGGTGCTGTTCATCTTCTCTTTGGACGCGAGAAGTCATCCCTCGAGCACAAGTTGTGTAACAATCTAAATATAGCATAGTTCTGTGGGGGCTTTATGTGAGCCAATTTAATAAGATGAAGCATTTATTTGAAGAAGACATTCGTTCCTGGGATTGCAGGACAACTACCTCTGGGAAGCTGTTCATGTTCTGTAATACGAGTGGCAACAACCAGATTAGCTCATCATTACGACGAAGAAAAGTCAATGATATGTAGAAAGCTCGTTAAGAAGAACGCATGGGGAATCGAAGGCATCAAAAGTGGGACGACGTGTGAGTTGATCGAAATTAGACCAAGAATAACTAATTGACTTCGATGGGGACTAAGTGGGCTAGCTTACTCACCATTGAGATTCCGACGACTTGTTCAATTCCTTTTATTAGATCCTTCGAGAATATGGATGAATCAATATGAATCGACAAAGGTTATAAAGGAGGCAGGAACGTAAATGACAAGAAACTTAAAGATACGGAGATTAGACGCAATCGTGGCTAGCCATGTAAATGCAAGGAAAGATAAATCATAGCAAAGTAAAGATAAATAAAATTATAAAAAGACGTTGAGTTCTATAATTGATTGAGAGAAGTTTACAAGAAATGTATAGGTTTTTGTAACTATTTACAGATGGTTACATATAATGGTTAAAGACATCGTTTAATGAATTCGAAGGACTAAATAACTCGCTAATCCTATTTGGGGTTACAAGAAATCATCCTATAATTTCCTACTATTAAGCAACAAAATGCGTATAAATGTTTTTGTCATTGGTGTATTAAATGCTCATATTGAACCTCGATCTACCTATATTGACGAGCCTAAAAGCATTGTTGTGTCCCTGCTTTCTTAAGATGGGTGGCCCATCGAGAATATCAGGTCTAGCTCATGACGAATTAGTAGGTAGATTATTCGAGATCACTCTTTTCGTCATATTAATAGAGCCATGCTCGGAATTGTCCATCAGATTCTAATATTTAGCAGAGTAAAGTAGATAGGGAATTAGAAAAATTGCCATATTTGTAAATGACTGTAGATCTAGATTTAAGTCAAGTAGTCAGTTTTTTAAGAAGAATTTAGATTCAAACTTGAGCCCCGGAAATTGAGACTTTGAACACTACTACATTGTCTCCATCAACGGCGGCAAATGCTCGCCGACCAGCAGAGGAAAGCACCACATGCTCGTTTGGATAGCTCCTTATCTTTACCGGCCACGATCTTTCTAAATCTCTAAGAGGTCGCAACTTGTTTGTTTTCCCGAATATGTATCTTGATGAACCCGCAAACAGTACTCTACCCCATGCATATTCTCAGGCAGCCGTAATGAATTTGAGTGATTGTTTCGGAGATTGTATAGAGTTTGTAGGACAACCAGAGGCAGCTGAGGACTAGAGCATAGCATGAAATTATCATCTTAAGGAGATGAGATCCAATTAGTATAAAGAATCACTCCATCATCGAACTTTTCTAGACAACAGAGTTGGTGGAGGACCATTCTTTCTTTCCTTTCCTAAGACCACCTCAAGGGTAAAAGAAATTACTTTAAGAAATATTCTCAAATCTACGTTCTGTTATTGATCAACTCTACATATTGGTATGAGGTAAGGATTGCTTATCACCTTTTATTTTATCGATCCCATGCTGTGGACGAGTTCGATTTATACTTTGTCGAATAAAGACAGCAAACATGCGGAGAGATCGGAATTTTGGAAAATGCAATTTCCCTGACTAATTTTCACTAGTCTCTAAAAAACCTCAAGAAATTTTATCACCATTCGATCACTTGAAGCAAAAAGGTTTGCTTTCTTTGATCTGATTCACTAAACAAAACATAGCAGACCATAAATTTTTTTGTAGGCATACCAAAGTTTACGCCTAATTCTTAACATTCCTTCTGAAAAGGGAGACTTTGAGTTCAATAGCATCAATTCTAAAAAGCTTGAACATGCGGACATCTCCTTTCTTTAGAGAAGTTCCCGAGCCACGTTGTGTGTAGTGCAGGAGCTTCAGTGGTCATGAGCCGTCCGAACATTTAAGTCGCGGCTTGCATGCTTCCATCGATGCGCCCCTTAAGAAAACAGTGTGGCACAGTCTGCGGGGTTCGATTTTTTATCAGCAAATGACCTATGAGTAAGAACACAAAAGGTATGATACTTAACACAAGTTAACCAGACCAAATTCTGCACGAGTACTATTATCTCAGGATCTCTTCTTACCACGTTTTGCTTCATTTCTTTCTAACATTCATTTCCAAGAATACTTCAAAAATCAAGATCTCTATGGACTGCGGACAAGAAACAATTCGAAGTGTCTTGCTCTCCAGAGGGCCGTTTCTTAAGTACATGAACCTCTGAGAAAGCAAAACAGAATAACAATAAATACAAATTGATGAAAAACAAAAAGTTCAAATTATCCCCATCTGTTAATTTCCAATCAAAAACTCAACTCTAAGTTTTGAGAAAAACCTCATGTATTGAAAGAGGATATGGTGTAATAAAAGCACATTCCACAGTCACAGTGAATGCAGTCCGAAGCTTCTCTTCATTCTGCCTCTGATTCACCATCAAAGGAAGTTGCAAGCGCTCCAAATCTTCCTCTTTCATGATCACACAAACAATCCCAGCGCCATGCTTCACAATAAATGCCATAGCCTCAGGTGTTGCGATTTCTGCTGCCATTATAAGATCACCCTCATTCTCCCTGTCCTCATCGTCTACCGCCACTACAATCTGGAATTCAGTTCCAACCATGACATAGACATTTATGGATGAACAATTAAAATGCACTCGACGATGTGATACAAAAAGCATACCAACCTTTCGTTGGCGGATGTCCTCAATTGCTTCTGGAACAGATGCAAAGCCTGTCGTGGGTTGGTCCAAGTCAAATTCATCATCTTCAATGAGGAAAGAAGTGCTTATAGGTGCAGTATCAGCTGCAAGCGCTCCAAACACTACTGCATCAGGCTGCAATTGAATGCCAACTGATTCCTCACCAATCAGAGTCTCGCTCACCGCAAAATCACCAAGATAAGACAAAGTTTCACCTCCGTCAGGTATCACTGCAGCTTTTGCTGCAACAACACCCCTCCCACTGGAAGATAATTTACCACCCAATGAAACCGCGGTTATATCAGATGGAAAACCAATTTGCGAAGAATGGTTTGCCTGGAGCAGCAAATTGGATGATTTCGAGTTCCTGGAAACTCTGCATGAAAAATGGCCACTCAGATTTTAACCATGAGGATTAGTTTCGACAAAAACATCAATCTCGGTACATCCTCAAAGCTACTTAAACTCGGCGCAGCATCCACTCTCTAAAAGTCAGAACTCTAAATGAAGGAACCAAATGTCAATCATTTCAAACAACTAGTTAGGAGCATTCGATGCCTGGAGAAGCACCCAATATAGATGCCCACCAGAGATCTCCCAACTTATTATATGAGTGCTGATGTACAAATCAGTCGTGGAATTAACAAGGAAAAAGGCAGGAAGATTTGCAGAGTGAACACAGGCCATCAACTTCACCAATCACTTCAAAAAGCACATCATGCTTTGTTTACTTATGGACAAAGCCAAATCTCCAATTTCCAGACAATGTTCTTTTGAAAGACAAAGACCAACTCATCCCTTGTGTGACAAGTAAAAAAAAAGCCTTTTTATCAAGTCAAGCAGAGGAAGATGACAAAATTAAGTCAGCTTAGTGGTTTCGATTGTGCACTCACTTCTAAGCTCCCAAAGATGGCTAACCACAAAGCTAGTGACAAACAGAAAATCTCGTCCACCATTCCCGAGTTCACTTCGAATTCTAATGAATTGAGAAACTGATAAGAAAATATTGGATTTGCCCAATTTGAGAATCTACTGCAAACAGACAAATAGAACCTAGGAACGCCACCAACCCATCACCCAACTCACAAAACCTTCAAAAGCAACAGACCAAACACAAGTTCGAAGCCAAAGTGAACACCAAAAGCACCAGAGACACTCGGCCACAATTAGCCACGACAACTACCATGAAAGGATAATAAGATGCTATTCAAGATGCTATTCATTGGTTTCTCACGCAAGATTTGAGTAGGCATGATGATTGAGCTATAAATTTTGATTGAACTATCGTGTCCCTGGATTTCATGGAAACACGTTGATTGAACATGAACGACGATCAGATAATGTCAACCCTGAATGTACAGTGTTGTAAATCAAGAACTTAAGAGGACTTCTTATGCAGCAAGGGATCATATACCGAGTGAGCATATCCGCATAGAGCTCGTACTGAGCAATCATCCCGAGGCCCCACTTGTCTTTCAGCTGCCTACAGAGGTTCAAATCCATGTCTTAGACCACCGATCCATCTCTGTAGGGGCGCGTGCACGGAGGATCTGGAGCTGAAAAGTGACTGGATCCATAAAAGTGCCTGAAATCAGCTTGCTGTCGCTTCCCGTCGCCTGATGTGAACAGATTGGAAAATGATTCTGTTCCTACCCGATCAATGAACTGTTGGCAACGGCAGCGATCCCTCTCAAGGATAGGATTGACAATGAACATGTTCTCATGCTGCCGCTTCTCTCCTGTGCAAAAGGCAAATGGCATCATCCACGCTTCCTAGATTGTAGATTAGTTCAGTAGTTGAATTTCAGTCTTTCAAGTACAAAAGGAGAAACCAAAAAATGTACAGCTCAAGCTTCATGACGTGACTAACATGCAAGCATAAGATGTTCACTCCTGAAGCACCGGCAGCATCTTTCATTCTCTTGTGATCCAGAAAGGAAGCAGTTGTGGGAAGAACCATAGAGTTTTGAAAAAGCCCAACTCTGACAACTCGTGGTTCTCTTAATTACTCCTTGTCTACCATAAAGCGAAATGCCTGAAAGAAAATCAGAATAAATTGATCAATTCCACAAAACTGGTCAGAATGAATAAAAATCAAAGGATCCTGCCAAGAACTGCAGTAATGTTTTTCAATAAGAGCAAACAACTACAAAATAGCGACTGCCACAAAGAATATGTAAGAGTATTTCTTAGCTTCAACGATAGCAAGTTTAATCAACTAGAATGGTTTGACGACATCAAACTTTGCACATTACTCTATCAGTTGGCTCACCAACTCCACAGAATCCCAACATGGCACAAGACTATGCTAGTCAGACTTTCTCACACCTTCCATCTCATAGAAAAACTCAGAACCAAGAATCTATGCTAAAACAGATTTCAGAATAGCTCATTTACCGGACTATGCTCTTCAAGACCTCCCTAGTGATAAGTTCTCAATATTGCCAAAGGACATCTGGACCAGATCTTTGAAATTCATTGCTTTTAAACAAATATTTCCCTAGTTAGGACCATATGTATGAATCTCAGTGACATAATATTAGTCGGTCCACGCTCTTTTATCTATCAAAGGCATGAAAGATTACCGAGTTATAAATAGAAGCTCCCTATGCCCCTTTGCAGAGAGAACAAGGAGCACACATCGGAAGGTCTTTGCTCATGTCCCTCAGAGAACTTCCAAACAATTGTTAGCCTGAACTTTCATTTGCAGGCCTGAGCAATGCTGGAGGAACTTGCTTCAAAGGCTATTGAGGTGACATTACATTAAGGCAATCATAAATTGAGTGTTTGTTGGGTGGAGTTAAGCAACTTTGTGGTCCACGGTTGCCAAAAGGAACATAAGGCATTGAAACTGATTGCCCTAGAGAAAAGTACGCCAAAAAGCTTTTCCAGTCCTTTCAGGATGTTCAGTCATGTCACCGACGACAAGCAAGTATTTCTTATGCACACGCTCAGATTCGCCATATGCTCCAAGCAGGAATGTGCTGAGAAGACAAGTGTCATACCATTAAGAAAACTATTTTACATGAGGAACCTATTTGATTTATAGCGAGTCTTTATCAAACTCCAACCAAATGGTATTGAAGCACATGAAACAGTGCAGACTAGTGTGACCAGGACTCTTAGCAACAACCTTTAAATCAACACATCCAGTAAGCACCACAAAAACAAAAACAGTAGGATCACCTGTATGTCAAAGTTACATTCAGATGAGAGAGCTTTGGCAGAATCTGCCAGAGGATCAACTTGAAGAGTCCTTACACAATTCAATCCAATATGTAAACGACTGACTTCCTGAAATCAATATCATAAAGATTTGACAAAAAAGTAAGATTGTATCACAACGGAATGACATGCTTTGAGATTTTGACATTTTAGGAAGAAGGCACCGATTGCTCAGTCATTTCAGTTGTCTCAACAAATATTTTCATGGGCGGTTGATCCGTGTCAATTCAAAATTCATTCGGAATAGAAATTACTCGATCAACTTCAACTTTCTATACTAAGACTTTTAAGCTCTTTAACCTTACTTTTTGTAATTCTTTTTGTGTTCAGTCGTACGATTCGGGAGGCCACAACCATTCTGATCGTGAAAACTAACGGAATAATACCACTAGAATTCCTAAGATCCACCTTTCTGACGGAAGTCCAGCTCTTATTTAACTCGACTAGTAAATGGTATGTCTACATATGCAGACCCGCAAGATGCAGAGTAGATACAAACATTCTGCTAGATTGACTAATGACATCAATATTCATGTAAACAGCAAAGCCTAAGTTTAATTGGAAAATGCGAGCAGAGAGACGAGACAAATCGAGCAGAACAGAATCGTACAATCTGACCACATCATTTGCGTATTTCATCCCAAGATTTTACTACAGCAATCCTTCTCCATGAAGCCTTTCCTTTCCTGATCAGCACCAATTCGAAATCTGTAGATGCTAGCACCATCAAGCTTACAGAAAAGCACCAGTGCCAGAACATCTTCCCCAAAACGAAACTATGTCGTTTCTAATCCCGTGGATTTCACGGAATCAACTTCGTTTCCTTAATAAGCTCAGGTGAAAATCCAATCGAAGAATAACACTCGAGAAATACACGCCGAGTCAATCGGATCAACAGCGACAATGATTCAAATCGACTGGATACTGCTCCGCGAGCCAATATCGATCGAGCGACACTGAGGAGAGAGATGCAATTGAGAAGGAAAAACCTGAAAGACTTGGGGGTTGAGATCGTGGCGGAGGAGGCGATGGAGCGACTCGTATCCGCAAACAGAGTAGTCCCGAGCTGCCGCGGCCTCTTCTGTAGCTTGTCCGTTCTGCGTCGTCTCCAGGGGAGAGCTGGAGAGGCGTGCGTCGGTTAAATTTGAAGAGAGAGAGAGAGAGAGAGAGAGAGAGAGAGAGAGAGCGTGTGCTTTAAGAACATGAACATGAACATTAAGAAATTCAGAATCTTATGATGCAGAAGCAAAGAGAAAAACCAAAGGATGAGAATGGCTGCATTAATTGGGCCTTACTTATTCCGTGCGCGTTTGGTTGTTTATGTCGAAAACCTTTGTACGGCTGCATTGAGATCACCCTCCGACTCCCATTCCCACCAGTTCCATGGGAACGGGCCGTACTGGTGTCTGAAAAGTGACGCATAACGTAGTGTCGGTGTGCATAGCTTACCCTTAGAAAAGATATTCATTTTGGGGCACTCTTCCACTTCAATCCACGACAAGGATGGAAACCTCAAGACGCAACTTGTGGTGGAGGAGAAGCATTCTAGGCCCGGCAGATTTTGGAGTTTCAATATACCAAGATTCCTAAAAGAAATTACTTGTCTTTCTTCATTTTCATCTTTTGCCACTACTTCTTTCATTCTTTCACATCCTATTATAGTCATCTTCTCGAGATGCACCAAACTTGCTATCGTTGAAGTTGTCCCTAGATGTACCAATCCGGAGGAATTCTTCACCACTAGCTCCGTCAAATTCTTAAAGGATATCTCATTTGGAAATAATGTTGTCAAACTAGGACATTCCCGAACCTCAAGTTTGTCAATATTCCGAAGAATTTTGGACACTAAACAATCTTTCCTCCATACATGCTTTATGTTGTGTAGCTTGCTTAACTTGAGTTCTCTTAATTGTTCAAGCACCAAACTTTTTCCCTCATCAACAAGCCCTTCATCAGGGAATAATTCTTCAAAAGCACTACAAAAGAACTCAAGGCTTTGTAGGTTCCTAAATCTTTGTAAGAGGGATATGGGAGGAAAGGTGGCATTTTCATCATGAAAACATGCCAATGTTAGTGCTTTTGGCTTGCCAAAGATGTCCTCAGAAAATTTTCCATTATGTATCATCTGCATATCCTTATCGACCAATGAAAGTCTCTCTAAAGTGAAAATGCCCCGCAAAATTACCAATACAATGAGAGAAGTAAATTCAACAAGGTTTAACAGTAAATCATGTGTTGTAAAATGCAATCCTAAGTCACGGGATGCACTCATAGTCTTACTAAAACAAACGGGATTCCTTGCGTTGTCTAAAAACTATAAGTAAGGGGGCTGCGAGTTTTCCTTAGTATGCAGTGGACATGGAACATAACGGGGTGAATTAAAGAATAAAGAAGAATACGGTGAATTAGGGTTCCAATGCTTTTATTTCTGAAATGAAATTAGAGTATGTTTTTTAAAGATTGTACAAAATAAAAAAGAGAAGAAAAGTTCAATGGTGAGAAACGTGAGAACAATGGAGAGGACCATGTGTCAAGTTCTCATTGACCTTCCCAAGGACATTATATTTAATTAGATTAGTCAAGGAATATCTTATGTTCTAAAAAAATCTGCAATTATTTTGTAATTTTAGATAATGGAATATCTTATAAGTGTTCCCAAACGAAAAGTATAGTTATGATATTAGAAGTGTTTGGTATTATCGATAAACCGATAGACAAGGGATATCATGTTAGTATCACGATATGATTAATATGCAGTGAACATAAGATTAGTAAGTGCTTTAAAGAACAAAGTAGAAGCGAGGGAGAATAGTTGAAGTCATACCCTCTCAAATGAAGAACGTGTTTCTTGGTGCGAAATGTCCCGATGATCCTTTTTCCGAGGCCACTTGTTCATGGTTGCCACAAAAGGAAACATGTTTAGTTTGTCACAATGTGTCACTTGAAATTTCTTCAAGAATGGCCAATTCAAAGTAGACAAGTTAGGGCAGAAACGCTTGAGTTGTGGCATATCATGGAACACCGGAGAGAGGTTAATTGCGGGGAAAAGTGCTTGACCAGTAGTGAAGTGTGGAGTGTTATCCCCACTTGCGACTATTTCCTTGATGGCACAAAACTCCACTCGAATTTTCTCCAATCGGTTTAGACTTGTAGCCACCCAATGCGGAAACAGATTTTCAAGGCTCTTACAATTCTCAACCTTCACTTTCTCGTAAATGTTCAAAAGTGAGAGTATCTCGAGGACAATCCGTCCATATTTTGCTTAAATTTTCCATGTGAGAGAGAAACATCGACTCAAGCTTAGGAAATTGTACGCCATATTTGGAAAAATGACACCATAAATTTGATGCCATTGAATTATGAACTTACTGTCCTCCGACAAACCACAACATTAGAACTTGTTAGTGACACGATCAAGGAGGGGTTGCTTGATGCTTTCATTTTACGACCTGTACCACCCGTTAATACTCATGCACAAAAAAGATAGGAGAACATTTCACTGAATTACGATCCAAAGAACAAAATGACGACCTCAAATAACACATGAATACTTTTGCAATTTTCTTAAAAATTTCGCGTGACAAGAAATTTGTAGGCGGGTTTCTCACACTAACGAGGATCCTTGGGAAAATGCAACTAGTCTTCGTGAACAAATAAAACATTTTATGCAAAAATAGATTCCAATACAAAAATAAAAAATAAAAATGAAACGATTGTATGAGCTGCTATGAATTGTTCACTTAAGAGCCCGTATGGAATTTTCATTTTGGTCGTGAATTACGTTATTGCAACTTGTCCCTACCAAGAAATCGGGTGACTAGTTCCATGCTTCTTTATTTTTTATTTCAGTGATTGGGAAGATTTCAGTTTATCCAATTTGTGAATGGGTTTAAAATTATGAAGTTTTAGTTGGTGGTGACACCTATCTACAATTTAAGTTTAATCAATTTGCAATGGGTAACCAATTTCTTATCCTTGATAGATGACATTGTGTGGCGTGTGGAGTATTTCGGAGGCAAAAACAAGTGAAAGAAAAAAAGCGGATGTCGCATTGCAACTTCCATTGTGCTTCCATGTGACAAGATGTTTAATTTTGAACATCAAAAGCATTGGATAAAGAAAAAGAAGACCGACCTCCGGAGTAAAAAGTGAAGGAGTGCGGTGGTCTATCTCCATCAAAGGTCGCCAAGTTAAACTTCTCATCTTGGGACAGTAAGCAATGGTCAAGTCTTCTAAACTAGGGCATTCCAGCCGATGATTCTTCCCCGAGATAAAACTAGTCATATTGGGTAAGCATTCCAGCTTCATCAAACAAAGACGCGGGAATGTAATCTTCTCCACTGCGCTTCCTTGCCCTTCTTCCTCTGCGATCACTCCTTCCATTTGACCACACTCCTTTATTTCCATCACCCATAGATTGGCAACACACCGAGCCATCGATGGAGTGAAAGCATGTCTCAAGTTGCTGCATTTATAAAGGGTAAGACTAAATATCATATCGAAGCGCAGCGTCCCTTGAAGGTGGTTGTTCCATAGTCGCCACAACTTTGGTAGATTGACCAAGTCTAGAAATTGTAAACTAGGTAGCACCCGAGTGCTTCGCACGCCCTCTAGCCCTTCGAGATTGAATACTTCTTCTAGCGACTTGCAATCGCACACTTGCAGTCTTTGCACTTCGTTTAAAACAGGTATCAATCCGAATGGAATAGCGTTAGTAAATGATGGACATTTATCCACTACGAGTGACTCTAATTGCCAAGAGGGCTTGATGGGAATAAGTTCGCCGTGCCATTTTTCAATTAGCTCGGGAAACTCGGGCAGGTTGCATAAACTTTACTCCGGCAATCGTAGCCTGTTAGAAAAAGCATCATTAAATGTAAACTTCTAGTTAGCAAAACGCAACAAGACCATCTAATTGAACAGAATTTGATAATCGATGCATACCATTTCTTTAAACATATTTTGGATGGTGATGTTGAGGTTTTCCTCCCAAAACCACGCTTCTGTTGAGACTTGTACTCTCTCCAACTTTGGAGTATTTATTGGTCCCTCGGGAGAAGAACTTCATGCTGGGACATCCACTCACAATGACATCTTCCACGAGTGGAAACATTAAAGCGTATTTACTTGAGCTGAAACATCTCAACCCCATCAACCCATCAAGCTCCATATACTTCAATTGATTGAAAACCACCACAAGCCCCTCCTCACCTCCATCGTCACAAATGACTTCTGTCAACATTTTGCATTTACTTATCCTCAATTTCGTGAGTTCCACCAAATTGCCAGCTATTGTTGGTGTGAACATCTTTGATAACCCATCACAAAATGACACATCTAGAGTCTTGAGATGTTGAAAAAATCTGGAAAATGGTGGTATTGCTTTTAGGTCGTGCCTTGGGCCTTCTTTGGCTTCCACAATGTCGCTTAGCTCTTCTATATCAGAATTGCGTACAACCAGCTCTTGCAAGTTGGTTAAACTCCGAACAAGACGACATGTGGATATTGCAGATTCCTTCGAGAAATGATGAAGCTCGAGAACTCTAACCTTGCAAAAGGATTCTCCATCATGAGAATGCCCATGCCATATCTCCATCCCTCCATATAAATCCAATTTTAACTCTTGTAGATTTGAGAATGCGCCCTGAGAAATTAGTCAAATCAGAATCTAAAACCAGCTTAGTTAAAAGAGTGTTCGTGTAAGTCCTGCATTTTAAGATGTTGAGTCTCATGCAATTCAACGGAAGGAAATGCACCCCAAGCAGTAGACATTATCACTGATCCGTTATATTTGACTTGTTGTACTCACGTTTGCACTCAAGCAAATCCCTACATTCCCGTTTGCAGTCAATTATAATCACAATGGCACAAATTGCAGAGATTTCTCTCAACAAAAATGTCACATCTTGGGTCGTACCTTTTCTATCAAGAAGAGAGGTTGTTCATGAAGTGGCATCTCATTCTCAGGTTGCGAAGCAAGTATCTCCACTTTGTTACAGCCATCCACCTTCAAGATCTTCAATGCTGGCCAACGTAAAGCATGTGTCCCTGTGTAGACGCACTTCAACTCTGGTAGACGCTTAAGCTCGAGGGAGGCTAACTTAGGGAACACATCCCTAGGATCTAGTCCGTCCTTCTCGATGAGTTCCACAATGCCACCACATTCATCGATCTTCAACTCCTCAAGTTGCGTTAGATCCCTAGCTATTGAGGCTGGAAACAGAGAGGTGAGGCTCTCGCATTCGGAAACGGTAACGGAACGGAGACACTGGAATTGGACTTGACTGTGAAGTTCCTTGTCCCATACATGCTTTAGCTTTGATAATCCCTCTAACTCCAACTTTTTTAACGGGAAACAAGCAATGGGATGTCCATCTAGAGGACTCAATGGCTGCAGTTTGAAAACAACTTCAAGCGAACCACATGATTCTACCTCCAAACTTTCCAAGCTCTTGAGCCGTCCAAGAATGTAAGAAGGAACAATGTTCACTAGCTTGTTGCATCCATAAATGCTGAGTGACTTTAGTTTGCGGAAAGACTCCCTAGCAACTTGATTGTCCCATATTATATCAATACTATTCATACACCAGATGCGTAATGTCTCCAAGCTAGGAAACGCAACCTGTGGTATCGCTCAAGAAATTAGTGATTATGTTAGTTTGAAAAGTTCATGAATACAAATGGAAGAAGCGGTGGTCCTAACAATCTTGGTCTATCCATTGTGGCCGCATCCTCATCTTGCAAAGGACGTACCAAAGCTTTTCTATTTATGTTTTGACATATTATTTGTCTTTCCACATTTTTTAAGGACAGTTCAAAAGGCAACACGAAATATTTGGAAAAAAAAAAGGACGATATTCCTCAAATTTGATTGATTTGTCCATATTAGCAAATTTCCTTTTTCATTTTACTAAAAGCATTTTCAATGTCTCATTTTGGGCTAGTCTAACTTCAAAATTAGTGTATTATTCCCCATACCGTGTTTGTTAGCCCGTTAGGTTTCTATTAATTTTACCTATTCACTCAAATTAAACACGCGTGATATAAATAATATTACAATTTTTTCAGTATTAATCTTTAATTTCTCCAAAATATACGTGAAAAGGTCAAGGACGTCATTACTTCCGGTTAAAGTCAATATCTGTTATTGTTATTCAATATAATGTCACTCTAAAAAAATTGAAAAGTCATGCTAAAACGAAACAGTGAAAAAGGGGATTGCTTGGGTCAAAACGAACAAATCTTATTTATATCATTTTACACTTGAAAATTGATAAAATTTTCCTTTTAAGATTCATAGCTTTTTTTCCATGTTGGATGATCCAATAGTTAGATAAAAATTGTAGTTCATACTGGAGATGTCTATAATCTACCTCATGAGGTGAAACATTTCTATCATATTAACAAGAGAGTATCATGTTCTGTTTTTCATCACTCGAGTAATGCTATTTGCATTTACAACGAAATTCATCCATCCATCCATCGAGTTTCAAAATACCCAAATTAAAGTAATTGTGCACGCCGTGAGAACTAGTGGAATTCTATAATAACAACCAACATAAGAATTGAAAGGCTGGCAATTTATAATATGAATTAACATGTTTGCAAATGATTATCCGAGAAATCCGAAAATGACACGATTTGATACGAACTTAATATACATAAATTTTATAGCAAAATTAACAAAAACATAGTGTTCTCCAACGAACATCACTATGTCACAAAATCTTTTACTATATAGTTACCAGGAGTGACTTTAACCACATAATTTGAGAGTTGACAATAGTGCTCATTGAAGATTAATTATCCAACTTTTGTATGAATAGTGATTACTATATATTCTTCATTTCAATTCAAAATCACAATTTGAAGAGTAACACTACTTTGGCTTATCCAGCTTTTATGGTGCGGTGATTATATGGAACAAGTGGGCTTTAGCGATCATGCTTCTTCTCCAATATAATTATTAGTTAGTTTTATTTATTTAGCTGGCCGGCATAACAATTATCTATATTCATATATCATCTTTTACTATCTCTTAATAATTTGATGTGATTGATCCAACTCTTATTGATTTGAATTTAAACTTCCCAATTATTTGTAACGCTATATGGCAACTTGAAATGCACAGCATGTAAACTCGTGAAGTGCTATGCACATAAAATTGATGCAATCATTGGATTTTTGTTATATTTAAGATTTTGACGTAGCGTTTCTTACGTACCTCTTGATTGAAGAGAGTAGTGTAGCGTGATTTGAGACGATCCTCACTCCAAACTTCACGTGAACCTGTCATCAATTTTTAACTAGATGAAAGGAATGCCATCTTTTGCATTGCAGCGATGAATTAATCTAAGAAGATTTTTAATTATTAAACCAGAAAAAAAAAATCAATCTTACACTTTCCGCGAGAGAAGCATGTCAAACTTTCCAAACCTGCAACCCATAAATTGGTTAACATCGAGAATACTAGAGTTTCGATGTTTCTATTCTCGACCCTTCATCCTCTATAACAATCGCCTCCATCTTGTTGCAATCTTGTACCTCTAGTTCTCTCAATTGCAGGAGAGATTGAACCATGGATGGGAAAAACAGAAACCCGAGGCTCTTACAGTCAGACACCTTCAATTGCTTTAAATTATGGAACCTCACAATTCCACAAGGATTCTTGTTCCATATGCACCTCAAGCTTGGTAATCTCTTTATATAGATGGTGTTTAGCTCAGAGAGAGTCTCAATATTTGCATCAGCGCCTAGTCCATCGAGGTCAAAAATTTCCTGTACCGCAACGCAATCTTTTACCTTTAAAGTGTGTAGCTTTTGTAGTTTTACTAGTGACCTGGAGTTGATGACCTTTGAGAGAGATTTGCATGAAGAGACCTTAAGAAATTGGAGACTGCTCAGCCCCAACGGAGATTCATCGGTCCATATATCTTCCAGATTGGGAAGTCCAACCATTGTCAAGGACTCCAAGGATGGGATTGAAACCTGACGGATAGACCCATCAGCATACGTGCTATAGCAGGTTATTACAAATGGTTGCGGAAGAAAATTTACGGACTTTAGGATGATTTTTACATTTACAAAAAGCTATGATAAACAAAGGCTAATTTAAAAATCAGAAAAGGTATTTTACGACCCCAAAAACAACTAATGAACTTCATTTTTACAATAAATTCGTGGATGGTATTACAATTGGATATTGTTTGCAATTTATTAACAATAAGGGAAACTACAGTCATCAAGAAATAGTATTCATTCAGTTTGCTAATGACTACGAAGATTAGTGATCCTTAGAGCAAAAGGAAGTACATTCAAGGTAAATTCTTTCCTATAAGGTAAACCACTCCCTCTTAGGTTATGTTACTACTTTGATGTTACATTGCTCATTTTGTCGGATGATTGCCAAAAAGCACTGCACCATCTCACAATGCACATTACTACCATGAGAAAATTATATAGAAACTGTAGAATCACCGTGGTTATGAAAGAAAGGCAACTTACAAACAAAGGACAACATCTCATGGAGTGACCAACAAGGCAAGTTTCAATCACGAGAACTAAATTATTATGCTATAATTCCTTAATTACAGAAAGGTATGTCTAATTTACTACCTACCTAAGGAAACTTAGCAATCTTGAAAAGTAATTTAGTACTTCATAAGGGAAATTACTCTCATAAAAGTTTAGTTACTAGAAGTAACTTCCTTTTGACGCCTTTGCCATCCACCTAAGCCCGCTTGGGCTTTGCCGAGACCAATCAATTTATGCGAGAAATATTGTAATTTATATAATAAGAATAAACCTACAATGGGGCTAATTTCCTTTCATACTTGATAAATTTATAATGGCAACTTAAATTTCTCTCCATGTAAGCTCATGTTTAATAACTTGCGAAACTAATATATTGCACGAGCCTTGAACTCCACCATCAACTTCAATGATAATTGTCACTGTTTATCCTTAGTTTACTTACTTCTATTACTATCAATAACCAATTTAACAGCTTACCTACTACACTAAAAAATTGTTAAACAATTAACTACAATTTCCACCTATTTGTCACATGTGATTTTTTACAATGAGTTGAAAATTTCCAATATAAATAAAGAAAAATGAGGAAAAAAAGGCACTGATCTTGACAGAGATTAAGACAAAAAATAATAATAAGATGGTTGACTTCGTGAAAAGGCTTTGAAATATATCCCAAGCATACGAAACGATCAAAGAAAAGGCTAATTTTTTTTAATTTCATTGTGCACATGGCCTCCCTATTCAGCTATTTAATTTCAATACGCCCTAATTTATATAACCACATTTTGAAGTAAGTGTTTACCGATTTAAATCTTCATGGGGGATCTCGTGAACTTTTTCCTTAAAGTCACTCAGTAATGCCTTCGACTACGAGATATTGGCACAAGTTGAAGATGTATGCTTTTTTTTTTTTTTTCAATTAGAAGTTGAAGATTTATGTTTGTTATGCCCAAAGTGCTTACATATATCTATATCTGTTATATGCTTTGCAAGTATGAACATGCGTGTAATTGTGTGCGTTTATACTTGTAGGGCTTATGCAATGACTAAGTGCTTATTGAAACACACGATAGGGAAAAGACGTGCATCAATTAGATTAGCATCGTTGCTACTATTTGAAAACCCAAACCCCTTGCCCATTCTTCGTATTGATTTTTACCTAAGCCATCTAGATATCATATTTTTTCTTGCCGCATGCAATCCGCAAATAACTCTAGTCCTATCACAATCTAAATTTACATGGATTTCATTCTCTTTGCCAGAGTTCTACGCAATGAAGAGTAACAGAAGATTGCTTTACGCAATTACGGAGAAGGCATGATTAGGATAATATAACTAGGCAGAAAATGAACCGAAAAGAAGAAGAAGAAAGAATAAGGACAATAATCTATGTCACATCTAATTAGCAAATGAACAAAAGATCATCAAATAACATATTGTTTTGATAGAAAGTTACCTGTTGCCCATTGAAGAATGCAACTTGAGTGCCAACACGGTCGTTTGATGTACAACTTGAAGGGGCCATCCCGCGGTGCAAAAGTTCTTCATATTCGGCGGATCACGCAAGTTCAAGACATGCAAATTCCGCAACTCAAGTTTGCCACAATCATCCACTTCTACAATCTCTCGCATTAAGTGGCAGTTGACAACTTGGATCTCTTCAAGCTGTGGAAGTTCTCTCAATAATGAAAGAGGAAACAAAACTTCCATCTTGTCGCAGTTTTCAACCCGTACTACCTTTAATGCACTAAAGGAATTGGAGGAGATGTGGTTGTTGCATATCTTTTCCAAGTTGATGAGGTTATTGAAAAGTAATAACTCCAACATCTTAAACTCTGTATGTGATGGTAATTGGAGGACGTGATGGACGGAAGGACTATTCTCGACCTGTAGGTGCTTTAATTTCGGAAAGCCTTTCTGCGAGAACGCGCAAATACTTTGCTCAATTCCATTTAATCCGTCTAAAAAGAGACCGTCGGTTTGCCTAATAAAGTCTCGTATGCATCCTTTCCGAAGAATATCGCTCATTGGATCCAACTGAAGCTCCAATGTGCTCGACAGCCCAATGTGCTCGACACATTGTGACTTAGCCGCGTGGCACATCACCTATCCGGATTTGGTACTTGGTTAGTTTCTCGACGTTTAGATCCTCCGGGAGCACACTCGGATCGAGAATGGACACATGCAAAGTGCAGAGATTCTTCAAGTTATTCAACTCAATAAGACCAGCATTAGTGGGTGGAGTTTGCTCCACAAACATTCCAACGATCAAAACTATTCTCCATATACAACTCCTCCAATTTCATCAAGCTCCCAAGCACACCCGGTTCAATTATCTCAAGTTTTGAGCAATGGTTTAAGTCTAACAACCGCAGCTCCACCAATTGTCCAATTTCTTTTGGCAATCGTTGAATTTTGGAGTTGGCAAAGCTGAGAACACATAGCTGTTTTAGCTCGCTGATCATGGCTACATCCTCTAACGAACAATCATTTAGGCACGAGTGTGTAAGTTCTCCAAGAATTGGAATGGCGAAGGTGAACGAGTGAGCCGCACCTGAGAAAGATGTAAGACCATGAGTTTTCTCATAGAGTTGAAACATGAACCTGGGACCTTAAGAGATCCATTGTTTGTGAAAAACAAAAAGATCCGCATTTCAGGGCAATCTAACTCTTCAGGAAGCTCCTCCATGTCGACGTAGGGAAAGCATATTGATGTGCAACTTTTGAGCTTGTCCTTCGGCAACTCTATCACTGACTTATCATGATTTTTCAACACCAGAAGAGGGTCATCTCTTGAAGCTACCGAGGCAACGAATCCACGAACCAAGTCGTGTATCTTGAAAACATCAGCATCTTTCTCGTCTGCTAACAAAAAGGAAGAGGCTTTCAGGGTTTGGATCAGTGAGCTCAACCTGTCTCTCACTTCTTCCATGCTGCTATCTTCTCGAAATAACCTCGAACCCACGCTATACCTCACCAAGTTTTCAAGAGAGGGCTTAGAGACACCATAAACAACACATAGGCGTAACAATGACTTCACCTCCTTGCCATCCTCCCCTTTGAAACGATTATAGCTCAACTGCAACATCTCGTTTATCCTCTCACTAAGTCCTCTGTTTGTAGACATCTCGATTTGTCTCAAAACATCCTTCCATTCGCGAAAATCCGCGTCTCTAAAAACATTCGCCATTGCAATAATTAGGAAAGGCAAACCTGCACATTTGTTGAGTGCTTCATCCACCAAGGATTTGAATGGATCGTGATGAACTTTGTCGCCCACCGTCCTCTCAAACAGTCTTTTTGCCTCTTCCTCCTTCAGCGCATCGAGGAGGAAGTCCCTGTCGCAGCCCATATCCCTACTCAAAACATCTTGGAATCTTGAAGTCAACAGCAACTTGCATCCTATGACTTTGTTGTCGTGTCCGCAAGGAATGCCCACTGATTTCAAGTCAAGCCTTTTCCACAGGTTGTCCAGTATTATGAGCACCTTCTTCTTCTTCTTCTTCCCCTCATCATTTTCTTGTTTCGTCCTCTCCTCATCTTCTAGCCTCTCACGCAGAAGCTTCGCTCGCAAGCTGACATTCTCTTCCTTCTTTATGTCACTAAGGCCCAACCCGTACGCGATCTCTTCTTGAATCCTCTTGATGTCTGGATTTTCCGACACGTCGGCCTTAGCGACCAGATCGAACGACCTCTCTTCCCTTATTCTTCTTTCAACCTCTTCCAAAAGGGTGGACTTGCCGGTCCCGCCCATCCCATGAACCCCAACCACGCTGTTGCGGTTATCAGCAAGAGCGGCCATGATTTTATGTTGGATCGAAGCTCTGGATTCGAAGACGCCATCGTCCTTGGCAGAAGGAGCGGAGGCCGCAGTGACATTCCCCGGAGCAGGATCAATGAAGGAGATGTCCCTGAATTCACTGCATTCTCGAGCGAGTCGCTGAAGGAGCTCGATCTTATCCTTGGCCTTTCTGCTGAACTGATAGCGACAATTGGGGTCGGGAAGAGTCCCGTAGCAGCAACTCTTACTCGCTTTTTCGAACTCTCCCAACAGCTCTCCCGCCTCCTTCAAGGCCTTCTCTGCAGTCTCGTGCCAATCGGTGACTAGACTGTAGACCATCCGAATATTGTTTCTGGCCACTTCGACGGCATTGTGGATCCTCTCAGCCTCGTACGCCAGCTTCCCGACTTCCTTCTGAAGATCCTGGGCGTAGCTCTTGGAGGAGATCACGTATCCGAATTGGCGCTTGACGGGAACAACTACCCGCTTCAAGATATCCCATGCAAAAGATGCAACAGGAAGGGCAGGATCGATCGACATTTTGCTTTGATTTTTTCTTTTCGAGAAAGAAAGAGCGATAAAACGGGGAGACAGTGAAGAAGAATAAGAAGGATGGTTTGGCCGAGGAGAAGAAAGAGCGAAACAGAGCAAGAATGATTGAGAGAAGAAGAGGGGAATAAGATTTGAGCGCAGAAAAGGATGACGAATCAACGGGTGAGCTTCAGTTCTGGAGATCCAACGATTTAAAATGAAAGAAAGACCGCAGCGGGTCCCATCTGTCAAGCCACCAACGTGGACTTGCAAACCATATGTCAAACGTCGCCGTGAGTGCGATAATTTTCAAATCACAGCTGAAGGGCCAAACTGTTTTAGGAACATTCATTCAAGAATCTCATAAATTCAACATGGCATGGCACTTGTTATTTCAAAATCTTATGGCGCTCAAATGACCTTTGAAAAAGTTATATATCAGTTATGATTCTCAAGTGAGCATCATACATAAATCATGACACTTAATGATCCAAAAAAGAATATAGTACTTAAGTGATTGCCGTATAAAAATTATGATATTTGTATCTCCCATTTGATTATTTCTCTCCTTGGCCGATCATGAGCACCAATGTCTAAGTCTCTTTCCTTTCCTCCACTGTTAAGTGGTCATGTACTAATATCTAATTAATGTTGACTGTTAGGTGACAATATGTCTTGACTTTTCATTTATCATATTCCGAACTTTTAGAGGTTTATTAACAGAAAGCACCTCAAATCAATCCTTTAAGTGGAAAAAAAAAACTCAGTTCATAAGGAAATATTGAAGTTGTTTAATTATTTTGCCAACCATGAGTGTTAGATTAGAATATGTGAAATTACTCCTTAACCTGTATATCCACTATGACCATTCGAAAAGGTTATGCCTTGACTTTTCATTTATCATATTCCGAACTTTTAGAGGTTTATTAACAGAAAGCACCTCAAATCAATCCTTTAAGTGGAAAAAAAAAAACTCAGTTCATAAGGAAATATTGAAGTTGTTTAATTATTTTGCCAACCATGAGTGTTAGATTAGAATATGTGAAATTACTCCTTAACCTGTATATCCACTATGACCATTCGAAAAGGTTATGCCTAATTTTTAAAAACAATGTTATGACTAATTAAAGTCATCAGGGACGTTCACTTTGTAATTAAGTTGATAAGGACTTTTTGCTTGGTAACTACCTAATATATGGAGAATAAGTGCACATACTAGAAAAAAAATTACCACATGAAGTTAGCATTCTCCTAAAGTACGCAATTGTTTTTGCTACAATCTAGGGCCATAGGTGTGGAGGTTAAGCCAATGAAATATCCTGCAAAATAGGTGACTCTAACCCAAAACAGCTTGCACGCAATTTGTGGGATTCAAATGAACGATTCCCCAATTTCGAGCTAAAACTTTCGCAATGGCTCAACCAACTGCACCAATCCCGTAGTTAGGTAAGCATAACATTTTTTTAGTAACAAGCAATTTTACTTTACATTCTGTAACACTTCTTAAGAAAATGATTATGTCAACGTAAAAATTACCGTACTATAGATATTTAATAATTGTACAAGAGAGATGGTCAGTAAGTATAATGTTAAAGTAATAGTAGCATATGATGGGTATTCATCATATTGGCCTCGGATATAGTTGAATGTTAGTTGGCTAAATTTCTATGCGTCTATTAGTCTCACATGACAAACATGCCCATCAAAATTGTTATTATTTTTTTTTTTTTTGGTCCAAACAAGATTGTTAGGTTGGAAAGGTCAATTTAACCCCAATTGGGTAGATGCATTATCACCGTTCGAAAGTATTTTAACTAAGTCAAAACAATAAAAGTCATGAGGCACATGTTTCTTTGTAATTAGCTCGATAAGTTTAACCTAGTTAGTAGTGCATAAAATTCAATTTTCTCGTCGTATCGAGGAAAACCAAAAACCCCTTTGTGGTTGGTCAGTACATCCTCAAATACTTTTTTGATATTTTAAGAGGGGCTTCCACCATCAACTATTCTAACCATAAAATTAGATGTTTGCCGTTGAAAAGCAATCCGTACCGATCAATTTCTAATATGTTGATAAGATTGCGTATTACTATAAATGTGTGCCACTTGTACTTGGTAAATGTATCTATTATAGGGGTAAATGACTTTCATATATGGTAAAACTTTCATATGTTGTAGAGACATTCGTTAATGGCAAAAACATGTTATTTTTAGTGCTATTTTTGTTTTATCATAGCAATATCGACTAAAACCAATGAATGATTTGAAAAATATTTTCTTAAAAATGAACACTTATATCGCTTATAAAAATGAATGAATAAAGAATACATTTTATCTTTCACGAAAATATCCATATATAAATTATCATCCACGATAAGAATATTTTTAATTAGCTAATTATTTCAAGCCATACAAACAATTATATTTAAAAAAAATATTTTTTCGAATCTTTTATTTTCTATGAAATAAAAGGAGCCTTATGTCGAAAATCATATTTTGGGGCATTTTTAAAGGTCAAACGACTCAAACCAATGAAGGCAGTAGGTTGGGCTTAGATTCCTGCCCGAACAATTAAAATTCAAGAGAAGAATACAGTTGAAGTTCAAAAAGGTTTACTAAAGTGTGTCCAAGCTGGGGCGAGTCACTCATTCATGTACAGTGCAAACGAGGCGGAACTTACATATGGTGATTTTCTTTGATAGCCGTCATTTTTACGGGACAAAAAAGTAGATTTCATTTGAGAATTGATTATGTAATAATTTTTGAATAATTGTAAAATTAATAGTTTATTTTAGACCACAAAAAAAAATAACGATTAATTAAGTGTTATTATGAGATCGTTCTTTTAAGAATTTGCATCTCGCGTGTACGGTTATTCTCACAAATACTCAAAAACTAATACGTAACACAACCCATTTCGTTTCTGTTGACAGCATATCTCCCAATACCAGAAGCAAAGAGCGAGAAAACAGAGAGACGGAGAATGATGACCCTGGAGAAGAAGAGGAGGAGGAGGAAGAATGGTTGTGCCCAAGAAAGCACGAGGGATCAACGGCGAAGATTTAGTACCAGCAATCCAACGATCTAGAACCTTGAGAACGACCCCAACGCCACGCCGAGGAAGAAAGAGGAGAGATGGGCATGGAATGTAATGTTGAGGGAGGAGATAGACTAAAGAAGTTGAACGGTAGCAGACTACTCCACGTCGTCACTGGGCCAAAATAAAATTTAAAGAAAGATGGCTGTCACTATCAGTCGCTGCATGATTAGAGCTCGACCATTAGTTGAAAATAAGTCTTTGTTTTTTAGTGTATTGTCTTCAAAGACTGCAATGAAGGGCGAGTGCAATGGCCATGACCTTGATGCGATGTGACTTTAGTGGAGGCCCCACATGTCCCCATATCTATATCTGTATCTGCCCTGTACTATGGTTTAAATTAGCAATATTTATTCACTCTTTCGAGCCCTGCATGACGTATCTTCTTCGAAATTTAGATGTCGCGATTTTCTTTGACAATTGCCCTTTTTTGTGTGATAAAAATTTAGATGTGGAAATGTCATAGCGTAGAAACACGATGCTCACAGTAGGTATGCTATCCCTCACTAGATGGCTACCTCAAATCATAACTAGGGACTGCCTCAAGCATCATGAAACTATGCTATAAAACTCGTAAGGCTTTAGAATTTCTATTCCACAAAATCCATCGAGTGGTGGGTGTAGAGCATACTTATAACCAGAACATCATTTCAAGCTAAAAATACCATTCTAACGAGACGACAACACCATTCCAGGGAGAAGAAGAGAAAGATTTTAGAAAGCCATGGGAGTATTAAAACACACTTTTTATTTCGGGGAGGGCTCGTCTGCCCCAAACCATTACAACACATTGGCCATTATAGGCAAAGAGCAAGGGAGTTCTCGGAACTCGTGAATTAGACAATATACACGACAGTAAATAGTAAAAGTATACAATGAAAATTCTATGCACGAAAGAACTTGATTGCATCAATTTGACAAGTTTTATTACTCAATTACCTTTTTTTTTGTAAATTTTGGAGCTCAATTGCATTTTCGCGACAAGTTTTATAATTCTAATACAATTTTCCCTTAAAAATAGACAAACGTGATTGATAAGGAAAAGTTGAAGCTGTTCAATTTTTTTGGCAACCATAATTTACTCATAAATCCCCAGATTTGTTATGACTCTTTGAAAAGATTATGACTAATTTCTAACCACAAATAGTTATGACTAATTAAACTCGAGAGGGATGTTCTCTTTGGACATGACAAATCCGCAGATTTAGTTCAAAATAAAATGCATGTCCGTATTTTTGTATTTGCAACCTACCATGGAAGAAAACATGGCTTTATTAAGTCCATTTCATTTTCTTTTTTTCTTTTTTTTTTTCCTTTTATGATCCAGGTGGGAAAATTCTAAGGCCCGAGTCGCCCGGCTACCTAGAATCATATGAAACATGACCTACAAGCTCCATGAACGTGTTAAGTTGTGGTAATTTTATTTACATTTTAAATTGTTCTCTAATTAGTATTAGAAATAGAGCATATGCCTTGCGTGTGAAGAGATATGGTGAGAAAAATCAAAATGTTACAGACTAAAAGAGTATGTAACCCACCACGGGCATGACGTGTTTGGTGAGAATCAAACCCTTTAGCGTCTGCGTAAGCCACAGTCGGGGTTCGAAACTCTCCCAACGCGTTTCTCGGACTTAAGTGGGGGGCCCTTGCTGATGGGCTGCGGGGCCAGCCTCCCTCCAAGTATAGTCGCCGTCGGAAAGGGCGAAACTCGATTACGACTGGCGGATCCGGATCATAAAAAAATAAAAAAATAAGTATGTAAAGATTTTTGACCCATTTTTTAAAAGCAATTCCCATAGTTGGGAAAGGAAAAGTGAGAGATTATGGAATATTGGAAATTTTTTGAATCCAAATTTAGAAGGGAGGAGATTCACTAATTACTGGCGATCTTCTTAAATACATGCACAAGTCTTTCATGGATTTTGTCATGGATTATGCTTTGTAAAAATGAGGTTGAAGACGTCATTGATTTTCTTACTTGATTAAGTAATTTAATATTCTCAAGCGTATATTTACAGCAACATCAAGTTCAAAGTATAGGCAGCATTAATCTTCAAGTTATATTTTACCGGAACTTTATTTTAACTTCTGAAAAATACCTTATATAGTATTTTTAATTTCATGACAATGGAGATGTTAACGTATGAGACCAACAATATTTCTCTATCTCGAGAAGAATGTCCATATGATGTGTTGTATATAATAATTTCAGTAAAAAAAAAATTAACAAATAATCATGATAAGAACCCAATTAAAATTCAGAAGGTTAAGAAAAATAGTTAAATTGAAGTATGAATAAAAGCAAAATAGATTAAAACTAACACTTAGAAATGGAGGAATGATATATCGTTGGAGCACTTTCACCAAATATTATTGTGTGAAAAATGGAAGCCCCTAATATTAGGGGTAAGCGATTCTAGGCTCCTTTCAAATTCCACTTGGAACCTAGAATCTAACCGTCGAAACCGATTCCCCTTTTTCTGAAGCCCGGAACCTACCCGATCACGGGTTCTAAGGTCGGTTGTAGAGGCTACCTAAGTTCTACTTGTATTTTCAATTAATGATTGTAGTGAATTACTACCTCTAATAATCGCAATTTGCCGTTACAATCCACTGATCATACCTCATATTTAAACACAATAACAATATGAAACATCAATAAAGTAAAACTCTTAGTCGTAGATATCGCTTGAAATGGAAGCTAAAACAAATGATTCTTGATTACGCACTCATCATTGGATGCTGTAGAATATCGTAGTATCGCTCGCAAACATAGAACATAAAAAGCACAATGACTTGTCCTAGGTTCCGGGTTCCGCTTTCCAGAACGTGGAACCTACCCGTCAAAGCCAATATCCCTATTCTTGAAACCCGAAACCTACCATTTTTCACTAGTTTGGTTATTCGATTCTCGATTCTACCATGAAACCATATTCATGCATATTATGATGATATGTTTTAAAACTATGCCATTGCCATAACCAATGGAAGCTTGAGAAACACCAAACTTAGGTCCTTCCCAAGAAAAAAAGGTGAGATAACCACTTCATGACACCAACACGGTGGGCTTGGATGTATTTTAGGGCTAGAAAATACTTGAACGTGAGCAACTAGAACTCTATAATTCTCTGGTTAATAAGTATATGCTTTTCAATTGACCCTACCATAGAATATAAACTAATATTTCAATCGAACTACATAAATCTCTCGTATTATTTATTATTCCTGATTAATTTCTCTAGTGATCTCGTTCTCTCGCTTAGGATTTAAATTGCAAGATCCTTTGGTTCCCACGTAATTTTCCAATAATAGCGATGGCTAAACATTAATCTATTGATTTATTTCCACATTGTAGCAAACATATCTTGTGTGCGATGCTCCACATACTAATCCATTTCCGAGTAATCGACGCTTTGGGCTCTCTAGCTTTTTCATAAAGCATCCTTTCTAAAGGTTGACCCGGGATGTAGATGGGACGCCCCACTATCTTCTGTCTGTTCCAATTATTGCATCTTCTGGTCCTGAGCGGCGTGCGTAGCTCTTTTTTTTTTTTTTTTTTAATTGACAGAGCTTTATCAGACAAAAGAGTGCATGTGGACCATATTTTTGCATGAATGGTTCAATTTTTGGACTTTTGTAATAATGCATGGCTGCTATTTTGGAAATAATGACTTTGATAAGGATGTCATAGAAAATGAAAGTATAGACTAAGGGCTCTGAATGTTAAGGTTCTTTGCATTTGTGCTTTGAGTTGCTTAAGGGACATGTATTTACCAAATCGAAATATTTTTGTTCACTTGCGTGCTTTTTTCCGGCCCCTGCCCTTTCATTCAACCGCTTAGCCTTGTGAGTGTTCCTACTTATCATACAGAGATTTCATTCATGTCATATATTAGACATTGTTTGATTATCTTCTTCTAATGCCATAATCAATTGGAAACTTCTCTCTTTATCGGCTTTACATATCAAAATAACATAAACTTCTAGATTATAAATTAAGAAAACACTCATTATAACCGAAAATGGTCGTTTAATATATATAGCAATTTATGATAATCTTCTTCTTATTGACATATTAGCCCGAGGCTAACTTAGACCCTTATATCTAACTAACGGTGACCATTAGTCATGTATTATCTTTGAATTTTTCGCAGATATGTTGGCTAAAAGCCCTCGAATCATCCCTTTAAATGAGGAAAACAAACTCATTGCATAACAAAAAAGAAATGTTATGACTAAATAAAAACATCCAAACTTAATATTTTCACATTCTCATTCTTTAACTGGTTTAATATACATATTCATTAGAAAGATTTGAATTCGGGACCTCCTGCTCTGATACCATGAAAGATTTTATGGGACTACGACCAACCGCTTTAAACCTTAAACCGTTAGAAGAATGCGTGGTTTAATATTTATTTATTCCAACAAATATGGATATTTTTTAAGATAAAACCCAGGATTTTGCTAACCATGTCAATATGCGACCGAACTCAAAATTTCATGTCTTCGCAGCACGGATTAATGTGGTTTTTCAATAAGACCCTCGTAACATGCGCGCGAAGCCTTAGCCCATTTCAAATTTGAACTTTAGGTCTGAAAGCCCCTTTGAAGCCCGGCCCCTCTCTCCTTCCAACCGCAATGCCATGGAATGGGCATGATTCCTCGCCACCTGTGGACTGGGTCACCTCAAGCAAAGGTCGAATGAAAGGCATTTGTGGAAGGTGGGGACGCCCAAAATTGACAGAGGAAAGGGATAAGGTTCATGCAATTGTAAAAGGTAAAGAATGAATCAAGCCACAACAAGACAGAGCTCGATTAATGACCGGGACGGCCTGCTGCATGATCGAGACGTGCCCTGGTTCGTTGTCGTCATGCAAGCAACCTCGTTTGCAATCGGGCCTAACTTGATCCATGACCGAAACTTTCTTTACTCACCATTCGTTTTAATTGATTGGGACCACGATTTTCTATTCCTCATATATCGATTACCTTTTTTGGCATACTATGCGACTGGTTCATATCGCTTTTATATATAAATAACACCTTGCTAGGGAGCATAATTGAATGACGGGGTACCTTAATTTTGCAACTACATGTCAGTATAGGCTACTCTCATGTAGTAAAACGCAGGCGCCATGCAGATGTTCAATTGAACTCATGCATATATTGAGTGGCCTTCAGAATCTACACAATTTTACTGAATTGCATGCTTAGATTTGATTTGGGGCTTTTCCTGTTGACAAAGCCCTAAATTCTAAGCGTACGGGCACCGCATTGTCAATTCCGACGACCTTAGGCCTCAGCATGATACCGGTCTTCTCTTCTGATGGCAACGATTGAAAATGTCGATTTTGGGGGAAGCTTCAACTGATAGTTCAGCTTCGCAAGCAACCGACAAGTTCTGTCGATTTGAAAATTTTCACTTCCTTTAGTTTACGGGCTCATAAGATTACCAATTAGAGGTGATCGTCTTTTTGATTCTTTTAAAAAGGTGTGTCGAAAGAAGACATATATGATTTATAAACCGAGAGGATGTGATAGAGACGATCAGTGTTAGCAATCCTTTAAGCGTTACTATAGGAGTTCGAAACATTAATGGCATTTTGGCTTCAAATTGCCAGGTTGGGATTGAGGACTTAAAATTTTTATGCTAGAAAAGGCTAGCAAAAATGGGCATTTTTTTTGCCTTCTTTCTTTAGTGTTTGCTTGAATTTATTCTGGTGGTTGGCCCACATTCGAGAGAGAATCTTGTCTAAATCAGATGTATGTGACACGGGCGGGGAGTTTCGTGTCCCTCATACGATGCGAGGGATCAAATGACTGGTGTCGCCGGGTCCTTCCACACTCGTAAACCTTGAAGTGATGTTTGTTGTTGTCACACATAGTGAGTGAGCGATGTAGAGAGTACGAGTCAACTGGGTATGTGGGAGTGGTGTCATGACGATTTGTACTAGGAGTTCTAGGATTAGATAGAATATATCCCTTAGGATCTCTGAAAGCGGGGTTGGCCTCCAGTGTACAATGCGATCGGGAGCCGATCCTGCTCTCCTAATGAGGCCATGGCAGGCCGAAACCGATTGCGGTATATAATGCAGTCTATTATCGCTTGATACAAACGGTGCCCGAGCTAAACTAAGTGTGGTATGACTCAATACGAGAAAGACATTCGTCCGAGTGTTCCATGAATAAGCGAGGAAAAGGGCTAGCCTGGTCTTGCACGACTCGCCGGGTGCCCCACGGGCTATTCCGCGGCCAAAGAATCTCTAAGCCCATAACATATGCATGTTTGAGCTCATTGGTAGAGACAATCTTGTAATCAGATTATCCATCTTCAGCAATGCCAGTAGCTATAAGAAACTCATTTAGGTCGACTGAGATGAACAATGGAAGATTTAGTTGAGGCTACATAATAGTGTACCAATATATGTCTGCTGTATACTCAGTTGTGATGAGCCAATTGAAAGTTGACCTAAAAAATGCTCAATTATAGGTCTAGTCTCAATTTTACCCCAATTTTTTTTTATCTAAGAAAAAACCCTCAAACTTTAGGTCCAGTATCAAATTTGTCTTGAATTTTTCTTTGTCTCAGAAAAAATCCTAAACTTTAGTTACAGTCTCAAAATTGCCCCGAATTTTGTTTTGTTAAAAAAAATCACAAACATTCAATCTATTCTCAAATATACCCCGTGCTCCATTCCTAACTTGACGTGACATTTTCACATTAATAGAAAATTTAACATTAGCAAAGTAATGGGGCGATAGGTACGGACCAACCCGATATTTCCACATGGATAACAAATGGACCACAATAAAAATCATTTAAATTATCCAAAATGAAATTGTTCCGGGATATGAAATTAGGGACGTCTAAGTGTGATTTTTGGACAAAGGGCTAATGGAGGCAAATTTGAGATTGGAGTAAAAATTGGTGATTTTTCTCCAAGACGAAATAAAAAGTTTTGGGTTAATTTGGGAATGGATCTAAAGTTTGGGGTATTTTCTGAGAAAAAAAATTGAGGATAGATTTGGGATTGGACCCAAAGTTTGAGACTTTTTCAAACAAAAAAAGTTTGGGATAAAATTGTGACTGGACCTAAAGTTTGATGTTTTTAGGAATTTGACCATCATTTACTTTTGGCTTTTATTTTCTTTTTGAACTAGTTACAATCTCATCAGTATTCTCCTTTTTTCCCTTTGTACAGTTGGACCAAATGGTCTAGGGTGCATTCGGTTTAGTTTTGGGAAGGGGCCATGGGCCTCCAAAGACCCTTGAGGAAAATTTGAATTACTTGACAAATGATTTTGAAACTTATTCAGCCAAATACTAGACTTGACAAAGTTGAAAACTCAAGGTAGATTCCCATCTGTCTCAAGCTTTTAGTATTTTTGGAATGCTACTGCTTTCGACTAATGAATTATGGCGAGTTGCCTTTTTGCCCCTAAAATAATATTGAAAGTCCAATTTTTCCCTATTAGAATCAGAACCCTATTTTCTAGGAACGTTTAACTCGATTTTTCGCCTTTCTCGCTCTCAACTGCTCATTCGCTGCGCTTAGCTTCGCACCGCTCGCTCGACTGCAAGTTCCTCTCTCCCCCCCACCCCACCAAAACCCCCCGATGGATCTGCTTTCAATTGCTTAGATTTGTGTATTTCATGGTCTTTAATATGCAGCATGTGTGTTTGGTTCTGATAACGTACTTTGTTGGGGACATATGTGAACATATTTATTGTAATGAAGTGACTCTCTTGTATAAATTTGTTGCTATGTCTCTGTACATTACTTCAACACTAAATATAAAAGTTTACAGTCATTTTTTTCAATTTTAAACAAATTAAAATTAATAAACTAAAATTTGTCACGTCAAAGGGCTTTCCAATTGTAATGTTTACCAAACAACATTTAGTCTAAAGTTGCTTTTCAATGCACTTTGCAATTACAGCTTATCAAATAGTCATGCATTCCTTTAGATTAAAAGCATTTACATTTTTCCAAAGGCTTTTCTTAAATGTTGAATCAAGAGCTAAATGTCCAGTGAGCTCTCGAGCATCTTTTCCATGGTTCTAAATGCCCAAGCCTCTCACTGTCCTTGAGAAAAGCTAGAGAACTCAAATCAGAGTATCCCTTTATTGGAATGGGGATGTGACCATCTTTTCCTGAGAAGTTAATGGTGCTAAGGCCCCAATCTCCCTTCATAATTGGCATGTGTCCTTTATGAATGTCACCCATTCTACATTTGCGCCCCACTATCCAAACATTTTTCTCAAGTTAATTTGCTTCTATAGAAACCACAGGACATGTTATCTTCGTTCAAGGAAAAAATTATCCAAAAAATCCTAAACTTATTTTACTTTAATCAATACAATTATAAACCTTTTAATTTTGCTAATTGACTCCTAAACATTTTTTGCGTTTTACCAATGGAGTCCGTCCAGCCAATTTTGGCCGGAAATTGATGACTTGATTGTCGGTGGTCCTACATGGCACAACAAGAGATGGTCGGTGCTGATGTGGACATTTTAGAATATATATATTTTTAATTATTTTAAATATTTTTTTGAATTTTTGATAATTTTTTTGGCTATTTCTTTTCTTTTCTTTTCTTTTGACCCGAGGGCCGGCACGGCCACCCTCGCACACACTAGGCGAGGGTGTCACAGCCCTCGTGGCCTCTAGGTGAGGGCCACGACATCCTCGTCGGATTTGGGTGTCGCCATCCTCACCCGGAGTAGGTGAGGCGCAAGACAAAAAGTAAAATAAAAAATATTAAAATTTCAAAAAAAAATTCAAATGTCAACATCAGCGCTACCCATGCTACGTAAGACCGATCGGTGACCACGCAATCAATTTCCAACCAAAAAAGGTCGGATGTACTCAATTAGCAGAACATAAAAAGGTTTAGGATTCAATTAGCAAAATTAAAAGATTTATACTAAATTAGCCACAATATAATAGGTTTAGGACTTTTTGGTTAATTTTTCCTTTCTTGAAGTGTTCATGGCTTTATGCATAAATTAGGACACAAGGTCAGAGGGTTGAAGAAAGGCAATAACCCCCTTGAATCACGAATCTACTAATTTCTAGTTTAAGAATAAACGCCTATAAAAAAATGCTTGATTGGTAGTTTCTCTAGACATAATGTTCTACATATTGACATATTACACTCGAGTTAGCTTAGACTCTTATAGAGCTGAGCATAATGGATTGCCCAAATCGGGAACTGCTCGAATCGAACCAACCGGGCTGGTCTAGTTCCTAAATGCTTCAATCTGATTTTCAGTTCCATAAATTGAAACTGGTTACGATCGGTCCGATTCCAAGAAGGAACCGGACCACCCGAAGCATATAAATTTTATTTATTTTTTTATTCTTAAATTTAAACATAAACTTAATTTAGCCTCCTTTGTTTGTGCTTCCGTACATCACATCTATGTGGATGAGAAGACGGATCACCATGGCTCAACTTGACAAAAAGAATGGGTGGGCCAAATACCTATAGCAAGTCATTCGCTCATTGTGCTAGTCATTCTCTCTTTAGTGTTCTACATCAATTAGGCGATACAATAAAAGAGAATGACTTGCTATAAAGATAGAATGCATAACTCACTTATTTTAGTTTTCGATTGGTTCTATTGGACTGCTCCAACTGAATTAGTATCGAATCAACGGTGTAGTCCTCGGTTTCCTAAAATTGGGAATCGGGACCACCGGTCATGTCCCTGTTTCCTTAGTGAGACGGACCGACCTAAACCATGCTCATCCCTAGACCCTTATATCTAATTAACATTAACCATCAGTTGAGCCTTGACTGTTCAAGTATTAGGGGTGAGTATGGTTCTAAGATAGAATGTGAGCCTTGGCTTTTTATGTATTAGGGGCGACTATGGTTCTAAGGTAAAACTTGGAACCCGACCCTAGATCCGGTTCCATGTTCCAACTTCCAGGTTTCAAAGTATGCATGATAAGTTTCAAGTTCTAAAAATTGGGAAACATGTTCCGACGGGTAAATTCCAAGTTCTAGAAAGATGGAACCTTAACATGTTTTTGTGTTATTATTAGTATATGTTTTTGCACAATCCTACGGTATTCCATGTCGTCCGATGATAAATGTGTATATGGAACTACTAGTTTGAGCTTTCATTTTTAGCGATATTGATTAATGAGATTAACGTTTCATATTTATTCGTGTGATTAAATATGAGTTGTGGTCGATGGATTGTAATAGCAAATTATGGTCATTAATCATGATGATTCACTGCAATCATTCAATTAAAAGTACTAGAGGAACCTGAGTATATCATGAAACATGTGATAGAGTAGGTTTCAGGTTCCAGGGTATGCAAGGTAGGTTTCAAATTTCAAGATATGCAAAGTAGATTCCAGAGCATGCGGGGTAGGTTTCGAGTTTCCAAAAATGAGGAACCCGTTACGATGGGTAAGTTTCAAATTTCAAGTGAAACATATATGGAACCTAAAATCACTTATCCCTAATACATGAAAAGTCAAGGCTCATTCTCAACTGAATATTCTCACGTTCTCATTATATAAAAGCATTCTTTCAAATTTAGAAATTATGGATATTCTTTTGGCTAAAACAACTGAAGTTTGTTAACAACTTCATCGAAAAAACAAAAGGGATCGATATGCGACTCGTCTCAAAATTTCAAGCAAGTATTTCAAGACCTCACAGTACCGATTAATGTGGTTTTTCAAGAAGACCCTCTGACATGCACACAAAGCGCTAATCCATTTCGATTTTGAAGGTCAGGTCTGTAAGCCGTTTTGGATTGCCCGGCCCCCTCCCTCCTTCCAAACGTAATGGCGTGGAGTCATACAATACTTGGGAATGACTCCTTGCCACCTTTGGATCACCTCAAGCAAAAGTTCGAATCAAGGCAATGGTAACGCTAAAATTGACAAAGGAAAGGGATAATTTTCATGTAATTGAAAAAGGGAAAGAATGAATCAAGCCACAACTAGACAAAGCTGGATTCGTGACCAGATGGGGCCTCCTACGTGATCAAGATGTGCGGTGGTCCGCTGCTAGCATGCATGCGACCTTGTTCATGACCGGGCCTAACTTGATCCATGACCGGAACTTTCTTTACTCGCAACTCCTCCCTATGGATTGTTACCACACTTTTATTTTCGTAATATTTTGGTTACTTTTTTTTCATATTGCTATTCCATATTGCTATTCATTGATATACTAAAATGTCCTTGCAGGAGACTGAAATTAAATGATGGGGTGCCGTAATTTTGCAGCTACATGTCAATTAAGGCGGATCTAAGAAAACGCTAGCGCCATGTCGATGTACAATTGAATTCATGCACATATTGAGTGGCCTTTGGAATGTACACCATTTAACTGAATTGCATGCTTAGTTTGAATTAGTGATTGCGTTTTTGGACAATGATAATTGATACCCCGTCATAATATCTTCGAAGAATTCTGGTTGAATAATATTGGGCGAAAAGGGAATCCTCTGTATATTCAAAAACTATGAGGTGAATATAAACAATGGAGCAAGGTTCCGTGAACTCCTGCCACCGTTTCAACGATGAAATGATATTATTATTGTTAGGAAAAATCCCTTATAATATTTTGAAGATGATAAAATAATCAAAGGCTACCGATGAATTTATTGATTGAGTAGAACTAGGTAAAAGATGCACAAGCTGTTATGCATATGTTGTCTTAGCAGAACGTCCGAAGGTTGTGAGTTCTCTATCAATGGTGAACAAGGCATTGGGTGTAGAGGTGTCTCCAAGCTGGAGGTACCTAAGTATAATGTGAATAAGCCTAGAAAAGGAAGTTCAGTAAAGTTTGGAAGGACATTGGATAGGTGAACAGTAAGGCGGAACCATGATTGCCAATACGCTAGGAGGGACTAGAAGATGGAAACTTAAGTGAAGCACTGCATATTGCGTTTGAAGTTTGTACGAGCTCAAACGTCGATGCAAGACAAGCTCAAACGTTGTCGCAAAGGTCAAGCTTCGAGGGAGTATTTCATATGCAACGATTAGGCTATTATGAGATACATTCGAGAAGATATAATTAAGATGTTATATTATCACAATAGCTATCAAATCAAGCTGGATTCGTTCTTGAAGATTATCAATCATGAAGATCATTCAAGGGGTTGGATTACGGAAGACGAGGATGGCTTACCATTCGAATAACTCCATCTTGGGAAACCCTAATCATGATTATATGGGCGATCTAATCAAATGGGATATTCATTCTTTTGGTATTCTCCACGGTTACGAAATCCTTTGTATACAATCTCATCTAAACGGAAAGTTTGGATAATTATCCTTTGGAGACTTTGCAATGGTTAGTTTGAAGGTGAAAGAGTATAAAGGGATATCTCAAGGCTGAAGAGAGCACGAGAGTCCGTAACCTTAAATTCCAAAGTTCAAGAGAGCTTCACATCATTCATATATTCTTGATCCAAATACCGTAATACTTACGGGATTTCATTCAAGTGCGTGAGTGATAGACGGAAAGTCTATTGACTTGAGAATCATTGCCGAGTTGTAACCTCTAAGCTATTCACTAGTGGAATCCAGCCGATTAGCTGTCAACATGACGAAGTGGATGTAGGCTTGAATAAAGCCGAATCCTATAAACTCTATGCGTACATTCTCTATCGCTTGAACTACTTGTCATTTTCATTTGATAGTTGAATTGTGTACGCTCACGCTTCCGAGGACATCTCGGATCTTGCTCTTGCACAAACTCTAAACTAAACTCTGAACTTATTTATTTAAAATCCCGCATTAATTTTTAAAGCTCTTTGAAATCACTTATTCACCTCTCTCTGGGTGATACCGCTAGCCCAATAATTATTACATATTGCTAGTTCTATAGTTCAGGTCGAACTACCTCAAACTTTTGTTTTTTTTTTTGGGGGGTGGGGGTGGGGTTGGTGTTTCCAAAATTGCCTCGAACGAGAAGCATCAAGTTTGAGAGATATTTTCCACGTTTTCTCAATAGACTTTTTGAAATTAATTTCTATCATAAAGAAATTAAAGCTAAAGCTACAAGTCCGAGACAATAACTCGTCTCAAATCGAACTGCTGAATAGTGCTGTTCAAAGGACGTTGTGGTTCCGATGTGACGTCGTCTGTCTACATGGCGTGACCGGCATTGATATGGGTATTTTTTAATAAGTTTTTTAACAACGTAATTTGTTTAATTATTTTCTATGGGCATAGCGGCCTCATTAACAGCCAGCGAGGGCTTGTTGGTCCTCACCGGATGGTCGATGAGGGCATCCGGGCCCTCAACCAGAAAAAAAAAAAAAGTTTCAAAAACATTACCAAAAGGTATCCACGTCAGCCCAGTCATTCCATGTAGGATGGAAAACGTCCATATCTCCAACCAAAATTAGTTGAATAGACTAAATATGCACAAATGTAAAAGATTTATGATTAAATTGACACAATTAAAATGTTTCGGGCAATTGACATACAATGCAAAAGGTTTAAGACCTTTTGTACACTTTTTTCAAATTAACTCGTGTGTGAGGATGAACTAAATTATATTGTGATCAAAATTTAATGGGGTCTTTCCAATTTTATTTGACAACCGTGGAGACTTTTCTTTTTTGTCGAAAGAAAGATTCCATTAATTAATCGGGATAATACTCGAGAGGTATATAAAATTCTTTCAAGCTCCCAAATAACTACAGAAAAAGGCAAATACCGTAAAGAAAATAACAAAACATATTCCGCAATTAGAAGCACACTCTCATCCTTCTAGAACAGATATGCCATCATAAAATTTCGACGGCCGATCACCGATTCGTAATAATAATCACACCGAGAACTCCCATACCAATCATTAATTACGGTTGAGATTGATAAAGCACCAAGTAAGTGTATATATGTGGCACCCATAATAAGTCATAGTTTGGAATCCGGTGGTGGTGGTGGTCCCATTGCCACCCTTATTTCGTTCTTGTGCACAAACAATGTTAAGTGGTTTTTGCTGCATCTACGTTATCAAATTCTTTTAGCATTAGGTCGATTATTTTCGATTTGCGTGTGTAGTATCTCCAAATTTATGTAGAGTTAGCGCATGTTTCGTGGATGAGTTCCGGCGATTAGGTCTATTTGTTCCGGCTAGATCATATCCAGACTTCGAAATGGGCTAAACTAAAGGACATAACCAGTAAAGTAGGGATGACAGACGGGCCGGTTCGGTTTGGGCACAGTACGGCCGGACCAAGTGCCTAAACAGCACATAATCAACATAAAAAAACATTCCTTAAGAAACCACATTACCCCGATAGTGATTCGAACAATAAAAAAAAAAATCAAGAACACGTCATATGCAAACTTTTGACTTGTCAACCTGCTTGATAGCCCCAGGGTTGGAAATTAAAAATTTACAGGTTGATGATATTAAGCTCGTTAGATAACTTTAATTAGAGTTAGGACCGAGCATAATGGATCGATCGAATCGAGAACCGTAGGGACAGATTGGATTAGTTTGCTTGGTTTGGTTCCGGAGATCTCGATCCGATTCCCGATTTCATAAAATTGGGTCCGGTTCCCGATTTCGAGGGGCAATCGGACTAATCCGAATAATATTTTTTCTTTAAAAAATTTTCCTAAATATAAATCCAAACCTAATCTAAGATGGTTAGTATAACTTTCAAGCTTAGCGACAATGCAATATAATTAACGAAAGGTTGTTCAGTGAATATGAAGTTAGCGAGAAAAATTTAACAACGAATTACCAAAAAAAAAAAAAAGGCGACCGGTCCAATGATTAGATCATCCGGAATCGGATCAGGTCGGACTTGATTGGGAACCAGTCACCTCTAATTAGAGTTGTCTTGAAACAATCAATTAACATACAAAAGGGTCGCCTAATTCATTCAGTAGACGAAATAATTGATAGCAATTAGAGATCTTGCCAACTATATGGTTAGGACTCACCCATTATGGTCGCGATCCTATGTTTGTATAGAGATAAAGAGTGTTAACACCTAAAAATCAGTTCTTAAGTTCACAGCATTGATTTCTCAATCGGTTCATTCATGTATAACCTGAATTGGAACACTGTACAATCTAGCCTTACCCATGCAAATTTCTATAAATGCTCTTTCAATTTTGTTTTCATTTGGCCATAAAACAATATAAACAAAACATAATGTTGATAGGCCAAAAGCCGAGGAATGCAAAAACCAAACGAATGGACTGCCTTCTGTGTGCTGTTTTATTCTTACAAAAGGCTTTGGCACTTAAGACATAACAATGAGATGTTGGGAGAATCCGTACGAACACTTCAGGTGAGTCGAGCAACCAGAACCCTTAAAGACGCGCCAAATCTGCGAAACTCTTGCCAAAATGGAAGTATAGAATCGAAGCTAGCACGAAATCATGAACAGAAAAGAGTAATCTTTTTATTGATTCGCCACTGCTGAAGAAAGGAGGCATTATTAGGAATCCTGGATTCACATCGATGCTGCAAACACCGCCTAGAGTAACACAGACCCACGATTGCCTCAATCGAGGTGAATCTCGCGCTCGTCACCATTATTTAAGATGGAGACTTTGAACATAACATCATCCCTGTCAATAAGCTCAAAAACGCAGGCATTTCCTACACGCAAATGAGCTTCTCTTGCAAACACAGGCCACCCAGCAGAGAACAACAAGCGGGCGTCCCGCTTATATCTTGAGAGATTCACTGCCCATGATCTGTCTGAATACGTAAGAGTTGCTGTTTTCTTGTTTTCTTCAATATGTTGCCGGACGAATTTGCCGGGAACACGCTGCACATGAGTAAACGTTTGAATAACCAGTGTATGCTATGTATGCTGAACGAAGGACAATAATTTAAGCATGCACTCTTGGAAAAAAAAAGCACACAAGGCCATATTAGCGAGTTTCAGGAGCTTTAGCCAACAGTCTTAAGAGGCTCATGAAAGCCATCGATCTTAACCCGCAATGTAAAGCATTTTCAAACAAATTACAGAACATTAATTGCCATTTTAGGTTAGTACTCAATTCAAGTGACTGTCCATCCTTTCATGCGGAAAGTGATGGAGCAGCTTGTCGAGGATATCCAAGTGAATGGATAGTCCCGACATTATTACAGCCTTTGCTTCTGTTTTTTCTTCCTTTTTTCCTGATTCCGCATTACTCCACCACTGGAATGCCCCACGCTTACTCCAAGGAAACTAACTACTGTCATATGATTCCCAATACAAACCAAATCAACCAAGGAAAACACTGAGGAAAGATTAGATAGAGATAGTAATCAAACTTGAGATATGGCAGTGATGGATTAGGCTCGAGATTATACCAATGTCCTAAAATGAGACCGTCGTATCACCATTTTGAAGAAGGGATGCTCCAAATCAAATTCGCTGGCTAACTCAGTAGTCCTAAGAGGCCTCGGAAGAGTAGGACCACGAAATACCGGCTCAGAATGGTTCATTCTGCATCTAGACCATTTGTTCCTGTCTGGCGTTAAAATGAGAACTTTAAGAGACATTATTGCCGTGAATATTTCTTTAACTGACTATGAAGATCTTTAGCATAGAATTCGTGTCATGCCATAACCAGCCTAAAGTTCCACTTCGCACAATGTAAATCAAGTTTCTACCTGCACTGCTGATAACGTAGACTCTGAATACAATGTCATCTCTATCAATTAGCTCAAACACGCAGACATTTCCTACACGCAAGCGAGTTCCTCTCACAAATGCCATCCAACCAGAAGAGAATGCCGCTGCATTTGGATAGCTCCTAAGCTTCACCGGCCATGTTCTGTCTGAATGCGTAAGAGTTGCGAGTTCCTTCATTTTCCGGATGTGCTGTCTGATGAAACCACGAGGAACATTCTGCCCACACACGTTTGAATAACCCGTGCTTTATAAGAAGGACTGGGGAAGCATTCCCTTATTCAAGAAAGCAAGCAAAATGTAGGCCGATATGGTAGTTTTAGCGACCCCATGAACAGTCTTTAGCAGGAAAATAGTCAAAATGTCGAAGTCTCTGATCTTAGCATTAGCATGAGCAGTAGAGGATCTTTGCCTTTTTTAAACAAATGGGACATAACAGACCCAAGGAAAACACTAAGTAGTTTCCTACAGAAATCCAATCAGCTTAGGAAAAAAGCCAAAATAGTAGTGAATTAAGCTCTCGATCTTACCAGCGTACCATGTCCAATATAAGATGGCCGGATCACCACCTTGAAAAAAGGATACTCTGAGTCAAATTTGCTGGCAAATTCAAAACTAGGAAGAGGACGCGAACTTGTCAGGCCACCATAATTCCGCTCAGGATGGCTCACTCTGCATCTAGAATGTCCCATCCCTTCTGTTCTTTGAAAAAAAGAAATATTTCTATGACGCCAGTTTGAACTTTTCATTGATTGATTTACTACCATGAACATATTTAACGCAGAATGGAAAAAATATCGTCATGGAAATCAAGATCTAGATAAGTTGACCAAACGAAAAATTTGCTTCTCTTCACCTTAGAAGTTGTAACTACTTAACCACAATAAGCATGATGGAAATCATAAAGTTATCAGTCAACATAAACAAGCTTATCAAAAAGTTCTCAAGTACTTGAAAAAGAACTAACAAAGGAGAGAGCTCTGTAAGAAGAAACAAGACTCATAAAATGACAAGACACACCTTCGAGAAGTTGTGATGAGCAGCTTGGACTCAACTGAGAACATGGTGAATGAGGTTCGACCCTCATTTTTTGACGAGGAGTGCAATCCTCCGAATCTTCAAGTTCTACCACATCCTCCCTCTTTGGCGAGATAAATCCACTCCTGAGGTTTGATATGCAGCTCGACGAATAATCAATCTCCGAAGCACTCTTATCAAATATCATCACGTGAAAACTGGAGTTTCCTTCATATTTGAAAACTATGAGGTGACCATGACCAATGGAGTAATGCTGCATAAATTCTTGCCACCCTTTCCACAACCAAACCGTGCTGTCGTTAGGTTTTTCTACTCCAATTCTCCAAGTCGAGCTGCCCGGAACCCTGAGTAGCACCAAGCTTGAGAGATCCTTTCCATATCTTCCCAAGAATTTTTTCGGAATTCCCTATTAAGGAAAACTCAAAAGTTATAGGTCCGGGACTTGAATTCATCAAAATTAGATAAAAAAATGCAAGGGAGAAAAGGTAGAGCACTGAGCAAATTTTAAGTTCTGCAACACGGTGATTAAAGATCGGTTTCACCGGGCAACTAAGGATTGAATTCCAGTTATAGTTGCTTCATTAACGAGTGTAAAGCTAGAGAGACCCAACACCTTTGTCCACACTATCCTTAGTCAACCAATCCTCAATTCCAAGTTAAAGAACTCATTTTTCATCTAGAATAATTCAAAATTGAACACTTTTTTCTTCAGGGTTTTTGTTCTTTCTTTCTTTTCGCAAGAATCAAGATGTTGATACAAAGCCAAATGCATAGCAAGATCTCCAGATTGTATGTACACAGCACGAGGGCGAAGGTTCAAAACCAAGACAGAAACTCTCGAGACATTGGAGCTGAATCATAAGAAACAGACTGTTTGGAAACGTGGGACTTACGAGCTTCCCAGATTGAAGGGTGTCGGAGAGAATGATCTTGAAGAAGTGAGGACTATCAAGACGAGGTCCAGTCGCGACATCTGGCTTGGCACCCCCATTTTCCCTCGGCCGCCGGCTACCGCAAGCCATGTACGGTAGTGTCACGGGGCTCACTGAAGGAGGAGGAGGAGGAGGTGGTTGGTGGTGGTTTGTGCGATTTGCCTTTGTTCTTGAGGCGACCTTCTCACAAAAGAAACTTACCGAGATTGATAATGTTATTGTCGCCAAATGATAAAACCATATAATATTAATTCCCCGAAAAGGCACAAATTGGTTACTCCAAACAGAAAATTCCAAACATCAATCCAGTCCGCGGTAAGGAGGCACATCAAGTTATTGTTTAGTCAAATATAGCCTCCATTACTCTATTTCCATAAATCGAGAATTCTCTACAGAAAATCACTACTTGCCCAAGTGCCGTGTAGAGTTATCTTATCGGATTAAACGCCACATCCTCGATCCGGCTTCATTCCCTAAGAAATTCAAAACTTTAGTTATAATCTCAAATCTATCTCTAATTTTTTTTTATCTCGAAATATAACCCCAACTTTCACTTGATTCTCAAATCTATAATGGTCGTCCAAGTCACCATTACTTATTCAAGGTGATGGTATTGCCACATCAGACAACATAAATTATAAGGGAAAGAAAACCTAAGAGACAAAAAGAGAAAAATAATTTTTTGGGTCAAACAAAGAGAAAAAGAATTGAAAAAACACAAAACTAGGTCCATTTATATAACAAAAAAACAACTTTTAGGAAAATCTTTTTTGAACTTTTGGCGTTTAATTCACAAAAATAAAGTAGTCAAGAAAAACATTTTCAATCAATAAAAAAACACATTCAAAGAGGAAAATATTCCCACTCCCCTTCTCTTCCCCATGTTACTCTCCCCCAAGCCCCTACGGCTGCGTCCGATTGCTGCCTCTTTGAAGAAGACTCCGCAACCCCGCCTTGTCCCATCAATCTCCAACTCAAATTTTACAATCCGATTGCAAAAGCCAAAATCACGTCCACGTACTCAAATCTGCCTCGACGACCCACCGATTCCGCTCAAATTAGGACGAATTTAGAAGCTTTTAGCTCGAAGTTTGTAAAGCGGGAGGAAAAAACCTCTAAGAATTCAAATTTGGAAGCCGTGAGCTTGTGACGCAGCTCGAGATTCACAACCGAGCTGTGATGAGAGAGAACAATACTAAAAATTGTATGATCGAATATGAAGAGCGACTACAGCTTACGAGCCAACAGATGAGGGATGAGGCCACCGGACTTGGGCATGCTTGTCCCTCACTTGCGGCTAGTTACCGCCATGGCCAGCGACCAACCGAGGAAGAGGGAAAAAAGAAAATAGAGAAGAAAATAATAAATAATTCAAAATTTTTGATAAATTTTCCCTACAAAATTAAATTAGATTTTCAATATCAAAGGGCGAAAAATATTTTACTATTCATTTAGAAGTTTTAGTCAAACAATGAAAAATTTGTTATTTTCCATTCTCTCGTAAATATTGTCAGAAAATGTCTCACTTTCAGCTAAACAAACAAGCATAAGAGAGCGAGAGAGGCGGCCACGGCCGCTCAAGCTCTAAGCCTCTAGCGGGCCGCGCATGCTCCAAGCTCGCGATCGTAGCGAGCACGAAACAGAGCTCTGTCTGCTTGCTCGCGATCGCCATGGTCACCCTGATCACATGATGACGGAGCAGAGCACGCGAGCAAACAGAGATGGGGACAAGCAAGGGAGGAGAGAGAGGGACGACGACGGCCAGGCCATATGGCACTACTCACCTAAAAGCTCACAACCTCGATTGACGCTCTGGCCATCCCACTAGAGAAAAGTGAACAAAAACAGAGCTCTGTCTGCTTGCTTTCTCTGCTCAGTCATCATGCTTAGTGGCCACAGCCAAGGCGAGTTTCGCACCTCAGAACTCCATCAGCCACAGCAGCCGTGAGCTTCGTAGCTCGAAATTCCAGCAGTCATGGCCACTCCGAGCCCACAGATAGTCCCCGTCACAAAAATAAAAAATAAAAAATTAAAGCATCAAATTGTTATCAATGATAAAAATATTTCTTATCGACTAATTATTTTAAGTGATACATGCCAGTATTTTCAAAAAAATATTTTTTCAAATGACGCATTTTTGGCGAAATAAGTGGAGTCCAAAATCCAATGTGGCCATTTCAAATTTATTTTATGATGGACAAATTGATAAAGCACCAAGTAAGTGCTCACGTGGCGGCCGTAATCAGAAAATTCTTGCTATTTTAGCTTTTAAGAGTGTTAACACTCAAAAATCAGTTCTTAATTTCTCAGCTCTGATTTCTCAATTTCTGAACCGGTACATTCATGTAAATTTGAATATGGCTTAGCAAATAGAGTAAAATGATTGCTTATATCGCTTATAAAAATGAATAAACAAAAAATATTTTCATTATCCGTTAAAATGTTTAGACAAAAACTGTTGTCGTCAAATAAAATCATTTTTTATTAACTATTTATGCCAAGTGATCAATTTTAAGAAAATAATTTGCAAATCATCCATTTTTCGTGAAACAAATGAAATGCGGATGTCGGGAAAAGAGTCTTCGGTACAGAATCGAAACTAGCACCGGAAAACAACAAAACACGAACAGACAAGAGTCTTCCTTCGATTGATTCGCCACTGCTGAATAAAGAAGACATGGTCAAGAATCCTGAACTCATATCAATGCTGGGAACTTCCTAAAGTAACACATTTCATGATCACCTCAATCAATGTGAATCTGGTCCTCACCACCATTTTCGAAGATGGAAACTCTGAACACAACAACATCCCTATCAATGAGCTCAAACACGCAGGCATTTCCTACACGCAAATGAGTTTCTCTGGCAAATGCAGCCCAACCAGCTGAAAAGTACACTCGGGTTTGGTGCGTAAATCTTAAGAGCTTCACCGGCCACAATCTATCTGAATACCTAAGAGTTACCGTTCCCTCGAATTCTTCAAAATGTTGCTCGGCAAATCGACGAGGGACATGCTGCACATGAGTCAACATTTGAACGATCAATGTATGCTGGAAGAAGGACAATAACGTATGCATGCACTCTTAGTTAACACACATAAGGCCATTTTTGTGAGTTTCGGGAGCTTTACCCATTTAGGATTAAGAATAGGCATAATCAGACCCGCTTTTAGTCTTAAGAGGCTCATGAAAGCCATCGGTCTTAACCCGCGATGCAAAGCATTTTGAATGAATTACTGCCATATATTGCCACTTTAGGTTAGTACTCAATTCAAGTGACCGTCCATCCTTTCACGAGAAAGTGATGGAGCAGCTTGTCTAGGATATCCAAGTGAATGGATAGTCCCAACCTCTTAATTACAGCCTTTACTTCTGTTTTTCCTGAATCCGCGTCACTCCACCACTGGGATGCCCCACGATCATTCCAAAGAAAATAGCATGTTATATGGTTCCCAATACAAACCAAATCAGCACAAAACTGAGGCAAGATTAGATAGAGATCGTATTCAAACTTCAGATATGACAGTGATGGATTAGGCTCAAGATTGTACCGCTCTCTTAAAATGACCCTGGTGTATCACCAGTTTGAAGAAAGGATGCTCCAAATCAAATTCACTGGCTAATTCAGGAGTAGTGAGAGGCCTCGGAGTAGGATCAAGAAATACCGGCTCAGAATGGTTCATTCTGCATCTAGACTGTTTGCTCCTGCCTGGAGTTAAAAGGAGAACTTCAAGAGACATTATTGGTGTGAATATTTCTTTAATTGACTATGAAGATCATTAGCATAGAACTTATGCCATGCCATAAACAGACTAAAGTTTCACTTCAAACAATGTAAATCAAGTTTCTACCTGCACTGCTGAAAATGTAGACTCTGAACACAATATCATCTTTATCAATTAGCTCGAACATGCAGACATTTCCTACATGCAAATGAGTTTCTCTGGCAAATGCAGCCCAACCAGCAGAGAAGTACACTCAGGTTTCGTGCGTAAATCTTAAGAGCTTCACTGGCCACGATCTATCTGAATACCTAAGAGTTGCCGTTCCCTCGAATTCTTCAAAATGTTGCTTGGCGAATCGACGGGGAACATGCTGCACGAGTCAACATGTGAATGATCAATGTATGTTGAAAGAAGGACAATAATGTATGCACGCCCTCTTGGTTTAAAAAAAAAAAAGCACACAAGGCCATATTTGTGAGTTTCAGGAGCTTTAGCCATTTAGGATTAAGAATAGGCGTAATCAGACCCACTTTTAGTCTTAAGGGGCTCATGAAAGCCATCGATCTTAACCCGCGATGCAAAGCATTTTGAACAAATTACTGCCATATATTGCCACTTTAGGTTGGTACTTGATTCAAGTGACCGTCCATCCTTTCACACGGAAAGTGATGGAGCAACTTGTTGAGGATATCCAAGTGAATGGACAGTCCCGACCTCCTAATTACAGCCTTTACTTCTGTTTTTCCTGAATCCGCGTCACTCCACCACTGGGATGCCCACGATCACTCCAAAGAAAATAGCATGTTATATGGTTCCCAATACAAACCAAATCAGCACAAAACCGAGGCAAGATTAGATAAAGATCATAATCAAACTTCAGATATGACAGTGATGGATTAGGCTCAAGATTGTACCACTCTCTTAAAATGACCCCGGTGTATCACCAGTTTGAAGAGGGGATGCTCCGAATCAAATTCACTGGCTAATTCAGGAGTAGTGAGAGGCCTCAGAGGAGTAGGATCACAAAATACCGGCTCAGAATGGTTCACTCTGCATTTAGACCGTTTGTTCCTGCCTGGAGTTAAAACGAGAACTTTAAGAGACATTATTGGTGTGAATAGTTCTTTAATTGACGATGAAGATCTTTAGCATAGAACAAGTTTCACTTCAAACAATGTAAATCAAGTTTCTACCTGCGCCGCTGAAAATGTAGATTCTGAACACAATATCATCTCTATCAGTTAGCTCGAACACGCAGACATTTCCTACATGCAAGCGAGTTCCTCTCACAAACGCCATCCAACCAGAAGAGAACATCGCCCCACTAGGATAGCTACTAAGCTTCACCGGCCATGTTCTGTCTGAATGCCTGAGAGTCGCGATTTTCTTAATTTTTCAAATGTGCTGCATGATGAAACTACGAGGAACATTCCGCCCAGACACATGTTTGAACAACCCATGCTTTAAAAAGAAAGACTGAGGAAGCATTCCCTTATTCAAGCAAGCAAGCAAAATGTAGATAGATATGGTAATTTTAGTAACTCTCATCAATAGTCTTAACAGGACAAAAGACAGAACGTCAAAGTCTGTGCTCTTAGAATTAGCATGAGGGGTAGAGGATCTATGCCTTTTTAAACAAATGGGAATGAACAGATCCAAGGAAAACGCTACGTAGTTCCCTGCAGAAATCCAATCAGCTTAAGAAAAAAGCCAAAATAGTAATGAATTAAACTCTCAATCTTACCACTATATCATGTTTAATGTGAGATGGCCGGATCACCACCTTGAAAAAAGGATACTCTGAGTCAAATTTGCTAGCCAATTCAAAACTAGAGAAAGGCCACGAACTTGTAGAACCACCAAAAACTGGCTTAGAATGGCTAGCTCTGCTTCTAGACTCTCCGACCCTGTCTATTCTTAAAAAACAATGAAATACTTAGATTATCCCAATTTGAAATTTTCATTGGTTGATTTACTTACCATGAACATATTTAACACAGAATGGAAGAAACTACTGTCATGGAAATCAGATTTAGATAAGTTGACCAAATGAAAAATTCGCTTCTCTTCACTAAAGAAGTTGTAACTACTTAACCACTATAAGCATGACGGAAATCATAATGTTATCAGTCAACATAAACAAGCTTATCAAAAAGTTCTCAAGTACTAAAAAAAGAACTAGCAAAGGAGAGAACTCTGCAAGAAGAAACAAGACTCACAAAATGACAAGACACACCTTCGAGATCTTGTGATGAGCAGCATGGACTCAACTGAGAACATGGTGAATAAGGTTCAACCCCCATTTTTTGACGAGGAGCGCAATCCTCCGAAACTTCAAGTTCTACCACATCCTCTCTCTTTGGCGAGATAAATCCACTCCCGAGGTTCGATATGCCACTCGATGAATAATCGATCTCTGAAGCACTCTTATCGAATATCATCATGTGAAAAGTGGAGTTCCCTTCATATTTGAAAACTACGAGGTGACCATGACCAATGGAGTAATGCTGCATAAATTCTCGCCACCCTTTCCACAACCAAACAATGCCATTGTTTCGCTTTTCTACTCCTATAGTCCAGGTCAAACTGCCCGGAACCTTGAGTAGCACCAAGCTTGAGAGATCCTTTCCATATCTTCCTAAGAATTTTTTCGGAATCCCCTATTAAGGAAAACTCAAGTTATAGCTTATAGGTCCAGGACTCAAATTCATCAAAATCGAAACTGCAGGGAAAAAAGGAAGAGCACTGAGCAAATTTTAGGTTCTGCAACAGGGCGATGAAAGATCGGTTTGAACACAAGCAGGGTGTCACCGGGCAAGTAAGGGTGAATTCCAGTTATAGTTGCTTCATTTGACGAGAGACAAGCTGGAGATCCAACACCTTTCTCCACTGCACACTATCCTTAGCCAACCAATCCTCAATTCCAAGTTAAAGCGCTGATTTTTATCTAGAATAATTCAAAATTGAACACTTTTTTCTTCGGGGTTGTTGTTCTTTCTTTCTTTTCGCAAGGATCAAAATGTTGATGCAAAGCCAAACGCATAGAAAGATCCCCGTTGTACACAGCACGAGGGCGGCAGCTCTAAACCAAGACAGAAACTCTCGAGACACTGGAGCTGAATCATAAGAAACAGACTGCGAAAATGTTGAACTTACGAGCTTCCCAGATTGAAGGGTGTCGGAGAGAATGATCTTGAAGAAGTGAGGACTCTCAAGACGCGGTCCAGTCGCGATATCTAGCCCGGCACCTCCATCTTCTGTCCGCCGACGCCGACCGCAAGCCATGTACGGCAGTGTCACGGGGGGTCACTGAAGGAGGAGGAGGAGGTGGTGGTGGTGCTTTGTGCGATTTGCCTTTGTGTTCTTGAGCAACCTTGTCATAAAAGAACGGAAAATTTCCCCAAAGGGTCTGCCTGAATCTTAAGTGCCAACAGATGTACGGAGTAAATCTTGTTTCATAAACCGCTTCGGATTCTTTTCTAAAAGAAAAGTTCATGTTAAAATCGGGCTTTTTTCCAATTTAGTATAAAAAATATTTATTTTGCCAAAATAGGTTTTAAAAACATTTATTTACCATTTTGGGTGCCGCTCGGCTCTTTGAGTGCTGAGCAACATTTTTTTTTTAAATAATTTATTATTTTATTTCAATCATTTTTTAATTTCTTTTTGTTGTTTTCTTTTAATCTTTTTTTTATTATTCAATTTGTTTTCATTTAATCATTTTTTAATTTCTTTTTCTTGTCGCTTCGCTCGTGCATTCGCTAGCTCGTGCACCACGATGACGCGCCTCGACTCCGCGGCCCCGTCGCCTTGCTCACTCGTTCGTTCACTCGCTCGCTCGTTGGTTCTTCTTTTTCTTGTTTTCTCTTAATATTTTTTTATTATTCAATTTTTTTTCTTTTAATCATTTTTAAAATTTCCTTTTTCTCATCTCTCCGTGGCCCCGTCGCCTCGATCGTTTGTTCGCTCAATGACGCGCCTTGACTCTACGGTCCCATCGCCTCGCTCGTTCGTTTGTTCGCTCACTCATTTTTCTTTTTCTTGTTCTCTTTCAATCATTTTTTTTGTTATCCAATTTGTTTTCTTTTAATCATTGTTTAATTTCTTTTTCTCATTGCTCTGTGGCCCTGTCGCCTCGCTCGTTCATTCGTTCGTTTGCTTGCTTGTTTTTCTTTTTCTTGTTTTCTTTTAATCATTTTTTTATTATTCAATTTGTTTTCTTTTAATCATTTTTTTAAAATAAATTAAAAATGAACGAGGCGACAAGGCCGCAGAGTCGAGGCGCGTCATCGTGGTGCACGAGCGAGCGAGGCAACGGGGCTGCGGATCGACGAGAAAAAGAAATTAGAAAAAATGATTAAATGAAAAAAAAATTGAATAATAAAAAAAGATTAAAAGAAAACAAGAAAAAGAAATTAAAAAATAATTATAATAAAATAATAAAAAATTACAAAAAAAAAGGTTGTTGCTCGGCACTTTGAGTGCCGAGCAACTAAAACAATAAAAAAGAGAAATATGGTTGCTCGGCACGCAAACTGTCGCCCATTGCTCGGCACTTTGAATGCCGAGCGACACCTAAAATGGTAAATAATTTTTTTTAAACATATTCTGGTAAAAAAAAATTATACTAAATTGGAAAAAAGCTCGTTAAAATCCTCATTTTAAGAATAGGATAGTTGCACCGTAGGTGTTAAAACTTGCGACGGAAGTGCAAATAAGTGTTAAAATTTATAAATAAAAAAATACAATCAAGTCCTAAAACTTATCACGAAAATATAATCGGTGTAATCAAGTCTTAAAACTTATCACAAAAGTACAATTGAGTCTTAAAAATTTCAAAATGTGTAATCAACGGAAGGACTTGATTTCATTAATTTGATAATATTTAGGAGTTACTTGCACTATTTGAAAATTTTAAGACTTAATTGTAATTTTTGACCAGTTTTAGGACTTAACTATATTTTTTGAAAGTTTTAGAACTCGATTGTACTTTCATGACAAATTTTAAGACTACCAACACATTTATTCCTTTAAGAAAATATGGGCACATCCTTTCCTTTTTTGAAATTTTCTCTAAAAAGTCCTTACTGTTATTAATGACCTGTTGAAAATATGAAAATAAAAAATTACAAGATTCACTTCCTAAAAAGGCATAAATCCAATCCTACAAACAAGAAAAGGTTAGAAAAATCAACCCTATGAAGTTATCATTCAACCAAGTATAGCTTACATGCATGTTGGGTAGAGTCCTCCCGTCGTATTACACGCCCTATCCTCGATCTTTATTTGGTGGAAACTTTCTATAACCGATTTTTTTCTTTTTAAATTGATAAGTTATAAACATGAATATCGTGCACATTTATTTTCAAGTAAGTTGAGATGAGAGTGATTTTGTTAGGATCAACGTAAAATCACAGTGAAATAAAACGAAGTGAGAAAGAGAAATCGAAACACGAGATTTTATCATAGTTCACTCTTAAATTAGGGTTACGTCTAACAGAGGATTTTACTATAATTAGCACATCGCACCTCTTATTGCATCACTCAATTACAAGCGAAAAAGAGTTTATATAGTAGTAGCTATTCATGAGCCAATGCACAAATCGTTAATGAAAAATTAGGGGTTCTCTGGTGTTTAGGGAGTGCTACCTCCTTGTGACCCCCACCGGGGTGGCTCTCTCGAACCTTGCTCGCGCAGCGTGGAGTGAGACCCATGTACTTTTTTGTCACAAGGAGTATGAACCAAATCCTAACATTCTCTCACTTTGTGAATACTTTCCATACTTTTTTAAACCCAACTCACTTGTACACCATTCATGGAGCTTCAAAATTGAGCCCGGAAGCAGAAAGGAAGTTCCGTGCAATTTGCCAAGAGAGTATAGTGTTAGAGATAGCATACTTGCTTCAGGTTCAAGCTTGTCTCCACTTCCTTCCTGGTACCAGCACTCATTGCCTTGATAAAAGAATCTGCACTATTCATCTGTGTGTCAACTTTTTCCAACATTATAATTTTTTGTTCTAATTTCTCTCAAATGAAATAATATTATACGTCCATATGCTTTATTCTTGCATGACAACAATTTTCATATGTATAGCTCTTCAATCGAAAGGCGTGGTTAAAGGGCTTTGCCTGATTAAAAATGGAGGAAAACAGGACCTCGAGATGACGGATACGACATTCTTTGGAGCCTACGTAGATCCTTTCTTTTTCTTTTTTCTTCTTTTTTGGGTCACTTGTCTTCTTGTCCGGGGATTGCTAACGGTGATGTTTGCCATGTTTTGGTTTGAACGCTGGGAAGGGGGCAACGACGATGACCCCCTATAGAAGCCAACGCCAACACGTACAGCTCGCAGCCGGAGCGTTAAGGCTGCTCTTATCGGGAACCTCTACCTCTAATTCTCTCCTGTTTCCCCTGTATAATCTCAATCTCAATCTCCATCTCAATCTCAATTTCGACCTGAATTTCAATCTTAATATCCATCTCTTCACTCCATTGCTCGCGCCGTTGACGAGTCCCCGTATCTCAAGGCGATGCCGTTGAGATCGGCGAGCGGAATTACCTATATGAACGGCACTCACCTTTCTTCGTTATCGTCGTCGTCCGGAATTGTGGAATGGAAAAAAGAAGAAGAAGAAGAAGTTAACTCTATTTAGTTTTGACTTAAAGAGATTGCTAGAGATTGACTTATCTAATACATAAAGAAAAGCCTGAAAAAAATTACATAAAGAAAAGGGCTGCTTAATTCATGCTCTAGAATTCGACCCAAAAAAAAAAAATTCATGCTCTAGAAAAAAAAAACAATTGATGGTAGCCGGAATCTTTTCAACTATGCGGTTAGTACTTATCAATTATGGTGGCGATTTTATGTTTGGAAAGAAACTACAGATAGGCTCCGTTTATTTCGCGAAAAATATAAAAATTTTAGAAAATATTTTTCAGGAAATCATTTTCGAGAAAAATAACCATATTTTCTGGTATTTGATTGAAACCTAAAAATCAAACAGAAGGTAATGTCCAATGTTTGGAAAGGAAATAATTTTCTCTAATTTAAAAAGACATTTTCTATCTGTTGAAAAATATTTTTTTTGACCGTTCATTTTTCACGCCCCAAACGCAGGACAATGAGGAAAATGTTTTTCTGCAAGATGTTTTTCTGTGAGACAAACGAAGTGTCAGTAATCGCTAAAGCTTTCTCTTTCTATTTTGACACATTCAGATTATTAACACTTAAAAAGAAAGTTCCTAAGTTGTCAGCACCGATTTGAGATTACTTTGAATTTGAAACATAATATGATCAGGAATCAGTCACGTACGATCAAGCACTTACCCATTCAACTTTTTCATTTTTTTTTTTTTTTGTCCATTTAGCCATTAAACGATGTAGATATACTGTAAAAAAGAAGGCGAGGAATACAAAAAGCTAACGTATGGACTCTCTGGCTTAACACCAAACGTTAAGAAGTTAAGAAAGTACATATGAACCATAAACCTTAAAGAAGAGCCAAACATGAGGCATTCTTCCCAAAATGGAACTACAGAACCCAAACTACCACCGAAAAAACAAGAGAACATGAACAAAAAAGAGTCCCCTTTTCACCGATTCGCCATTGCTGGATGAAGGACGTATACTTGGGAATCCTGCATCCATATCGATGCTGTGAACTGTATATAGTAACACATCCCACGACCACCTCAATTGATGTGAATCTGGCCCCTACCCCCGTTACTGAAGATGGAAACTTTGAACACATTATCTTCCCTATCAATGAGCTCGAACACGCAGGCATTTCCTACACGCAAATGAGTTTCTGTTGCAAATGTAGACCAACCAGCAGAGAACGCCGCTCGCTCTTTCTTCCATCTTAAGAGCTTCACCAGCCACGATCTGTCTGAATACCTAAGAGTTGCCGTTCCCTTGTTTTCTTGCATATGTTGCCTGATGAATCGATTGTGAAAAGTCTGCAAATGCGCACATGTTTGAACAACCAGTACACAACTTTGGGAAAAAAGCACACAAGGTCATATTTGCGAGTTTCAGGAGCTCTAATCTTACAGTCTTAAGAGGCTCATTAAAGCCATCGATCTTAACCAACAATGCAAAGCATTTTCAAACAAATAGGCTTTGCCATCTTAGGTTAGTAGTCAGATTCAAGTGACCGTCCATCCTTTCACTTGGATAGAGATGGAGCAGCTTGTCAAGGATATCCAAGTGAATGTATAGTCCCGACCTGATTACCATCTTTTACTTCTGTTTTTCCTAATCCTCTTTTTGTTACTCCACTGCCAGGATGCCCCACGATCACACGAAGAAAAATATCATGTCATATGTATCCAATACAAACCACATCAAACACGGAAAACACAATATTGAGGCAAGATTCAGATAGCAATCATAATCGAACTTGACATGTGGCAATGATGGATTAGGCTCAAAGATAGTACCAGTTTTTTCAAATGACACTGCCGTATCACCAGTTTGAAGAAAGGATGCTCCGAATCAAATTCTCTCGCTAATTCAGGAGTAGTGAGAAGCCTCGGAGGAGTAGGATCATGAAATACTGGCTCATGATGGTCCACTCTGCATTTGGACCGTTTGTACCTGCCTGAGTTAAAATGAGAAATTCAAGAGACGTTATGGGAGTGAATGTTTCTTTAATTCACTATGAAGATCTTTAGCATAGAACTAATGTCATGCCATAACTAGCCTAAAGTTTCACTTCAGACAACACAAATCAAGTACCTACCTGCACTACTGAAAATGTGGACTCTGAACACAACATCATCCCTATCAATTAGCTCGAACACGCAGACATTTCCTACAAGCAAGCGCGTTTCTCTCACGAATGCGTCCCAACCAGAAGAGAAGCTCGCCCCGCGGACTGAATGTGGACAGCGCCTAAGCTTCACCGGCCACGATCTGTCTGAATGCCTGAGAGTCGCAATTTCCTTGATTTCCAGAATGTGTTGCATGATGAACCTACGAGGAACATACTGCCCAGAACATGTTTGAACAACCCATGCTTGGCAAAGAAAGAACCCAGCAAGCAAAACGTAAATTGATACGGTAATTCTAATACCTCTGATAAACACTCTCAACAGGACAAAAATCAAAAAGTCAAAGTCTCCGATCATAGAACTATCATGAGGTATAGACAATATTTGCCCTTTTGAACAAATAATGATGAACATATCCAAGGGAAACTCAATGCAGTTGCCTACAGAAATCCAATCAGCTTAAGAAAAAAAGCCAGAACAGTGAAGAATTAAGCTCTTGATCATACCATTTCATTCTTAATATAAGATGGCCGCATCACCACCTTGAAAAAAGGACACTCTGAGTCAAATTCGCTAGCTAATTCAAAACTAGAGAGAGGCCATAGAGTCGTAGAACCACCAAAAACCGGCTTAGAATGGCTAGCTCTGCTTGTAGACCGTCCAACCTCATCTGTTCTTTAAAAAACATAAAATACTTAGATTACGCCAATTTGGACTTTTGATTAGTTGATTTAGTGAGCATATTTAGCGCAATGGAAGAAAATACCATGGAAATCAAGATTTAGATAAGTTGACCAAACGAAAAATTCGCTTCTCTTCATCTTAGAAGTTTAAAAATAAAACTATTCAACCACAATAAGCATGACTGAGATCATAATGTTATCAGTCAACATCTCATCAAAAAGTT